>NC_134142.1:40980384-41583269 GCF_033958435.1 Carettochelys insculpta | reverse complement strand
TACACAGTGGCCTCCCTTTACTAACACTGAGCCTAAGCTGGAAATTCCTGTAGGGTTTAATAAAGTGGACATCAGCACTGGCACTGTGTGTTTTAAAGCCTTCACCAGCTCAGGAAGAAGCTTTCCTCTCTCTCCCTTCACTCAGCTCTCCAGAGATGCTGGCACACAATGAAGATCAAAATTCAGCGAAGATACAGTGCAGAGAGAAACCCTGCACAAGAACAACTTCTATTCTATCTTGGCACTATGCATTTTCTTTATACAGTGTGGTGGGGGGAGTACATTTCTGTTAAAACTGCTCATAAAGGTTGGCAGGGCCAGAGATCTGCATCCCGAGCAGCTTCTCTCCTCACTCACTCTGAAACCTTCTTTCAATTTTTACTTCTGCAAGGACAAAAAAAACCAGCATGATTTTTCCTTCTGGTGAAAGTCTTGTAAGTGCTGAGTCAGCAATTTCCCCCTAGGATACACTGCCATCCTCATGAAGGCAAGCAAAGTCTGGCTGTGGCAAGGATCTAACTCCATAGTTTCTGGGTGATGAAACTTTCAATGGATCTTGAAAGATGTTCCTAGTTCTTAAGACATGATTAACTGAACACAACATGCCAGAGCTAAAGTGCTTAATATGCTTTTAGAAGCAATTTATCCAGTGATCAGATTTTGCCCAAAACATGTCCTCCTGAAGTAACAAGGTTCTTCTGACTCAGAACCAACCTCCCATTCCCATATAGGATGCAGCACAGGCCCAAAGGTAATCCAGGACTGAAAGTTAATCAAGTGGTTTGCCCACATTAGATGGGCAGCATGTGACCCAGCCAAACCTTAGGAATGGAGAGCGTACTCAATGTGTCAGGGTACTGTGATGTAATGGCATTATCACCACTGGTCATCCCAAACAATAACAGAACCCAACTGCATATTAACTATTTTGAGAATTTAAGAGTAGCAAATGGATTTTAGAAATACTTCAAAGGAGTTTAATAAAGTAATGCATTAGTATTTTTCATTACTCTCAGTCTAGAAACCCCAGCTGCCTTAACAACAAGAGACCAAATACACAGAAAAAGGGAAAGAAATCAGGACTAACATTTTTAGAACCTAAAATAAGTTTTCTGGAAAACAGCACATTACAATTTCACAGGTCCATTAAATTAATCACATAGGGTCAGATACAAGTGCATTATGCAGCCCTGAGAAGCCTCAAAACCCCAGGTCTCCACTGACCCAGTCTATTTCTGGCTCTGGTAGCTTGTATGAAATCAGCCCTTAAAGCTATCACTTGACCAGGCCTGGAGCTTTGATCAGGAATTCTTGGGATGATCTTATCTGGGTTCCTGCTACATTTAGCAAAGTCAAAAAATAGCAGCTATTTTTATGTTGGGACCTTTTAAAAAGCAGCCGCTCTCTGTGCTACTCACAGCTTGGAATGTTACAGGCAGACTGACTGAAGACTTAATGGGCAGAGTACAGGTGAAGAGGGGGAAAGGGACAAAACTCAGATCATTTCAGAGCTCTGCAGTTTATTTCATGACTGAAGTAGTAAAGGAAACTGTTCTATGGCTATCATTACCATGGGAGGTTTGGACACAGAGAATCAATTCCAGCAAATAAAAAACATCTCCAGTGGTCTGGATATACTGGAGAGCTTCTGTGGCTATTTCAATTCATAATTTCAACTTACATTTTTATAACATCTGATTTTGTATAACTGCACTTAATAATCAGCAAAAATGATTGTTTTTAGATTGGATGAGAATTGGCTTCTGAGGGTTAGTTACACAGCATGGGGCACGATGCATAAGTCTAGGGCTACGTCTACACTACAGACTCCTATCAGCATAATTAAACCATATCCAATAAGTGGTGTATTTTTTCACTCCAGACTGATCAAAGTGCTAGTGTAGACATAGCCTAGGTTATAAAATGAGGTTTCTCTAAAACAGACGCTGATTCTGCTTTAATCCACCAGACAGTATCTGCAGATTTGCTTGGCTTTTGTGATTTAAAACAAAACAAAAAACAAAAACAAACAACCCACCATTTCTGTCAGTGGCCACAATAGCTATGTTCTACACTAGCATAGGGGAAATAAAAATGCAAATGAGGTGCAGATTTACATATCTGGCACCTCATCTGAATATTGTCCTTTCAAAACGAGAATAGCAGTGTATATGCAGCTCTTTCGAAATTAAACCCCATTTTTGAAAGAAACCTTATTCCTAAAAAAATATGAATAAGGGTTCCTTTGAAAAGAGTGTGTTTTCGAAAGAGCCGTGTCTCCACTGCTTTTCTTCTTTTGAAAGAAGCTCTTTCAAATGGAGAATATGCAAATGGTGTCAAATATGTAAATCTGTCTCATTTGTATTTTCAATTTCCCTCATTTGCATGCCTCTTTTGAAAGAGGAATGCTGGCGTAGATTAGCTAGTGAAAGTTGTAGAACTACAAACACACTTAGAGTTCTCTTTTGCTTTGCAGCTCCAGTCAGATGAATTTGAGCCACATGCTGCTTCCATTTAAAAATTCAGAATCTCATTGCACAGGCCACTGCCATGACAGAGCATCATGACCAGACCAACTTTCAGAGCGACTACCACACCAAATTGTAGACCTCAGCTTTGCAGTCTCATACAATGCTATCTATGTTAAAGGCACTAATCTTTGCAAGAGTAGTTTTGAACAATTTATTGAGAGTCTCAGACAAGCAAATCTGAACACACTACACTGGAGTTAACTCATGCTATGCATCAAGACTTCTTTTGCAGATCTGCCCCAAATAAATGCTGTTCTTACTAGCTGCTCATTATACACTTATCACACAATTCTGGCTCTGACAGCAAATGGGAGCATTCTCTAGTAGAAGATAAAGGTTTGAGTGACATTTCTGACTAATTTTTATAACGTATCAATCATCTTTTTACAAATCTGGACAGTTCTAAAACTTGAACAAATGAAAACTGCTTGAACATGAGAGAGTGAGAAGACACTAACCTTGCTTATGGAAATGGAGATCTGACTATGCATAAGACAGAACTATGAGGAAAGCAACAGTGGCAAGGTATTTCCTACTCGGAAAGGCTCTCCATCACTCACCCTAATGAGACAACACTTGGCATCAAAAGAGGAAACAGTCTGGTAGCCAGACTGGGGGAAAAATGCTAAAGTCCAGGGAGGTCTCTTTTTGCTCATGGACCTAGCCAACATTTTGGAACAATGTTTCTATTAGCGACATGTCAACAACATGTTTATTTAAAAAAAGACAATTCATGTTTTAAACATACGTAAAAGCAAAAGGAAAAAAGCTTTGGTTGTTTATCCATCTTGTTAACTAGACTAAACGAGTTATCAACAGTTTTTCTAGGAAGTCTCAGTTGAATAAACTGGCCAGCTCATCACTCCCTGGGAATGTTAGACACCTAGTAGTGAAATTGGAAGTGCTGCCACAACAGTGCCGTGTTGCAGACACGGCATTTCAGCTGGCACTCCTGAGATTAGTAGTGCATGAGAGGCATCTGTGCCATTTGTTTACTGCCAGCTAGGATCACTGTGATTTCACGGTGACAAATAAATAATAAAAAAAGCAACAAGAAAAAAAATAAAGCTAAGCATCTCTCTAGGGCCAGACCCTCAAGAGAGAAAAATCACAGCTGTTTTGCTATTTACAAAATGCAATTAAGAGATGATGCAGCTATTCAATATTGTGAAAAAAAAATGTTCCTTTTATGCTAAGCAGTCAGAAGTGTGTGGTTCACAGACAGCGTGACCTTTGTGCCACTGGGTCTGTCATGGGAGTGCCCCAAGGCATGTGGAGGGAGTTCAGTCTTCTGTTTCTTCATACGTAGTCTCATCAAATGGCCGGTCCAAGAGAGGCACCAACCGGTGACGAGAATACTTCAGTTGTAAGAGGTCCCCAACTTCATCTAATTCCTTTAAAACCTGGGGGAGGGGAGAGACACATCAGTTGAGAGAACTGCAACGCAAAAAAAACTAACAGTATAGCTAACTCTGCATTCCTGACATATACTACGTCCACAGCCTACTTTGAAAGCAACCCTAGAACAGAGCAAGAATTTGCCATGCTGCCGCTTGTCACAAATTCGACAATACAAAGCCTCCCCAATCATTTTATTGTGGTTTTAGTGTAAAGCTGACAGCTGACTCTCCCTAAAACATGAAATATTTGTTTATGCACAGAACAGGTATGAAAGACTGAACGTTTCCTCAATATTTCCTTGGCTCATGCAGTGCACCTTGATGCAGACCCTGAAGAGGCCGTTGCAAAAGACAACTCACAGTTTCCACACCCTCAAATTGTACCTCACAACAACGTAGAGCCATTTAGACCACAGTCATAGGTACATACCTGTACTCAGTTTAGCCCTGAAAACAGACATCTGAAAAG
This sequence comes from Carettochelys insculpta, assembly GCF_033958435.1. Taxonomy (NCBI): domain Eukaryota; kingdom Metazoa; phylum Chordata; order Testudines; family Carettochelyidae; genus Carettochelys; species Carettochelys insculpta. The sequence goes on along the minus strand of NC_134142.1, from coordinate 41,578,869 downwards.
TAAACCAAGAAGCAGGAAACCTCACACAAACATCTTCCATATTTATTTAGCATGAGCACTGAACTTTAGTGTCAGGTTCCTTACAGATACTAAGTTTGTCATCATCAGCCTCTCTTACAAGTTAGTTAAGTTGGTTTGAGTTGGTCAACTGGTCATCTTAGAATGAGCAGTTAGCTCACTCTTGTTTCACTGAAACTGCTATCCCATGAGCCCACTGCAATGCTGTTTCTTGTACAGTGGATGCTACTATAAACTGGTCTAAGATCATTTCACACAGGCCACCAAACAGTTATGGTCACTAATGACTGGAGTGAATTTTTTTTTTGGCATCACATGCAATCCTAACTTAGAGTCATCGAAATGGACCATACTTAAGAAAAATCCTTCACATTGAAGACTTACCCTTCTGATTCTGGTCACTAGGGTCATATTCGCTATAGAACACCATTAGGCCTTGTCTACAATTTTAAATTGCACCAGTTTATACAAACAAGGCAAATTATCAGGGGGCAGCTTTTTCCCAGATGATATGGATAGAAGCAGGATAAGGGAAGAAGACAAGTTAACGGTGAGTCCAGCCAATGGTCCCACAAGCCTTTGCATTCAGGGTAAAAATGTCAGAGGGAAGGGAGAATAATAGTCAGTCCTATATTTTAAAACTGAACTAAGATTTTGTTTTTTTTTGTTCAAAGACTTAACATAGCGTTATGATGTGTAACTCGGTAGCAAAGACTCCTTACAATACTAACTGAAATGGACAGCACCTGGGGTCTAAACACTAAATGGTCAAACCTCATCTATGTTAGCTTGCTCAGGCAGCTGAACAAGACAACCTTTTCACAGCAGACATCTGAGGCCTATGTAACTGGTCTGTTATGACAAACTGAAGCTCTCCAGTGAACTTAAGTATTTACTTTAAATTTTAAAATCAAGTTTGTTTTTTTATTTGTACAGCACGTGTGGACTGCATGATTCAGAGAAATGTCATTCTTTATTAGTCACATGTCACAGAGCATGCCTCTTCCACTGAAAGACGACAAAGTCAACTCACTTGAAATATTTTTGGGACAGCCATGCTAGTCTAACAGCAAGAGACAAGGTTGAGGGCTGCTATCTTGCATATAATTGTGTCATTTGGGATGCATTTATGATTGAACAAAACAATTGCTAGGTGCTCAGGTCATGACCTCATCACTGGATGGTAAGTTCCCCTAAAGATTCACAATACTGTGTCCGATCTCACCTATGCCCTTAAGATAACAACGTGGCAGCTCTTGCAAGTAATGTAATTCTGGCCCAACTGGAGATGGGCCCATGAAGAGCTCCTGCCTTCACATGATTTTGGGGAACATGTGCATGCAAGCACACCCACCTAACAATGATGCATTTTGCTATATTGCCATTCAGAAGGAATGTGTGAAATGAAACACTTATGTGGTCCACACTAACTGTGGTTCTGTGTTACTCTCTGGTGGTTAGACTGCACAGAAGCTTATGCCTCTGCTAGAGCTTTCATGCTTTGGAGACATGGTGCTCAAGGGCAGAGGCTCTAAGCTCCAGAGAATTCTAACAGTAGTGTAGTTACACTTGGCTGTGTTCTGTAACCCCTATTTCACATTAGGTATCCTGATGCTCAGTATTCCACTTCCGTCTCACATACAGTTTTGTAACCCTAAATGGGCTGGTTCACAGAGGAGAACAATATGTTTCCCTCCACCAGTTGTTATAGCTGATGTGGAGAAGGTCTTCAGAGGGGATCTGCAGATTCACATTATTAGTGACCCAACAGGGGCTGAAAAATACACAAATGTATGGGACACTAGAATAGTTACTGGAATTATTTTATATCTGACATATTTAGAAGTGAATTTGCATGTTGTGCTAACATTTTATTGATTCGTTATTTTGATTTGGTTATACTACTGTAGCAAACATGAGCCTCAGTTATGGACCTCCTTATGTTAGAGGCTCTACAAACAGAACAAAGACAGCTCATGTTCCAAAGACGTTATAACCTATATATAGATCTACATAAAAACCCAACAGATTGAGACAGGTAAATGAATGATGAAATAAAATTAGAAGTTGTCCCTTTAAGAGCAAGTGCGTCAGATTTTGCTTGTATCCTCTGCAGCTTGTGTAAGCTCCAAAGAGATCAAAACTTGATTTAATAAACATAATTCTAGAAAGCGAGTCTCATTCTCCCAAGATGTAATATTAGTGCTATGGAGGACTGGACACATTAGGGCACTGGAGATGAGCTACCATCCTCTTCACCTCTAGGTCATTAGTAACCCTTGGTCAGCTCATCAGGGGTTGAGGCTGTCCACACCTAACCAATGACTGACAGCAGCCCCTAATTGGGAAGAGTTTGGCGAGTCCCAGTTCCAGATCACGTCACAACCTCACCATCATGCTTTGCATTAGACTAAATCTCTTTGGCTGAAGGACTGCCTTTCTACATATCTTTACACTGCCTTGCAAAATGGGAACTCAATCTCAGCTGGGCCCACCACCAATGTAGCAGGAGCCAAAGTCACTTTACTGTAGGTTTTCAAGAAAAAGCAATGTTAATGGTCCCAGACATGTTGGAGGATGGGCAAAGACTTCAAAAGTCATACGAGAAAAAAAAACAACAACAAAACACAAATACAATCCTCATCTTTTAAAGCAAATAGTGAGTTCTGAACTTTTGGGGTTGGTATTGCTGTATGCAACTGTGCTTGAAGCTTAAGCTTCAGATATAAGATCTACTAATTCCATATGTAGGATTAATATTCTGATTGTGAGATGGTCTAGTCCAAGTGTCTTGCTCTTGTGGATGGTGTTGGCAAGAAGGGTTAATGTATTTCTACGTGTTACCTTCCTGGATCAATATTTCAAGTTTTTGTTTCTTTAAACAATGGCCCCTCATGCTTGTTTTATCTGGCAGCACGACACTATCTGCTCTAAAATTTGGGGGAATGTCAAGCCTGGAAGTAGGTGGACTTCAGTATAATATTGGGCATGTTTTACCAGAGCTTTAATGAAAGGCCCCATATGGAAACAATTTAAGGTTGAATTTCTGTTGAAAGAGCTGTTAACTGTTATTCTTGAACTCAGATTTAGGATTTTATTAATTTTAAACAAAAAGAATCATGTGACTAGCAAAGACTACAAAGGAAACGGCACTGGTGAACTCTGACTTCAGGAAAGTGTAATATATTTTTCATTGCTGAAAAGAAAGCAGCAACCCATGGGGATGCAGGTTAGGAGGGACTTCACTCTAGTCCAGAGCCAAATATTTTCAGGCAAGGAAATTTTATTTACATAAATCAGCTACAAATTGTAATGGGGAACTGCTGCCTATTGTATGGGTTTATTTAATAAGAAAAGGGAAGCATTATAAATCACAATTCATAAGTAAAGCCTCTGTCCTCTATGCCCCCAGCACTAAGTGATATTTGTTCAGGCCAGGACTACACTAGGCTGAGAAGTTGATTTAAGATACGCAATTCCAGCTACAACAATTGTGTAGCTGGAATCAACATATCCTAGATCAGTGGTGTCCAATACAAATTAAAGGATTGCCACAGCCACCTCCCTGCCTCTGCTCAAAATAACCTTTTCCTCCCACAAAAAAACCAACAAAGCACCTGCCAGTGACTCACCCGAGCCATACACTTGTCCCACCATGTGGTGGAGCTGCATTCGCCACACTGCCGTGGCAAAGTGGACATATGTGGTGAATGACAAGCATATTGGACACCATGGTCCACAGTGGGAGGTTGATGGGAGAAACTCTCCTGTCAGTCTCCCTTACTCCTTGCAACATTGAGGAGTACCAGGGCAGACTGTAGAGCCCTGATGGCCCAATATACTGCATCCCCACTAGGCTCACTAAGCTGATCCCTGGAAGATCAACCCTGAAGGAGTTGCTCTTCTGGTAAGTGTAGACATACACTGAAGCAATTTCAACTAACCAAAGAATATTTCAGACCTTATTTTTCGTCTCGTTTGTTTTTGACCACAATATAGCCAATAACAGGATAATAGAACTGGTTAACTTCATGCACAAATATAGACTTTAACCAAATTCCTTTTCCAGCTTTAGTTCTGACAAAAGCCACTGGTAGCCCTCCCCTATTTTAGGTCAGCTTTAACGCTTCTGGTCCTTTTGTGATGAGTCAGAGAGGAATCAGACTGAGTATCTACTGTTTAACCACCAATGGCTATTTGCTATCAAACTCCCCTTTTCATATCATAAAAGGCACAGTGAGACTAAATAATCTTCTCTGAATTAAACCATCTGATTATTTTTGGAGAAGTGTTTTATAAAGTGTTATTTACTGTTATTGGCTATATTGTGGACAAAACCAAACATGAGACAAAAATAAGAGCAGAAATATTTTTTGGGCAGTTGAAATTGCTACTAGTGAACAGGATGATAGAAGAAAGGTATTGCAGAGAAGCATGACAGTTTTGAATGGCAGAGATAAAGTACTGGTAAACGGACTCCTCATCCCATAGTGCTTACTTGAAATTAAGACAAGAGGAGGAGACAACAGAAGGACAATGCAGAGTAAAGACAGATAGTAAGGGCTTTCCTACACTTGAAACATTTTAACACTGCAGCACTTCAGTACAGACGCTACCTATGCTGACAGCAAAGGTTCCCCCATCAGCATACAATGATTTTCAACCAGTGGTATATAGATAACTTCCAAGATTTCTAAAAGGGCCCATACCATTTGAAATGTTTTAGGGGTCCAATGAGCACTGGTAATCTGTCTCCCTGAGAGGTGGTAGAATTCTTCTGTCAACCTACTGCTGTGTACAGTGGGGGTTAGGTCAACTTAATCATGTTGCTAAGGCATTTGGATTTTTCCATACCTTTAAGTGACATACCTATGCCAATGGAAGTTCCCAGTTTAAACCAGCTCTAAGATTATGTGGTTGCTTGGGTAACTTGTATGCCTGTCATCCTGCATGACTAATTGCTTAAATAATTATAAATGAGTCTGACTAGTGAGGCATAGCTCAGTAAATCCTTTACCAAATAAGTAACTACGATGAGGAGAAAAGATAACTACATCTAAAGTTGCTATAAATTGCACGTGTTCACATACTGGCTATGTCTACACTAGCCCAAATCTTCAAAATGGCCATGGCCAAATCAGCAGATAGGAATAAGGGGATTTTGAAGTGGGCAGGGTACTTTCGAAGAGGAGCCCCATCTGGATGAGCCGCACGGCAGCGAGCCGCGGCAATTTTGAAGTGTCGCGGCTGCTGGCATGCTAATGAGGCACTGAATATGCATTTCAGCGCCTCGTTAGTAATCTTTGAAATGGCCATTTGCATGGCCATTTCGAAGATTTGGGGCTTGTGTGGACATAGCCGATATTTGCATGGCCATTTTGAAGATCTGGGCTAGTGTAGACACGGCCTTTGTGTGTAGATACATGACTTAGAGTGTTCTATTTTACTGGTTTGCTAGCAAAGACAAAAACCAAACAAGTGGAATTCTCAGCTGCTACTTAAAGATGTGGTGGATAGTTTGAGGAAATTGGCTCTTGGTTTTTGAAAAGACATTGGAAACTGTCAGATCATATACCAACTCCTGCCCATTACACTATACAGACTGTTACCAACTACTCATAGTTGGGCACTTCTGAGACCATGCAGTTGGCTGTCTTCCACTCCATACAGTTAGAGTTACGTGCTAGTGACCTAAAGAAGCTGCCTTCCCTAGAAGTTCCCCTCTTCTCTCAAAGGAAACAGTGCTTGGGAGGAGTCCAAAAGAGAGTTTCCTGGCAGTTCCACACAACTCCAGCAGCACAGCACCTCCTGGGAGCCATGCTAAGGTATTGGGTTCAGTACGAAGGGAAAAGCATCGTTCGTTTTATCCTTTATGAAGCTCCTGGAACCATGCTAGGAAGCAGGGAGACTGCCGAACAAGGGGAGCTTTGATATGGCCTTAGACCAGGTTACATATACTTAGCCTGTCCTTCAGAGGCAAGAATCTTAAACAATTAGCAGTTGAAATGAACTTCATCACCAGAATAGGTGCAATAGAACAGGCTGGCTTTCTCTCCCCCCATCACCTGCCAATGTGCTTTCATCTGAGGACAGTGTTCAATCCTTTGCCTCTGAGACTTTACCAAGGGCCAAAGTTACAACTCCCCCCCCAGCAACTTCTCTTCTTTGCCAGCTGCTTCAGGCACCTGAAATGACATGCTTGCACTGCAGGGGAGAGGCATTTGACTGTTCTTATAGCTTCCCCTTACTTCCATGTTCAAAGATCTCCCTTCTGCATCGAAGAAAAGAAATCTGCAGGGGGACATGAATTCACGTGTATATGGTGGCATAGAATTCCCACACAGTTATGTAAGTAATATCCTGAGGCCAACAGCTCTTAATTAGTCCACTCCAGCTCTACCTTCTGAGTCTAAGGCTAACGAGAAATGGCACTTACCCATCAGAAAAGGGTGTATTCTTAACTATCCAGAATGCATAATTACAGCCTTTTTAGGGTGGAAGGGGAGTTCTCTCAAGCAAAGCGATGGACAAACTGTTAGTTGGGTCATGTAAAACAGTATGAAGGAAGTACCTTAGAATACATACCACAGACAACCATGTATTGTCAAAAGGGAAAACTTTTTTGTCTTTAGTTTTTAAGATGCTACGAATACCTGCTTGGCCTGCATGCTGAACACAAAACTAGCCTGCAAAATCAACAGCCAAATGATCTCTCTGTTTAGGAGAGGCAAAGACATGGATGAGAAGAAGGCACGATTACACACTTACAGTATCAAGTATCTCTTTGGTATGAGCTGCAGACACACAGAATCTGGCTCTGGATTCGATGATTGGGGTGGCAGGGAAACCCACAACCACAACACCTATGTTTCGCTTCAGCATCTCACGCCCAAATGCACTGCAGGAGAAAGCAATGAGGAATGTTTAGAGTGATCCTGAAGAAGCAGACACAGAGCAGCAGCATAAAGATCTCACTACACTAAACCACACAAGCCTTTGGTGAAGTGTGCCTGCGAGACTGCAGTTCTGACTTTCCACTGCCTTCTCTTTGAGGTTGAAGGCCTGTTCACAAAGGCTTCTTTTGTTCAGTCCAGAGGTGGTCTTCCCAGAAAGGTTTCACTGTATTAAGTTCTAACAAAGCTGAAAGATTATATTTGGCAGGAGCTGGTCTTTTAGTGGGCTGCTTCTAAATGGATTTGTAACCTAAGCTTGAAAATCTTTCTGATGGAAAACAGGGACTTATACTCCAGAGTCTGACTAAAAGAGGAATTCCCCCCTGCTGCCTACCCCCCCGAAGCAGAAGCCTCTGCAGTTTCAAAAAGGATTGTTTTTACCAATGTAATGCAATTAAGGTACATTGTGTCAAAGAATCTGTTCAAAAGTTCTCATAAGAACCTAGAAATTGCCATTCTTGATTAGGCAGCTGACTAGATGGACTATTGATCGTATGCCAGAGAGTGGCAAGAGCTAGATTCTTCAGGAGGAAGGTGCAAGAATCTCCATAATAGACAGCCAGGAAATACCTTCCGATAAATTCTACCTAATCCTTGTCAGTTAGTGGCTATTTCAGACCTTCAGAGGCATGAGTGATTATAATCCTAATGTAACTGTGTAAAGTTCCACTGTCCATGTAAAATATGGAATACTTCTTTGTACTGTACTCTGGGTTCTTGGCCTCAAAAACTCACAATGAGTTTCATGGATTTACTGTGCACATATAACATGTATTTCATTAGTCGTTTTAAATTTGCTGCCTTTCAATTTCACGTAATTCCCTTTTATTCTTTAATTAAGAACAAGGAAGTGCCTACCCATTCAGCGTCTCTGTACCATTTATGTCATGTAAATTTCCTTATTAGTTATAGCTCCTCATGCATATCCTCTCTAAAGTAAACTGAAAAAAATAAAGCATGACCTAGACAACTGTAAATCAAGGAACTATCAGTCTGAGATCAAAATAACCTCATAAGCTGGTACCTCCCACATGGTTCTGTGCCTGTCATGTCACCCCCAGGAATCGCTTCAAAGATTTCTAGACAAATTCTCTCGCAAGTGTAGCCTTCATTGCTATCAGGTCTCACTTCATTTCTTTGCTGCATGTACCCATCAGTCCCAAATCTGAATGTCACGGACAACATAAAACTACTTCTTGCCTGCACTTTTGAGTTTACACATCTCCTTTTTGCTTATACAAAAAAAAAAAAAAATCCCTTTAAACTTCATTCCCTCAAATACTTCTTTCCAAGTATAACTCCTGATGAGCAGACCATCCTGAGCACTTAATACATGTCAGATACTGCCATGTTTCAACAACAGACACAGAGAACAAGAGAAGCCAGCTTCCCAACAAAGTATGAGTCAAGTCCCCATTGAACCTACCCAATTTTTGCTGGCATGTACAGCATCAAAGGCACAACAGGGGAATCTTCGTTTCCATAGATGATAAAGCCCATCTCTTTCAGCCGCCTCCTGAAATATCTGGTGTTCTCTGCCAACTGCAGCACACATTGTTTGCCTGGAAAAACAAATGAAGGAAAAACCATGAGCAAAATGACCATTATAGATCACACATGCCACATAACTGAAGTTAGTCTTGTGCCATCTGTATTATTAATATAGTTGGACCACTGTTAACTAAACTGCAAAATTATTTAAAAATCTGAACTGCAACCAGCAATTGTTTGCATTATCTCCTTCCTCAGGAGTTCCTTTGAACAAGGCCAAGGTTATTCTTCATTTTCTGGACACATTGCTGCAGAACAGACTACACCAGAAGACCATTTCATGACCCTCAAGAGATGAAATGATTCCCTAATCATTAGGTTTGTACTGTGATTGTCTGGAAGATGGGTAATCAGTAATCACACGCTCCCAAAAATAAAATAAAATAAATCTTGCTATGAGACTGCATCTTGCTGGCAAATCCACTATAATAAAAATAGCTGGTGTACTGGTGAAAGAGAATTTAATAAAGAAACTGTTCAGCTAAGCAGATATTTCCATTCTTTGCCAATATGCCTAAGTCAAAGAGGCATAAGATAGAAAGGCAAAGGCAGCTAGCTGTAAGGGAAGCAGTCAAATGAAGATTTAAGCTTGGGTAAGGTTTTTATTCTCTGAACATACCATTACAGCAGAACAAATGGGAAGCTCAATCTCTGACTTGAATTGCAAGGTGGCACATGGATTGGGATTTGAACATCCAAAACCATGCTTACACAGGAATACTTTCAAGCTTGTGTCAGATGTATCCACAGCAAGCGTAAGTTCAGCTCTTGAAACCTGACACAGTCTTTTGAAGACAACTTCAGATACTTTTTCTGCATTCTTGCTGCACATTGTGAGCATGCTGTTACGTTAATCCAACTTCTTTACTCTGCAATTCCATCCACAAATATCCTGGTCTCTCAAACAGATCCATATGCATGCCTACACTTTGAAATGATCAAATCTTCTGCTCCATACCTCAATACACTTCACCTCTTCTCCCCCACAAAATATTTTAGATCTCTCTGCTACCAAATACTTTAAAAGGGACGTCTTCAGAATGTCACTGTCTGAACGATACATAAAAGTCATCTAAGACTGCTTACTGTTTCTAGTTATGTTGTCTAACAAATCTCAAATGAGGGAGTTAATTTAAAATTCAATTGTATTCCTACACATCACTTTCAAAAAGTCTCAAATCTAGGGCAACTGTTCTCTCCCCAGTAGTATACTGGTCAGACTTCTTACTAAAGATTTTCTTGCAAGATAGCAACATCAAAGATCACAAAGAGATGTTACCACTGAAGGCAGAGAGATTACTGTATAACATATATGCCTCAGAGCACTTAAAATACAAGATAACAGGAAAAAATACATTTCTTGGTTCTAATGCTTGCAATGATGCTAATTTCAGTAGAACCAAACCAGCATGCAACACAGTACAGAGGGGGCTCTACATCCTATGTCTACACTGCAATGTAAGCCAACCATTAAAACGCACGCTGTCTTAACTGGGCTTCTGTCTAGACACAAATCAGGTTAAGCAAAGGCTCAGACCCCTGGTCCTAGGCTCCCCTGAATGGACAGAGGGGGAGGATATCCAAACTTTAGTCGAGCTTGGACTTATCTAGGTTACGACTTTGCAGAGTAGATACAGCCCTACTGGACTTGTACTTCAGGAGTCTGCCAAAAGATACCTATAATCTCATGGGTCAACTGTCTGTCTTCTGCAGACTCTAGTTTTCCCCACACTGCACCATCTTTTGGGAGGATGCTGGGAAATCAGATATGGAGGGTGGGAATAGGGCTCACATAGTACAATGTACAGGTTGACCCTCTCTAGTCTGGCACCCTCGGGACCTGACTGGTGGTGAACAAGAGAATTTGCCGACAATTGGAGGTCAATGTCGTCTAGCAGCACTACCAACACTTTCACTGCTTACTGGGCTCTGAGAAGACATTTAGGGGTAAAGTAGAGCTAAATAACAGCCCAGAACACTGAGAACCAGGACTGGTGATTGTAAACAAACTTTATGAGACCACAGGAAACTTGGCCACACCCATGATAAGTGGACACCAACTACTAAAAACATGGCTAACAACGGATGTTACTCGACAAAAGAGTGCTGGACTAGAGTTTCAACTGTAGATGCCAGAGCCACAGACTGAGACCAAGGATTAAACAATTCCTAATTTTGGGTTACAAAGCAATGTAGATTCTCAAGTCCCTAGGTTAACAAACCCATGGTCCCGATAACTCAAATTCTAGGAACTCTGGGCTTACACTGTCGTGTAGACATACTAGTGTTACTCTACTGTGTAAACAACAGTCAGACATGCCTTTCTTGTCTGGGCATAACTAGTGGAGCTCAGACTTCCAATTACATCTGCACAGCTACAGGCCTAGGAAGATGGTGGAATGGCAGCAACTCTATAGCAGCTACATTCATGGTAAAGGTTAACTTTGTTTTTCTGACAGCTCAAATCAAAACTGCTATGACACTGCCCTGCCAACTTTCTGCACGCACGCACGCACGCACGCACGCACAAGGAAGTTGTGTAACAGTTTTGTTAATATTCCTTTAATCTGGTGAACTAGAATGCGGTGACTTCTGGGGGCAATATAACTGAATTCTTAAAAGGGCTGGAAAAGAAAACTAGGAGCCCCTTTTAGGGTATCTGATATTAAACTCTGCATGGGGATTGTAAATGGATTAAATTAGCTACTGACAGATCTGCTTTGGGATTCAAATCGCAATGAGCTTGTCTCTGGTGTCCTGAAGGTAACAGGCAAAAAGTCAGTTAGTTGTTACCTTCCACAACACATTTCACTTAAATGAGTGAAACTACCCTTTGCTCCTAACAAGCTGAATATTACCATGTAGTCGAAAGTTCACATCTATCTTGAAAGGGCTGGGCGGCCAAGGTATCTCATAAGTAAAGGTCACATGCCATTTAAAGGGCATATTCCCTTTATATCCAGCCTTCAAACTCTTACAGAGCTGGAATTGCACTGGTTTTTATTTATTTATTTCTGATTCAGCAGAGATAAGAACAAGGCTGTAAGAATGAAAATAAATGCCTGTTGGGAGAGCTAAAATGTGCTACGTGTGTCTGGTTAGCTGCTAGAGGGAAAAAAACACCCATGACCTTGACCGTAACCACATTTCCTGTGCCCTGGATGACAAAGTACATCACTGTAAATTGCTACCACTCTGGTTCGTCACTGACAGTTGCTGTATGACACCTTTAGTGCAGAAGAGGTACTCAAGAATGAAGTAGCAGCTCTCCTACCCCAGGCTACCACCCTGATAACAGTAACTCCAGCTGCTGAGTTGTTAAGATCCTCTCTAAAACCCATTCTTTAAGGAACTCTCAATATAAGGTGATTTCAGTCCCCCATACATGAACTTTCAGGCCTAGGAATGCCAGATAAATGGTCTGACATTTACTTGCACTGTGGAGAGCAGCCTAAATGCACACACTGTGCACTAGATCTAATATAGCTTTAGGCCTGCGCAGCTTTCTACTTGTACTAGAGAGTGCTGCTAGGTGCCATAGATGGAATGACAGCAGGGATGAGGGCATGACATTCTTGTTCCATTGCACCTAGTGGTGTACTCAATGCTCGCGTTTCATTTTTAATGTTAGTTTTACAAGCTCCTATTTAAGCCTCAAAAGATGATTTGTACCAAGCTGGGGGAGAGACGAGATTTTACTTCTATGGTATTTTAAGACAAAGGCACAAATCATGGCTGGATGAAAGTGATCATGTAAACAAACAGAAGGAGTGAGCTCAAAGCTCTTCTGAAATCCTAAACACCTATGAGAATCCATTGAGTGTCCTGAATACACAGTCTGAAGTAACATGAGTAATTACACATCTCCTACACTGCTGGCCCACAGCACCTCAGCATTATTTGGTGGTCAGTCTCTCCTGGGTTGAGAAATAAAGGTATGTCACAGAAGAGCTTTCAGGTACTCACTTATCCTTCAGAAACTCTCATTCCTTAAGTTAGAGTACAAATAAATGGTGTACAGAGGACAGCACTAAAATGGGCAGAAAGTCTAAGACTCCATAGTGATCATGATGGGTGAATGCTGAGGCTGATCAATGAAATGGCTATACAAGAGCTTCCATCTGTTTAGCTGTCACTGAGCTTTAAAACACCAAACTTCTTGCTTAAACTAATACTCCAAAAACTGTGTGTAGCACTGCCAGAAGCCAAAGGCTATGACTACTCTGCGAAGATAGTCTACCTGTGTTAGGCTGACTTACATCCACTGCATTAATAACACAGTAGCTGATGTCTACGCTACCCGCTTTCTATAAGCTGAGCACATCCTCACTAGAAGCACTTCCAACAACAGAAGAGAGGAAGTGAGGGGGACTGAGAGCAAAGGCATGAAGGCTCCACTGCAAGTGCTTCTTGCCTCTACGCTCTCACTTGATAGCAGCCTCCAGGATCCAGCTAGCTGCCCTGATCCCGATGGGGAGCAGAGACTTCTGAGAGCCACAGGGCTCCCAGATGGGAGCCTAGACAGCACCCCAAGACAAGAACAGAGACTGGACAGAAGCCCAGGAGCCAACTTTCTTGTCAATCTCACAAATGGAGCTGTGAAATTGACAAGAATGATAGCCAATGAAAGGAACAGACTGTTTCCACATACTGCATCGCCCTAACTACACTGACGTAAGCTCTAAGCCTCTTGCTGAGGTTATTTTATTATGTTGTCTTAGCAGGAGTGTTGCATCAGTAGGAAGAGCACCACAGAGTGTACACTTCTATGGTTTTGTCTACAACACTATGTTGTGCGTGGGTGTCATAAGTCTTGTCCACACTTATTTGCCAAAAGGTGGCTTAAGTAAATCCTGCCTGTTCAGGATGAGCATATGCTCCATCCATCAGACAGTTTGGGGCAGCCACACCAGGACCTCTGGAGCCCAGTGCAGTTTGGGTGATTACTGGGCAAGCCTGGCACCGTTAGCAAGAACACCAGTGGCTGCGGGAGCTGCAGAAAGCAGAGAGTGACACAACTCACTCTGCTCCAGGCCGCCATTTCCCAGCTGGATCACCCTGCTTCACTGCAGCAGCAAGAAGCAGCGTGGGCTGGGGGCAGGTTGCTCCACAGTCAATGCCGGGGAGAAGGAGAACTCTACTGCTGGTTCCAGGCCCCCCCTGTAATCCCACAAATCACATCACGTGGGGATGGGTGCAGCAGGGCTTGGGGAAAGGGTAGAGCGAGGGTGGAGGGGAAAGGCATGGTGAAGGAGGGACATGGGTCAGAGAGGGATTGTCCTCAGCCCCATATCCCCTAGGGACAACCCTGGAGATGCATGTTGATTCTAAGGCTAGAACAGACATCACCCCAACTACTTTTGCAACTGAAAAAGTTAAAAAGCAGATAATTTTCAACAGTCAGGACTCTGAGTTTTACTTCTTCCTATTCCTTTATAGAAAGGCATCTCTATAAATCCAAAGAACCAAATTTTACTGCAAAAGGTTCTTTCTGTTACATAAAGTCTCATTTGGGAACTCCTAACCAGCTGCTGTAATGGCTGATGAACTAGCTGTAAGGGTGTTATTAAACAGAAGACCATTAGTTCAATCCAGACATAGTTTTTGCCTCCTGCAATGTCAGCACCATTTTTGGGGCACAATTACAAGTTCTGCCAATCTAAATGTGACATTTAACCAGAGAGGTTTTTGGAAGTATCAGACGTGTGTTGCCTTGAATACAAACAGATCACTGACAAATACTGCACTCTAGAGGAAGGGGCAAAAATCTAGCTGAGCAAAGGAACATAGGATATGTCTTCATTACATGGAAGATTGTGCTGGTCGATCTTCCGGGGTTTGATTTCTCGTACCTAGTAGGATCGCATGAAATCAGACTACCTGGGGTTGGCAGTTGACCTTTGTACCCTCTATACGGCCAAGTGTAAGTGAGATAGATGAGAGAATTGCTCCCGTCAACCTCCCTCTGTGAGGACAGACAGGTAAGTCGACTGCAAATAAGTCCATTTGAGCTACGCAACTGCCATACCTAGAACTGAGTATCGACTTTAATGTCTAGTGCAGACCCGGCCACAGGAACAGTTTTATTTTCATGCTACAGCAGTGACCATTGCTGCCTGGATTTAAACAAAAGACTTTCTGCACAACATTAATACCCCTAGATCCTTTACATTTTTGGATAATTTTTCATGTGATTTTAAAGCCGTGTTTCAGAATACATCTTTATTAAAATCCCTGGCAACCCACTTTAGAATCCTACCCAACAACTTGCTAACCCCTGTGCTACTGCAAAGCTGTGCTTTTGCCAGTATAGTTTATTCTGCTTGGGAGCGCAGGGGCGGGAATAAGCTATGTCAGCTTACATGCATTTTTGTCAGATCATTTTGCCAATCTAACCACATAGCTTTAAGACCCAAGTGTGCTTACTGAAGACATAGCCTGAAGCTCTCTCTCTACAGGGGAAAGCTGCTTCTGTATTACTCACAACACAAATTTAAGTCAATGCAGTTATAATGGTATATCCTGCGAGAACACTCATTCTGGTACCTGAGTCTTTTTTGCTTTAATTTTTGTTGTAGACTGTCAGGTAATTCTCTGTTGCACAAGTCCTTGAGCTGCATCTATGATGTGAAAAATCTGAATTTAAGGCATTTAGCTCAATATCATCACAACTGTCTTCACGATAAATACCATTAGCTCGATTTAGGAAGCACTAATATCTTAATATCTTCTGAACATGCTGGGTGTAGCGTCAAGTTCAAATACAGGCCAGCATGGAAGTGCCATGTCTTAAAAATCGACGGTGTTCATCTCCAAAGGTGTCCCATATGTAACCAACAATGCCCCTCAGTGCTCCGCTCTGGCTGCTGCTCTCCAGGTGCAGAGGAATTAGGTAACAAGACTATGAATGTCAAATCAGGACCAGGAAGCCTGCAGCTGTGGGGTCACGTTTGCATGAGAGGCTGAGAAACGCCTTTCTTTGCTATTAGTGCTGTGAGCACATCTGCCCATTACAAACAGCCCCTGCATGGAGTTCATGGTTCTCCCTCTACACCTGGTATTTTTTTCTGTGTTGCCAAGCGCCAGCTGCTGCTCCGTCACACTATGTGGCAGCAAGGCTGCTGAGGGGGTCATGCTTGCATATGAGTCCCAGAAACTTCTTCTCATTGGTTTACATTTATGACCCGCCCCCCCTTTCAGCTGCCATGTAGTCAAGGTCTTTCTCACACTCAACCACATCACGTGGCTAGCCCCCAACCCAATAAAAGGACATGCCTGCTGTTTGGTGCTGACCAAGCTGCCAGGCAGCACCACATCCTGGCTTGTGTGTGATTAGTGCTCCAAGGGTGGGAAAGATTTTCTGGGTGTTTCTGCCACCGGTGGGAAGTCTCCCTCTACAGCTAAGATTTTTGGGGGCTTGCAGCCACACAGGGGGACTGGTTCAACTGGCCCCCCCACCAAAAATATTTTCATGGCCTTTCTGCCACTGGGGGAAAGTCTCCTCTGGCAGCTAAGATTTTCCAAGGCCTTTCTGTTGCCAGGGGTGGTGGTGGGGAAAAGTCTCCCCCAGCTGCTACAAATTATGGGGGCATGCAGCCACCTGGGGACTACGTCAACTGGTCCCCTCAATTGAAACCCCCCCACGCCCCAACAAGGGTGGCTGCTGCCCCAGGGGCTAGCTGACGCAGGGGAAAATCTCCCTCAGTGGCTACTAACCACAGGGCCTGGCTGCCAGCTGGGGAGAATCGTTCAAGTGGCCTTCAAACCATACACCTCACAGCCAAAAGAGATATTTGGGGATCATGTCAATTGGCCATTCAACCTCCCAAATACCAAACTGCCCCACAATGGCAATAAAATTCAGCAAGCTTCATCCCCCACCCTCCATGTTGGCAATATGTAGCAAACAGGGAAGACAAAAAAAAAATAAAAAAAAAAAAAAATCTTTTTTCTATCCCTCTTCCTTCTAACTTTGGACCCCTTCACGTAGGGAAGAATGGGGTGGGGGCAGCTGAGAATACAGACTGTGCACAGAAGCTGTATAGTGAACTGGGAACCCAAAAAACAGCCCCTCTTTTTTGGAAAAAAAAACTTTACTGTCTACTCTTTCTTCATGTTTTTCATTGTCCCTGTATTATTTTATTTTATTATTATAAATCAAGAGGGGGCACAGTCAGTCAGTGGATGGTCAGCTGAGAAGAGACACACCCGATGATTTTCACAAAATCCTTCATAATTCTGTTACAGCTACAGTTTTGAAGAGCAATTCAGTTAGAGGAAAGATTTCTGTGCATTTGGCCATCTTTGTTGATGCACTAGTTTTCTTTCCTAGGACATTTCCTTCCCATGGGAGGGTAACAAGGGCAATGCAATGTGGGAAGATGATGTCGAATACCAGCAAAAATACCGAGAATGCTACAGGGATGAGGGAACTGTGGGACAGGTTCCCACAATTCACTACTGCAACACTCAATGTTTGCCGATTGAGCGTGGAAGTAATAAGTCAACATTGAGAGGAGGGGAAGTGAGGATACTCAAATGCCAATTTATAAAATCCAGCGTTATAAAATCAATACAAATAAATTTGAATTTCTCATAGTGTAGTTGTAGCCTTAGTCTAAACAGACTTGCTGGCTATACCTTCTGGCCTCACACAATACTGCTGAAAGCAAATGAGTTACAGACTTCACAGTTAAAAAGATTGGTTCAAAGTAGCTAGCTGAGCATAGCTTTTCCAGGTCTCTCCTTTCTATTATTCTCCAGGTGAGCAAGAGATTCTAACGCCACCCAAGAGTTTGGGGAACTCTTAACAGATCACATTTCAAGCTATCTTTTCCAGAATGCCCCTGCAAGGACTAAAGTGGAGCTAGAACACTGCTCTTCTGTTAATTTGGGTCAGAGTTCTTCTGTAATTTGACTTTTATCTCCATAATGATGCCACTAATGAATAAAAGAGAAACAAAGCTGATCAGTACATGATTTTCTAGCTACTTTAAAATTTTGTATCTTTGAACATTCACAAGTGTTCTCTTTTTATTTCAGAAACTAAGCTGGGAATATAATCTTGGTTTTATAAATCATTCTCCAAAAACTTTTTCTCCAAGTCTGACTGATGCTGTAATATAGCCAAAAGCATGTAAGCTTTTCCACATAAAATACTGTATTTTTTGCAAGTGTTTAAACTACCATTGTTTATTATTTCTGACTTTTTGTCTTTTAGATTAGGTGTCCCTGTAAGTGTGCACTTTGTTTTGGAAAGAAACACCTTAAGACTTAAAACCAGACCCCAGTATTCCTCTGCCTCTGCTAACAGCAAACTTTCCACTGAACTTTTAGAGATTTGATGATTGCCCAAATGTTTCTTACAAAACGGCCTGCAATGTTATTGGACAAGCTCTGATAGTTTATAGCACATAATTACTTCATCTTTCCAAAATAGCTCACTAGCCAATTCAGTCTCCTTTTAATTATAAGGAAGGGTGACAGGCCAGTTTTCATTGCCAATGTAAAGTTTCTTCATATAGGATATAGCAAATTCTCTCTTCTAGGCCTCTCCTTCACAGAATGGAAGCCAGCCACAACTTCTACTTAGCGGTTACTTAAAGCAGATTTAGGTTGACTAAGAGGACCAAGTGTAAGTATGACAGAAGTATAATTGACAGCTAATAAGAGCTATGGAAAATTAAAAATTTAGACAAGATATCTGCCCTCGAATAAAAGCTTCAAATAAAAACTGATAACTGAAGCTAAACTTAGTGGAGGCATTTTAATGCTCTGAAATTGAACCCTTGGGATTCAGTTTCAGAGCTATTTCTATTCAAAGCAATAGGAGTCATTAAAACTGTTAAACCCAGAAAGGTCTGGGACACTGAACAGCAAAATTCCATTTTGAAAATATTGGCATGTGAGTTCTAAGTATTTTTCTGTAGTGTTTCCCTGTTTAGAACAATACCTATTTCTAGATAAATATCAAGTCATAAGGGGTGGAGAGAAGATTGCATAACTGCAGCTAGGAACTTACCACTCCTACAAAGGCCCAACATGAAAGTGATCAGCATTATCTCCGCAGTATGCTTGCTAACATGACAAGCCACCTTTAAAATGCTGCACAGCTATGTAACAGATTTCTCCCTTGTTCAGCCAAGTCAAAATCCAAAATATTTAGCACTCCTTGTTTTTTGGGAATTGAGTCTTTAAAGCCAGTTACACACAAGGCAGAGAGAGACAGAGTGGTTACTTACCACAGAATAACTGTAGTTCTTAGATGGTGACAAATTTCAGTGGGGTAGCATTGTTACTCTGTTTTCAGCAAAAACAACAAGGAGTCTTCTGACCCTATGAAGACTAATGGTTCTTCGAACTGTTGTAGCCACAGGTTTCAAATCCGCCATTTAAAATCCCCATATACGGGGTGACTGCATAGCCAGCAATATACAGGAGAGGGACTGAGTAACCAAATTCAATCCAGAAGAAAGGTAATCCGTTCACAGCAGTTGAAACAGAAGATCAGAAGTAGTCCTGATGATTTGGATAATATGTAAGAAGTTTAGCCATAGCTAGGAACAGTGCTTTTTTGTGCCAGTACAGGCCAGTACACTGTACTGGCACCTCAGCAGCTCCAGCTGGGATCCCCAGCTGGGTGGTGGGGGGACTCCACCAGCCCTACAGCTGGGAGCAGCAGCCCCGGCTGGGGCAGGGCACCCCCACCAGCCCCAGGGCTGGGAGCCTCTCCAGAGGCTCCAACCCTGGGGACCCGGCTGACTGTGGAGAGCCATTTATGCATAATATCATCTGGGACACTATGACGAGATAGGCACATGTACTTATACACAGAGATTAAATGATGCATTTCAACAATTTCCCATCAG
Organism: Carettochelys insculpta; assembly: GCF_033958435.1. Lineage (NCBI taxonomy): Eukaryota > Metazoa > Chordata > Testudines > Carettochelyidae > Carettochelys > Carettochelys insculpta. Next base: position 41,559,479 of record NC_134142.1, on the reverse strand, counting down.
GAAAAATCAATTCCCACATGCATACACACGTTCCAAGACGTTCTATCAAAACAAAAGGAAAATCTAAAAATGAGAGAGACTCAAAACTGCTCCTTAATTTTCAATGCCAAGTTCTTTCCATGCTGCTAGACACTGAACTGTCTCATCCACAAAAAACCTACTGCTTAAGCAAATTAGGATAAGGAAGCAACTCAAGTCAGAATGAACAGCTTCTCTGGTTGTCAGTTTAAAACAGAGCTGGAAAGTTATCTGGACACTTGAGCTTTTTCATGGCTGGTGATGGTCTGTGGAGAACTTGCAAGGGTATGCAGTGTTGTTTCCTCCTTGTTTCTAGTTACTTATACAGGTCCTCAGGAGGAGAAACCAACAAAGCTACTTCCACTAGTGGCCACAGCTACATAAGCAGCAAAAACTGGAACCATGCTCCAGAACTGGACTCAGCTGCAGAAATAAAGCTGCCAGCCAACATCACTGGGAGTGGAATATCCAAAGGAGAGGAAGAACAGGAGCAGAGACAGTAAAGGTGGTGAGGATCAGGAACTTTCTTCACTGCACACAAGTCCATTTCTTCAGTTATAGCATAGTGTAAATCAATGGTTTATTGGGAGGTTAAGTTGTCTTGGAAACTTGTTTGGCTTGTACTGACTGAATCAAGATGTTAGAATAAGCATTCTTTGTCCTTTGTGGCTATTGTGTGTTCGGCCCCCAGAACATGTAGAAAACTGTCCTGTGGCCCTCAAAGAAAAAAAGGTTCAATGCTCCTGACCTAGGCCATTCCATGCTAGGTCCATTTTCAAACACAAGAGGAATTAACCGTTTTCAAACTTCTTGTTTGGTTGCAAAACCTGTCCCTACGTTAATTTACTCTTGAATGTTGCAAAGATACATATGAACAGTCCCTAGGTTAAGGCTCATAGCTCAGAAGACACAAAGCAAATGACAGGATGCTATGAAACCAAGAGAAATGTACTTCTTGCACACATACACAAAATGGCTTGAGAGAACAATGGATTGATAAGAAAGAATATTTGTAGGCCACTTAATGGAAGCAGCAATTTAATTCAGGAAAAAGGGATGTGGCTCACTCCCCATGAAGAGCTGATCAGTGTCTAAAGGTGGCAGAAAAACAGCAAGAGTGCAGAAGAATGGTGTAAAGGCAGCAGGAAAAGTAGCTAATGTGAAGTGGCATAAAAGAAGGTTTTCAAGATGTAGGCTGGAGGAGAGCCGTGTAGGCTCCTCAAGATGAGGACGACAAAGTTTAAATCTGTAACAGTTGGCAAGAGCAAGCTAATGAAAGGATTTAGGACTGGAGTTGGGTGAAGAGAAGAATTATGGGCAGATATTCCTGGCACTGACAACTGTCCCCAAAAAGCAAAATTTTCACTAATATTTTGAGTATTCTTCATAGCCATTAGATAGCATTAAACTAAAATCAACTGCTCTGTAGTCTAAAGCCAGGCCAAGAAACTGCCTGGTGAGTATACTCAGAGTTTATAAACAATGGTGAGGCAAAAGCTTTGGGCTTGTTGTTAATGTACTATGATATTTTAATGTTTGCATTTCAGCTGCAGTTTGAAAACACCATTCAAATGCAAATGTTTTCACAAATAACCTCAGTCATTAAAAAAGGCCTCCTGGATGTGGCTGAAGAGACTATATGGTTTCTATTAAAGAGCACTTTGTAATACAGAAGTTTTAAAATAAATCTACCCATGTGTAAATATGGACTCCTCTCTACCATGTTTTGCAATGATTCAAGAACATGTCTGAAATACCGCAAATAATACACCCACTGCTGTTTTTATGCTCTATTATTACCTATAAACAGTAAAATTAGGAAAAAGGGCCATTACTCATGCTCAGTAGCTGACAGTCTAAGGAAAGAAAAAGTAAACAACCAAAAAACAGTGCTGTTTACAGCACGAGAGAACAAGAATCATTTAGTTTTAAACAAAAAGTTATTGTTCAGTTGTATGAGGAGCACTAAAAATACTGTAAATGGTTTTAAAGCTAAAAGAATTGAGCAAAATGAACATTCTAAAAACTTCTCTAGGTGGAGTCCATGTTTCCCAAAGCTGAAGCATGAAGAGAGCTTTTGCAGCCAAATTCATGTTATAAACCCAGCGAAAATGTGGGTTTCAAATAGAACTTCTGATTGGGTCAGCTACATAATGCTACTAGGTGCCATGATAATTAAACCACAAAACAGTAAATTAAAATCAGATTAACCAAATGCCATTTAACTGTCAGGGGGTGTGTGTGTGTGTGCGGGGGGGAGGGGTGTCTGATAGATTTGTAACTGCTCAAATCCAGCATTTTACCGCATTCTTGCATAAGCACATCATGCAACCATCCCCACTCGCCTGCTCTGCCGTGTGTGGGGGCTGGAGCACCCCAACTGCCCTACAATGGCATGGTTCAGAGCTACAGCCCTGGAGTGGGAGGCTGGGGGCCACAGCAGCCCCCTGAAGCATGGGGATGCCTAGCGGTGGAAACCCTGGACTTCCAAATTCTCTTGTTCAAGACCAGTCAAGTCCTGACTGTGCTGCTCCAGGGAGGTGCAACTTGCACCCAGATCAGCTGTACAGAACTAATATAAGCACAGAGGATTCAATTCATCCACAGTGGGAATTCATCCACCCAAGGCACAGAGTTGGGGTTACTGCCCACCCCACCCCCAAGCAGAGAAACAGACACTGAATAAACTTGGGTCTGGGAGGTCTCAGTTATAAGGGCTCAGCATCCACAAACAGACCCCAAAGAAGACCAAAACCCCTAATTACTCAGTCAGTGTAAAAATTTTACACAGAGAATGATCATGAGATCACACCCCTTTAACAATGGCAGAAATATGCAAAATCATTGCTCCTCCATTTCCCTCAGCCCCCTGTAACTATTATTTACACTGGGGGGCTTGGTAACAAGAAGTATAAAAACAAAGCAAGATTTAAGTGAACTTGCAAGTGGAAATAGACAGATCAAACTAAATTACCAGGTTAAAATAAACAAAAAAGATGCCAGCTAATTCTAATCCACTAAGAAACATGTTACATGCAAATTCTTGTCCTAAACAGCTGATCTCATCACAGATTAAAAAAAGCTTCAAGTCAGAGGTAATATTCCTCTGTCGTGGGTCAAGAGATTTTTTTCAGAGTTCTTTGTTGCCAGGTAGGTTCCTTCATGTGTATCCCCTTAGGGTGGGAGGTTCAGTTTAAAAAGCCAGTTGAAGACAAAAACCCAATAACTTTCCGTTCCTTAAACAGACTTTCCCCCAAGACGGGAACCCTTAACATTTCCAATCCCCATGAAAAAATACCAGGATCAAGATAGATTCCAGCACTAGGTGGCATGGTCACAGGACAAACAAGACAGTCCACAGGTAGCTAGTTTGAGCACTGAGTCACCAAATTCCTAGATCTGTAACAGCAACGAAGGGTCCACAGGACCCTTCGTTGCTGTTACAAATTCCTAGAGTATCACTAATAACTCTCATCAGAAGAAAAAGCAGTCAAGTAGTAGATTGTTAAAGTTTCTGTGGAATTCCTCTAGAGTGTATAGACTAGCACGGCTTCCTCTTTGTTTCTTCTCATCAGAAGATTTTGAATTAAAGCCAGATTCACACTTCATATATCTAACTTCACATACAAGAATGATACATGCATGAAAATAGAATGTACAAATTCTGCAAACTTTAACTTTAAAATTGCTATGTTACATGATGCATTTTGCATAAAGCAGCTGAGTTGTGCATGTTCACATGACAATTTTTATAGAGCATCATGAGGCCATGACATTCTCAACAATTTATAATTGTTTCAGAATAGGAAACAAAGGAGAAGAATAATGGTCAGTTTTCAGAATGGAGAGAGATTACTAGTAGTAGTGTGCTGCAAGGGTCTGTACTTGGAACAATTCTATACAACATATTCATGAATGATTTGGAGAAAGGTTTAAACAACGGAGGAGAGAAAAATTGCAAATAACTATCTTGAGCAGTTTTCTAAGGCCAAAGCAGACTGTGAAGACCTTAAAAGGATCGCACAAAACTAGGTGACTAGGCAACAAACTGGCATATGAAATTTAATTCTGATAAATGCAAAGTAAAACATATTGGAAAACATAATTCCAATTAGAAGTATGACACGATGGAGACTAGAGTGGCTATTAGCACTCAAGAGAGATCTTGGAATGATTACGGATGGTTCCCTAAAAACATCCACTCGATGTGCAGCAGCAGTCAAAAAAGCAAGCTCTGTCAGGAATCATTAAGAAAGGGACAGAAAATAAGACCGAGAACATCTTATGGCCACTATATAAATTCATGGTATGCCTACATCTTGAATAGTGCACGCTAACATGGACACCTCACCTCAGAAAAAGCTATTTTGGCATTGGAAAGAAATCAGAAAAAGGGCAACAAAAATGATTAGGCGTATGGAAGGAAGATGAGGGGAGATTAATAAGACTGAGACTTAGCATGTAAAACAGATGACTTAGAGGATATGAAAGAGGTCCAAAAAAATGACTGGTGTGGAAAAATGAATACAGAAGAGTTATTCACTTCTTCCCATAGTAACTAGGTGCTACCAAATTTAAAACAAACAAACAAAATGGAGGCATTTCTTCACAACACATAGTCCACTTCTGGAACTCCTTGCCGGAGGATGTTGTAAAGTCAAAGACTATAACTGTTCAAAAAAACTAGATAAATTCATGGAGGATAGGTCCATCAATGGCAATTAGCCAGGTTGGGCAGGAATGGTACCCCTAGCCGGTGTTTGATAGACACTGGCAATGAGCAACAGGGGATGGCTCACTTGATTACCTGTTCTGTTCATTCCCTCTGGGGCACTTGGCATTGGCCTCTGTCAGATGACAGGATTCCAGGTGAGAGTAAAGGTCCATCTAGCCCAGTATGGCCATTCTTATGAAGCAGTCAAGTGGCCTATATGACAGTTTCTCTCCTTGTGCTCTGTCAAACTGACATGATTTGAAAGCTTTATCCCCAACAGAATGGCAAATGAACAGCTAAACCAAGTCAATTACTTTTTTAGGATAGTTTTTCCTGTTGCTACATCTTGCACACAAAATGTGAGGTGCCTGGCACAAGTTGCTAGAAGCCACTGAGATACTTTGTCCACATAAAAAGTTAAGGAAAAGCTGCCAATGTACAAAACAATACACATCCACTTCCACTGTAAGGCCTGGCAGCCAAAGAGAGCGAGTCAAATTTGCCAGGGCAACCTCTCTTATTACACACAAAATAGTCTGCTGAATTTTTCTAAACAACAGTGTCAGAATTATTTTAACCTGTGGTCAATCCCTAGATGTACATCCAAACTGTCTACCCACAGCAATAACAAACAGAGTCAAGCCAAGTTCAAAGTCATTTTTCTTTGTACTTTAGATCTACGAACTAAGTTCTATGTTATTCGTACCACATTGTGCAAAAGCAAGAAACAGTGGGGCATCCAGTTCCAGAAAACAGAATTGGTTAAGACTAGGGGAAGCAAGGGAATCGATGGCTTCGTCTGTGTGTGAGAAAGGGGCACCCTGATGGGTTGGTCAGCTAATTGAGGAGTATTTTCCTCCTTCAATGGGTGCACCAAATCTGAAGTGTCACACAAAGCACACATTAGACTTTGTAATAGGGATAACCTGTCTCTTTCCAGAAGCCTCACTGCTAAAGAAAAAAAAAACTAACACAAAAATATGCAGGTATCAGACGTGAAAAAACAGCTTCTGAAGCCTGTAGTGAAACACTTAACAAGATGCTGTAGCACAATGCTCTGAAATCAAGAGAGAAATCAGGAAGTAGAATTTAGTCAACACTGCAAACAGATCAGAGGCTACAATCAACAAATGCAGTTACTGAGTTTTGTGTTCAGTACAGTGTCACTCGCTACTTCAAAGAGTTAAAGGCTCAAAGCAACTTGAATATTAGCCATCTTAGAACTGAGTTACAAGTAGTTTTACTAGTTACTTGGGCCCACAAATGTCATACCAAGTTTTGTAGTTTTACAGTCATATTATCCCTACACTTGATATTGTTTCTTTCTTGTTACTCACACACACAGAGGACACTAAAATTGAGGGCATACAGAAGTGCTGACAAACACACAAAATAAACACAATGAGTAAAGAGTAACTTGATGTTGTCTGTTTCTAGGAACCAGGAGTATAGGGGGTGAAACACTTTAAAGTAGTTTAGTTTCAACCACTACAGGACTTAGTTGGGTAAGAACAAAATAAAAACAAACCCAAATAAAACACTAGCCCTTATATCTAAAATACACATGATTAACTGATAGCTATAGAGTACCCTCCACAACCATTCCCAAAGTAGATCATAGGAAATAAACATGAGATTTAAGCTGGTTACTCATAGATCCCATGCATTTTTACATTAACATTTCATTCAGAATTACTCCACACATCAATAAAAAGAGACAAACAGCTATTACACGGCAAACATAAGGAGAGGCAACCACGTGGATATCAAAGAGAATATACAATCAGCACATGAAGGCATCTATTAATCATCCATTACTATTAGAAAGCTTCCATCATGCCAGAACTAGGGGATTTATCACAACCAGATGGTGCACTATCAATAAGGGGCAGCTATCATTCCAAGACAGAGTAACTACTTCCCCTTTGAACCAGGAACAATAAACAGCTAGAGCTGCCTAATGAAGCTTCCTGTGTGTCAGGCTCCTACTGTGTACATACAGGTCCCAGAGAGCTGTCTTAGTGACAGAGACTATTTATTAAGAGACACTGAAGGTTTCTTGTAAAAGGAACAGACAATGGATCTCTCGTTTCAGGAATAAAAAGTGCTGGGAATCTATAAATCCTGACATGGCTCTCATGGAGGATGAGTTAATTGAGGCAATTAAGAATATGAAAGTGTGGAAAGACCAAGGACCAGATGGCTTCCCTTCTCAATTCTACAGGCATATCCCTGGCCACCTGCCTGACAAGATGGTGAAAATGTTTGAGAGCTCTCTTCCCTCTGAGAGAAGCCTTAACATCAATTATTCTTAAACCACAAAGATGCCCCAGTATGTTCCAGTTATAAGCCAGTTTCATGGGTTAGTGATGTCAAAATGTTGGCACTTGTTCTAGTAAAAGGACTGAAGAAATTTTTGGGTTCTACCACACATCCAAATCAAGACTAGTTTATCAAAAGCTGTCATAGCAACTCACTGATACTCCAGCAGTGAAAAAGGATGACTCAACCACAAGTAATTTTAACTCCAGAGGTAGAAATGAATTTTGGCAACATGGGCTGGAGGATCATGTTTTATAGTCTACAAAAATCTGGATTTGGACTTCTATTTAATTCCTGGATCTGACTGTTATTCCTACCCGAACTCTCACATCACGATGAGCAAAGGGACCTCAGACACTTTCAGACTCTCCTGTGGCTACTAGGCAAGGCCACCTGCTTTCCAGTGTTCCCTGTAAGCTCAGTTCTAGGGGTGGGTGACCCAGGAGAGATTCAAAAAAAAAAAAAAGTGCTACCCAGATGGTTACTTGTGCTCCCATAGTGCCCATAGCCAGCAGCATGTGTTTCTACTAGTGATGCAAATCTGCAGATGCTTTGGTGCACACAACAAAATTTATTTCACATGGATGGAAAGAAATTAGAGGGAATGTTGCTGCTGTCCATTACCTTTTAATTTGGCTCCTGAACCCTTGGCAACAGATACATGACTTGTGTACATTCCAGAGGCAAACAACTTCTGTTCCAGGGAGTATAAACTGATGTTTATGCAGACAACCAACTAGAGGACACTATTCCAGACCTCCTACTACTAATTCAAAAATTTGGAGGAATATCTGGCTACAAAATAAATTGTAAAATCCTGAACTACTGGAAACCTCCCAGCTGTCATGTAGAAGGGATTTTCCTCAATGAAATTTCCATTGACAGAGTGATACAAATAAGTACATAGGTATAAATATACCAAGAAATATTAAAGTAAGATTAAATTTAGACTCCATTCTCCCCAAATAACTAAATGATACAAATTAGTGGCATCATCTCTTCCTGAGCTTATAGGGAAGGGCTAATACACCAAAAATGAATACACTATTCATACTTTGTATTCTGAAGCAGTCTACCTGCATAGCCTTCTCCATCTTAATTTAGAAAAATTTAAAAACAAGGCCTTTCTGTGGAACCCTAGTCGACACCCAGGATGATCCCTTAAACTCCAGCTACTTTGAAGGGGCACTGGACTCCCAGACCTACACAATTACTGAATTATGCTTTTATCATATCAGGGATATGGCATTAGGTCAGCATACTAAAATCTTTAGCTCCTCCAGTGGAAACTGAACTGCCATTAATGAATCTGATTTTCCTAATGTCTGAATAGCTCCCATTTGACCAAAGGAGGAAAAAAAAAATATGGTGCCTACAATGGTCTCAGCTATCTTAGCTAACCAATTTCATCCTCATCTTCATGCAGCAGCATCTCTGTTACAGGATAACCCAAACTTGTGAACTGGGGGGAAAAAAACCTGTAATTTCAAAGAACTGGTTGAGCAAGAGCAGCATATGGATTTCCCAGTTAGTTAACGATGAGGGCTATGTTTCTTTTTCTAACATTAAAGCAGCAAAATGGGAGTCCTTACTTCTAAAATATTTGCTTAAGTACCATATCAATACGGTCTGGATGCCCTGGGATTGTCAGAGGCTCAGACCTACTGGAAACCTTGAAAATGCTTCTTAAACTTCTTAGACCTCTGTTCAATATGTGTACTTTATTTATGAAGAGGTTCACCATTGGTCTGTCTTTGTGAAAGGGTGGGATGGAGCGTTATTGCAGTCCTGGCCAAACACGCAAAACAATGGCAAAGCATAACATAGAATGTCAAACATGCTTGTAGATCTCTGGCTACTCCTAAAACATCAGAAGAATCACAAATCACATTGGATGCCACATATTGTACAAGATGGGGGGGCCTGTTCTGTGTGTTGGTTGGCACGGTAATAAAAAAGGAATCCTAATGCTAATGCTATGGGGTTGTTCAACCACCAGACAGCTAGGGAAAGAGGCAGAAAGAAGTGTGAAACCGCATTTGAATTCAGCAACCAAATCCCAAATGAAAATTATACGCTAGGTAGGTAACATATCTACGACACTGGGTGTAACGGTAACATACAGACTTTGGTTTGTGAGAGTCAGGGTAACCACCCAGCACATGAATTTACAAAAATGCAGTATGCTTATACTCAGAATACAGCTGTGGTAAATGGAACTCTCAAGTTTTTCGTGAAAGAAAATATAACACAGGGATCAATTAAATGAATTCAAGAGAGATCTGGAAAACCCGGTTTTCTGATACATTGGATGAAGAATGCAGAGATTGCCCAAATAATGCCAGACTTCCATTCCACCTAACCCCTCTGCTTTTTTCCCCCTCTTTCCACCTTCTTCCTCCTCTTTTGCCTACTTGTGTCAGTCTTTTCTTTTTATTGCTATCCCCACCCTAACACTTACATCTGTATAGTACCATCAAACTGCAAGATGAAATAATCTAAAAATAAGAAGTGGTAAGGTTGCACGACTGCAGAATTTTACTGGTTATAACATGAAAGGTGCAGTACTTGGTAACATATAAGCGATGAGTCATTTGTATCTTGTCATTAAAAAAAAAAAACCAAACAAAATATAACCACAAAACCTTCTTTCATGAAAATTGTCACAAGGAAGGGTACTCTAAACAAGCAAAAGTTCCAGGAATGTAACCATATCATCTAGATCAGTTCAGAAGAGTCTGTACAACACGGAGGTAATTCATGTCACCATTGGTACATTTGGAAAATGGGGGTAATTCTGTTTGTTCCCAGTGGGAGTGGCAGGTATGACTTCGAAATAAGAGTCTGTATACTCACCAGTATACACTACCCACCAGATTGATGGGCAACAATCAATCAAGCAAGGGACGATTTATTGCGTCAAGTATAGACTCAAATCAACTGTCAACTGGTCTCCAATCGGCTCCAGTACTCTACCAGAAAAAGAAGGGTAGGCAAAGTTGATGGGAGAGTGTTGCCATCAACTCACTGCACTGAAGACACCATAGTAAGAAGGTACACATATGTTGACTTCAGCTACATTATTCGCATAGCCTGTGGTAGTGTAGACTAGGCTTAATGGTTGTGCAGGGGAGATAGTTAAAGCCAGCGAGTGGAAGAGGTATGAACAGAACTCAGTGTCTTAGCTTAGATTCCTCTTAGTTAGGGAGGCATTAGCCTGATATTACTCAGACACATTTAGAAATGGTTTTTGGCTAGGATGGAATAATTCAGGGAAGCTAAGCTTGCAGTAAAGTTAAGGAAGTTTTGTAAGCACCTAAAGCACAGCCAACCTTCACTGTGAATGGAGCTAAAACCAGGGCCAGTGGTACTGCACACACAACAGTTTATTCAGATTTATAGCTTGCTTAAATTAAAAACAATCACAAGGAGCTTCTCAGGGAGGGCCATTTCCAAGACAAATTTTAACACTCAGCTCCCATTCCTTTCAGAACCAAGACTGTTGTAAAAAATATTCAAAAGTTTCATGAAGTGGTAAATCCCCTCCTCCTCCAATAACTTTTGCTCAGGCTTTCCAATGTAGCTTCATTCTTGAGCAAAGATCAATCCTGGAAAACTTTAGCCTAAAGGTGAACATTTCTGAAAGTTGTATATAATTGAAAATGGGATTCAAACAAACACTTGTGCAATCTTAACTGTAGGTGGAATAATGCATTGAATCAACTCCAAGTATTTGTCACAGATGGCTTAACCAAGGGTGGGGAACTCCCAGCCTGTGACCTGTCTGGATCCAGACCCAAAGGTGTGAGACTCCTCTACACAGAATCCAGCCTGTGGCGGGATGGATGGTTTGGAACTCCGAGCCTTGTGGTCTGGATCAGGCAAGCCGCGATCCGAATCCAGACCGCAAACTCTGCCGGGGGCCAGGAGGGCTGGAAGTGGCTCTGGACTCTGCTGCCAGTCTGCTACTGTTGCTGCAGCTGGGGTGGGGAAGGACAGCAAAAGCTTCAACAGCTAGCCTGGAGGCTTCCTTCTGCTGCTGCTGATTGGCCAAAATTCCAGCCAATCAGAGCAGTGAAGGCAGTGCCTGGAAGTGGAGGGAGGGGTGCACAACCAAGTGCATCCAAAGGTGAGCAGATAAGCCCAGAACCCATGCCCCTTGACCACTCCTGCCCCCCCATCCAGACCTCCCACCCTCTCCTTGCCCCCTCCTTCTTACTCCAACTCTACACCTGTACCCTGCTCCTGTCTCCTCCTTCCTAGACCCTCACCCCCACCTTGACTTCTTCCCTTCCAGATCTCCCCGTAAACTCTCCTGAATCCTTCCTCCCACCCAGATCCAGACCCCCAGCCTGCTCATGCACCTCCCTAACCTCCCAGACCCCTCACCCTCAGCCTGCTACTACAACCCTTCTGGCCCAGTTCACCCACCCTCACCCTGTTCCTGCACCCTCCCTCTTGACCTGACCTCATATAGTCCACATCAGTGGAGGGGTTTTTGCTTCTCCTTTGTGCAGCCTCTGACTGTTGTGCATGGGTCTGCAGCTCCTTACCCAAAACAAGTTCCCCAGCCCGGCTTAGTAATCCAACTCACTATGGAGTGATGCACAACCCAGAATAAAGAGGTATAGTTTCTACACTTCGGGCATCTGACCAAAACATGATACTCAAGTGCTATGTAAAGCTGTAAATTTAAATTAGTTCGAACTAAGATGGTGTAAGGATAAAAGTTAGCTGTAAAATACGTGAGCTACTTGTTCTGTCAGAGAAATTAAAAACCTTATTCATTCATTGAGATTTGTGAGTAAGACCATAATGTTTCTGCTCTGAGGCTCCCTTTGCATGCTCACAATAAGTCAGTAGCTACCAACATGTGAGAAGACTGTACCTCAACGAAAGAGGGCAAGAGATAAAGCAGAGGCTTTCGCAATTACATTGCAATACAACTACACGCACGTATAAGAGGAAAATGCACCTGACAAATAAGTGGCTAATGACAGGACAGGAAGGAAACAAACAGTTTAGAGTGCTCAGATTACAGACCAATAGGAGATCTGCGATGAGTATGGCTGGGTGACAACCTAAACTAAATAACATTGTATGATGCCAGCAAAATCTTAAGAGTCTACTTGGGACTGATAAACACATTCCTGATATCACTTGCCCTCGTGCAAAGGAAGCAATCCCTTGCAGAATCACAACCAGGCAATTCCAGACAAGGAGAGCCAATTCTACAGTCTGCAGATTGGCACAGCTGAGAATCTGCTAAGGGCACACAGCACTTCAGGTCAAAATCAAAGTCTGTTGCATACGTTAAGACTATTCTCTTGTTTCGAGGAAGTTATTACTGCTGCATCTGAGACTGAAGCAAGCAATAGACTTGATCCATTTAAACTAAATTTCAATTTACAGAGTATGACTACGCTAATGATAATGTCTGGATAACTTCACTTTGGATCTCACCACGGCTCATCCTTGGGTTGTTTCATTTAGAATTTTTAATTTCCCAAATAACCCACAACTTTGTGCAGCTAGAGACAATTAATACCAGCTCCTAAAGTGACAAAATACAACTTTACCCTTTTACAGTACTAGTGATTTGATGCCTGAGGTGTGTGTCTCATTAGATGGATCAAGTTAAACTAAGCTAGTTACACAGAAGGCACTCACTGCATTCATTTGGCAATGCTTTATGCATGAAAACTTCATGGGGGGGGGTGTCAAATTTTTTAAAGGTGTTATATTTGTGTGAAGTCAGAAGAATGCACAAAATGGCTCCTTTAAAAACATGCATCATGAAGTATTTTCTGTATAAGCCAACCAAAAAAAAAAAAACAATGAAATTAGCCAAACTATCCCTTCAAATACAGTTTTTGTTTAAATTACACTTACCAATGCCGAGCAACGTATGACCCTCCTGTAGACCATATTGGACTATTTGTAATTTAATATGGGAAGATCTCAGCTGTCATAACATCATGATGATTGCTAAAAGAATCTGGCATTTGAGACATGCCATGTATTTATCGCTACCGATTGTGCATTGTTGCTACCCCTTTTATGTTGAGTTCAACAGTTGATTCTCTGTTCATAACACAATCCTCCCCTTGCTCTCAAATGGCATGATAGATTCTTGGCACTTCGAGACTAGCAGCTTTTTAACACTTTATCAGATAATGTCCCTGGCTCTACTAAAGGGCCATATTTCCTCACAAGCCTACAGTTCGAGGGAGATGAGAGGCCTATTCTAGCCAAAGGCTAATTTAGCTGAAAATACAAAAGCAGTCTAGACTCTAGAATTATTCCACAGAGACTTTAACAATCTGCACCCCACCATCAACTTATGCCTTGACTACTCCACGCGACAGATACATTTCCTGGACACTACAGGACAAATCAAGGATGGCCTGATCAGTACCACATTCTACCGGAAACCCACTGATCACTATACTTACCTGCACACACAACTAGATCCATTGTTTACAGTCAAGGCCTTAGATACAATTGCATTTGCTCTGATCCTACTGAGAGAGACCAAAAACTACAAGATCTCCACCAGATATTCATAAACCTGAATTACCCACCAGGAGAAATAAAAAAACAAAATCGACAGGGCCAGATGAATACCCAGAGACCAGCTACTCCAAGATAGGCCCAAAAAAGCCAAGAACAGAATGCCACTGGTCATTACCTACAGCCCCCAACTCAAACCGCTGCAATGCATTATTAAAGACCTACAACCTACCCTTAATCAGGGTGCCACACTCCAGAAAGCCCTAGGTGACAGGCCTGTTCTCTCCCAACCTTATGAGGATTCACACCAAAAACCACAGTCTATATCCCAGGAACCCCAATCCTGGAACCTTCCCTTGCAACAAGGCCCTCTGCCAACTGCCAGCTTTGTCCACATATCTATTCTGGAGATACCATCACCGGACCTAACCAGGTTATTCACAGAATCACGGGCACTTTCTCATGTTCCTAAACTAACATCATATATGCCATCATGGGCCAACAATGCCCACATGCTTTATGTATTGGACAGACTTCAAACTCTCTTAGATGAAGAATTAATGAGCATAAGACCGACATAAGAACACTCCTGATTCACAAACCTGTCAGCCAGCACTTTAATGGAGTGGGCCATTCTGTTAATGACCTGAAAGTCTGCGTTCTACTGAAGAGGAATTTTTCACAGCAGTTTGGAAAGAGAGGCTGCTGAACACTTTTATATTCAAATTTGACACATTAACACGTGGTTTGAACCGGGATGGCAATTTTCTAGCTCACTATAGGGGTTCCTTTACATACTTTACTTTATCTAATTCTTGATTCCCCCCCCGGCCCCCTTCTGCCCCTCTGCTCTCTGATTTGCTCACCTTGATAATACTTTTCTGATTTGGTCAACCTTGATTACTGTTTTTGGTTCTCTGTACCTTAAATATTGAGTCTGTTCTGGTATAGTTGTGATGTAAAGAAGTGCGTCTGTCCCATGAAAGCTCATCACCTAATTAATTATTTGATTAGTCTTTAAAGTGCTACTGAACTGCTTTTTTTGTTTTGATAGTATATAGACTAGCACGGCTATCTCTCTGTTACTATTTAGCTGAAAATGTGTAGTTTTATCAAGAGCACCAAGTGCTTAAGTCTTACAGAGGAAAAAAAAAAAAACATTTTTGTAGGCTGATTCAAAATACACTGCTTCAGTTCTTCTGAAGGATTTTGAGCTACAATTTACTATAGAACAGGTAAAAAAGGCAGCCACTAACTAGTATGTTTCTAGACTCTCCTAATGTTAATGGAGAAAGAAATGGCACTGATTGCTCAGCAAGCCACTTCATGTCTATGCCTCTGTTTTCCAGTTCTACAAGGGGGATACAACACAAAACCTTCAATTTCTTAGAGAAATCCACAAACCTTCCAATAGTAAGGGGAGACAATTTGCAGACTACACATAGGCTTTAAAGTCTACTTGAGGCAGACTGAAATCCTCTGGGTTAGCTCTACCAAATTAATGAGAGCTAATTCTGCTAAGCCTGCCTCCCCAGTAGGTTTGCTTCTACAGTCCAGGAGCTCTGCTGAACTGATTCTTCCATGAAATCCCAGGGAATACATCAAGGATGCATGTTTTTCACTAAATAGCAATCTGGAAGGCATAATGTTTGCAATGTACTTCACACTTTTCCAGCAAAGAATCTGACAAGATGTAGCCATTTTAGCTTCTGTAATAAAAATACTTTCAGAATGAATGAGTCTGTCACAGAACATTTTCAAGCTTCCAAGAGAGAATTACAAACAGATGAATTTAGGAAAGCTGATAGTTGTTATTCCTTTTAAAACAGCCACATCAGAATTCTCACTCAGATGAGAACAGGCTTCCAACCTGGACCAGGAAGTGCAAAATCTACAATGAACTGGTCACATCCTTATTTGGTCTCATTGATCAACTGCTTTCAAGATACTGCCAAGTGGTTGAACTAATCCTGCATAGATAACTCAAGAATTAAAACGAGGGAAAACTGGAAGTTAACAATTATAAACAGACTGATGCACACAGTAGACAAGAAGTCCAGGCATCCACAAGTTCTGTCAAAAATCTTATAATCTGTTGCAGCATTAATATGGAAGAGTATGCTGGGGACATAACTGCACTAGGCAATCTAATCCATATTAGAAATTTCTTTTGATGATCCAGTCCACACCGTTTGCACTGCAGTACCACCTAGCGTTCTCTACCAGGTCAGAGCTGTCATACGAAGAAAACAATAGTTCCTACCTCAAAGATCTTACAATAGATAGAACCATCCCAGTAACTTCTGTGTTCACAAGCTGCTCTTTGATTGGAAGGCCATGGCCAAGCCATACTCAGCTAGAAAACATGGTGAAGTTTAATAAAAGATGTTATTAGAGGACCAAGCCTTGGTCTAAAGCACAGGAAATGAACCACTACCTATCTCCTTCAACTGGAACTAAAAGCAATATCAACTAAAATCAGAGAAGGCTAGTCTAAAACTTCTCATCAGAACAATTAACAGAAAATTGTTTTCTTCATTTAAATGAAATTCTTCAGCTCCACCACAACCAGGGACTCTCACTATGCAACACTACCTCACCTCTCCAAGAAGGGAGAGCATGGTGCATCATGGGAAAACATATCCCATCCAACCAGGGAGCCTAGCCGATGACAGAACAAGGCATCTGAACTACAATTCCCTGGAGACATACTAGCATTATCATACTGAATGCTTTTAGTTTTTCAGCAGAGGTTTCAATGGATGAAATTTTTGCTGGAGGGGAAGAAAAAGTTTTCTGCAGGAAGGCTTTTGGCATCCCACCACTCTATTGCTAGCGAAGACTACAGCTCAACAGCTTTCTGAACCATTAAACTAAGTGTGATCAAGGTCTTTACTAGCAATTAAAAACTTTCTTCCACTATTGGTCAAAGGACCTGCTGTGGACAGCTATTTTGAGCAAATAGTTTCCTGCACTAGGTGGTTCCAAAGAATCTCATACTACTTCTGAAGTACAATTTATGTGAACAGTTAAAAGACTAACTGCTTAATTATTTCTTGTTTTGTATAAGAACAAAGGAGACAGAAGCAACTGCAACAACTACCGTGGAATCTCCCTCCTAAGCGTCACTGGTAAACTGTTCGCTCGCGTCATCCTTGGCAGACTCCAGAAGATTGCTGAGAGGGTGTACCCCGAATCGCAGTGCGGATTCCGCGCAGAGAGGTCTACCGTTGACATGGTCTTCTCTCTAAGGCAGCTACAGGAGAAGTGCAGGGAGCAGAGAAAGCCACTCTACATAGCCTTCATCGACTTGACCAAGGCTTTTGACTTGGTCAGCAGGGATGGTCTGTTCAAACTGCTCCACAAGATAGGCTGTCCTCCACCGTTACTCAAGATGATCCAGTCGTTCCACGAAGACATGAGAGGAACCATCCAATATGACGGCGCATTATCGGATGCTTTCAGAATCAGGAGCGGCGTCAAACAAGGATGCGTGCTTGCTCAGACATTGTTCGGGATCTTCTTCGCACTCCTCCTGAAGCATGCCTTTGGATCTTCAACAGAGGGCATCTTGCTGCACACAAGATCTGATGGGAAACTGTTTAACCTTGCAAGGCTGAAAGCTAAGTCTAAGGTGAGAGAAGTCCTCATCAGAGACATGCTGTTCGCAGACGATGCTGCTGTAATGTCTCACACAGAAGACCAGCTTCAAAAACTGCTGGATCGGTTCTCCAAAGCGTGCAAGGACTTTGGGCTTACCATCAGCCTAAAGAAGACAAACGTACTCGGTCAGGATGTTGCTGAATCCCCATCAATCAACACTGACAACTATACATTAGAGGTCGTCCACGAGTTCGTTTACCTCGGGTTCACCATCACTGACACCCTGTCGTTGGACACTGAGCTAAATAGGAGGATCGGAAAAGCGGCCACAACTCTGTCCAGACTCAGCAAGAGAGTGTGGAACAACAACAAGCTGTACACTCACACCAAAATGCAAGTCTACAGAGCCTGCATCCTCAGCACCCTCCTTTATGGCAGGGAGACTTGGACCCTGTATGCCCGCCAGGAAAAGAGGCTGAACGTCTTCCACTTGCGCTGCCTCAGGCGCATCCTTGGAATATCATGGAAGGACAGAGTGACCAACACCGCCATCCTCGAGCAAGCTGGAATCCCAACCATGCACACCCTCCTCAGGCAGCGTCGACTCCGCTGGCTTGGCCACGTCCACAGGATGAATGATGGAAGGATTCCAAAAGACATCCTGTATGGTGAGCTAGCCTCTGGCAAAAGACCTCCCGGACGCCCCCGGTTGCGTTACAAAGATGTCTGCAAGAGAGACTTCAGAGAGGTAGACATCGAGCTGGACAACTGGGAAGAACTAGCGGACGACCGCAGCAGATGGAGGTAGGGGTTACACAAGGGCCTTCAGAAGGGCGAGTTGAAGATCAGACAGCTAGCAGGGGAGAAGCGAGCGCACAGAAAGCGCAGTAAGGACTTGCCAGACACCCACTACATCTGCAAGAGATGCAGCAAGGACTGTCACTCTCGTGTGGGTCTTTATAGTCACAACAGATGCTGTAAATGAAGTCCTCAATTGAAACTTTAAAGGGCACGATCCATAGTCTATGCAGACTGAAGGATGCCTACTAGTACTAGGTACTAAACATTCTTGACACATGGCTACAATATCACTGTTCTGAACCATCATGCCTATTTTTACAGTAATTTGTACTATAAAGTTGAAAATAAAACACCACTGGCTTGATTGGGTCATTCAGTTTAAATCTAACATTAGAGATTTAATTCTAGAACTGAGAAGTTGAATTGTGCTGCCTATGTTCCTGTCATTGCCTGTTACTTTATACTGCATTTGCTGGTAGAACTCATAGAAAAGTACTGGCATTTTTTTTTTACTTAGCAGCGAGTTCCATATTATCACAATTTCCTAGCCACAGAGATAGCAAATTCATCAGATCATCACACAGGAAAGCTGAAAACTCTGGGTTGCATGCATATCTCATGGTGTACTTAGAGAAGATGCAGAAGGAGAATATATTGGCCAGATCATTCTTTTAACTACTTATGGGTGCCTCCCAAATATTTACCAATGACACACAGAAGGGGGGAAAAAAAGTTACACCCAGGTGGCAATGCCTAAATCTTTCAGGTTGGTTTGGGTGCAAGTGAGACAAAAGGAAAAACTATAAAAAATCCTGTCAAATCCACCACTGACACTTCAATTTGTTTTCCATTAAAGAGAGTTGAGACTGAAAGCTACAAGGAAATCTTTGTAAAAATAAAATCTTAAAGGCAACGTTCTTTCACAAAACATGGATCGGATAAACAAGGAAAGTAGGAAACTGGCTCTCCTTAAGCCTTTGGATAAACACAAACAGGCTAGCATGTCTTTGTGGCTGACTCTTGCTAAAGTCACAAAGAGCAGGAACATGAGGAACATGTACAAACATCACATTTCTTTATAAGCCAAGAATTTGTAGGCTTCAGCAAAACATGTTATAAAAGGGATGTTTATAATGGACTTCCATGGAGACAGTTCAGTAGCTTTTGTAATACAGCAGCAATGAGTGTGAACTATGTTTACCATCTGTCTCGTGCAGGCCCAATTTTCCTGCACTGGATGCCAGTATCAAAGCCAACTACATACTTGGATTTCAAATTGCAAAACATCAAAGCAAGGCTATAGTGCTTGGTTATATAATACAAATGTAGATGACTGAGGGGAATGAAGCCTTTTCTTCATTCTTCAATCAGACACTACTGTAAAACTTATCAGTCTGCTAGCTTCATCAGCAAGTATTTCTGTCAAACGCGGCTCTTGCTACACACGTACAAAAGCTGATAAACTCGCAAGTTGAGTCATGTATGTACTACAAGATGCATTACAATGTTTAAGGAATGTTCTCTGATACTAGACAGAGACCGTCATCTTCAGACTGAAATTAGGCGTAAAGTTGGCCTGTCATAAACTTTCAGGGAGCTCCAGGTTGTCTGCAGTTTCTGCAATAGCATCCTGGGAGGGAAGGGTGGGTGTCTGTGAGTGTGTGTGTGAGATGTTATCTGATTAAAATACGACCATCATGATGGTTGTAACCACTGTAATATATTTGTAACAAATCTATACCAAATGTGGCTTGCAGTGTGTCTATGGAAAGGTTATAATTTGCTGAATGACTATGCTATTTGTATGCATGTACCATTTTTATTACATACACAGACTACACATATCTAGCTATTATCTGTGTATTTCGAATGACTGGCTCCTGTGGTTAGACCCATGAGGTATTTATGCGGCACACTGTGAAGGGAATACTCAAGCTGAAAGAATACTTGACTCACAATGGCCCAGGGGAGATGCCCATCTACACTGAATAGAATTTTCTGTGGACATTTCACTTCAAGTATGGCTAATAGCCACTGCTTTGACAAAGCAAAATTGCACACGGACAAGTGACTTGACCGTGACAGTCCATAATCCATCTATACTTGTAATTTTCCACAGTGAGAACAATGGGATTCCTTCCACATGACAGAAGCTATAAAACATCCTGGAAACACCTTTATTTTACCTCTTTCCTGCTCAGAGCTCTGGACTGTGGATTTATACTAAGGGGACTATTCTAACAAAGGGGGTGATATCTTTCTCATGATTTGGAAGCAACCAGAGACTTAAGCCAGCAGTTTATTACATCTCAGCTACAAGCTTAAACCAAGAACTTTGCAATTAATTTAAGTATTTCATTCTATTGACCAATTTTAAGCCTCACTTTTCTTTTTATAAATAAACCTTTATTTATATTTCAGATCAAGGATTCACAATAGCATGGTTTTTGGATAAGATCTATGCTACACCTAGGTGTGTGGCTGGCCTTTTGGGATCAGAAGAACCTTTCATTTGGTAAGACTGGCTGTAAAGAAACTTTCATTCTGAATCTACTGTTTTTTGGGTTGATAAAGACTGGAATGCCTCAGGAAACAGCTTTTAAGGCTTGTTAGCCAGAAGTTTCCTTCTGTGGTTTGAGATATCTTATGTGAGAACAGCAGCAGCGTTATGGCTGTGTCTACACTTGCATTCCTCTTTCAAAAAAGGAGTGCAAATGAGCCACTGATTTACATATTTTGTGACTCATTTGCATAGTCTCTTTTCAGAGGGGATTCTTTCAAAGGAAAGAAAGCAGTGTAGATAGGGCTTTTTCCAAAATTAACCCCCATCTTCGAAAGAACCCTTCTTCCTAATTTGTTTCAAGAAGGGTTTTTTCAAAGATGGGGTTTATTTTTGAGAAAGCCCCATCTACACTGCTTTTTTTTCTTTTGAAAAAAATCACTTTGGAAAGAGATTAGGTAAATGAAGCACAAGATATGTAAATCTGTGCTTCATTTGCGTTTTTCATTTCCCTCATTTTCATTCCTCTTTCAAAAGGGGAATGCAAGTGTAGACACACCCTTTGGGTTTTCTTTGCCCTATTTCTCAGTAGCATAACCTATATTTGGTGTTCTCAGTGGTGACCCATGAAGGCACAGATACACGGATATTTAAAATACATTTAACACTGATTTCAACTTAAGTGATGAAAAACGCAAGAATGGCAGTCCTAGAGACTGAAAGCCTTTTTCCTCCCGTAACACATAGGGACAGTAGCCGTACAAGCTTCCTTTACATGCCGTCCTAAAGGGAGAGAGAGAGAGAGAGAGAGAGAGGACTTGTGGTTAATACTCAGGGTGATGGAGTTAACTGCCCACAAGAAAAAAAGTGCACTGAGACCCAAGCAAACAAGTTCAAGTCACCCAACAGCCATACATCAGTTCTCAGTGAAGTAGAAGATTTGGAAAAGGGAAGGCACCAAGCCATTTCCACACCCCACAAAGTTAAATGCTTCTTAAAAACTCCTATGAGTACGGACTACTAATCACACTCAGGACCCAGTCACCAGAATTGTTAGGTAATTTCTTTCCACTCACCAAATATTCTGCAGTATTGGGAACATATAGCCCAGGTTACTCAAATACTATTCATACTATGTAACAAGCTGACCTCATTCATAGCTATTACCCTCCTGCAGTTCCATATGGGATCTTTCAACACAGCTTGCCAGATGGACTAAAAATTGCATGATGTGAAGAGAGACCCTATGGACAATAACCACTAGTCATTGTTGCAAGCCACTACTTCAAAACACAGGAGAAACAATGCGCAGAGCCGCTTCCTTCCCACTGCCAGACAGGGACTGGATGTGGCTCGTTACTTTCCTTGATTCAGTCCACAAGGAGCCAGCACTCATGCTCCAGCCACATGGAAGAGGGGGGTGTCACTGAGCAAACACCTCCTATTTCCCAGTCACCCCGCTCCAAAGGGTTGTGGGGAAAGGGGCGCCTGAGCCTTGTAAGCCAAATCAAGGCAAACTGCAGGCTGTAGGTTCTCAATTCCTGGTGTTGCACAATAAAATTGTAGTGCTATTGTTTTGGATGAGTGGGAAGAGAATTAAAGCCAAAACACAGGATCTGGAAACTCAGTGTGAAGCATCCAAACCAGGCCGGCTGTGGGTTCCTGACTAGGAACAGATTTAGTACATACGGTTTTGATATTTTTTGTTCATAGATGATTTGGATCAAGATGTAAGACCCAAAGCATGTGTGTTAATCCAGTTTAGTTATTTTGAGAAGGGACCAAAATGGTTATTTAATTAGAGATGGTGAACTGTAATAAAGAGAAGAGATGCTAGGAAAGCATGTTCCCTAAAAAAGGGAGGTAAAACAGAGCTCACTGTCACTTCCTTTCCCCCAGAGGGATACAACCAATGTTCTGTTTATTCATTTCACTGAGAAACACAGAATGTTGCTGAAACAGATGACATTTGTTTAAAAGTGATAAAAGAAATTAATCGCAACAGCATACTTCAGACAAGTACAAGAATATATTAGTTGAAACGATAGAAAAGAATGCTCAGATACACAAATGAACAAAATACATTGTAGAAAAGCCAATACCGCTTTTCTACAGAGAAATCAGGCCTCACCAACCATGTTCTTCCTAGTCTTTCTCATCTATATGTGGGTTTTTCCCTTCATATGCAGAATGGTATGTTCGTGTACACTGGGGCCTGCGTGAATGTGCATAACCAATAGAAAAAAAAATTCTAGCTGTGGACACACTATTAATCAACTTGGTGGCATCTGAATCTCTCCTGGGGGGGTGCACAAGTGCACAGCTTACAGGGAACATTACTTACCAATATATTAGAATTTTTGAATGGTGTCATACGTGCAAACAAGTGTGATCCAGTTGATCTAGCACTTTCAGAAAGCCTTTGACAAGGTTCCTCACCTAAAGCTCTTAAGTGAAGAAGGGAGCCATGGGACAAGAGGGTAGATACCTTCAGGTCAGTAACGGGTTAAAAAAAAAAAAAAAAACAAAAAAAACAAAACACCACACAGTGCAGAAGTACAGTTTTCACAGTGGAAAAAGGTAAATTAGCAAGGTCCCCCAAGGATCTTCACTGGGACCAGTACTGTGCAATGTTCATAAATGGTCTGGAAAAGGGGGTAAACAGTAAGATGGCAAAGACTGCAGATGACACAAAAATCACTGAAAACATCTAAATCCAAAGCAGACCACAAAGAATTATAGATTTCACAAAACTAGGTTAATGGGCAACAAAATGGCAAATGAAATTCAGTGTTGATAAATGCAAATGAATACACATACTGAAAAACAATCCCAACAATACATAAAAAATGATGGGGTATGAAGTGGCTGTTACCATTCAAGCAAGATCTTGGAATCCTTGGTTAATAGTCCTTTGAAAATATCTGCTCAATGTGCAGGGCTAATATAAAAAGCTTATGGGACATTAGGAAGGGGATAATAAGGAAAAATTTAACATAGTATGGCCTCACCTTTAATATTGTGTTCAATTCTAGTGACTCATCTCAAAGAGACACATTAGAATATGAAAAAGGTCAGAGAACAACAAAAATTGGAGATATGGAACAGCTTCTGTAGGCAGAGAGAATAAAAGTACTGGGACTGTTCCTTGGAAAAGAGAAAAAACGGGGCAACAATATGAAATAGCACTTCCTGTCTGCACACCATTTATAACTTCATAAACCTATTTAACCCTTCATAGCACACATCAGAGGTGTCTCAATTAAATTAACAGGTAGTGTGTTCAAAACAAAAGGAAATACCACTTCATGCAAAGCATATGCAACTTGTGGACCCACTCACTGTCAGAGAATTTTGTGAAGACTAAAACAATAATTGGCTTAAAAAAAATAAGACAAGCGCACGAAAGACAAGTCCATCAATCTCTATTAAACAAGGTGGTCAGAGATATAACCTCTGGACACCAGGACTGAATGACGGGATAGATCACAAATCAATTGCCTTGTTCTTTTTCCTTCCTCTGAATTATCTGGAAACACGCACTGGCCGAAGGTAGGATACTGGGTTACATGGACCACTGATCTGATCCAGTATGGCTGTGCTTATGTTCTTTAAGAAACAACTCAAACAATTCTCAGAGGCTGAAATGCTCTAGTTTGGCACTCTTCTGTCCAGCACCATCTGTAATCCAGTATGATTTTAGACAACTGGACAACCACTTACGGGTGAGGCCAAGTTTCCTGCAGTCCCAAAAAGTTTGTTTATAGCCACCAGTCCTGCCTCTCACTGTTTTGTGCTGTTATTTTGCTCTAGTTTACCCCTAAATGTCTAAGAGCCCACTAAGCAGTGGAATGTATAAACACCAAGGGTATTCAAATTTTTATGTATGTTGTTGTTTTTTTGTTTTTTTGTTTTTTTTAAAAAAGATGAGGGTTTGTCATCTGTAACTGTGGAATTTTTCTAGTGCTTAGTTTACTTAGGTAGCAGGCTTAACTTCATTAACCGAGTTTGATTGGCAATTTCCTTCATATTTCTAGAAAACTTATAATTTGAACATAAAATAAAGCTCCTATAGAACTTGGCAAGACCTCCAGATACCTGTTAACGTTGAGCTGGAGCACATAAAACTTGACCGAGTTCAAAGTTCTCCCCTAACTTCCCATTCTCACTTCCCTTAGCCTTAATTTTGCCTATACTCCCCCGCAGCAGACCCAAACCAAGTGATGTTCCTAGTTTGCAAATAGAAGGAGCATGCGAGCATGTCAGCTCCAGTCTTTGTGAGCTGTGGAACAAGCACCAGCAACTTCATTGCAGCTCACAGAGTCAGTGGTAAGTGAAAGAAAATGTGGACACTATTCAACTTTTGAATTTATTTAGCTATTTGGAGCATCTCTTTGTTGTACACAGTGATTCAAACTTTACACTGTATGTCAAATTATTTTCAGTACAAAGGTTTATACAAATAACCCTGGTATGTGATGAAAGAAATATAACCCTTAAATTGTTACATATTTAAGATGAATCGTCCTGGCTCCTCCTCAGTCACAAGCTGGCATAGGCCTCCACCAAACATAAGGTCACAGGTACACCTTGCCTCCCAGCTGCTACAGTCCATTTATTTCGTGTAAGCACCTCAGACTGACACTGATCTTGGGAATGTCTCCGACTGCTTCTGAGCTAGTGCTGTAACTGTCGTGGATCTAGGAAGCATCCCACAGATGGAAGCAATAGAGAGAACCAAAGTAATAATTCTACTGTCCAAGTGCATACATATATCTTTGCCGAACCGTAACGTCTGTAGGATTTAACTCACAGAAACTGTTCTCTTCACAAAAGAAGCTGCCCAGGAAAGTTTTCCAAAACTGGAGTACAGTAGTTGAAACTTTTCCACTCTAGCTTCAGTAACGGCAAAAGACATGACTATGAATGCAATTAATTTCTTCTCTGTTTCTTTCCTAACTACACTGTGCATGGAAGGGCTCTCCACAGCTACCTGTATACCAGTGTGGAAAAACTTTGGAAATGAGAAAGGATCAAGAAATAACAGAGTTTTCAACTGGGCAAAAGGGCTAATTTCTGACAAAGGATAACTTCAAAACTACTTCATTAAATTACTTCAGAGCAAATGAAAGGCCCGGGGGGGGGGGGGGGGAGACACACATTATGCTCCATTCTAAGAGGAATAACATATTAAGGCAACTTTTTTCCCCCCTTGCTTCTGACAGGGTGGCATTCATTGAGAACCTCACAAGGCCTGATTGTAACCCTACCTATGGACTGGCTATCATCAATCCATAATACTGACAAATTCTGATTACACGTAGAGAATTTACATCTTAAAATTAGCATGCCCTAATATCGGGAGAGACTGAAATGTATCAACTCTGGTCACATACAAAACACTTTCTCTGCTACAACAGTATGACAGATATTATAGTCAGCACGCACGTGTCTCATGCAAGTAAGACAGGAATATTTTGAATATTAGTGTCCATAGAGGCCACTCCTTCACTTTGTTCCTTCTTGGGCTCCTGTGTGAGAGCATGAACAGTGGAGGGGCCACAGCTCTCACTCAGTTCCCTTGCAATCCAAAGCCTGTGTAACTGAGGGACCCCAGAAGTCAGATGTTGGGCAGGTCAGGGGATTCACATGGAAAAAATCTCAAAGAATCACCACAATTATGGCACAGTAAGTAACAGTTCTGTTTTCAATTGCATGTCAGTATGGATCCCATTATGGGTTACTAGCTAGTACCAACACGCCAGGATGGTGGGAGCAAGTAATTTCAACTGTATCTGTCAGTTGAAAAGGACTGTAGCATTTCTCTTCCAAAGTTGATACCTGACCTAGCAGCAAAAGCCAAGGTGTGACAAATAAGCAATTTCCAGGATAAACCCTCTCTCTTTGAGGGGCATAGTATTAAAAATGTAATGATTTATTATGGCACTGGAGAACTGTGTGTAACTTTAGGAGATGTTACTACTAATGTAAATACTGGGAAACGTCAGGAACTTCAAAGGACTTTTTGAAACCCCATGTGAACTTTTAAAATTAAATGGGTTTCCCAGAAAATCTCTAGGAAGGGGTATGCCAATATAACACCTTTGATTAGACAAGAAGTCAGCCATATAAAGCTTTAGAGATGCTGCCTAGTCAGTCACCATATCTTCAAAGACCCAAGACTGGATAAAGGACTCACTGGTTCAGAGGGGTTCTTGTTCTGAGCAAAGGGTTTTATGAATTTGAACTTGAGTGGGACTTGAAGGATAGCTCACCTGCCAAAGACCACACTGGCATCTTGGTGATGTTTGATAAGATCATTAGCATATGTGTAGGTTCTTTAACTGCTTCTCTGTATTGCTTTTACCTTAAGAATAAAACATTCTTGCTTAGAAATAGCTGTTTGGGAGGTTGTGAATTAACTGCAGGTAATGAATTGTTAGCTGTCTCTTAAGGGAAGGGACAAGAGAGTTTCTGCTCCTCCACCAGGGCCGTAAATTCCAACTTGGCTCAGCAGAACGATCCATGGAGCTGGCCATATTGTACGCAGAATGCATGAGAAGACACTGCGGTGGGCAGGGCTGTCCTGCACTCTTTTAGTGGCTCCGACCCCGCCTCCTAGACACTGGCTTGCATTCACCCAAATTGGAACGCACACGAGCAATCACTCGAAGAAGAAAAGACAGTTACCTGTTCTGTAACTGGTGTTCTTCGAGATGCGTTGCTCGTGTCCATTCCAAAACCCTCCCGCCTTCCGCTCTGGTCGGCGTAGCTAGCAAGAAGGAACTGAGCCGGGGGCAGGGTGGGCGGTGCATATATGGGCGGCCATATGGGCACCGCTCCAGGGGGTGCCGCAGTGACCCCAGGGCTACCGGCTAGGGCAAAAAGCTTCCGGCAACTGGGCACGTGCCCGGCACACACCCAAATTGGAATGCACATGAGCAATTACTCGAAGAGCCACCTGCCTTTTCCTGGGCCAATGCACTGAGGGAGCTGCTTAGCCTGCAAATACCCTGGTTAGAAGGGAGTGAGCAGGCTAGAGTGGGTGCCCTTCCAGGACCACAAAGAGGAATACAGGTGCAGTTGTCCTGAACTGTGACACAATGCATAGTGTTTCATAGAGGTAGTGGGTTACTCCATATTGCAGCCTTACAAATTGCTGATATTGACACATTTCTGAAGCAGGAGGACATTGTTTGAGTGCCTTGAGGTTCAGTGGGAGAGTAACACCAGTCAGCCAGCTATATAGTAAGATGCACCAAGTTATCCATTTTGAAATTCTCTGTTATGAGATTATTTGACCTTTAAAACACCTAGTCATGGCTAGAAATGGACTGACAAGTCTGAATGGCCTAATATTTCTGGAGTAATAAAGGAAAGTTCTGAATATCTCTAGCGTGTTTAGTTTCTTTGCTACTGCTGCAGAAACAGGCAGGATGACTGATTTAGCTAAAGTATGACATTACTTGAGGAAGGAAACATCATGTGAGGTTTAAGCATCACCATACTTCCTAATGAAATGCCATGTAGTGAGGTGTTGGAACAAGGTTCAGACTTAAGTCCCTGCCGATTGCTCACTAATCTAGATCAGTGGCCTTCAATCTTTTTTCATCTGTAGCCCCCCTAAAAGTTTCATATGGAGGTACAGACCCTTTTGGAAATCAGAGTCTGTGGATTGAAAGCTAGAAAACCATTGATCTAAATAAAGTGATAGGTCACTAGGAAAATAATATTCAGAAAGAAGTAATGCAAGGAGCATTCTGAAAGTCCAAAATGGAGCCTCCATGGCCCTCTGGAGGATCATGAGGTTCTAGCCGGGGTAAAAGTCTGCTGATGGTGGAAAGCATACAATAGTCTTGAGAAACTTCAATAGTAGGGTGAGAAGACTGAACATGACCACACACCCAGAGAGCAAGCTGAGATTGCTGCAAGACTGCCACCTTGGACAATGTTAAAAGAAGGTTTTGAACCCAAGCGGGGAGGGGGTAAAGGAGTCCAGTATCATTACTGGACAGTATCCTGCAGGGGAAAAGAAGCCTGCTCTATGTCTTTCCGCCAGCTCTCAGGATCAAGAGAGCCACTATCACTCTCAGAGCTACATAAAAGCCAAGGTGGTTCTGACATATCTAACAGAGATGTTCACTCAGCTGCTGATCCAGTTCTCACACACCTGGATCTGATCTCATAGATATCCCATCAAGAGCTCGTGTCTCTACCAGACAAATGGATGCTCGCTTACCACGTACCACAGACAGAGATAGGTCCTTACAGGTCCAGGAAACCCTGGTAAAGAGCAGGAAGATATCTACCGTGAAAACACACACTACAAAGGGAATGTTCAGCCTAGGCAACCACACACCGTCTGGAGCTCATCCAAGCCTCAGTACCACAGACAGACCGCTTATTGCATTTAAAGCAGGCCGCATTTCATTTGTCTACTGTGGGATCCACACACAGACATATGCTAAGCACCAGACGCATTTTCTTTGCAACCAAAAATGTTCAAATAATCCTATGTACCAGCCTTAAAAGATGACAAGACTGTAGAAGTGCTAGCACTAGACACTGTCTCAGGCAGCCTTCCGAATACTTTTTCCTGGCATATTTGACTACCGGCATTATGTCTTGGTAGAATAGCACATGGAAGACAGTTTAGAAAAGGCTGTAATACCCAGTATTATTTCTTGTGTTCAAGATCAGAGGACCCTACCTACAGTGCCTGGGATTGGTGGACCTCTTTGCTTCAAATTTCCCCAACCAAATCAAGAACTTGGCTACACCTAAAATTGGCAGCATACCTATGTTACCAAAGGGTGTGGAGGGCTGGTGGGAGGGGGGGGAATATCACACCTCAAACAACAGAGCTATGCTAAAAAAAGCTCTAGTATAAACAGTTATACCAGCAAGACTCAACTTTCCAGAAGAATTTAGGCCTGAGTCTGCACTTAAAAATTGGATCAACCTCGGTATGAGAGACACGTCATGAAAACACTAGCATCCTGAATGCTCTAGTTAAGTTCACCTAGCCCTAACTGTAGATGCAGGCAAGTCAACAGAAGAATATTTCTGTCAACCAAGCTACTGTTTCAGAGGGGTGGATCAACTACATCAACAGAAAAAACCCAATTCTGTTGATTTAGGAGAGTCTGCATAGACAAAGCATAGCTACAGTACTTGTAATGTAGATGCAGCCTTATTTTATTTGAGGATAAACTTGGATGGCAAAACTACTTTTGCTTGCACAAGCTACATCATCACTAGGAGGATTCACCAATATAGCTTTATCAGCAAACCCCTTCTAGGCCCAAGATCAGAGCATTAGTAGAACAAATAGAAGTGAGAGGGGAACAACAAGAGAAACAGCCATAAGTGGTTTCTGAACTACTATTTTAACTTTTTGGTCCACTATAGTATAGAATGGTCCATTATAGTAATAAAAAATTATCTGTTGGAAAGGTTAGAAAACGTCTTGATTCTATTGAATGTATTTTTCTAAAGAGGAAGGCACTTATGCATAAGCTCATATACTATATAGTATGAGAGCTTTAAAAGGAAACGTGGCTGTCGTGCATACTTGAAAAAAGCCTTCAGCTTTCCCCAAGCACATGCATGATTTAAGAAACGGGGTTTTCTTTAAAAAAAGAAAACAAAAAAACCCCCATATATTCAGGTATCAGTCCTGAGATATTTTCAGCCTCGCCTGCACTGGATGGTTTTACAAAGGCATAGCTATACCCATGTAAGGAGCCATGACTTGCATTAGGGTGGTTTGCATTGGTGTCTGCCACTGTTTGCATTAGTTTTGCCATTACAAGTACAAAAACCTGTATAGCAGAGGTTGGTATTTGGTGACATGGAGCCAGCTCTCCTTGTTTCCAACTGCTAAAAGAAACTACTATTTAGATTTTACGCACTCTGAGGCAGGGAGTGCCCTTTGCTATGTGTCCATACCATTTAGGAAAGTATTAACTGTTTTATTGTGTAAACAACAGCTGTATTTGCCACAGGCATACTGTTTGATGGAGAAAGAGGTCCTGCCCATGAGAATATGCATACCTCACTTCCAACTACCCATTGTATTGGGCTTTATCAACTTGTTAAATTCTCTCTTTCCTTGTTCTTCACCTGTATCTATAACCATCCATTACCTCATCTTACACTCTAAGACGATTACTCAGCTCTTGTCCCCTACAACCCCTCCTTTACTTACTATACATCAATGATATTGTTCTCCTTTGGACCCCTGGTAAAGAGACTCTAGAAGAATTCCACAGAGACTTTAAAAATCTGTACCCCACCATCAACTTATGCTTTTACCACTCCACACAAGAGAGACGTTTCCTGGACACTACAATACAAATCACTGATGGCCTGATCAATACCACTCTCTACCGGAAACTCACTGACCGCTACACTTACCTACATGCTTCTAGCTTCCATCCTGCACACAGGACACGATCCATCATTTACAGTCAAGCCCTGAGATACAATCACATCTGCTCTGATCCTACTGACACAGACCGAAAACTACAAGATCTCTCCCAAACCTCTTCATAAACCTGACATACCCACTGGGGGACGTAAAAAAAAAACAAACCACAAACACACACAAATCAACAGGGCCAGATGAATACCCAGAAACCAACTACTCGAAGATAGGCCCAAAAAAGCCAACAACAGAACACCACTGGTCATTACCTACAGCCCCCATCTCAAACCACTGCAAAGCATCATTAAAGACCTGCAACCTATCCTTAATCATGATTCCACACGCCAGAAGGCCCTATATGAGAGGACTGTTCTTTCCTATAGACAGCCTAACAACATTATGAGGATTCCAACTAGCAACCACAGGCTATGAGACAATACTACTAAACCTGAAACTTTTCCTTGCAACAAGCCCTGTTGTCAACTTTGTCCACATATCTATACTGGAGATACCATCACCGGACCTAACATCTTTAATTACAGAATCACGGGCATGTTCTTGGGTTCCTCAACTAACATAATATATTGTCATCATGTGCCAACAATGCCCACACACCATGTATATAGGATAGACTGCAAACACTCCTTGACAAAGAATGAATGACATAGAACAAACATCAAAAATCTCCAAGTATACAAACCTGTCAGCCAGCACTTTAATCGAGTGGGCCATGCTGTTAAAGACCTGAGAGAGTTTGTATTCTACTGAAAAGGGACTTGAACAACCTCACGAAAGCTCATGCTCAGAACTTTTCTGTTAGTCTATAAGGTGCCACAGGACTCTTCGTTGCTGTTACAGATCCAGACTAACACAGCTACCCCTCCAATACTCTGATGTGTTATCTAACTCTTAACTTCCCCACCCCGTTCCTTTGCTCTTCTGATTTGCCAACCCTGATAACAATTTTTGGACCCCTGTGCTTTATATATTAAGTCTGTTCTGGTAAGCCTATGATCTGAAGTGGGTCTGTCCCATGAAAGCTCATCGCCTAATAAATTGCTTTGTCAGTCTTTAAAGTACTACATGCTTGCTTTTTTGTTCTGTATTCATTGAGGCAGGAACTTTTGTTATGTATTTGTACAGCACCTAGCACAACAGGGTCCTGGCCTCTAAAATAAGTCGGACTCTACCAAATTCAGGGTCCATTTTGGTCAATTTCATGGTTATAGGACTTTAAAAATAATAAATTTCATTACTTCAGCTATTTATATCTGAAATTTCAGTGTGGTAATTCTAAGGGTCCAGTCCCAAAAAAGGAGTAGGGGGAGCAAGGGGGTTGTGGTACTCTTACCTCTGTGCTGCTGCTGCTGGTGGCACTACCTTCAGACTTGGGCACCCTGCCATTGCTCTCCAACCACCAAGCTCACAAGACAGCTCAGAAGTAAAGATGGTGATACTGTGACACCATCCCCTGCAATATTCTTTTGCACCAGGACCCCCAGTTTGACAAATGCTAGCTTCCCCTTTTAAATCTATACATTATAGAGCAGGAGTCTGCAGCCTGTGGCTCTTTAAGGACACATTTGTGGCCAAAAGGATCTAGTTGTAATACATCTTATGCTGTGACTAAACTGATGAAGACAAACAAACAGATAAGCCATTTAAATAAAGCTAGCTTAAGAAGCAGGTCTCCTAGCCCCTATCATTGTTTGACAATGCAGATTTTGTAGCTACGTTAACCTAAGACAACATAAAAATAGGAGTTGCTTTGCTATAGGTACAAGGAGAGTATACACACAGGTCTCACCTGAGATTTGATGTGGTGCATCAGAAGGTTTTTACCAGCTGCTGCAAAATCCCTGCACTGTTAAAATCCAAAAGGCAAGGAAATCACACTGATTTCCTCACCCAGGTTAAAACTGTTTTCCTAGAGTCTGACCATGTCTGTGGGAGAGAGTTAGGGATGCAGCAGCTCACTGGATTTCAAAGACCCCCTGCCAACGACACAAACACAGTGAGTGATGTTTATAACTGACAGTCCCCTGGAGAGAAGCAGGAAACTCTTTATGACCCCCAAAGTATTTGTTTCTCAATCAATTCCCTAGCCCAGCTTGGGATTCTCAAAGGCTATAACAAAAAAATGTTCCACTTTGCTCAAATTAGTTTTGACTGGTCCCAGGGTTCCTAAAGTGATAACTTAACACCTCATTAACAAGTCCATTATTGGGGGAAATTCAAATGAGCCGAGTTTAATGCTAAATGAATGTTTTCAAATTCAGCCTGCACAAGGACTTTTTATTCCCCTTCAACTGAAATAGCAGCCACTGCCTCAATTTGAACTATGTAGAGATTGCTCAAGTCTTGAAGTTGCAAACAAGGTACAAATAGATTACAAACATGGGACTGGAGGCCACTTTCATGCAGTGCCAAGTATTGCTTGTGGGGATGCTCCTTTGGTTGCACGTTGCTTTATTACAGTAGTGTGCCCATACATAGGACTCATCCCAAACTGAGCTGCATATTCATGTGCTGTCACCTAACCAAGTCTATTCAGCCTGCATTCATCTTCCACCTGCAAACCGCAAACACCCCAGGCTGGTTTCCAAGTGTATTTTATCTAGCATGCCTGCTCACTAACATCCTGTTAGCTAATGACAGCTGCTAGAAAAACTCTAAGGGAACATTTATGCCAACAGCACAGTTGACTTTTGATTGTAGTAGCAGTAACACATGGTGTTGCAAGTTTGGAGACCTTCCCCACTACCCATATCCTCTGTGCCTCATGAGCTTGAAAAATAATTTTGTGAAGGAAGTTTTGTTTGTTTCTTAGCTATCATCTCACTTTCAATCCAGCATGGAATAGTACCTAAAAACCAAAATCTTTTGTGCTTCAGTGCCCCAATGCTTATTTCTCCTCCAGATGCCATCATGCGATATCATGTTTTTCATGTCACAAAGAATGATAGCTTTTAAGGACCATAGGTGTGGGACAGGATTGCAAAGATGATTAAGCCACCAAAGGCTCTTCTCAGTGAATACAAAGTGATTTATATTGATCGGACCCCTGACCCCACAAGAAGGAAATCCAACTACAGAATAAACCTCTCGCAAGGGTGCTGGATGAATTTGATGTACCACGGGAGGTCAATATTGTCTAGCACATTACCAACACTTTCGCTGCTTCTGGGACTTTTAGAGGACATTTAGGGGTAAATTAGACCTAAAGAACAGCACAGAACACTGAGTCAGGACCAGTGGCTGTAAACAAATTTTATGGAATCATGGGAAACTTGGCCACACCTATGATAAGTGGTCCTCCAGCTACCTAAAATCTTGCCAGATGGATGCTGCCAAATGAATGTGTTCAGGATTAGAGCGGTTCAACCTGTATCAGCTCCTTCTATGGCTTTGACATGATACCTCCCTGCCTCAGTTACAGCCATGTGTATATAAATCTTAAATAACTGCCTATAGAACTGTGACAGGATGTTCATAAAGCACTATGTATTCAGATATGTTCAACAGCAACCCAATACAGCCCTTCATTGGTCTTCAACTCATCATTAGTGCCATTACCCCTGTGTCTTACATAAGT
Organism: Carettochelys insculpta; assembly: GCF_033958435.1. Lineage (NCBI taxonomy): Eukaryota > Metazoa > Chordata > Testudines > Carettochelyidae > Carettochelys > Carettochelys insculpta. Next base: position 41,524,984 of record NC_134142.1, on the reverse strand, counting down.
CTACTTCCCAAATGTCGGACATCATTGTAACATCCATAGTGCTTGTGTTCCAGTGATGATTACAAACAGGACAAGAGTTCCTTGAAAGTTCAAAAGAAGTTCTCAGCTTCTTCCAAGGAACAGGACTATGAAGCAGCAGTGACTTTTAAACAACAAACGAAGAAATGTTCACACTCTACTAATTGAATAGTAACAGAGAGTAAGCCATGCTAGTCTATACACTATCAAAACAAAAAGCAGTCAAGTAGCACTTTAAAGACAAGCAAAATAGTTTATTAGGTGAGCTTTCGTGGGACAGACCCACTTCTTCAGACCATATCCAGACCAGAACAGACTCGGGATTGACAATCAGTGCTGCACTGAAAAAGATCTGAAAAGGACCATTTCAAGCAGTAATTGTCCCAGCAAGAATCACTCTGGAGGACATGAGGAAAAAAGTCTTCAATAACCTAATCATATTCTTCCAGGAGAGATAAGCCTACAGTGATCACTTTGAGTGTAGATGAACAAATGGACTTCAGCTTTGCAGGCTATCAAATCCAATAGCTCTGAAGAGCACTAACATTCACATCAAAGTCTACACAATGTTTTGCTGATACCACATACCAGCTCTCAAAAGGCTTAAAGCCTTTCTCCAGTTATATAGAAAAGTTACTAAAAATGCCAGTGCTGCGAAAAGCCTCCTTGGAAAAACTGGTAATGCATGGCCATCTTAACCATTTATGTGGAATTCCCAATTAGTTACACATTCTTCAGTCCTTACTTGATTAAACATAGAACATTCTGGAAGTCATCCAACAGAAGCAGTGCCTGAGAAATCAATTTATATGTTGGCAAATGGTTAGCCAAATACCTGACAGTATCACCTTCAAGATTGCTTTATTTGCCACACATGTACCCATCAATACCCGATGGTGGGATAAATACCTGTTGTTGCAGAGCTAGAAGGAAGAGGGATTTTAATGCAGAGCTTCAGTATTCAGAGCCTGGGCTCCAGCCTGAAGAGCCCAACAGCCTATCCTACTATTTTCAGCCCTGCAACTCAAGCACTGGGAACACAGAATCAATTGACCCTGGCATCCAAGACTTGGCACCGCAGGTTTTTCTTTGTAATGTACCCTTAAAAGCACTCATATGTGACCACAGATTGCACGGCCTGCCTTCATCCCTTGATGATTAGCTACTTTTACTCTCAAAGCTACCACTGCAGCACCTATTGATAGCACTCATTTTACTTTAATTAAAACAAGTTAAATTATTCCCACCTGAAGATAAGGAGAAGTCACCTTGAGTTGCGTCCAACATTCTTTCACCATAGGAGTTCTGTCAAGTTTTCTAGTCTGATGGCGTTAGTGTTAGAGTGATGATTGCAAGGCCATCATAACTTTTTAGGTCCCAGGCCTTGAGACAGATCAGGTAGGTATAGTAATATCTTTTATTAGATTAATTTCTCTTAGTGAAAGACAAGCTTTCCAACTCATCTTGTCTCTTTCACCACTAGAAGTGGGTCCATTAAAAGGTCTCACCCACCTTTTCTCTCAGTTACAGAACTACAACTCCTCTGTGCATACTACCACCTTGTGGCCAAAAGCTCATAACACAAGGAATCCAATGCGTTTGTTTTAGAATTCAAATAAAGGTGTTTGTATGGCAAATGACATGGAGTCTGAATGAAAAAACAGTAACACCTACCCATTTTTTAAAACATTCTATATTACAAACAAAAAGCTGCTGGACCAAGCCTTAAGTTTATTTTCAATCAAGGTCTCAACACCTGCCCTATCCTTTGCTGGATTTACCTTGACAGACTACTAGCAGAGCAGCATTAGACAGTAAGGATGCTACAACTACTCAATGAATATCTAGATTACTTCTAGAATTAAGGTTACCAAAAATACACGTTAACATGTCTGGCAGCAAGTATAGTTACCAGTGCCAAGGTTATGGAAAAGGGTTCGGTTTGCAGCAGACTGAGACCCCCCCCCGCAGTACTGAAAGCACGTACCAAATAGAAAAGACTTACCAAAAGTTGTGCCATCTTCACCCATAATACACTTCATGGAGGTGAGGATTTGTTCCACAACAGGTGGTGACAGTGAAGTGGCATACACTGCACTATGAGAATGCGTACGGAGGTAGTCAATCAGCTCCTGATAAAATGAACACAGAAGGCTTTTAGAGACTATTCCAGATCAGAACATAAAGCTATAGGCTCCAGTGGCACCACGGCCACCCTACAAATGGGCAGCACCACACATTTTACACACTTAACTCGACAAGGCACCTGGAAAAGGCTGGGAAGTTCATACAATGTCTTTAAAAGTTTTTTTAACTAACAAGTAACAGTAGAGGTGAAATATGCCTTTGGCCCATACTTTGTATCACAAGGCAGGATGAGGATCAATAAAGAAATTTCACTAACCCAAACAAAGACTCATTTTGCCAATGATCACAGCATTGGGTTTTGCAACAAGATGTCTGGAATTACTGAACCTGTACACAGGTTGTGTTTTGAGAAGAGTTATTCTGTCATGGGACAAGACAATGCAAATCAATCCTCTCATTCCTGTGTGGTGGTAAAGAGGCTCTGCAGATGGCTCTTTACCATGTTTGATACAAATCACTGCTAAGCAGGTCACTGACTAGGGCATATAAAAATAATCGCATGGGATGGAACACTTAAGTAAAGATAAAGGTTGCAGGTGAAAGAATTAGCAAGAACTTCAGAGAGCCACTCCCTGTCTATTACTCACTCCTACCTGCAGCACTTGAACATAAACTTTTGCTACTGGATGGAAGCAGGTCATGTGGACAAGAAGAATGACCAATCCCTGGAATGGTTACTTATTGTTCACTGTATAATAAAACTACTTCATAACTCCCAGAAATGAGAAGTAGTACAGGAAACCACCACAGTATGTGGTAGGACAAATTGTGGCCTCGACTAGGAAACATGCAAGAGGACTGCATGACTGTAACCAAAAGCAGAAATCCCTCTCAGCATATATTATTCAAATACTATTAGAATGATGCTGTTATTGTCTCCTTTTACGACCAGAGAACTCAGGGCAATGTTTCTTAAACTATGTTCTGGGGAACATTGGTGTTCCAGGAACAACTTACAAGTGTACCGCAAGCGTCTTGACACTTTTTCAACGTCATATACTGATGGTATATATTTTCTAGTATTAAAACCAGATATAATGTTATTTCTTCCTTGTTATGATACCTCATTAAATTACTTCCTTTTGTTTTTGCTGTATAAGTTGCCATTTGGGTTTTTTTGGTCTGACAACAATTTTTTTAACAAAAATTTACATAGGTGTTCCACATAAAAATATTATTTGGGGTTCTGTGGTCTCAAAAAGTTTAAGCAGCACTGCTCTACAGAAGTGACCCTCAACCTGAAACCCATGGACACCTAAGTGTCTGCAGGCTCTCTCAAAAGGGTCTGCCAAAGCTTTTCATTACCAAAGAACAGTGGTTCTCAACCTGTAGTTAGAGAGGTCTGCAAAATTGATGGATACCTGTTTTGTAGCCATGCACCATATGGATGCAGACATATTTTATAATCAACACAGAACTCTACCTATGCTCCATGGATACTCTCAGGTCTGCAGAGTACGTTTAGGATTTTCAAGGGGTCCTGTACCTCCATTCTAAATCTTTTAGGGGTTTAGTAAATGCAAAGAAAACGAGAACCTGTGCTCTAAAGCAGGGTTTCCCAACAAGTGTTAGATGCCCCAGGGAGGACTACAGACCAAACAAAAAAGACAGTAAGGACTACAGAAAGAAAATAAGGTGCCTGTGAGCCACAAAACAACACACAGCATTGCTAGGTCTCCACACAGCTTGATTAGGAGCTAGAACAGTGGTGTCCAATAGGAACCGAAAGATCATCACACTTGTGGTTGTCATCCTTCTATATTCGGCACAGGCCCCTCCCTTCCCCCCACTCTAAATAAATGCCCTCTTGCTCTCCCAGAGCCAGGCTTCACCAGTTCCCCTGCCCTCCCAATAAATGCCTTCTCCCAGACCCAGGCTCCCCTAGCCCACCTCCTCTAAATACCCTCTCCCTTTCCCAGAGCCAGGCACCCCCTCCCCTCCGCATTCTAAATTAAAGCCAGCAACTCACTGGAGCCACTGGGGCTGTGGTCGCTGATGCTGCCAGATGTTTCTCCCACCAGGCGTGGGGCACTTGCGCTAGTAGGCAGCACTCGTGCTAGTGGGTGGCACTGACGTGCGGCTCCGGGAGGAGCTGCATTTAAAGGCTCCAAGAGCCACATGAGGCTCCCGAGCCAGAATCGCCACACTGCAGTGTCCTGTCCACCACATGTGGCTGAAGCAAATATACCAGATACCACAGAGCTAGAAGGCCCTTGCTTTCAGAGTTCTCACTTCATTAACAAGCAGCAGTTAAAACAAAAAAGCAGTCATGTAGCACTTTAAAGACTAACAAAATAATTTGAGGTGATGAGCTTTCACAGGACAGAGCCACTTCTTCACATCCCAGCCTGAAGGAGTGGGTCTGCCCCATGAAAAGCTCATCACCTCGCAAATTATTTTGTTAGTGTTTGAAGTGCTCCACGACTGCTGTTTTGTTTTGTTAGAATACAGACTAAGTAACAGTTAAAAATCTCTATTTTAAAGCACCTGTTAGATATTAACAGTTGCACAGCTGCTCCTCCTCTCCAGTCTCAGCAGCTTTAGCTTATTACTCATTCTGGACACCAGGGATTTAAGAATTCATAGTGCAACTTTTTCTAGGACTCAGCTCTTCCACACTGCACAGATTTCCACCTAACTGCACTGCATTTCATCGCTTAGTTCCCAGTCTACCAAGGTAACTCAAGAAACAAGCTAACTCTGAAGTAAGGGAAGCCTCTAGTAATGTATCCTGAAACAGAATCTGGCAGGACCATAAGTGTGCTACTTAAATAGTAATTTCCACTTTTTTGATCTTCAGAAACCCAAATTAATAACTTGCTTGTGACTGTCTTCCCACCACCCTTTTACCTTCTTGCCTCCGATGTATCCTCCAGCAGCTCCAAAGCTCTTGGTGAATGTTCCCATCATAACATCCACATCCTCAGGGTTGAGTCCAAAATACTCCACCACACCCCGGCCAGTGGGGCCCAGGGCACCTATGCTGTGAGCCTCATCCAGGTATAGATAGGACTTGTATTTCTTCTTGAGGGCAATCACTTCAGGCAGACGGACTATGGAGCCCTCCATGCTGTCAAGAGATAAAGATCAAATTATGTTAGATTCTGCTTTAAGTGGTTTTTATAGTTGGGGTTCTGTATGGAGATTATAAACTGGCTTCCTACCCTCTTTCTCTTCACTTCCTATTCGCAGTTATGTATTATCACTGAAGCATTTGCTACAGAGCTTAAACACCTCTAAGGTAATTTTTCTTTGACAAGTGTAGGCATTTAGTGCCCAGATTTCCTTATTCTGATTCTCAAAGTCAGCATCACAAACAAAACAAAAAGCAGTCAAGTAGCACTTTAAAGACTAGCAAAATAGTTTATTAGGTGAGCTTTCGTGGGACAGACCCACTTCTTCAGACCATAGCCAGACCAAAGAAGTGGGTCTGTCCCACGAAAGCTCACCTAATAAACTATTTTGCTAGTCTTTAAAGTGCTACTTGACTGCTTTTTGTTTTGATAGTGTATAGACTAGCACGACTTCCTCTCTGTTACTATTCACCATCACAAGTTTAACAGATTAAGCAGCACCAAGGGTGACAGAGCTTTCAGTAATGTACTTTCATTTGAATCAGATACAGCTTTTCTCCCTCACAAACCTCAGTGGCCTACAATGTCACCAATTAACATGACATAGTTGATTAAAATGAGACACAAGCCGGCTCAGCCAGGCCTTTCAACTGAAGCCCCAGGTCAGTGATCCCTCTAGCCTTTCCTATCCTTGGGACAGAAATTTATTTTAGGGTGGGCTGAATTTTCTTATGTACAACACCAACAAAAACCTAGATATAAACACATATTTTCAACAGCTCATAAGTACAGAAGATGAAAAAAATATTTAAACAAAGGATAATCAACAAGAAGCAGAGCCTTGAAACAGGCTAGGACAAGACCCACTTGATGTTCAAATCAAAAGAAAGTGGGGAGGGCTCAGCCACACTCTCAGAAATCCATCATCCAGCAGAGCCCGTCACGCTCTCAAACGGAACCCATGGAGGAAAACGCACAAGAGGAAGATCTGCTGAGACTGAAGGACAACAACTGGGGCATTCAAGGGCTCAGCTGCAAGTTTTGTCCTGAGACAGAGTGAAGTGGAGGAGACTTGTAGATGACCTATGCTCTACCCGAGTACTGGGTTTAAAGTAAAAAGTAAGTCAGTGCTCAAGATGTTTAATATGAAATCAACTAAAAAGAAAATTAAAAACACTACCACTGGAGTACAGGTACTTTACCATCCTTTTTAACAACTAGTAAAACACACCAAAATGGCAAAGACATCAAAGACATGGCCAAAAAATAAAAGCATAAAAAAATATGCAATTCAACACCCATTCACATAGGCCACTAAATCTTCAGAATATTCACTAAAGCTGCTCAAAAAGTGAGGTATCTGCCAAAATACTATTGTGCTATGTACTTTGCAGTTCAAAAACCATCCCTGTTGCAAGCATATCATCTGCCCTTGGAGCTGAGCTTTGAGATGCTAAGTAAATCTATGCATCAGCTAGAAACAGTCATATGGTCATTGCAAATATTAACACAATTATTTTGATCTTGTAAGGAGAGTAAAAGGCATTCATTCAGGGTTATACAATTTCTAAGGGACATCAGTTTAATACTTCACACAGAGAAAACAGTAAAAATAAATAAAGCAACACAGAGCGCAAACAAAACTGCAAATTAACAAATGACTATACTGAATGGAAATGGAGGTAAACAAGTGGCTGGTTATGTGTATTTTAAACCAGCCTTTAGGACCTCATACACTGTGCAAATGGAACAAAGCTCTGTAGACAAGGTAAAGATTTTCTGGTTTTACACTGTTTCGCCACCTTAAAAAATATCCAAGTAGGTTCATTAAGTTTTGACACACCCTTTAAGGAAAGGGAGCACCTTAACACATGGCTTTGGAGTTTGCATCCCTGCTCAAGAAAAATCTTGCAAATAAGGTCTTCATCCTACAAAGTTGAACACCAGACTTAATGCTTGGTACTTATGAATCACTGAAGTAGTCTGAAGAGCCAGAAGTATGGTAGCTAACAAAGATATGGCCTTAATGGTTTTCAAATATCTGGAATCCAAGTGATTTCCATTAAGGTTTGGAAATTGTTTGAGAAGAGGCTTTTCTCCTGCCAGTGCCACTGCAGTCCCTGAGCAGGGGCTCAGACACAACAAGTTAAAAATACAATCATTTGGATTCCCTTTAGAAAGCAAACTAGAGTTACAGGGGTTATTCTAGAGCCAAAACTTGTCTGTCTTCTCCCAGGCCCCACAGCCCAGCTGGGTCCGAAAGGGAATTATACTCCCCACTACCTGCTTCTCAAGGTAGCCGGAGCTCAGACTGAGTCTCTTTCAGCCATCACAGACTAGTGGGGGTTGAAATGGAGTCAGATGCCCTTCTGACTGCCATTCCAGCACAGATAAAACTGTGACTTTCAGTATCTCACAGCCCCCACTGCCCAGCTGGGGCTGAAACTTTCAGAATCTCCTAGCCCCCAGTAGCCTAGATGGGAGCAAAGTTCTCCTCTGCCTGCAGATCCAGCACAGATGGACTTTCAGTATCTCCTCACCATCTAGCTGAGAAGGGGCTGAAATGGAGTTGAACACTCCTCTGCCTACAGGCTGATGCTGCAGCAGAGACTTCCCCTGGCTGTTGCAGCCAGCCCAGCCTAGAGTGGCAAGCTCCAAACTTAGTCCCCAACCCCAACTGATGACACTGAAGACCACCTGATTCTTAAGTCCTGAGCTAGGGGCAAGGATAACTGAGCTCCAACGTATACTTCCTGCACACCCAGAGAGAAGTCATGAGATCGGCACATATAGCCATTTATTTCCTCAGCATGATCAACAGAGAACTAAAGAAGGGAGTTGGACTAGAGAGATAAAAACTGTCTAAAAACCTCAGCTCCACAGCTTAGCACATTTGATGAAAAGAATTTGTTTAAGTTAGTGAGTATGTGTGCCACACTTGGGAGATGGGAAGTTTTCCATCAGTGCAGGCTGTTTTTTTCCCCCCCCAAGAGTGAAGGTCATGGGGAAGGAGCTTAAAATCAACTTAGGTCTAAAACAAAGGCTCTGATCAAGAATGACAGCTGAGAAGCATGCTCATATTAACCAGCTCTACTGCCTGATCCAGGAATGGAACCCAAACTCAAAACAGCTGTATCTTGAGAAGAGCGTAAGCAAGGCAGAGAATATCTTGTACCTGTAAATTCCCTCCACCAAGATGAGGATTTTTTTCCAGGGCCTGTGTGTGCGAGGTTGCCCATGCACAATGGCATCTTTGAGCAGTTTCTCCAGGCTCTGCATATCTGCACAGAAAAAAGTAGTGAGATTCCAACAAGCAGCCTTCATTAATATTTCCTCATTAGCATGATATAATTGCTCAAGCACACACAGTTATAACAAATCACAGCCATGATACAATAGGAAGGGTGACCCACAGAGACTGCAGAGTAATACTTGTGTGATCTCTCTTGATACAAGCTTGGACACATCACAATTGAGGACCTGAACTCTTTTGTAAGCCACGACTCATGTCAAAGGTGACTGCGGCTGTGTGATAGAGGAGATTTCCACTATGGACCAGGATTTGGTGATCCCTGATTAATCTATATACTGTTGTAGTCTTAAAACAAGAGAAAGGCACAGACTTGGGAATAAAAAAAGAGTGAAATGGGCTGGTAAATGACAGGTGGCAAATGAGTGAAGGAATCTGATGTTTGGAAGAAACAAGAGTAAGCTTAAAGATTAAAACAAAAAGGAGTCAGAGCGGATAGAGTAAGTTAAAGAAAGATGGGCCTGAGACATTCAGCTGTGGATTACGGCATAAGAGTACTCAGGTGGAAACAACTTCTCCCCTAATGTCAATTCTGTCTTTAACTAAGCTGAATGAGGAGGAGAAGAGACATGAGAGTTTATAAGGAAGAAAATCTGAAAAGATCTGATGGGATTGGAGAGGTGGAAAAAAGAAAGCAAATATGCAAGGAGCAAAGCAGAGTAAAAATGGAGGAAAGGACAGACTGAGTGGAGGAAACTGAGGTCATTACTGGACTCTAGAAATACCCTGCACTAGGGGAATCAGATGACCAGCAAGGGTAATGGCACAGAAGAGAAAAGAATTCACACTATACCATGCCACGCCACGCCAGTAAAGTGAAAAGTTGTGAGCAGCAGTCTGAGACATTTATAGCCTGCATTGAGTGAAAGTGCTAATGAAATGAGGCAGGAAGGAGAGAGGCAGAGACTGAAGTTGACAGAGAAGACCAGAATGCATATGAGCATTAAGAAGATCACACCATGTAGCGCTTGGTGATGTAGTTGATAGAATAGCTTACATGAATAAATCATGCAGGAGTCAGTGCAGACTAAGAGGCCAAAGAAAGCAAGACATTCAAGAGGGAGTGATCAAGATGGAAGTTGAACTGACATATAATGAAAACAGACAAAGGAGAAAGTCAGGCATGGCAGACAAATTACGGGGAACACAGTCACAAAAGAAGAGGAGAGTATGATTTGGGAAAGTGGTGGTGGGAAGAGCTGAAAGAACCTTTTCACTCTGGTCTAAGAATCCATCTACACAAGACCATGCATGACCACCAAGCATTGGTAGGGATACTTAATTCGAAGTTTTGGTCCACAAGATGGATAATGATTGCAATACCATGTTAGGGAATCTCATTGCAGCCTACATCCTGACCTAGGAAACCAGAGATAACCTAAGGTCTTCTACCTAAACTCGTACATGACTGTCACCACTGCAGTAGCTGACATGGACTGTAATAAGATTCTCTAAGTGTGCCAATCCATAATCTGAAATCTGTTTTCCTGCATACAGTAGACAAAGATGCACTGGCTTTACATATGAAAAGCTAAAAGGGGGAAGCAGAAATGCACCTGATCGAGTGCTGGCAGAACTGGGAAGGGAGAGAAGAAGTAGTCTACATGACACTTGTCTCCAATGCCTAGATGTTATCAGATATCCTCATTTGTGTCAGCACTGAATTTATTCACCCAGTTTAAGAAGTCTCTTCCTTCTCAACCACCTCAAAAAACCCTGAATTTAATGGCCAATTTGCAAAGACTAGAGCATCTAATCCAAGGTTTTCAATACTACTAACCCCAAGATGCGAGCAGCCCTTACAGCCTCTAATCACCAGAAATGGGTTTCTTAGCTGGAAATCCAGATTTACAGCCACAAAAGTATGGGTTCTCAGAAAAGTGTGTTTGAGTCATCTGAGCTACGAGAGCAACAGCCTCTGTCACCAGCCCAAAAATCAAGTACATACTCACTGTTGTGCTTGAAGATTCGAATAGTTGCTCCTGACAGTCTTGCTCCAAGTACTAGTGACGCATGATTCAGCTCATCGCTCAGTATCAGGCAGCCCTGTGTAAGTGGAAAAAGGAGGCAAAAAAAGCTGTGTAAACAGAGGTTAACACCAAAGCGGTGTGATAAAAAAATCACTCTCACCGGCCTTTAGTCAGAGCATTCCTTCAAACTGCTGAGCCTGTACTAGATTAAAGTCTGCCTTTAACTATCACAAGTCAAGATCAAATGACTCACCTCATGAATCCTGAAAGGACTAAGTAAAAGCCATGACTCACTAGGAAGCAGTGTGTGCTACATAAGACATCTACACACAGCTGGTCAAAGAGTCAGCATATGTCTGACAGCATAACCTTTATGGATTTCATACCATCCACAGCTTTGCACCTCCATCTTCTCCCTGGCTCAGTCTATACTGTGACCTTTACCAGCTGCGGCTACTGGTAGTCAGCAATGCATCTCTGCCTCCTTCAGAATCTGGTGCAGAAAACTGTAGAATGGACAACTGATCTCAATCATGCTTTTCCACTGTTGAAAAACTAACCACGTCTTATCTGCATCACAGCTATACCATTTTCAGCATCGGTTCAGGGGGTCTTGTTGCTGACAGCCCATGGTGAGCAACGGCTTAATTACCTCACCAGTGACAACAGTAGAATGGAGATTGAACAGCAACTAGAAATGGCAAAGCTTTTGAAGAAACAGGGTGGGAGGGGGTCAGATGCAACTATCTAGTCACAGTGTAAATAATGATATCTGCTAGGCTACATCTTCAGTGGAAGATAAACTTCAATTTTAGATGCACAAATCCAGCTTGCATGACAATTGTGTAGTTGGAGTAGACTTATCTAAAAATGATTTTTGCCACCATCCCCACAGCGGGAGGTCAACAGAAGAAATTCCGCCAACTTCCCTTACTCCTCACGACTGCCAGAAGTATCAGAGTTGACAGCAGCACCATGACAGTTTGATGTAGCATGGCCCCACTAAACTGAAGCCTCAGAAGATTGACCACCAGCACATCAACCTTCCCGTAAGTATAGACGTACCCTTAGTCTTCGCAAATAGCTAAGCGGGTTAGGCCTGGACAGCCGATGTTACACTTGCTGGCCATTACTCTTACTACACTCAAAAGGAGAGCTAGGTACCTCATAGAAATCAGTCTGGTTCATGTTTGAGGCTTTTGAGTCTACAACTTAATGAGACAGGTGACAAGGACCTCAGACAAGTAGGGTAGGAGAAATTTCATCAAGAATGGGAGACTACACTTCACTGAGGACTCTTCTTACTAAACTTAAATGTAAAGCTATTTAAACAGAACCATAGCCTATGCACAAATGGGGACTCAGGAACACCAACCCAATCCCCTTTGAGTGTTGGTTTCCTCCATGTCTCCATTGGTGCACCAAGCTATTTATGGTCTGCAACTGGAAAACCAGGAGGTGCCACAGGCCAGGACTGAGAACTGCTTGGGGTCAAGAAGTGTTAATCACTAATTTTCCAGCTCACAATGAACTGGGGAGTACATGAACAAGAAGCATCTGACAGCAAGAGGTGCGCCTTATGAAATGTTCAGAATAGCAAAACAATCAGTTTGACAGTGGAGTCTGGATGGAAAGAGGCTATCTTCTTGTGTTTAATAACTGCTGAGCACTGCAACAACTATGATGTTTAATTGTTGTGCGTATCCTGTGAGGTGCCTTTGACAGTATCAAATTAAAAGCTGTAACATTTCGTGTTCCTTACAATCTATTCAGGTATAGCTACATTTCAGGAACAAGAAAAAAATAAACACACACAGAGGCACAACAGCTGTGCACCAACTGACTTGGGCTCAGCATGGCCGACTAGAAAGGCAGTGCAGACATTTGGGCTTGAGCTGGAACTCAGGCTCTGAGACCCTCCCCCGCTCTATAAGGTCTCAGAGCCCAAGTCCAGCCCCTGCTCTGCAGCTGCCCCACTTCTGCTCTGCCCCTTCCCCCCATTGCACTCCTTCCCTCAAACACTGTCCCCCAAGGCTTGGAACTGGTGGCAGAGCAGAACAAGGTACTGCATAGGTCCACTTCCCTGTGGCTCCCATAGTGAATTAAGGGGGACCAAACTCCCTCTGCCGGCCCCAGGATACGTAGGGCCTTGCAGGATAACCTGAATATGGGGGACCATCCCATTCATACAATAGTTTGGGCAGCAACCATGAGGCACCCTCAAACACAGGGCCCAGGGAGGCTGTGCTGAACCCTCTTATGGATGGGACAGCTCTGAACACAACTCCCACAGGGATGTGCTGGCAGTGGCACAGAGCTAGCACCTGGAAGCCACTAATAGCCAGTGGCAGTGCCAGCACACACACAGACACACACACACAGACCCCCACGGTTTAAATCACTATGCCACGTGACACTGAGGGGCACATGGGAGATGGGAGGGAGGTGGAATGCACAGACAGCAGAAGGAAACATGGGGATATGCACTGAAAGTATTCAAGAAAAAGGACTGCTCTAAGTAAAAGGCAGGAGATGAGATGAAGCAATAGAAACATGAAAGGTACAAACTCCATACAAGGAATTCAGAGTGGTCCAAGATAGAATAATTAGGAGTAACAAGACGAAATTAAAAATGGGAAGCTTTAAATTGTACCAAGAAAAACTTCTAATAGTTAGATGAGTGAGGCTATAAAATCATCTCCCAAGGAAAGCAGAAGCCCCATCAGATTATATTCAAATCTAAACAGGAGACAGCAGCATAACCTACTTTGTACTACATACCAGCAGAGGCAGATGGATTAAACAGCATTTAATAGGGTCTTCCCTATCTTTAGGTACCACCATTTAGCGATGCAAGAAATTCAAGCTGAGTTCTGTAGTGTCCGACAGCAGACTTATTTTGCAGGCCTGGATGATCATTGTATTCATTAATGCAGTACTATTTGTTGAACACTGTTTGTTCTTTTATGGGTTTCTTGCACCAAAAGGAAAGTTTTCCTCCCTAGTAGCTCCTGTTTGTATGACATACTACAGTTTTCTAAGTCTAGGATGGGGATGTCCAACTGGGCTCAAATTTTAATGACAGTGAGGAGTAGCATTCAATCTCCCAGCAAGCTACCAGAACAGTGTGTGGTTGGGCAGTATACTGAAGTGATCACCCTTTTAGTATTAAGATGAGGTCTGCAGAAACTCGATGTCCCATCCCACAAAGTTGTGCTTTCTTCCAACACAAGAGCTGCTCTGGAGTATTAAAGGTGCTACTATACAGTGTCCCAAAAAGACCCTTGGATTGAGATATTGTATAGATGGCACTCTAGGACCTCTTTCTCGAAGAGCATTTGCAGTGAATTCTTTGAAAAAAGAGTAAGCAACCCCTAAACGAGCCACTAGTAGAAACTTCATGCCAGACATCCCACTGCCCATTCTCTCATACCTTGCCAACTAAAGCAGGAATGTTCATTGAGTTGGTTGCAAATCCCATCCCATAGGCCATTGCAGCCTCCACACCAAGGAACTTGGCCACTAGTTTTTCCAGCTCCTCATGCTTGTCCAGATTTCCTGCATGCAAAACCATAAAAAATAAACCCAAAATATACCTGATAAATCTGTGACCAATCTGAGCTGCAACAGGTTTTTCAATAACTAGATTTTTTGTATGCTCCACAAAAAGGTGGGAAGGGGGACGGGAGGAAGGGCCAGAGGAAAAAATGACAACATATCAACAAGGACTAAGGTGACACAGCCACAAAAGCATGCCAGAATAGAAAAGGACACCATTTATTGTCATTATAGCTGTGATTTCTTTATTGGTCCTTCTGAAGTTCAGAGGCAGAAATTGTAGGTTTGGTAGAGACTAAATGAACAGGTTATTATTTAACTATACACTTTGAAAACATTTGCCCCCACCCAAACTTTGCAATGTGTTGCCTAGAGAAGTGGTGGATTCTCCATCCTTTGAGGTTTTTAAGTCCCAGCTGGACAAGGTTCTGGCTGGGATGACTTAGTGGGGGTTGATCCTGCTTGAAGCCGGGGCTGGACTAGATGACCTCCTGAGGTCCCTTCCAGCCCTAGGATTCTGTGAAACTTACCCATTTCCTGCCTTGTGCTGCATACCCCAGCTCCATATTGTGTCAGAACTTTAGCTGCTGCTTCTTTGCAAATTCCAGTGTTCTGCGCAAATCCAAGGTAGTTGTAGGAACCCATGTTAATAACATCTTTTATCACTCTTCCCGAGTACCTGTATTTCAACAACATCATGTGTTAAGACACTGACAAACTCAAGATCCAACTGCAAAAGAATATACAAGCTACCATCAGCCTGCCAGGAAATGCATCGAAGTAAGAGAGATCACAGCCAGCTGCCAGAAAGTTCACATGGATACAGCCCTCATTTTCAAAAATTAAATAACTGGCTGAACAAGGATACTCTTTCATTGCTCAAATTCACGTTACATGTATTAAATCTACATGAAAGTCATTTTTCACAAATACCTAATTTCTCATCTATGTTTACATATTTTAAAAATTTAAACCAATGCTACAGGATAATAGATGATTTTTGGAATACCATCCTAAATGCTCTCAGGTTTTCAAACTACTCACTAACTCTGTCCTTCCTTCCTTTCGAGTCTCCCACCCCCAACTTTCAAGTCTTTTCTTTCAATTTTAAAAATGAATTCTTTATACCAATTGGGCTGGTACTACTCCCACCAGGATATCCTCCCAGCACACAAAGGAAATGCATCTGCCTGTCAAGCACTGAGTGTGTTGCAATATAGGATAAGAACAAACTTTAGTGGGGGGGAAAAAAAAAGTTGAAGTAAATACAATGCTCTCTCGAAGCAGAGAATAGGTATCATAAGCCACATTAAGCATGGGTTGTACAGGCATCTAACATACAAAGTCTGGCAAGATACTTCAGACCTGATCTGTGGCAACCCTTGCTGTTCCACTTCTGGTTTTCACCCTGCCATTCTCCCAGCTTTAGTCTTGATGCAGAACACTTCTGCTAAACTCAGCCTTAAACAGCCATGCGGTATTGTACAATTTGTACTGTTGTGATAATTGTGCCCACTAATTTGCCCTAATTGTGTGCTCAACTGTGAGAAACAAGTGAAAGGTTAATGGAATGTCACAATATCCTGTAACAAATGTTGATAGGAAAAGATGCAAAAGCAAGACAAAGACTGAATTGGTCTTAGGAAGCCTACTGATATATTTCAAGGAATGTGTTAAGGTCATGCCTGGTTAAACAAGAACAGTGTAGGATCAGAAATCAGTGAATCAAAATTGGCATGTAGGAAGTTCGGTCTAACTGATGGACAAAATAATGAGAAAGAGTTTTCTACTCATTACTCCTTTCTAGGATTCTTAGAATCTCTGGGGAAGAAACCCAAAACCCTCACCCAAAAACAAAAAAACAAAACAAAACAAAAAAAACCTTTACACCACCATTGCAGCAGTAGTACTGGAAAGATTGCTGCCACAACACCACACTTTGGTACTCTAATAGCAGCATGGGAACATTATTGCTGAACAGCAAGAACCCCTAGCTTGATACATGTGAGATCCCGCTCTATTCCCCTCCCTCGTGTGCTTTTTCCTGTCCCTTATACGTTCCTGCTGCTCTCTCTCGCACCACAGTTTTTCAGGTCATTTTGAAATCAACCATATTGCATGGCACCAGCACAACTGAATGAGACAGTCCTTCCAGCTCTGTTCAGCCTCAGGAGGACTAGTGAAGGAGAGGGACCTGCCCAGACCAACCAGATGATATCCATGAGCAGGGAGGTGAGCTGTAGTCCAGAACAGCTGTCTTGGCCCACCTGTCAGTCCAAAACACCCATCCATGACTGATCTACCTCCCTGTATCCTGAGAACACCAACAAAAGCTGCAGTTCCCCCATCTTTACCTTCCTTGGTATGCCTGTCTTGTTAAAGCAGGAAAGCAGCTCATTCCCAACTCAGATTTGAAGTGCAGAACTCACCCTTTACTTCAGCACCAAGGATTTTTTGGCTGAAGAGAAGACTAACCAATATTCACTGTGCCAAAAAAGGACTTCGACTAATTATGCAAAACAAAATTAACTGATCAATTTCTGTTTCAATGCTCTTTGCCTCATTTTGAGTCTTTACCTTTCATGTTTTTCAGTCAAACTCCCAGCCTCTGGCATGGAGTTTTATAGTACGTTTTCCAAGATACTAAACAGGCCAAGGCCTCTGTATAGCAAACCCCAAATCTTGACGACAACTACTTAAAGTTGGACAGTGTCTGGGCTAAACAATTTTGGTCTACATAATCAGTCTCAATTAACACAACAGTATGCCCCAGCAACCATGCCAATTTCCCTCTTTGATTCTAATCTACATCCGAATAAACTCGCCAGAAGTGAGACAAGCTAAGCAGCAAATGCAATACATGTTCTCTCAAAGGTACTGGCATGTTTTTACCCCTGGATTCCTGCTGCTATGCGAACCCTTCCCTACAAAGATATGAAACACTTGTAATTGCTGTATTTATGTGTGGTGTTTCTGTAAAGTATAACACAAAAGTCATAACCTTGGTGAAGAGGAATTGTCACAAACTCTCAAATTCCTTGGTTCAAATTTATGGGACCTCTAAGAACATAAGAATATCCATACTGGCCAGATTCATCTTGCCTAGTATCCTGTCTTTGACAGTGGCCAGTGCCAAGTGCTTCAGTAGAAATGAAAACAACATGGCTTTTATCATCCAGTCCCAGTTTTTAAGCAATCACAGACCTAAAGAGCCTCAGAACCCATTATGGAGTTGTGTCTCTGACCATCTTGGTCAATAGCCAACTGATGGATCTATTCTCCAGGAACTTATCTGATACTATTTTAACTCAGTTATAGTTTTGGCCTTCTCTTGGCAAGAAATTCCACTTGGCTGACTATGAGCTTTGTGAAATACTTAAGTTTATTTTAAAATTTTTGCCTATTACTTTCATTCAGTGACCCCCCTGATTCTTGCGGTTATGCGAAGGGGTAAATATCACTTTCCTTTTTTTTTTTTTTTTTTATTTTTTTAATCAGACCTCTCTTTCCTGTCACTTCTTCCAAACTGAACAGCCCCAGTCTTTTTAACCTCTCCTCACCTGGAAGCTATTGTATACTCCAGCCTTCTTTGTTGCACTTCTCTCTATTTGTTCCATTTCATATATGCCTTTTTTGAAACGGGGAGGCCAGAACTGCATGCAGCATTCATAGTGTAGATGTACTACGGATTTATACAGCTGTACTGTGATATTTTCTATCCCTTTCCTAATGAACCTTAATATTGTTCACCTTTAAACTGCTATTGCGCATGAAGCAGATGTTTTCAGAGCACTGTCCAAAATGACTCCAAGGCCGCCTTCTTGAACAACGGCAAATTTAGATCCCCACCATTTTTATATATAATTGGGATTCATTTTCAATTTTCTTTTTTTTGCATTTATCAATACTGAATTTCATCTATTACTTTGTTGCCCAGTCCCCATTTCACAAAACTTGTCAGTCTGCTCTGGACTCAGCTATCTTGAGTAAGTTTGTTTGGTCTGCCACCTGACTGTTGACCCTTTTTTCTAGATCATTTAGGACTTTGTTGAAAAGCATGGATCCCAGTACAGATCCCTTGGGGACCTTACTATTTCTTGTCTACTGTGAAAATGATCATTGGTTTCCCATCTTTCAACCAATTATTCATCTATGAGAGAACCATCTCTGTTATCCAACAGTCTGTGGAGGACTGCTACTCCTTTAGACATTTTCATAACCCTTAAACAATCTCCACTCGAGACTGTTGTTGGTAATCTTTCCTCCAGCTTTAACTCACGCAAATGTCCAATTGTAGTCATAGGAAAGCCTTTCCATCATGTCCACCTTGGCCCCAGGCACACTGCAGATTGGTCGATTCCAGCTGTCTCGAATACGCATGTAGAGATTCCTTGTGTAGAAGTTTTCAAAGTCCTGATATAATGGGACAAAGTCCTGCAAAAGATGAGGCGTTCAAACAAACGTGAAGATCTTATGCTTAATCTGCTGTGATGCAAGACATGGAGAGTTAGTTTTCTGCATCCGATTGGGATGCACTTGAGTGCACTCAAGAAAAATGCTGTATGAGATCACACTGAACTCTTACATGGCTTCCAGCCACAGACTTTACAGCACTTCACTGAAGGTGTCACTCCCTACATAAATCACTGCAGGGATGCTGAGACACAGGACAAAGCCATTTGATCAACTCCAGATAGTAGCAAAAACCAGGACCAAAAATTAAACCTCCCAATTACTGGACCAAGTGTCCTTACCCACTAGATCATAGCTCAATTTCTCGAGAGGAGTACAATTTCCTCAGTTGTTTACACTACACTGTAGAGAGGAGATGGAGAAAGGGTAGCACCAGCTAGGCCCCACTTTACCACTCCCTCTACCTCCCATGCAGCAGTTCCTGTTCATCATGTACTCAGCTGCAGCACAGAGGAATGAAATTTTATGTATTTTACATACAAAAGGTACCATTTTTACAGTTCATTTTCAGAAAAATTACAAATGCAAATAGTACAACAGCATCAGCATTACTGTGGAAACTAGCTTCTGAATTCCCAAACTTGTGTTCAGAATCCCAATGGCAAAGCTGCATTCTAACAAAGTCTTCTGTATAGTGTACATTATCACTCATTAGCCACAAAACTTGTTTGCAGGAACAGTTCCTGAACTCCAGCTTCCCTTCCAATGTGTCTCTCAGGAAAACCAGAAGTCTGTTTTGAATAGATAACAGGGAAGACCTTCAAGATTACTATGACAGCACTGATATCTGTGCATAAAGGGAATAGACTC
The DNA here is from genome assembly GCF_033958435.1 of Carettochelys insculpta. Taxonomy (NCBI): domain Eukaryota; kingdom Metazoa; phylum Chordata; order Testudines; family Carettochelyidae; genus Carettochelys; species Carettochelys insculpta. The sequence goes on along the minus strand of NC_134142.1, from coordinate 41,505,623 downwards.
CCTTGACCCACAATGAAAGTTTGAGATGGTCATGACATTTTTCTTATTTATTAATTAAAATTAAGAGCAGTGAGACTATGAAGCATACACTAGTCATCTGACATACAGGTGCAAGAAAAGCATCTCTCTTTAAAAGAGGCCTACAAAGGGAAAAGTTTGAGTTTATGACACAGGAAGATATGCATGAAAAAAATCCATGCAAGCTGTTGTTCATATTAGGAATTCAAGACTTGTCTGGCTTCTTTAGGTCTGAAGCACAAATGAATGACTGAAAAATTAATATGTTCTGTTACTAGATACAGTAGAACTTCAGCTTCCAGCACCAGAGTTATTAACTAGCCACTCAATCACATGCCTCATTTGGAATAGGAAGAATATAATCAAAACAGCAGAATAGAAAAAGATATAGTACTGTGTTAAACGTAAGCTACTAAAAATACGTAAAGTTTTTAACAGATTTGGCAATATAAGGAAGCTTTTTGTGCTTGTTTCTTTTAAATTAAGATGGCTAAAAGCAACATTTTTTCTGCTGCACAGTAGAGTTTCAAGGCTGTATTAAGTCAAAATGTCTGAAAGAACAATCATAATATTTTGATCAACACTTCAAAACCTTTCCAAGTTACAAACAACTTCCATTCCAAAGGTGTTCATAACTGAAGTTCTACTGTACCATGATAGTAAAACTAGACTGAGAGGGAAGTAATATTTATTCAGACTTCTCTCAAAGCATTTTTGGACTGTCAAAACCCAGCTAACAACTCATGGTACACACCTGGAGGAAAAATATTTCTGCTAGTGATTGAATAACCTCTCCCCTTCAGTTAGGGATCAAGATGGTACCTCATCCACTGCTGTGGATCCAGCAACAAAGACCACACACAAAAAGAGTAAATACAAGGGTAGAGCAGTTATGGCTCAGACCCCTATCATTACAGAATCACCCAGGATTACAAGCAGCTATAGAACCCCCTGCAGATCTGAGTGAACCCCAAAACATCATAAGGTGCAGCAGTCCTGTTTTTTCTTTAAAAAAAAAGAACAAATAGAATTTTTTAAAAAGTTCTTCTGAGCCACTTTCACACAGCAAAGTTACACGCACAAAAACACTGTCCAACCCTATTTATTCCTCCACCAGTCATTTAAACTACAGAAGGGTAAAACCGAATCCAGCCACACACTGGACCTCTCAGGGAAACTGGGGATCTCAGCTATGTCTTCTCCTACTTAAGACAGGATTAATGCAAAATTATAGGAACTTCAAATGGCTTTTTGGGACAACGTGTGTGGAAAAGATTTCCTAGGAAATACTTGGGAGTACAGAGAATGATCTACTTCAAACCATCCTTCTGAAGCTGTACATTGAGAAGAGATCAATTGTCTGGTTGATTACCTATACAAGACCTCTTCAAAGAGAGAGACTGGATAAATGAATGACTCAAACATCTTTTCTTGCTCAGAGCAAAGGGTAAGATGAACTAAAAGTTACAATAAAAATCCAGGCTGGGCTCTGAAGGCTGCTCCTTCAGAGTCCATGTTACAGCTGGAGTGATTTCTAGTAAGTTGATTAGTACGCATGAAAGTTCTTTAATTGCTTGGATTTTGAGAACAAAATATGTTTGCATAATAGAAAGCTATGGTAACTTGTAACCGCAGCAAATACAGACAGTGTACGGTCTTAGAGGAAACAAGCAAAACAGACAGTCTTTTGCTGGGAATAAGGTACAGAACTAGTCAGTAAGTAGATACCTGGTCACAGGAGATACAGAAAAATGCAGGTCTCCACCCTAGAAAACCAGTGGCTTAGAATCCAGAAACCCAAGAGTGAGTTTCTTTGTAGCCCTCAGAGAGGAAACACTGGCACAGTTCCCTTGAACTCAATGACGGCAGTGGAAAGAAGATTTCCAGAAGTTCAGATTAAGCCACTGATTCTTCCATCACAATATTTTAAATCTGACCACATAATGGACAGAGACGATTAGCTCTTAAATGATAGCCTGGTCTTTCTCGCTGTGCATCTGTGCACCAAGCCCCTTCTCAAGAAACTCACTTAGCTTAACTGTTATATTCAGCCAGAGAGCTTTGCAGGCCTCAAGTCATGCGTAGTACCTTCCCAAATGCCCACAGAATACGTTCCTTCTCCAACCTTGCCCCAAAGCAACAGTCTCATAATTCTTATTTTACAATAAAGAAGCAACATGCTGCACTTCCTAACCGTGGCCAAGCAACACCTCTCTACTCCAAAGCACATGGGTTTGTGCACACAGTTTAAGATTTATCATGCATTAGGAGCACGCCTGAGATCTCCACCCTAGAGATATGCAGATATGCTGTATGCAATAGGGACATGTCCATTCACACAAAATTTACTTCATCTATCATAAGTTTTTGTTCTTTGCCTGAATGATTAAAGCAACAGCTAGCTGCCCCCAAAGGGCACATCAGCAAAAGAAAAAAAACTCTGTTTAAGTTTTCTATGTTACATAAGAAAAAAAAAACCCACCTGTGTTAAATAGTCTTTTCTTCGTTTCTGGAACCTTAGGAATGTCAGCTTGCATTCTCCTTATTTTTACTTGTCACCTTGGAGGACTCAGAGAAATAAAACCGGAAGCCCTCAGACTTTACATAAAAGGGTAAGAGTCTGAGTCTACAACAAAAAGGACATATCTCCAACTATGTGTCTGGAGTTGAGTTAAATAGTAACAAAAGCAGAATTTTAAAACAGCCTGAGTAAGAATCACTTTCCCCATCAACTAGCTTCTGCTCACTCTGTATTTAATGTCACGATTTGAACTAATCAGTCTGCCAAACCTCCTCCCTGAAAGACTGTAGACAAGAACTGAACCTCTAGTGTATAAAACCCCAAAAAACTGTGCAGAGAACTCTGGGTCTTGATGGGTCAGGCAGCAGTAAAAGGGCACAAGCGCCATTCTGCCTTCTCTATGGTGCCACAGAGTTTAATGCATGTGAATTAAAAATAATAAACTCAGGAGTTGTTTACACAAGAAGTTTTTCCCAATTATAAAAAGAGACATGCTCTCAGATTCTATCAAGGGTACAGAAGCAGAAATGTACACAGGAGATAGGAGCTTTTTATTTTAAGTTTAGGTTCCATAGAAAAATGAAGTTACTCAATTTACCATAGTAACTTCGTAAGGATATAGCTCCTAGATAAAGTAAAGTACCCAGAGTCTGAACAAACCCCTGGACTGGTTTACATGGGAAAGTTTTACCAGGAAGAAGTGGTGTATGAATTCAAACTGTTGTTATACCAGCGTAACTCCCTGTGAGGACATCTGAAATTCCAGTATCAGAGTACCTTTTCCCATGTTAGCTTATGTTGTTTTGAAAACAGTTCAAGCTAAGCCAAAAAGCTACTCTTCCTCTGGAATAAATGTCTATCAGGCAATGCTGCACTGGTTTATCAACAGTAATTTAACTAGACTGGTACAGTACTGGAACAATCTTTTCTGCCCTTTGTCTAACTTGAACTAAAACCTTTTCAGCCTGGTCAAGGCCTCAGCCAGGCAAACCTGAAATCTTTCAAAACTGAAACAGTGTGTACACTTATCCCTTGTTTAACAAGTACTTTACTAATGAGTTCTCGCTTAAACAAGGGACACATTTACTTACCATAGTTCACTCTACAAGTGAACTCTCCTGCTAACACCAGGCTAATCCCCTCCCTGCGGCTCCAATCTGCCCTAGTTTGACCCCGCCCCCCGCCAGCCCTGTGGCCCCAACCTGCAGCAGTCTAACCCTCCACCCCCCAGACCCAACCTGCAGCAGCCTGACAAGCCCCTCACCTGACCCCTGCCGCTGCCTATGCAGCTCCAACCTACAGCAGCCTTAACCCCCGTGCTGGCTCCGCAGACTGGCCTCACAGCAGCCTGAACTGTTCACCAGTCCCATGGCAGCCTGACCCTCTGACCCTCTCCCTCTGCAGCAGCCTGACCCTGCACCTCCACTAGCCCTGCAGCAGCCTGACCCATCGGCCCCCCCGACCCCCCAGCAGCCAGATCCCCCCACCCTCTGCCAGCTCCACAGCAGCCTGACCTCTCACCTCCGCAGGCCCCGCAGCAGCCTGACCCCCGTGCCAGCCCCACAGCCCCAACCCGCAGCAGCCTTAACTCCCCTGCCAGCTCTGCAGACTGGCCCCGGGGCAGCCTGACCCCCACCTCCTCTCCCTGCCAGCCCGGTAGATCTAACCTGCCACAGCCTGACCTCCCCACCCCTGCCGGACCACACCCCCAACCTTCAGCAGACGGAACCCCCCACCCACCTCACAGACCTAACCAGCCACCAGGTTTTAACTCCCACTCGTGGCACCAAACTGCTCCCAGCCTTTAACGTTTTCCAACCCCCCAACACAAGGTTCACTTACCTTTCAAAAGCAGCACCACCTGCTGCCACTCCTTCGCCCAGCTCAAGGAACCAGAGACGTTTATGTGTATTTTAATGAGAATTTAGTGTCCCTCATGAGTTTTCACCTTTTCTGCACAAATTTGGGAACCAATTGGGCTCCTTGAGCAAGGGATGAGTGTATAGGATCCTGGTCACTGTCTAGTAGGAGAGGGGCTGGTGAGCCCTGTCAGCCTGTCTTAAAAAGAGGGCACCCAACAAACAAATATTGCAGCATCCCTCAGCTCTGGAGGGGGCGGGGGGTGAGGGGTGCGCGTCTATACTAGGAACTAAACTTCAAAGTTAGGCACTACTTCAAAGTGGCCAGCAGAGAGTCTACACACATTTTTCTCTTGCTTCAAAGATAATTTTGAAGTAGAGAGCCCCACTTTGAAGTCCTTACACCATTCCCAGGAATGGAGTTGTGCCCTACTTCAAAGTTTTGCTGAGAGGTAGGGTGTGTGTAGACACTCAACTAAGAAGCTGCTTACTTCGAAGTTACTTTTGTAGTGTAGACATAGCCTAGGAGAGCTTCATCTCCAGTACCACACCTCAAGGTAAATTTATTAGCTGAGAAGAAAGGACAGATCAGCCATGCTGGGCATAGCTTGCAGGTGGTTTCTATCATCATCCTCCCTTTGGAGCTCAAAGGAAATTAAATACCAATTACCTACCTACCTTTGTACCAACCACCACCATAGGCCTTCCTATTCCTAAATCACTTTTTTAATCTGAGCAACAGTCTTACCTATCAAGCTTAATATGGGTTTTTAAACAAAGGAGGGATAATCGGTGGTTCAAGCATTAGCCTGCTAAACCCAGGGTTGAGAGCTCAGTCCTTCAGGGGGCCATTTAGGGATCTAGGGCAAATACATTTAAAAAAAAACCTGCCAATAGATGGTGATAGGCCCTGCTGTGAGCACAGGGGACTGGACTAAACCTCTCAAGGTCTCTTTGAGCTCTATAAGGCAGGTATATCTCCAAAGGTACGTGCAGCTCCATGCTGCAAACGAACAGCCTTCCTTCAAGCTGATAAAAGTTCACAAAAATTCTCAATAGCTTAAATGCCCTAGAACAAACTGCTCATTGTCCTCTGAGGATGTCTCTCCTAACTGCACTTGTCAGTTGGATATATATTTAAAGGAAGCTAGAAACGACTTTCTTCCAGTGAATCAATTTACAAAAGCACAATCTGTCCCATTTTGTAAGGAGGATATAAGCAGCAGTGTGAGGATATCAAGCTTATCAGAAATGTTATTAAAACTTCTCTAAGGTCCAGCCCTGCAGTAAACCCAAGAACACTGCAGGCAAGCCAAAGGATATTGTCAAACTTAAAAACAAGTCTGAAAATCCAAATTAATCTCCTCACTTTCACTTTCTAATTCTCTGAACTATCAAAAAGTTGCAATGTAGGTGGTAAAAGGGACAGTGTAATTCCCAAAGAAAATCATTTTTTCCTACGCAAAAAATTATTTTTTTCGGTACTAGTTCATTTTTTTCAAAACTACTATATTTTGTACCTAAATCTAGACCATGCCCCTATAAGGACCTAGGACATACCCCCACATTACACAGCCACTTTGAAGTAAGCCCATGATTTCCATTACAAGTATATTCAATCTTCCATTAAATGGCCACCTGTACTAAGCAATCTTCTTTTGCTCATCACTTTGATGGTTGTTTAAGATAGGATTTAATGCGTAAAGCACTGCAAATATGTAGGACTAAAAACTACAGGCTGAACCTCCAGAACTCTCATGTCTCGCAACATCCACAATCCAGCCAGATAACCACTTATCTTAGGCGTGCCCAAGTTTCCTATGGTCCCAGAAAGTTTGTGTACAGTTACCAGTCCTGGCCCTCAACCTTCTGTGCTGTTATTTCACTGTAATTTACCCTTAAATGTCTTCTAAGAGCCCAGTAAGCAGTGGAAATGTTGGTAATGCTTCTAAACAATATTGACCTCCCATGGATCAGCAAATTCTCTTCTTGGGCACCAGTCAGGTCCAAGGGTGCTGGACTAGAGAGATTCAACGTGTACATATAATACACCGATTGCATGCTCGTCCACCAGACAGCAGGATCTTCTAAACACTTCTTGTTTCTCATACATTGTGCTTTACATTCCCCAAGTAAACTTACAAACATTAGCACAGCATTGCTTCAGTAATTTAAATGTAATACTACTTCTAACCGGCAGTCTCATCCATCTCCAAAAAGAGAATAAGAGAGAGTCTCATTTCCACACAAAGGCAACAGGGGACGGAGACCCTATTTTGGGCTAGCTGCTTCCGTCAAGCACTCTGATTTACATACATGATGATACAAGTTTCAATTATAAAGAAGAAATTCTTCCTCTATGCAAGAAAGTCCATACTTTGCCACTGTGGGTCAACCTGGCAACTAATCAGGATCCTAACACACTAAACATTTGAAGCTTCTTAAAGGGACACTGCTTCAAAATAGATTTTGAAGTTATTGGACACCACCTTAACCCACAAAGCAAAAAACTCATATCCACATCAGGTTCATTACAGCCTGTTCTCCCAATCTACTACACAGATTGAGTGTGGCTGATGTACAGTCTAGTAATTGCAGTTCACACCCTGTTCTCAAAACCATGTGCTCTCAACTAAATTTATCTTACAGGAGGGGCTACTTCAATCTAGGCATGAATATGAGGAAGTGCACCCAGTCAGCATTTCACCATCACTGTGAACATTTTTAAAGGAAGTTTCCTGGTTTTAGTGTATTGAACCAAATGCCCTGATCCTCCCTTCACAACCAACCGACTCCTTTTAAAAAAAAAGAAACCCTGATTGCTCACCAGACTCAACTACAAGGCTATCATGAACAAATTTAGAAGCAGATAGAAAAAGGGCAACCATCTAGAGCCTTTTCTTGGAAGAAAAAAATATTTCCTCAGTAATGAGGTTATGCCTATGTTTTCCCCCTGTATTGCTCTTTGTTTACTACCCACACAAATTAAGGGCCAGATCCTAAGTGGCACAGATAAGTGTAGCTTCACTGAAGTCAATGAAGATATGCCAACTTACACCAACTGAAGGTGTATCGCATAATCGTATTTGGGCAGCAAAAGTGTTCAAAGAGCCCAGTATTTATTTATACCCTTCAGAGTTCGTGTTTGGGCTGTAATTTACCCTTAAATGTCTCCTAAGAGCTCAGCAAACACTGGAAGTGTTGGTAACGCTTCTAGACAAATGTTGACCTCCCACGGTTCAGCAAATTCTCTCATTTGGCACCAGCCAGGTCCTAAAGGTGCTGGATTAGAGAGATTCATGTTTGGGGACAGAAGAGAAGTGAGGCTATTCAAGCTCTAGCTTCAATCTCAGAGGAACTGGATACTTTCTTTTAATGTGGTTGACAATGAAAACAGTGACCAATGTGGACAATAAAAGGGTCATCAGTAGGCCTCAAAGATAACATCACTTTGAGACTACTGAAGTAATTGATTAGCTTCTCATTGTTATTGTTTCAGTCTACAGGTTCATCTAAGCAGCTAGAAGGGCTCATATTTGGCAGGTTCGTTTTGCACCCAAATGACTAGAAATAAACAAATTAGTAGTGCTCCACCAGCTTAATCCCACCCCTGCTTGCCCAACAGCTACCTTCTGTTCCTCTCTCTCTGCTGCATGATGACATTTCTCAATCTTCCACTGTCGCAGAAAGTCTCGCAGATACCCAAAGAGGGTAAGGACACCATAGCCCACGTATGTCAGCACAGCAACCAGCATTGGTGTTTCTTCAAAAGCTTCATTAAAGGGTCTTTTATATAACCCTCCATTGTGGGCAATGTGATGAATCTAGGATAGAAGGTGAAAACTGAAATTAGAAATTACAAGGGAAAAAAAATTTGTTTTCAGAGAGGGTATGACACCCACTCAGAGTGCTGCTCAGTTACAGATGTACAAGATTTTTTACTCACTTTGAAGAGCCACTGACAACCGCTCTTAATAAAGAGCACTAGCCCCAACTTCTAGCCTCAGCTTCATCTTCTCTTGCTGCCAGTATGTCCAAAGTTATTGCTGTCAAGTTTGCCACTCTGATACTTTGTCATGTAAATTAACAAAATAGTTGCATATAATTATCAATTTCATTTTAGATATGTTGATTTATTCCCAGCTGAAAGGGTGACAACCAGATTGAAAACTTTAAAGAAGGACATTTACCTATAATATATGGCAGCATCAGGGCAAGCTTCCCATACACACTGTTCTGCCAGTGTAGTTCAGCCCTAATGATAGTGAAGGAGAAGACAGACTTCTGCTGATGAAAGTGACAAAAGTAGTTCAGTCCTTACAACTCAAACAGTTCTTTGGTAAGTCCTCCCATCAGCACAAATCCTGGTGACAAATTTGTGATGTGGGAGCTGAAATCAAGAGACCCAGAAGTGACCAGTACAGGGATTTCAGAGTGTTGCACTGGCCACGTGACCTTTTCCTTCCCCACACCCTACCCATGCCCTACCTCCTTCCCCTCATATGCCCCATCCCCTCCTGCCCCTGCTCCAGCCCTGCCTGCCTCTTCCCAAGGAAGCACCATGCTGCTTCTGGCGAGTGCAGGGCAGCCCTCCACCTTGGAACAGCACAGCCTGAGAGTAGTGCGAGCTAGGAACTCTCGAGCCGCAGTGCTCTGTGGTAGGGATGGGACTGCACCTGCATTCACAAGAAGTGGTGTGGTGCTGATGGTGAGTGAGGGGTCCCCCCCAATGCCAGGGTATCCTGTGCACCCCCATGTCACTGATGCCAAGACAAACTCACCCCCAGTTTAGGAATTAGTGAACATCCATTTAGGAGGGAGCAGCTTTCTGTCTCTGCTGAAGGGGGCTAGAGACCGATAGGTAAAAGGCTCTAACTCATTTGCAATGCTTTAAAGCACCTGTCCCTCAGTAAATGCTGATTTAGGACATCTTTCACATATAAAGAACCTGTGTTAGACACCGAGTTGCAAAAAAGTTAGCATTTAGGAAAAAAAAAAAAAGCATTCAACACACACACACACACACACACATTAGGAGATGCTATCTTAATTTGGCCCTTTTCTGGATGCAGAGTTTTTAATTACAAACTGTTTTTGTCACATGGCCACGAGTAGAAGTCAAACCCTGAACGACTAAATATACAGCACAAACTTCTTCCTCTTGAAGAGGAGTAGTAACCAGTTATGGGAATGGGCTGTTTTCCTTTATGTGAAGAGGCGGCCTGCCAGCAGAGGGTGGGGCACTGTGAGAAATTGCTCCCAGGCTCTGCAATTCAAAAGGACTGCGGCTGCCAAAGTAAGAGCAGCAGGTGCTCTGGATGACTTTGAAATGCTGTGGAACACTGTACTGCCAGCCCAAGGGTGGCTCTGAGGGAGCTGACTGCCCTAAGCCCGGCCTCTTCTGTCCCTGGCCCCAATCCTTCCAAGGTGGAGACCGAGGCCCCCCTCCCACCTTGCCCCCAGGCCTGTGGTGGCTGTCATCATTGCTAATGAGGTGATAGCCCCTTCAGGGGGACCAGGCACTTATGCCAAAATGTTGTACAACTACTTGTGAGCCACGATGGCAATGTCAGATCTGGTGTCCTGGGGCTTCCCAAATGCTTATGAAAATTGCCTTAGTAATATTAAAATTAATGGGTTACATGAGTTATTTTGTCTAAAGCATCTTCAAGCTATGCACATTTGTATTCCTACCTGCTGAATGTGTATGTCTTATTTTTGTGCGTGTATCATTCGCTTATGAAGTCAGAAATGTGAATCTGGTTTAAATTCCAAATATGCTAAGGAGGTGAAGCAAACAAGGGACTACAAAGCGAGGATTTTGAGAGGGAGTGAAGGAGATTGCCCCTTCTGAATGAACAAGGCAAGTACTAGCTTTGGGTGACTGAGTTTGACTGGGTGCTTTTTTCTGTTTCAGGTGATTTCAGTTACTGTGTGTCTCGGAGTGTCTGAGCCTTTGTTCCTTGATCAGCCTCACTCAGCCTTGGGGTCGCCCCTTCCCTGTGTGGCTACCAAACGGTAGGGCCTTTTTCTTTTGAAGCCATAGGTTCCATACACAGTGCAAGGACAATCATGTTATAACCAGGATAGACTCATCTAGTCCCAAAACTAACTCTGTGTGGTGGTCATTCAGGAAAACTGTATGACACTAAGTTTGGGTTCGCCCATTCCACTTTCCCTCGTTATGTCTTGGTAAGTGCAATCGGGGGAAATGTGATCTACCAACACAACCCAGTACTACTCCTCAGAGAGCTGCTTGCAAGGTGCCTCCAGTCCTGTAGATTCAGATTTAACGGATTTTCTGTCATTAACGGGTGCTCCTCCCCACATTAGATGGTTAAATCAAGGGTTTACTGTATGTTGAACACAACTTCATTGTTTCAAATAAGTTTCTTCAAATAATGTCAGGTTTTCTTTGTGAATTTTTGAAAAAATTAGCTACTTGCAACCTAAGACCTCAGAAATCTACACAGGCAGAACAATTAGGAAGAATTATCTGAAATGCTCAAATCCTTCCTGCCTTCATCTTATACACCATACCCCAGTCTGTGTGCAATTATTTTCAGGTGTCTTATTTGTAAGTTATTCCATAAGACTAGAAGCACATTGTACAGTGTATATGAGAGATTCTTAGCCAAAACTAAATGGTCTCTGCTCTTACCAACACCTACACCAACCTCCCTTCACCTCCCACCAAACCTAACTGCCCCCCTTTGTAGTCTCCAGCTAGCTTCCTCATCTTCAATGCAGCCCTCACAACTCTTGATATTTAGTGGCTTCCTGGAAAACTGTTCTTCATTGCAGTGTTCATTACTTTAACAAATATGCAACCCACAAAGCCAACAACATTTACAATATCTTTACAGTTCATTGCATTCCTTCCCATTTTCCTCCCTCTGAGTCTGTACTCCTGGTCTTTGGGAATGGGCAGTCTTTACAGGACCTTGTAGTGGCACATGTAGTTAATATGAACACATTCTTCTAGACCGGCGTATGAAACCTTCAACTCCTGAGCCACATGCGGTTCTTTAAGGCCTTCTTTGTGGCGCCTTACATTATAACTACAAAGTAAAAAAAACACGCTGCCTCATGATTATTTTTAATAAATGGTCAACATCTAAACGCTCAACAGCAAACTCATATCTAAATAGCAAATGATAGGTGATCGTGAAACCTTTGATAACTCTCCCTTTAATATGTGCAGTGCGTTGTGGGATATGGCACTGTATTTATGGCTTGATCATGATGCTAACAAACTTGATTTTCAAAAGGAAGCTTGCAGCATTCCTGCTATGAAGGGCAACGCGCATTTTAAGGAAGAAAAATTAAACATGAAATAGAATTGGCATAATTAAAATGGGTTTGAGACTGAAAGTCAGGAAGATAGTAGTACAAACACGTCAAGTGTGAGGAAACAAATTATGGAAAATATTTGTGAATGTCCTGCAGTAAACATGTATGGCACTACAAATCATTGGGTGTGCGCTGTTCTTAAAACAGGGGTTATAAAAAGCATGATTTGATACTGTTTATTACGGACTTCTCATTTACATGCATTACTGTTCTTGAATTATTGAGTTTTTCCTAATTAAAAAAAGGCTCTTCTTGATATTTTGGTTGCCAACTCATGTTCTAGACACATTTATTTAGTGACAACAAGCTCAATGCTGTGCAGTCACAAACAAAGGCTATCCAGACTCTGAAAAGTTTTCAGCTTTGAAAAAAGACAGAAGAGCCAAAAGGGAAATCCAGAATCTCAGATAACTTAGAGGCTGGCTTTCATAATTTTAAAGCTCACTTCTTGAGAGTGTTGTGAAAGAAATGGGATGCACAAGGATCTGAGTGAGAGGTTAACACGCCGCATGGATCGAAAGTCTTTCCATGACCAGGGCAGCATGAAAGACAGAAGAGGAGCCTAAGAAATGGCAGGATTTGGATTCAGACAACATGCAAAGGAAGAGCAGGGAAAAGTCAATCCCAGACTGACTAGGATGATGGTATCAACAGCCAGAAAAAAGTGAGAAGAGGCTTTAGTTTAGGTGGAAACAAGCTGTGACTGAACCATGTTAAACTAGAGTTCTCAACAAGACACACATACAGGAGGAAGCATTAGAAACAGGCTGAAACGGGACCAAAAGGGAACAAGACAGAAATAGAGAAGAATATTTGAGGTATCAGAGATATGAATGCTAGATATGTAAGAGGGTAAAATCTGCCAACAAAGTACAGAGGGAAAACAGAAAAGAACCAATAACTGAATCATGTGGGACCACCACAAAAAGGGGTGTTGAGGGAGCATTGTGAGGTAAGTGAGAATGCCATTAAATCCATGGTTTCCAAACAGTTCTGAACTAGCCATATTATTCTGAAAATATTGTTCAAGATAACTAGCCACACCCAACCAGCCAAATACCAATATGTGGCTAGGGGCTAGCATGTTGGACAGGTCTTTAAAGGACTAAATACAAGGAAGGAGTTTGAACAGGATGCTGAGGAGGATGTGGCCCATGGTATCAGAAACATCAGAGAGACTGGATCATGAAGGTGGAACACAAACTGGCTAGAAGCACTTTCAGGACCTTAGCAACAACAGATTCACCAAAACAGAGAACTCAGAAGCCAGAATGGAATGGCTGCAGGATGGAACTGAGGAGAACTGCTTGAACATCTCAGGCACCAGTTTTAAGTTCTCTGAGTAAGAGGTTTGGAAGAAGAGAGGCAAAGATGATGGCAGGATATAAAGACGAGCAATTTTTAGAAAGGTTTAAATGGTGTGCAGAAAACTGCTGCATGCTTGTGTGTGGAGGGAAAGAGGCCTAATGACAAAAGGGGACAATTGAAATTAGAAGTATTTGGAGTCAAGGCGCTACAAAGAGGAATTGGAAGAAGCACACATTGAAGATTTTTTGAGAACATAAAAGATGTAGAATAATTCAGCATCATACTTAATCTCGTAACAGGGCTCAACCTTCGCTTTCTGCTGTCCTGAAAGCAACAGGCAATAAAGAGATGTATTTATACTAGCTACTTCTGCCCAAGACAAACCACCCCAATCACTTAAAGAGATGGTTTAACTGCTCTCTGCTGGCAGGAATAGTCTGAAAATGGAAGATTCTATTTAAATGCCCCCACAAGGTCATCTCTACTGAAACAGTATCTTTCCTGAAGTCTTATTAAAATGTATTAGTATCTCAGTACCACACATACTGCAGAGATCTCGCTAAGAGGTTGGCAATTTTCTTATTAGCTGGATGATGTGAAGAGCTTCTGCAAGGAAAGCAATTTTAGACAGCCGAGTTCCTGGCGTGCAGAACTCAAAGGACTGCACTGGGAAAGGAAATATGCCAACTCTACAAGACAATCACTTGCTGAAGAGCTAGCCAAATGAGCCAGCCCCAAGAGGGATTGCAATATATTAAATGGCAATTCTCACTGAGGAGCAGAGACAACTGGTGAGAGAGACCAGAGAAGTTGGGGCAGGAGGGGAATGGGGACACTGGACACATGACCTCACGCCCACAGACCAAGGAACGGCTGAGACAAACCCACCTCCAATCTCTTCACCTAAGCAATGAAGCCCCGGGGCATTACTGGGGCTTTTGCCAACAACAGGGGACTGTGCCCTACCAGGCCACACTCACTAACAGTGGCAGGAAAAGCAGAGGAACGTTCCCCAGCGTGCACTGCTCCTCCAGCCACATTGCTCCATTTCCTGCTTGTGAGCATATGGCTAGTCCCACCTGACCCCCAAGCAACACCGCTGGAGGAGCAGAGCAAGCTGGGACTACGTTGTTCTACTTTTCCTGCTGCTCCCAGTCAGAAGCTGGAACTCTGCTGTAGGCACCAGGTCCTCCCACTGCTAGCCCTCCACCCCAACTGCTGGCCAGTGCCTTACCCCTCTCGCCCACAGCGTTTGGGGAGCACTTGGTCCCAGTGACCCCAACGTATCACCCCTGCTGCACAGAAACCCCAAAGGTAATACTTCATAATATTTTGTGTTTACTTCGTCCATCAGCTCCATCCCTAACCCCTGCAACTATCTGTTCAGCGAAACTAAGTAAAAAAATCATTTAATGCAAACTCCCCCCAATACCTTTGTCCCTCAAACTGTTTATTTGCACACACCCAAACTGAACCATATCCAGGCCTGCCTGTAAGAGTTGTACTGACATAAATGAAGGTGTGATTTTGTATCACTTCAGTTATATCTGCACCACTTTATATGTGGACACTCATCTGTTTTAATTAGCATATATTGTTAAGTTTTCAAAAAAACAGCTATAAATACTTTTTCAAAAATAAAACTGAACTCTAGGCTTACCAATGTAATTGTATCTTAAAAAAAATTAAACTGGGGCAAAATTTTGCCAAGATACTTGTCTTCAGATAAGTTACCCCCCCGCCCCCGACTCAAAGACAGCTGGTGGGTTTTGTTTGTTGTTTTGCATGGAAAGTCCTACTTTGACAGAGGAGGGTCCACAAACTAAGCAACAATGATCTCAGTGGCTGTGGTCACATTTGGCCAAAATTTCAAAATGGCCATGCTAATGGCCAAATCAAAGAATACGAATGAGGCATGAAATGAATATTCAGTGCCTTCTTAGCATGCTGCTGGCCACAGCACTTCGGAAGTGCCACTTTTCGCTCGTGCGTGGCTCCGCTACGTGGGAGTCCTTTTTGAAAGGACCCCACAGACTTCGAAAGCCCCTTCTTCCTATCTAGCATTAAATGCTTTTTGTATTTCAAGTCTCGCTGAATAGATATTCCTATCTAGGAGTAAGGGGATTTTGAAGTCTGTGGGGTCCTTTCGAAAAGGGCCCCCTTCTAGTCGAGCCACGCACGAGCCAAACGCGGCACTTTCGAAGTGCTGTGGCCAGCAGCATGCTAAGAAGGCACTGAATATTCATTTCATGCCTCCTTAGTATTCTTTGATTTGGCCATTAGCATGGCCATATCAAAATTTTGGCCAAGTGTGACCACAGCCACTGAGACTTCTTGAAAGATACCTTCTCAATTAAAATAATATTGACAAAGGACGCTGTAGCCCACCACATGTAATACCAAGCTTCTCCAGCTTGTTTTAGTTTAAGATTTTTTTGTTCATTTCACTATCAGAGACACCACAATGTGATAAGATCTTGAAAGGAATTGTTACAATAACCCAAATCCCATGAGCACAGTAACAGACTACAATGCACCTGCTACAAACTTCAAACACTCCGTTAAAGATATCCTAAGGGACAGACCCCAAAGACCTCATCTAGGGAAAAGTTCACTATAATCAGTGGGATTTCTATCTATGTAAGGAATGAATTAATGCCACCACCCCCCTTTATGCAGTAAGATTTCGAAGCTTTTTTTTCCCCTAGGTTTATTTGCCCTTTGTACCTTTATACAAAGTGTGATTGTATCTTTAAAGTCTTTTTTACATATCACAATTCAGTGGAAAGGGTGTTTATGTAACCATTTACTTTTAAACTGATATGTCTTAGACTTGGGTTTTTATTTCAAATAAGTCTGCTTTTACCCAGTTGCTGTGGTTAGTTTGGTACACTGAACAATGATTTCCATTTCCAGGTTTACTGTTCCATCTTTCATGAAGATGTTACTCCCGAATAAGCAATTCTCAGCAAACTGGTTTAAGGAGATGCCTCTGCAGATATAAAAAATCAGCATATTCATTGCTGTCTGAAATAGCAATGAAAAGAAAGCTTTCCTGATTCAACTAGCACCCGCCCCACAGACCACACTACATAGCAGTAAGACCTGCAGTCAAATTTTTAAAATGCTGAAATCCTGACATTCCAGAAATACCATTCTGATTACAGTAAAACCTCGAGTTATGCAGACGTTGCAACCCCTGCATAACTCAAATTTCCGCGCAAGTCGAGGTCAGGAGCCAGGAATCAAGCTGCCATTTGGTCCCAGCTGCCCGCTTCTTGTGGGACCAGGAAAACTGAACAGCCCACTAGGGCTAGTCAATTTCCTGGCTGCTTTTCCCTACCTTCCCCCAGCCACACAGCAGTCACCCTGACAGCTGCTAAGCTGGGGGAAGGCAGGGAGAAGGGGCTCTTAGCCTACCTAGCTGCTAGCAGCTGAAGGCAGCTAGGCAGACTGACAGCCACAGAGCAGCTTCAAGTTGTGCTTAACTCACATTAAAGTGAGTTACACACGACTTGAAGCCAAGTATTTTGAGGGTTTACAGTACAGATTACACACATTGGACAGGTTATTTCACAAATAACTAGGTGGTGAGACAAGGGTATCTGATCATTACTAAGACCTTTAAAGGAAAGAAAGGTGTGAATACCTCTAGGTTGCCTGCAGCCAGAGGACAGTTAGCCTCTCTATAGCCTGCAATTGGTGGCTGGGGCCCTTTTCAAGAGCCAGTGGGCTGCTACTGAGTTGAAGAAAAGAGAGGTGCAGGTCAGGTGACCAGACCAGACTGCCCAGAAGAGAGACCAGAGACAGAGGAGGAGAACAGGCATAACTAACAGAGAGGAAGCCGTGCTAGTCTACACACGATCAAATCAAAAAGCAGTCAAGTAGCACTTTGAAGACTAGCAAAATAGTTTATTAGGTGAGCTTTCGTGGGACAGACCCACTTCTTCAAACCATAGCCAGACCAGACAAACTGGCAGGCATAACTAAGGGTGGGCCACTGAAAGCTAGTCAGCCTTGGTTTGTGGGGAAAGAGCAGAGCTCCACCCCAACCCCCAATGAACTCTGCTGAATGTTCCTACTTCCTATGTTAACAAGGACTGTTCTATGTTGTGTTTCTCCATTCTTGATGTTCACAGCTCCACATTAGCAACTGACAATGGGCCACATCCCCCCTGACTGAATAGACCTTGTCAGCTCTGGCCCTCCCCTTTACTGAGAGATCCTTTATAAATCCTCCTCTGAAACGCCCCCACTCATGCATCTGACGAAGCAGGTCTTTGCCCACCAAAGCTTATGCTCCAAAATATCAGTTAGCCTACAAGGTGCAACAGGACTTCTTGTTGTTTTTGAAGATACAGATGAACTCGGCTACCTCTCACATTTAATTTTGAAGTAAGCCCCATTGAACTCACTGGCGCCTTGGTTTTTTGAGAAAGCTAGTATAGAATGGGGTTCCATTGGAAAAGCTGAGTTATGTTGAAGTAAAATAGGGAATAGACTCATGGCATCATCATTACGGCCTGTGGTCATGATGTTCCAAAATAAGGGGCATGTTTTAAGAAAACTATAGCCAGTGGTAACTGAAACTCGAGATTTCTTACACTGCAGCTTTCTGTATTGTATACTTGAGTGACAGATTCTTAACCTAAGTAACTAATTAAAAAAGAGACATAAGAATTAGCTAAACTAATTTTTTTCTCGCACCATTCCACACAGCAAACAGCTTGGGAATTTACTTGTCAAATCACACCTACTAAAAAGACAGAGAGAGCGCATCTTAATGATGCATTGCAAAAGTGAATTATTTAAGTTGGGTCAACTGGTTTAGTACTCAGCCATATACACATCTTTTTCCCTTGTAGCACCTTAAAGACTAATGATTTTGTTGGGTAATGAGCTTTCGTGGGTAATACTAACCTGATCAGATTTTTGTGGGTCTTACCTACGACAACTCATTACCTAACAAACAACATTGTTAGTCTTTAAGGTGCTACAGGACTGCTTGGGTGTGTGGATGTGAAAGTGAAAGAGAAACTAGAGACTAGCACAGCTACTGCACCGAGATCATTTTTCCCTAATAATCAGTTTTCCTTATGATGTTTCATTCTTACAAAAACAGGCTTTGCATCATCATCATCTTGCACTTTTAAAAAGGGTGTTGATTTTTATCCACCCTGGGCGGCTGGGTGATTATAACTGGAATACTTGAATTATTCAGTGATGTTCTGGGTTTTAAAAAAAAAAAAAAAAAAAAAAAAATCCATTTACTGCTCCTTGAAATATTTGCCAGCCTAAGTACAAAATCTGCGTTCTTACTGTTTACCATGACTGAATGGAAAAAGTCCCACAGATTTTACTCACCTTGAGAAAAAGAAAAACAAAACCCCCTCTCCTGCCCTGTGTGGGTGGATGGTGGGATAGTAATACTTTGCCAGCACATGACATTTCTGAAAGCACTGGGCCTTGGGCTGAATCTCAAGCTTTCCCAGGCTTTAGTTGAGTTCGTAACAAAGCCTGAAATTTAAACATCACATTATATTGTGCTTTTGCAGTTTAAAAAACAATCTTAAAAAGAGAACTGAAGCAGTGAATTTACTTTCATTTTCATGAAAAAGCTTTGGTTTTGTGGTAAGGAAGTTGTACAAAATGCTGCAATGATTCATTCTTTCATTACCCTCTTGTAATTTGCTGTACCTGGAGTTCGATAAACTAAGTCTTTTTTGTAGGAGTTGTAAGTCTATATTTAAAACTTTAATGCCTGGCCACAGAACCAGCACTAGGAAAGAACTCACAGTGCTCCACATCAGCCATCTAAAGAAGAATCAGAGGGGTAGCCAAGTTAGTCTGCAACTTCAAAAATAAACAAGAAAGTCTATAAGGTGCCACAGGACAACAGATATTTTGGAGAAAAAAACCCCAGCAGAAACGTAGCACTTTAATGACTAACAAAATTATTTGTTCGGTGATGAGCTTTGTGGGACAGACCCACTTCATCAGATCAAGCTCATTTCCAATACAGACTGAAATTTATAAGTACAGAGGCAAAAAAGTATAATAAAAGCTGACAAAACAAATACATAGGAGGGGGATGGCAAGATATTGTGCAGCATAAGCTTTCGTGGGCAAAGACCCACTTCATCAGATGTATGAGTGGGGGTTCCTGAGGAGGGTCTAAATTCCATGACCCTATAAATTTAGGTCCTTCTCTGGAGCCCCCACTCATCTGACGAAGCGGGTCTTTGCCCACGAAAGCTTATGCTCCAAAATATCTGTTAGTCATCTAAAGGAGGTGCGTAACTGCCATAGCTGGGAGCCCCTTTCACTGGCGCTTTACAGAACTGTAAGGGAAGGGGGAATTCACACCCAAGTGAGAAGTTGCAGTGAAGTAAAGTGGTAGTATAGACAAACCCTTAGGCTGATAAAGCACTTGGTATCTTGCTTTATGAACAATTCACAATGCAAGTGTTACAGGTGTTGTGAGAACTCCATTTACTTCAAACTAGAATTTAAAATCTTTTCTCCTGAAATACAAGGCACTTAATGGACTGGGAACTGGCTACAGCAGCGACCTCTTGATCTTCAATCCTTCAAGATGGCTGTACTCCATACGAATGATGCAATTTAATAGGCCCAGGTTAGGACTACCAGAAACTAAAGTGTTTTTATAGACAGCAGAGCACTGACAGTAAAACTCCTCTCCATGAAGATCAGACTGACACCAAACAAGATATGCAACCTCTCATTCTATTCAATAAAGTGAATCATTTCTGTTATGGAAAGGAAAGGTCCTACACAAATCACACTCCTTTGTTTTGAAAAAAATATGAGAGAAGAACCTTTTTACTCTAGGATTTTACACTGCGTAACTGGGCAGTGTTCCTAGCACAAGAACAAGTGCAGAATGAAAGCTAAGGTGAAAACTACCCTTACATAACAACATATTGAAGTCTCACCCACAATCATAATGCATTGTACATTCTGGAATGGTTTTGTGAGGCCCTGGGCTGCTTGGCTCTGTTGGGCCTAGATGTGGAAGGGAAAGGAGACTGATGTTGCAGGGTTTCTCTCAGCATGTGTGCTATGCACCTCTGGTGGCATGTGACCAGGAGTAATTATGAAATTTGGTCTGCTGGTTGGATTGTTACTTTCACTGGCAGATACCAACTGAGTTTCTGGACAGCTCTCTTTTAATATAGTGGGACTTCCAGGCTTTGGAACTGGGCAATGTGCTTTCTGTTCTCATCTTTTCTCCTGACTTTGGGCAAGTAACTAACTTAAATTTTGAATGCTTGAAAGTTAGAACATTATTATTTTTGCATCTCAGTAAAGGTGCTGACTTTCTGAGGTGCCGCAGCTTGTATTAACTTCAGTTACAGCTCAGCCCTCTGAAAATCCTGTAACTTGAAACATAATATGGGTTAAGATGGGCACTCACATTTATAACAATTGTCTTCCACCTCTCTGAGATTTGGTTTCAACTATCTTTAAAGTATGAGTGGTAAAGCTTACTTATTCACAAACAGCACTTTGAAGTCTATTGATTGAAATCCCTCAGAATTCTAAGCACAGTGGAACCCAGTTTATCCACTCTGATTATTGGAGATAATACAAAATTCAGATAATCAGGAGAATGGGCAGAATTTGGGCTGTCAGCCAGGGGTCCAGGCGGCACTTGGTTTAGTTAAAATGAATAATGGCCACTCAGATAAACGGAGTTCTACTGAACCTATGATGCACGTAAGAAAGAACTGTATTAGGACTACATAACATGGGTAGCGTGAAAAGAAGATAAGGGTTGAAAAATGAAAAACTAAAACTTTATTTTATAAAAGACTAATCAATAGCAAGAAGAAAAAAAAGCAAGAAGAGTAAGAAGATTTAGCTGGACCTCAGCATTTTCACACAAACAAAGCCCAGAGAAACCCACCGAATGCTGAAGGGCTGGCAGAAGTTTTGCAATCACTGGCAACCTGATGAATGCTCAGAAAACAAGCATGGTTCTGCAGAGTCTTTACAAAGAGGCTTGACTCAAGCCTGTATGCTGTTGTGTACAAGGACTCCCTTCAGCACTCTTTATTCACTCTCTAGAATCATAGACTAAAGAGGCAAGTCTCTGCTTCTTGGAGGGGGAAAGCCCATGGAATTATGGCTGTACGTGTGACTGGTTAATTGTTAGGGTGAAGGTTTTCCTTGAGGTATAGTGAAGGGACCATCCTTGAGGCAGGCAGATGAACCATATTATGCTCCCAACTCCCTTCCAAGTGGGAGGGACTGACATTTAAAGAAATGCGGCACACACTCTTTTTGGTGTTACTGCTCGGCAGGTTAAAGGTAGGAGGTAGAAGTGTTCATCTTAGAACAAAACTACTTAAAAATCACTTCCTCCTCTCAGTGATGGAGGTCCCTATTTTAGGTCACTTGCCACTGTGGATGCCATCACTGCTCAGAGTGGCCAGAGCAGGGAGCTGACTTCATCCACCGTGGGGAATCAATGAGGGCATAAGGAGCTGCTAGCAACTAACAGCTCCTATCCTCCTTTGTTTCCCTGCTAAGTTCTGTGTGTCTCTGGTAAGAGCTAAATTTCCTCATAGATCCCTAGGTGTGAGTATCTGTGTAGGTAGCCCTCAGAAAAGGCATGTTCCTGAAAATGAGTTAAAAAGACCATTTTGCAATGAAGGAATGTTGGTGGATGGAAGAAAAATTAATTAAAGGATGAAATATTTTTGATTGTAGTAGAATTAAGGGATTGTATAGAGAGGATCTGATCTCATTCATGCTTACTGCAGATTACTCTACTTAGTACCAAAGTGCAGCATAGGGTAAGAGAAAATAAAGGTCGACATATTTCAGAACAAAAGGAGTTTGTTGTAAAGCAACCATGTAGCACCCTTGTGGGCAGATGACCATCAAAGGCAAATGCAGGAGTCTTCATGAATTGTGCATCACATTACAATTTTTGTCCCCAGGCATCTGTTGTGGGAGCATGGGTTGCTGTTTGTTTCAAGTCAGCTTTAAGGTATTATGAGAGAGGGAGGGTGGTTCTGTAGCATATAAGATCAAGGCGGATGTTCCCAGGGCTACAGTCATCTTGGGAAGTTTCCTTTCTAATGGCAAAATTGTCTAAATTGCAGCATATTTGCCACATGTTCATTGTATTGTACTTCTCTCTAAATGCTAAGAAAAAAAAAGCTAGTGCTGCTTTGGGAAACTATTCAAACAGTCATCCTAAGGTTTCTTAAACTATAAGAAAGATGGAGTGGAGATGACACTACACCATAACAGGACTAAATGTCTTTACTCAATCTTCCACAGTGATTTGTTGGAATTTGATAGTTTCTTCACTGAATTGAAATTATTTTTGTGAACAAACATTTCCTGTAATGCTGCAACTCAGAGTGGGTACTTACAGCATTCCACTTAATCCACCTTTTGGTAATATATTAAGGATTAGTCTTACAACCTACACAAAGCTGAGCATGGTCAAAATGTGCATTTGGGACCTCCCAGGAAAGCGCAAGATTCTGCAAGAAGTGGTGGTGTCAATTCATTGGACACGCTCCTCCATCATAGTAGTACAAGCAGTTGTTGGAGATGGTTAGTTCAGACAACTTCAGGTCATTAAACAACCTACTGCATTTCTGACAAAGAGAGGTAGCAACTGATGTTCTGACCAAATTCTGACTTGCATTGTGTTGCCTTTCTCAATGTTCTAGCCACTCATCTAGGTGCAGAAATCTTCTTTCATGCCTAAATAGGATGGATAAAATCTGTGATTTTTAAAACAATTAAACAGGACTCTTTACTTAAATCTGATTAAAAATAAAATATTGAATTTCTCATTTAAAAACAAGATACAATTAAATGTCATTACAAAAATTATACACATACTCTTACAGTCCCATAAAAATGAATGGCTCTAGTCCGTCCAGCCTAACTACTAGCTCTTGTTTCCTGAAAGTTCTGAGCCCTCAATTTCTCAGCAGATTGAAAAGGAACATGTGCAAAGGAAGACATAAGATGGATAGGATTGTTTTTGTTCTGTGCTTATGGGTGGTGGGCCTTGGCCAACCACAGCAGAGAAGTTAGTTAAGACATTGTCTTAGTCATATAATACACAGGAAAGGACAGAAACAGGATAGAAAGGAGTAGTGGCGTAGACTGGAAAGAAAAAAGGAAAAGAACTCAGCATACAAAGTGCATCCCATATTCCACCACACCTTTAAGAAACAAAACCTGTCCTGGCTTCTGGGCATAAGAGAGACCCTACCTGACAATATTTCGAAGAAATTCATTTCCTGAATAAAAAAGGCAAATGTGCCAAGTGTAAATAAACAGTGCAAGGAGGACATGTATGGCCTAGTTGTAAGAATGAAACATTATAAGGAAAACTGCTTATTGGGAGAAAATGATGAGGATGAAGATGTGGATATGGCAGAGTGGATCAATTTGTTAGTAACTGAAATAATTCAATTTGCCTTTTAGTATAAATGTGACTTGTCAAGTAAATTTCCAAGCTGTTTGCTATGTTGAAAGTTGCTAGGGAAAGAAGATTAGTGTAGCTATTCCTTAAGGCTTGTTTAATTAGTTAACTAGATTGACAGAGCCAGACGTGTACCCAGAAGCCATCTGCTACAAGACAGGTCCAACAAGGAAAACAGAACACCACTGGCCACCACATACAGCCCCATCTCAAACCCCCTCAGTGAGTCAGTCATCAGGGACAACAATCCCTTACTCTCACAGACGTTGGGAGGCAGGCTAAGCCTCACCTACAGACAGCCTGCCAACCTGAAACAAATTCTCTCAAGCAACTATAGACTGCACCACAGTAACTACTTCAGGAACCAATCCCTGCAACAAACCTCAGTGCCAACTCTGGGCACATATCTACACCAGTGACACCATCAGAGGACCTAACCTCATCAGCCACACCATCAGGGACTCATTCACCTGCAAAAATACTGGATGTAACATATACCATCATGCATCAGCAATGCCCCTCTGCCATACACATTGTCCAAACTGGACCATCTCTATGTAAAAGAAAAAATGGACACAAGCCGGATATCAGGAACAGTAACATAGAAAAACCTGTAGGAGAACACTTCAATCTCCCTGGACACTGAGTAGCAGATTTAAAAGTAGCCATCCTGCAAAGAAAAAACAACAACAAAAAAACCTTCTAAACAGACTGCAAAGAGAAACTGCAGAGCTACAACTCATTTGCAAATTTGACACCATCAATCAAGGACTGAACAGAGACTGGGAGTGGCTGGCCAGCTACAAAAGCAGTTTCTCCTTGGCGTTTATACCTCCACATTAGCTTCTGCTAGTGGACCACATCCTCCCTGACTAAATTGACCTCTTCATCTCTGGAATTCCTGCTGACTAGGACTCCCTCCTTCTCAGAAGCCTGTATAATTAGACCCTCCTCTGGAGCCTCCATTATATTCCATCTGATGAAGAGGGTCTTTGCCCCCTGAAAGCTTATGCTGGAAAATATCTGTTAGTCTATAAAGTACTATTGGACTTTTCATTGTTTTAGTAGATTTAGAGTTTACCACTCAAGTATACAATACAGAAAGCTGCAGTAAAAGAAATCTAGAATTGCCACTGACTGTCATTTTCTTATTTTATATTACATTACATGATACTTGCCGTTTATTTTTAACATTGGGGCCACAGACCATAATGATGATGCCTTACATAAGTCTATTCTCTATTAAACTTCAGCATAACTCAGCTTTCCCTAGTGAATCCAATTCTATACTTGCCCTCTCAAAAAACAGGAGTGTCAGTAAGTTCAATTAGGGTAGGCTTACTTCAAAAATTAAGTGCACTCTAAGCAAAATCAGGTCTTAGCTTTATTTGTAGCTTGATTTAAATCAATGGTTTAAATCCAAGTATTAAAATTATTCCACCCTGCAGCCTCCTAATTACTTTATTCCACCCTGTAATAATTTCAGTGTATATAATGTGTAAACAAATTATACCAAGTAACTTAACATTTTTCTTATTTCAGCATAACCTCACATGCCACCACTGGACGTTAACACAAGAAGGAATCACAGGGGCTTATTGTTCAGCTTCTGCACTTCTTTGTGTCTTGCTATTAACAGATGTCTATGGTCTTCTTCACACAATGAAATACATACAGTTCTGACATTGCATTAAGACAAGTAAGATTCTTCATGGATTAAGATAGTTTGGAAATGAAAATCAGATTTTTTTAAACTTCCTCCAGCACAGTTAATGTCTAGGTATGCTGGGAAAGCAACTTCTACAATAATTTATTCAACTAAAGGAAGCTAAATGCCTCTCCCTGCCCCATCACACTTTATCTTCAGACCATGAATTCCTTTCCCAATGCACCAGCCAAAAATACAAACCTGTCCCATCACCAAAAAGCTTTTGAAAAACTCCAAAGTGAAAAGCAACAAGAAGTCCTGTGGCACCTTAAAGACTAACAGATATTTTGGAATATAAGCTTTCATGGGCAAAGACCTGCTTCATCAGATGCATGAAAGCTTACGCTCCAAAATATCTGTTAGTCTTTAAGGTGCCACAGGACTTCTTGTTGTTTTTGAAGATTCAGACTAACACGGCTACCTCTCCGATACCTGTCCACAAAGTGAAGTGACTGAATGGAGTTAATAAGCATGATAACATTAGTCAGTCATTTTAATTTAATCTACAGGCTACAAGATATTAGAGATGAGGCCTCACTGTATTAGCTGCTGAATTTATAAAACAAGACATTGTTTAAAAGCACAAAACACAGATGGGGAAGCATGGGATAAAGCTAAAACATTCAGGCAAAGTGCCTACCACGACCATGACCGTATGACATGTTAGCTCCGCATTCCAACCCTCAGGCACACTCACATTAAACTAACTTTTCCTTCTAATTCACCCAAATATACACATTCGTGCACAGTACTGTACATTTTGGTTACCCGTTAGCCCCAAGCAGAGCCATCCCATCCAGTAGATGAAATAGGGCAGCAGCTCGGGGGGGGGGGGGGGGGGGGGCGGACTGGGGGAGGGAAGGTGTTGCTTGCCCTTGTCCCTCTCAGAACTCACCACACAGGAAGCACAAGCAGCAGCCTCCTCTGCTCTGCAGCAGGATCCCGGCCTGCTGAGCCCTGCTTCTCAGTGGGGCAGTGAATGCCCTAGACACCCACACACCATTTATGATGGCCCTGTCCCCAAGAAAGCCTCAAGACATCTACCAGGCTAGAGTTTCTACATTGAGCACACCACAAAAAGAAACTCAGCTAATTTTTACCCATTTTATCTAGTTTGTCCTACCATCGAGAGAGAGGAGGCCCTGAAACCACAAGTTATTTCTTACCCTACTCCACCAATACACTTTAAAAATCAGTAGCTTCAGTTAGCTGAGGTACTCTATTTTCTAAATATTGTTCATTGTTAAACTACTGTGTTATCCACCCCACCAGCTATGGTGGTATTTTGGGCAATGAAGAAGTAGCGTGTGTATAGCTGAACAAGAGTTTTAGGATAAAAGATGCTGAGTACTTTCCTGTCCTAAACTAATCAATGCTGG
This sequence comes from Carettochelys insculpta, assembly GCF_033958435.1. NCBI lineage: Eukaryota > Metazoa > Chordata > Testudines > Carettochelyidae > Carettochelys > Carettochelys insculpta. The sequence goes on along the minus strand of NC_134142.1, from coordinate 41,478,994 downwards.
TCACTACTACCAATATAACATCCAATTTTCTTCCTTAAATTCATTTCTGTGAAGTACAGTACCTTCCTTACCATATGGCAAAGAGCATCAGATCTGTCACAAAGCACTCTGGTATAACCTCTCACTTCTTTAATGTGGACAACAGCAACCTCAAACTAACTGAAAAAAGCAGCTCTCCTTTTATGTTCATCATATATTAGCCCAACTGTCAACTCCAGGAGCAATTATCTGCTAAAATGAACTTCTCACTGAAGTTTAAGGGTCCTAAACATTAAAAATCTCCTTCCAGCCAACTACTGAATATGTAGTTTGCTCTAAGACTGCTAAAAGACACTACACAGAGGACACCCACAAAAACACTGATTTTACTGGATAACTCAGGCTGACTTTGGTGGTACCGAATACATAGCACTTGAAGGAAAAATTAAGACCACATAATTAAGAAAGCAGACAGCAGGGGAAATATTACAAAAGACACAGATTTTCCTTTCCACCTCATTCATCTAAATCCAGACTAGGCAAATAAAGAGCAAGAGTCGGTCCAATAAGCAAACACTTCTGTGTGATATTTACTCGTTTGTGTTTTCATCTAAGATACCTTCAATTCCATGTTCATCCACCTAAACACAAAAAGAACACATGGGTTTTACTCCACACTTGAAAGGTCAACAAATTCCAGCTCTGACAAATCAACGCAGAAATACATTCCAGAATTTAGGGTCCTTCATTGAAAATATCCATCCAAACACGGTATTTTGATCTGGAGACTTAGCTCTAGAGTTCAACTGCCACAACAGCATACAGCAAAAGAAACATTACACTAGTCAGGACTCAAGACATAAGACGTTAAAGATCAAAATCAGAGGCTTGAGGCAAGTACAGATGACCAAAAACGGTGTAATAATGTTTTTTTCAGCTAAACTGTGGGCTTGCCTGCCTGTATGCTGCACCACTGGATAAAACAGGAGTGATTTTTAGGTGTAAGCCCTGGCAAAGTATACTGAACCAGGTCACAAAAACAGTTAATTGTAGTAAGGTGTGAAAAGGGTGAAAGAAAAAGCCACATTTAGTCAGACAGAGAAGATGCATTTTTAGATGCCAATGCCACTAAAGATGCCAGAAGCAGATATTTTTTTTAAGAAAGGCACCTACCTATTCTCCCAAAACAGAAGCTTCTAGAACACACAGTAGATTAACTTATTCAATAACAAAACCAGAAATCATCGTATTATGTACCCCAACAAATCTTTCCACACCTCATCACCATTACCTTAGATGCACCAGTGAAATTTAACATCCTTGTTAGGGAAGAATAGCAAAGAAGCCCACCACAGTAGCATTTAACTTCAAAAAGGCAAACCACACAAAAATAAAGAGGCTAATTTAGCAAAAGCAAAACTTACGAGTATCAAATGCTTGCAAGTCGTATGGAAACTGTTTTAAAACACCATAAAAAGACAAACTATTGGTAAACTTTAAAAAAAAAAGAGGACCAAAATACTGACACCATGGCCAAACTGAATAAAAGAGGCCGTTAAAGACAAAAAACACCACATTTTTTAAACCTGGATGTCAAATCCTACTGAAAACATAGAAGAGCACAAATTCTGACAAGTATAATTAGGCAGGCCAAAAAAGAATCCGAAGATCACCTAGAAAAAGAATTTTTAAATACACCAGAAGACGATGACTGCTAAACAATAAGTGGAGCCACTGGAAAACCAACTTAATAAAGGAACACGCAAGGAAGCAAGGCTACTGGGGAGAAGCTAAATGAATTCTTTGCACTGGTCTTCACTGCAAAGGAAGGCTCCCACTTATGGGCCATTACTTTTAGAAGACAAATTTGAGGAATTGTCCCACAGTGAGATCTAAGTAGAGGAGGTCTGTGGCTGGGGGGAACTGATAAATTAACACTAATATGTCACCAGAACCAGACGGTATTCTCCCAAGCGTCTGAAAGAAACTCAAATATGAAACAGAACAACTGTGGTACATAACCTATACTGTAGTTTAAAATCAGCCTCTGTGCCAGATGATTGGAGGCTAGATAACATAACACCGATTTTCAGCAGGGCTCAAGAAGCAATTCTGGCAATTACAGGCCAGGAAATTTAACTTCAACCAGTTTTCCTGGGACTGAAACTACAGTGAAGAACAAAATTATTAGACATATAGATGAACAGGATATGCCGGGGGAAGAGTCAACACAGCTGTCCACCACAAGATTTATTAGAATTCTTTGCAGGGGTCAAACATGGACAAGGGTAATTCAGTGGATGCAGTAAGTGTACCTGGATTTTCAGAAAGCTTTTGACAAAATCCCTCACCAAAGGCTCCTAAGTGAAGTAGGTGGTCATGGCATGAGAGGATCTTCCCTCTTAAGGCTTGGCAACTGATTAAATAATAGGAAACAAAGGACAGAAATAAATGGTCAGTTTTCACAACAGAAAGAGTTAAACGACAAGGTCCCTCTAGGAATTGTACTGGGACTGGTGACCAACAGATTGATAAATGAGCTAGAAATAGGGATAAAAAGGAAGATGGTAAAGTCTGCAGATGATACAAAAGCAGACTGAAGAGGTACAAAGGGATCACACAATACTGGATGAGTGGGCAAAAAAATGTGAGATGCAGTTCAGTGCTGATAAATGCAAAATAACATCCATTGGATAGCAATCCCAAGTATACATACAAAATGATGTAGTATAATTTAATTGTTATCACTGAAATATCTTGGAAACATCACAGAGTGTTGTGTGAAAACATCCACTCAATGCGCAGTACTGGTCAAAAAGCTAACAGATTTAGGAATGGTACAGATATTAAAGACAGAAAATATAATGCCATTAGTCAATCCATAGTACGATAACCCCACTGTTATATAAAGCCTCCACCCAGCCCAGTAAAATGCAGGGGTAAGTTCTGTAACTTTCAGCCTTTCCTGGCTTTAAGTCCTGTAACCTTCTGTAAGCTTTGTTTTGTAGCAGCTGCTAGATGCATATTAAGTAAAAAAATTGGTTATAAATACATTAAGTCTATAAGAAATCCTGGCTGTTCCTTAGTAAAAGAAATTTCTCTCTCTGAAATGAGCTTTCCTTTGTGTGAGTGAGGAGAGTGTGTTTGCACGTGCAACGGAATCAGTCCCCAAAGCCAGCCTGTCTAGATGACCAGCTACCAGCAGCTCCTTGACAGCCAGAGAATAATAGGAGCTGAGCCCTCCAAAAGAACCCACACAACAAAGAGGGAAAAGGCCTCATCAAGAGACAACCAAAGCCCCATCCCCTGTTAGCCGACAACTCATAGTCAGAGTCCTTGGATGGTAGTGATCACTCATGGTCACAAAGCATCCTGGGACAGGACAAGCACTATGGACAGAAACATAAAAAGATGAGCACAAAGATTAAGTCCTTCTTGTCATCACTGTTCTGCAAGAGTTAGTCTTGGCTGGCTGGGGAAGCAGGAGGAGGCCTGCCCTGGGTCCTTCCCCTTCTCCCCAGGGCAGATGGTAATGAGCGACCCCGAGTATTTCACTGACAAAAGAGCAAGCTGACAAGGATTCATGACTGCAGCCAGACACACTGGACCTGCTATGCCTTGGTTTCCTCCCATGTCCCTATGCAACTCTTCACCTGAGTGACTTCACTTGTGTATGAGTGCAAGAGGGTATGAATGCGCATGGGGGTGAGTGCTTGAAAGCTAGTTCCCTTTTTCCCTTTAATCAAATAGCTGCATTTAATAAAATACATATGAGTGTAACCACGGAATGTTCTTTTCTGTAAATTAGGATAACAGCACCACCTCAAAAATGTATCTGAATTAGAAAAAAAATAATGACAAGAGAAACAAACAAGATTAGAGCAATGGCAGACCACGTGGCCCATCAGGGTTCTATGTATGGCACACAAGACATTTTGTTGACCACTACCCATGCACTCAATTGCCAGATTCTGCTTGTTTATGTCCATGTAATTTTTTTTCCTACCAATATTACTAAAGTGACATGCATGTAAAGAAAGGTGTATGCTGACTGCACACACTGACTGTAAGAGCAGAGCACTCCCTCTGTCTCAGAGATGTAAAATCCTTTAATTTGTTAACTACTTAAACAAGTGGAGGAGGAGAGAGAGAGATGGGGTCACTCCAGCCTGGCTGAGCTAGAGCAGGCCCTGCCACCCACTGCAGCCAGGCTGGATTGGCAACTCTGCTGTGAACAGGGGCTGCTCTGTTCAGGCTGAACAGCCTCGGCCTATAGTACTCCAGGGCTGGGCCCACTGCAGATAGAGCTGCTCTAAGCAGGCTGGAGTGCCCCTGCCCACAGCACTCCCAGGCTGGGCCAGTCATGGACAAAGGCTGCTCAGATCAGGCTGAAGCACCCCTGACCATGGCAGACCTCAAGGCACGGAGCAGCCTCTTGTGCAGCAGGCTTGGGGCTACTCCAGGCCCCACCAGTTAACTGTAACCAGTAATCATCCATTTAGGGTGAGGCTACCAATTAACATCCCTGCTCTGCATCCAAGCAAAGTGCTGCTACAATTCAATTGTCACAGTCTGCAATTTCAAGGTGTGCAAGCACAGTTAGAAAAAGTAGTCTGCTCTATGAGACCACCTTGATTGCAACAATCTTAGAGTGCAATGAGATGAAAGAGGGCACTCATGCAGCCCACTCACAAGCCTAAATTGCTCACCTCTAGTTGCTAACTTGCCTACTATTTAGATTACAGCATAGAAAAGACAACTGGGGAGGGTACCATAGAGATCTCCAAAAGCAAAAAGTGTGTGGATAAATGAACAGGGAAGTGTTATGTACTCCTTCATGTAACACGTAAGCCACAGATCACCCAGTGAAATTAATAAGCAGCACTTCTAAAAGAAAAGGAAGCACTTCTTCACACAAAGCACTGTAAAGTTCTAGAACTCATTGCCAAGGAATGCTGAAAAGGCCACAAGCATAACTGGATTCAAAATAAATCAGGAATATTCCTAAAACACGGGTCCATCAAAACTTTTAGTCAAGATAGTCAGAGTGTCTTTAAACCTCCATAAATGGCTCTGAGTGTCTTTAAACTGTTGACTGCCTGAAGCTGAAGCTGAGTCTGTATGTGTGGGATGGATCACATCATAATTCCCCTGTTCTGTTCATTCTCTTTGAAGAACCTGCCCCTGGCAACACTAGGAAGACGGATACTGGGCTAAATAGACCGCTGGTCTGGAGCTCAGCCTACCCAGGGAAAATGCACACCCTGCAGCTCAGCACCTCCTGCTGCCAAAGCTGAGCAGCCTCACGGTCCTAGCCAACAGAAGGGTGACTGGAGAAACTGGCGGCTCCCAAGAGCCAGGGGGCGGCCCCTTGTAAACTCCCCTCCCTCAGCCACCAGGCAGACCAGAAGCCACTCAGCTCCTGCCGGCAGGGCACCCAGCGCCTCCGGCCAGCTCCTGTCTGCGGCGCCACACCCAGTCCCGGCATCTCCGCCCGGCCAAGCAGCAGGGCTACGTTTCCTCTCCGCGGGATCCACCCTATCCCAGGCGGGCCCGAGCCGGCAGAGCGACCTCTGGCAACTGGCACCGCTCGACACGGAGCCCGCGGGCGGCGAAGCCAGGAGAGGCGCGTCTCAGCTGCCTGATTACGGCGCCGGGAGGCCAAGGAGCCCCGGCCCGGTGACCGCTGGTTCCTGGCCACCCCAGGCAGAGACCGGTCCCACACTTCGCCTCAGGCAGCAGATCGGGGACCTTGCACCCGCCGGCCGCCCCTTCGCCCGCACCCAGCTTCCTCTGCCCCACACCTGTGTCTCGGCCCCGAGCAGGCCCCGCACGTATCCGTTCCGCAAAGCCCCGTGTCCAGTCAGGCTGCAGCCGTTGGCTCGGGGGTGAGAACACAGTTCCCGGGGGCCCTGCTCTGCCTGCTCCATCCTCCCGGCTCCGGCCGAGCGCTCACGGTCCACCACTACCGCGCCCCAGCCCCACCCGAGTGCCAATCACACGCCTTTACGTCACCCGGGGGCGGGGCCCGCGCCCAAATACCTCTCCGCTTCCGTGAGACGGCGGGCAAAGGCCAAGGGGGCGTGGCCAAAGGGAGAGACGTCCCGAGTACCAAGCAGGGCGGGGCCACCAAGGTACCCTATCACAGGGCCAACGAGGAGACGAGCTGACCACGTTTCGCGGCACAGACTACAGACACCGAAGAGTAGCCCATGAATTATCCAATCACAGGACACAGAATCGGGGGGTAGGCGGGATCTAAGGGTAAGCTCTGGCCAATGACATGCTAGAAGAGCCAGTGAAGGGCGTGTTCGATGAAAGAGACTCGGCTAGTGCCTTGGGTAGCGGTGGGTCTGCTTGGGCCTCTGGGCTTCAAACTGCCTATGGCTGAGCCCTGCATTTGGCCTTGTGTTACACCCTCGGCTGCTCCTAGATGAGCTTCATGGAGGAGTTACTGCGTGCAGGTCTCTGGCCAGTGTTGTGCAGGAAATCAGCCTGAGATGAGCCTCCTGGTCCCTTCTGAGCTTAAAACCTAGGGAGTCTTCAGTGGGGCCAGGCTTATGGGCCAAGAGGTATAAGTCACTCCGCCAAAGAAAGGACCGAGGGCTAAACTAGGGAGTTAAGTTGATTGCAGAAACTCAATTCTAGCTACGGCATTACCATAGCTGGAATCAATGTCTCTGTAATTACCTTAGGTAGTCCTCTATGTGAAGCAAAAAAGCAGTCCAGTAGCACTTTAAAGACTAACAAAATAATTTATAAGGTGATGAGCTTTTGTGGGACAGACCCACTTCTTCAGACCATGGCCATACCAGAACAGACTCAATATTTAAGGCACAGAGAACCAAAAATAGTAATCAAGGTTCACAAATCCAGGAGGAGAGATAGCTTAGTAGCTCGAGCATTAGCTTGTTAAACCTGGGGTTATGAGCTCAATCCTTAAGAAAGCCATTTAGGGAGTGGGGCAAACAGATGTCAGAGAGATTGTAAAGTCCTGCCAAGAGGGCCAGGGATTGGACTAAATGATCCCTTGAGGTCCCCTCCAGTCTCCAATTAAATCAGAAAAACACGATCAAGGTAAGCAAATTAGGGAGTCAGGAACTATAGACTAGCACAGCTTTCTCTGTGTTAACCCTATACAAAGGGAAGTCAACCTGTCTTGCTCCTCTGATATCAAGGAGTACAGGTGTCAACTGCTGACCTCTGATAGTTTGATTTCCTGCATCTCTAGCAGGCATATTAAATCAAACTCCAGAAGATTGACCCTAACTGCTTTGATTTTCCCAGTAGTGTAGACATACTCTTAGGGCTTGTCTATACCACCACCACCTTCCTTCAAAGGAAGGATGGTAATTAGGGTGTTGGCAGTTTACTAATGAAGTGCTGCCATCCCACCCACCCACACAGCAACTTCAAAGTGCCAGCACGCATCTAGCCATGGCACATCCGCTGGAACTTTGAAGTCCCCTTACTCAAAATTTGGGCACCAATTATGGAGCAGTAAGGGGATTTCGAAGTTGCCCCAGCAATTCAAAGTACCAGTGGGAGAACAGCAGCTAGACGCATGCCAGTACTTTGTAGTTTAAAACTTCAAAGTTGCTGCGGGGGGGGGGGGGGGGGGGAATTTGCTTAATGAAATGATGCTTATGCATGGCCGCACTTCATTAGTAAACTCCCAACACCCTAATTACCATCCTTCTTTCAAAGGAAGGTGGTAATGTAGACAAGCCCTTAGTGTGTGAAAACCCTTGCAAACAACAACCCAGCAGAAAGTTAGTCTGTGGGACTTGAGTTACACATATGCTTAATTTTTTGGCTGAATTGGTGCCTATATAAAGCTTGTTGAAACCTGCCTGTAAATACATGTGAAAACAGTTTCAAAATTGGCTACAAGCTCTAGTATGACCATAACCTTGTAACTATAGGTGGGAAGTGTGTGTGTGTTAAATTAAAGGAAGTACAGTATTCTAGGGAATATAATCATCCAGTTAGAAGTTGGGTCAGCAAGCCTCACAGGAATTACATGATCTGCAAAGAGTCAGCATTTGTGCTCACCCATTATTGCTTCTTGAAGCACAGAGAAATCAGGAAAAGGTGTGTCCTGGCATTGCTTGTGTCCTTAACTCATGAATTTAATGAAAAGGAAAATGTTTGAATTAGCTGTTTCCGGGTTAGACACTTTGTGCTATAAAAAAAAACATCATTAGGACTTGTCTACACTTGCAGGTAAATTGATGCTCTAGAGGTGGATCTCCTGGGGTGTCAATTTAGCAAGTCTAGTAGGAACATGCTAAATCTACCACTTCTGGTACTTCCATAAACCCCAGTACTCCAGGGGTGACAAGGTATAAGGGAAGTCAACAGGAGAGTTTCTCCTCTTGACCCCCTGCAGTGGGGACACTGCAATAAGTCAAAAAAAGTTTTGTGGACTCCAACTACACTTAGGTAGTTGCAGTTGCATAACTCCCATACGTAGGGGAAGATTGACCCCTTGGCAGTTGATCTTATGTGATTTAATTTAGCGTACCTAGTGGAGATGTGCTAAACCAAACAGTCATCGTGCCAGTCATCAGCCTCGGTACTCCTGGCTGTCACACTGCGTAGATGGTGACAAAAATTAATTTTAGATAGTTGACTCCAGTTATGCAATTCTTGTAGCTGGATTTGCATATCCAAAATTGATTTTACCTCCTAGCATAGATTTGACCTTAGTTTGACTTTGTCTCTTTGTGTAACCTGCCCTTACTCTAATAATGTTGTCCCATTTGCTTCAAACTGGTGGCGGTGTAAACAGCGGGGATTGTAATTCACTGATATATGATCTCCAAAATGGCATGAAATAAATGACTTAAACATGTTCTTTGTCTCTTGTGATTCTCCCTGACACTCTTCTGTTTGCAGGGTGGAGCATTCTGTGAACATTAACTTAGGAAGCCAGCACGGAATTCTTCAATTACCCACCCCTTCTTTCCTGTTTATGGTTACAGAGTATGTGTTCTCTCCATTAAATAAAACTTGAAGCCATGTCAGTTTGATGTCTCCATATGCTCTAACTATGAAAGTATCCCCACTGCCTTATACTCTGTGTCCTTTGGGAAGGGGTGTTTGGTAAATGATTTCTGCAACTGCAGGCTCCTGAGCAGCTAAACATCTTTGCTGGGTGGGTGGGGCCCATCTCGTCCAGTCACTTGCCGAGGGGTTCCCACCACCTAGACTCTGACTGTGTAGCACGAAAGCCTAAGTGAAACATCCTGGGAAAGGCTCTGACTGCACCTAGTTTCTATACGAAGTGAGAGGGTGCCTCAGGCTAAGATGGGGTGGGTCATGTCACCTGCCTCCTTCCCAGTATCTGGGCAGAAAGTCAAACAAGGAGATTACATCAGCAAGTGTGCTCAGCAACTGGCTGCCACACTGAGGCTTTTTGTAAGAACCTGAAAAGCTTATCCCAGTGTAGGGAGGGAAAAGAGCACAGACCTCAGCTACTCTCGGGGTGGGGGGAGGGTTCAGCCAATGGCAGAGCATCTAAAAGGGAAGGTTATTTACAGTAGCAAATGAGAGTAATAAGGAAATGAATGGGAAGCTGAATGGAGAAGGAGTGAGTCATTCTCAGTGCATGTGGCTGAAGGTATGTCAAAACAGCAGTAAGACACCCATGAACCAGATTCAGCAGCTGACTTGAGCCGGCTACAGGTGTTTCACTGTGGTGGAGGTATATGCTGTGAGTGAGGCTGTGCATACTTGTGGTCTGGCCAGAGAAGCAGTACAAGATACAGTTCTGTGGTCTGTCTATAATAAGAAAACCACTAAATAGGTACAAGCCTGTTGTGAAATGCTGATAAAACTATTTGACTGCATAAATCTGCCCATTCTGCTCTATGGCAGTAAAGTCAAGCGTACTTTCACAGCCTCTTGAATCAGTGATGACATATCCCTACATCTTAGTTCTGCAAAAATCTATAAAGGGATAAAAGAAATGGACAAACAACAGTAGAACAAAAGAAAGGCCCTTCACCCTCCTCATCAACATACATAAAAGAAAACTAGACTTTCAAGTGACCTTTCAATCTACATACTATATGCCCACCCTTTTCAATGCAAAACTTCACAGAAGCAAAAATAATCCAAAACCAATTCCAATACAATCTAACACCCTTTCCAACCTTCAGCAATACTAGCCTTGTGATCAATGGAGCAAACAACCTCATCCCAAACTGAATGATGCTCCAGACATTAGATCCACACCTCAAAAACCAAGGTATAAGTCAACCGGAAGAACAGCGTATAAGTAACTATCTAGACTGCTACAGATACCTGTGAAGAACTTTTATATCAGCAGCTACCACCACCATGATTTGTGCAAAATGAAGGCAGATTTTTCTCAAATATAGAATCAGGAACTACAGAGTAGACATATAAAATTGAGAGACAGAGCATAGAGCAAGGGAGGACCAAATAGGCATCTAATGGGACAGAGGAGACATTATAGCAAATGGACACTTTGGGTTTATCTACACTAGCTCCTTACTTTGAAGGGAGCATGGTAAGTAGGCTGTTGGGAGTTTATTAATGAAGTGCTGCGATGCATATGTAGCACTTCATTAAGCAAATTCCACACCCCCCCACCTCATGGCAACTTCAAAGTGTTTAAATTTGTAGTAAAATTTGTAGTAAAGGGACTTTGAAGTATCCTGGGCACTTTGAAGTACTGGTGGGTTAGCTGTGGCTAGATATGAGCCGGCACTTCCAAGTTAAACACTTCCAAGTAGCCGCGAGGGGGAATTTGCTTAATGAAGCGCTGCGTATGCACTGCAGCACTTCATTAATAAATTCCCAACACCCTACTTACCATGCTCCCTTCACAGTAGGGAGCTAGTGTAGATAAGCCCTTTGTGTTTCAATGTCCAAAATATACAGGAGTGTTAGGAGGATATGATTATAAAGAATAACCAAATTATAAAGATTGCCCAAAGACTTTCACCAAGTAGGATGACAAAAGAAACCTTTTTGATGGGAGAAAGGAGAAAAATGGATGGTTGAGATGTCATTGTGCTATGCATGGACACAGAATAAAACCTCAAACACGTGTGAATTTCCCAAGGTGGAGTGCATAATCTGTCTCTTCCTTAAATTTTGGCAACACCTCCATAGCTTGTTAGACTATTAACGACTTACAGAATTGAATTAGAGTGTGCATCAGAGACAGAGAGCTGGCTTGTCCCTTCCCTTGGGACTCAAAAGAAGGGAAAACACACTGCAAGTTTTAAGAAAGCACAAACTGCACTCTGTCATCCTATCACATCCACCTGAATCTAAAAAGTGAGCAACAATTTGTGTGGCTGTGATCGTTTCAGTGAATATAGGGATTCAAATACTGTGGTGATGGTTGCATGCTGGAGGAGGCAGATATACCTTATAAGCAGGACCTAGATTTTTGCCTGGTGGTTTGGTAGTAAATGTTGTAACAGAAGATAATTGTGTTTTTTTTGTTTTTTTTGTTTTTCTCCTCTTGGGACATATCCTCACCTCAGACAGGAGAGGTTTAAATAGCTCCTCTGAGCATAATCAGCCTCAACCTACTGTGCCTGTCAGCTTGTTGAACCTAGAGATGGGCAGGTCCCTGGAAAGGAGGATGAGGCTCCCTACTTAAGAGCCTTAGTAGGATGACCCCAGTGTTTGTTGACTGGGGAAATGACTACAGTCATTCAGTAGTGTGATGGATTAGCTGATGGGCTGACTGGGCCTTGAAAAATGTCTGCCCCAACAGAAATCTGCTGAAAGGTGGTGGAAGCCCGGAGCCCTGGCATAAGCCATGAGGCAGGCAGGGGAAGTCCCAGCACCTGAGCAGGGGCCCTGACATAGACACCAGGTAGGGTGGGGGAATTCCCAGTGCCTGGGCTTATTCTGTAGACCCAGGACCAGAAGAGCTCTCACTCCTCATTGGAGCCATGACAGGGGAAGAGAGCTTCTTTGATCTTGGGACTGCTTTGGGTGGGGCAGAAAGGAACAAAGAAGGTGCAGGGCCACAGCAAGGGGGGGAATAGAGTAAAGGAGGGGAATAGAGTAAAGGGGCAGAATGGGGAGGGGCCACAGGCATGGCTGCAGGCAGAAGAGGCAAGATGTGGGGTGGGGGCCCTAGACTACTTGCTCTGGCCTAGGGTCCCAGTAAACCTTAATTTGCCTCTAACTTGAGGGGGTTTTGTTATTGTTTCTCTGATACTTAATAATATGTGTGTCACTTCCTGTTGCACACACAGGATGAGCCATACCATTTAGTTCAGCTCATATATTTCTGTTAGTCTATAAGGTGCCACAGGACCCCTCGTTGCTTTTGAAGATCCAGACTAACACAGCTACCCCTCTGATATATACTATTGGAGAGGAAGGACCTTTGTTTCTGGAACATTTGGGACCTGTGGAAATCGTGATATTCATGGCCTGAACAAAGACTCTTTCTTGCCAACTCAAACCAGCAAGATGTCTGGCTGCTGTACTGGAACTGGTCACAAGAGGACAGTATGCCCTCATCAATATACTTTCTTCTAGCTGAAGCAGCCATGAGGAGCTTGCAAATCCAATGTGTGTGATCCAGAGTCATCAGTGAGGGCAGGTAACTGCACATGTGCTCCATGTATACAGAGGGCAGGGTGCTTGAGTCTCTGCTACTTGGAATGGGCCAGGTACATGTACCACACTCAGGCATCCAGAGGAGGGAGAGAGACTGTCACTTTTGGGACCAGTAGAGACGAGGGATGAGAATTCAAATTGCCACATTCAGGTGCCTTGGGGGAAACTGAACTTGTCCCACTTAGGAGCATTGGGGGGATATCTACTGCCACATTCACAACAACTAATGGAATCAAATTGTCTCTTGCAGAAGCATGGGGAATGGTGGGGAAAACAAAACTTGCTACATTCAGGAGCTGGGTGTAATAGAAACTGCCACAAGTGGAAGCAATGGGGGAGAAGAAATTCATGTTCAAGTACTGCAGGTGTGAGGTCACAAAATTGGTATATTCAGGAACACCAAGTGGAGAACAGAAATAGCCTCATTCATCAGCAGTGGGAGGATAGAAACTATCCTTTTTTAGCACATTTGAGAGCAAAGGACTGCCACAATAGGAATTTATTCTGTCTCTCTCGCACACCCACCTTCCTGTCTGGGTAATTGTAAAGGTGATTCTGGCTGAGATGAGCCTGTGGGGATCATGCTGTATAAATAATACTCAGAATACAAAAATCTCTGCTCCTATGTGATAAAGATTCTTTGAAATCCAATTAAATAAGATGATTTGGCTCTTTTAAGTTTTTTCTCATTAAAATCACTGTTGTGTCTGATCTTGGATTCACTTTGATCCTGGCAGTCAGACAAGTTGCATTCACTCTTTGACTCAGCTGGCTCTGTGGCAACAGAGCCAAATATAGCTTTTAACCCACTTTGCTGATGCTGGGAATCCCAGTTCAAAAGTGTGTTGAAACCATTCAGTGATAACTGGTATGTGTATAGGGTGGGGTATGTGTGGCGTGCGCCTGATGTTCTGCCATCGTATCAGATGCAGCATGGCTGTCACTCACAAGGAGACCATGCTGACAATTCTAATGTGCTCAGAGTGAGGAGAAAAATGAAATTACAAAGACTAGAAGAAATCGGAAAGCCACTGAGCACAGCACCACTCCTGGGATAACATACAAGATTCCCACTCCCAGCCTCATAAATGTTCGGGTGCAGTGAATGTAAGATGGCAGCAGTGATGGCAAATTTACAGGGAAGCAAAGGTTGGGGAGGCTAATATAGCTTCACTGTCTCCTCTGGTTGTGACTTCCTGTCCTGATCTCAGGCAGGGATGACCTGTATGTGCAGCATCAAACTGCTACTTGCAGCTTGTGAGCCACAGCTAACAACCCAGTTTATTTTGTTCAGAACTAGAGCCCAGAAGTATAAATTAGACAGAAGGTATTTTGAAGCGGGAGGGGAAATGTCTGAGAGACATTATGGAAGAAGAAGGGCTGAGAGGGGCTTAGATAGAGGAGACTCATGGCCAGCTAATTAAAGGAGGTTCATTGGCTGAGCTGGATGTCAGCGAGGACACCAGTATTTTATGGGACACATCACCACTGTCACATGCCCAATTCTGCCTACAACAAAAGGGACTCAGTCATCACCCCTAGAACACCCACAGATGAGTGCTACCATTGTCAGACAAACCACATTTCATCTGATTTTAGGGGAAACAATCCCGCTCTACCCGGCTGCATTTTTCAAGTATAGCCAAAGCCCTTCTCTCTTCTGGGATTTGTGGAAATCTCTTGCTATCACACTACGTTCAGTGCAGCTCCAGACCTGTAGCATAACGAGAGCTCAGATGTTCTCCTGTGTCATCTAGTCTTGTCCTGAGCAGGCCTTTATGCAATGGTAAAAACATCTCAGTGGCACGCACTGGAGGGACAAAACCAGAGCTGGTTTGACACTCGGAGAGTGCAAACTAAAAACTCATCAGAAATAGCGACTATAAACAAATGGCTGTTTGCTTTCTTATGTAAAAAACAATGGTTGGTCTATTTCTTAGTGGGCAAATGTAACCAGTCTGATGCTTAACTTAGGAGTGAGGCATTAGGACTCTTGAGTCTAGTGTTAGCTGTGTTGCTGACTCACTGTGACCTTGGACAAGTCCCTTCTCTGCCTCAGTATCCCATATCATGGAGCTTACTATCCTCTGGTGTTGTGTAAACTGCTGGTGCATGCATGGTCCTCTGCAGAGAAATGTGACTGATACTCTTTCCCACAGCCATCACCCAGGAAATGAGAATGGCAAGGGTGTGGTAGGTCAGAGCTGCAGCACAGGCTGCTCCAAAAGGCTAGACTCTGCTAATCAGATATGAACATGCTGCAGAATGAATGGCTGAATGTTAAACCCAGAGACAGTAGGTTCTGCATTGGCCAGCAGCTAGGTAAGCCAATGGGAAAAAAGAGGGGGATGTTTGAACTGAAGCAGTTACCTGCTGGTAGAGTCTTTTCTTTGGCCGGAGGAGAGCTATCAGAGATTGTAGTATTTTCTTTCTTTTGTTTTTCAAGCTCTCTCCTAAGGGGAGTTGTGGGTAAGTTTAAGAGCTTGGGGTTACCCCACAGGGAGACATCCCAAGAGTATCTTCCTGGGTTCTAAAGAGGGATTTTCTCACGGGTGGTGACAGCTACTTCAGAAGGTCAGGGAATCTGTGACCTTGGAAAGCTTTTAAGCAGCAGCCTGTAGAGGCAAGGTATTTAAAGTCTCTTGGGCTATGGCCACACAGCAGTTATTTTGAGATAACAGCTGTTATTTCTAAATAAATTTGCAAGCTTCTATGCTACGTATGTTGTTTTGAAATAAATACAAAATAGCAGGCATGTTATTTTGAATTTCATAAGCCTCATTGCAGGAGTGATAATGCCTATTTCAAAATAACTGTTCTGGCACTGTTAAGACACAGAGGCTACATCTACACTAGCCCCTTCCTTTTGAAAGGGGCATGGTAGTGAGTGAGATCGGAAGATGCTAATGAGGCACTGCCATGATTATGCAGTGCCTCATTAACATAATGGCAGCCATGGCACTTTGAAAGGGCCACTTTTGAATCGCATGCCGTCCATGTGTACGGGGGCTATTTGAAAGGAGCCCCCCCAGTCTTTGAAAGCTCCTTATTCCTAAAACCAAATAGGAATCAGGGGCTTTTGAAGACTGGGGTGTCCGTTAGAAAGGCCCCCATCTACACAGGTGGCACACGATTCAAAAGAGGTGCTTTTGAATTGCCGTGGCCCCCGCTATGCTAATGAGGTGTTGCATATTCATGGTAGCACCTCATTAGCATCTTCTGACCTCACTGATTACCATGCCCCTTTTGAAAGGAAAGGGCTAGCGTAGATGTAGCCAGATTAGCGCTATTTCAAAATAAGCCATAATGGTGTCCAGTGGTACTATTTCGAAATAGGCACTATGTGTCCAGACGTTGTTTTGAAATGCATTTTGTGTTATTTCAAAACAAGCTATTTTGGAATAGCTATTCCAGAATGGCTTATTTTTAAATAATGCAGACCCCACCTTCTGTATCCAGCATATCAGAGTGGGGAAAAAACCTTGGCAGCTCGGCTCTGCTAACCAGCATAGCATAAAATGAACATGTTGCAGGACAGGCCAGAGAAGTGGAGTTATATGCAGTCCTGTTCTTTTGTCCCAGGGCTTTGCTTGGCATAATGAAGGCCAACTAGATGGAGCTGGGTTTGTTCCAGTCTTGGGTCCATGCCCCACTATCAAAGAGAGATGGATCAGGGAACAGACAGCATTGAGATGTAGACTTGATGGCCGTGTCTACACTATCCAAAAACTTCGAAATGGCCATGCAAATGGCCATTTCGAAGTTTACTAATGAAGCGCTGAAATACATATTCAGTGCCTCATTAGCATGCGGGCAGCCGCAGCACTTCAAAATTGATGTGGCTCGCTGCCACACGGCTCATCCAAATGCGGCTCCTTTTCGAAAGGACCCCGCCTACTTCGAAGTCCCCTTATTCCTGGGAGCAGATGGGAATAAGGGAACTTCGAATTAGCTGGGATCCTTTCGAAAAGGAGCCCCATCTGGACGAGCCGCACGGCGGCGAGCAGAGTCAATTTCGAAGTGCCGCGGCCGCCCGCATGCTAATGAGGCGCTGAATATGTATTTCAGCGCTTCATTAGTAAACTTCGAAATGGCCATTGCATGGCCATTTCGAAGTTTTTGGCTAGTGTAGACATAGCCGATGTGTGTGTGTGTGTGGGGAGGTTGTATGGCTGTGAAAGAGAGAATATATGTCTCACAAGGGTTTGTTTGTGGTATATGTTCTGGGAACATGCACAGTTCTTAATTTACATATCTATATGGGCCCCGTTAAGATCTAAGTACCTATGTTGAAACACTGTGTTGGAGACATGGGGGTGTGCATTGTTTGTGTGAAATGTCTGCAATGGAGATACATGTATATGTTGTGTCTGTTGCAAGTGTGTTCTGGGGGTGTTAGGAATGTGTTGGAAGAGCATGTGTTGTGTATGTGTATTGTGTGTACAGCGTATGTTGCACTCAGCATGTGTTGTACCTGAGGAGTGTTTAGTGCACAGCGTGTAGTAAGCATTGTATTGTTTGTGGTGTGCTGTATATGTTGGACCAGGAGCATATGTCCTGGAAATGGTTGTACGTAACAAAAGAAGAGGATATTTTGTGGTTAAATGAGGCAAATCATCACCATGGTAACTGCACTCTCTTCTCCAGATGCAGGCTGTTAAAGGATGTTTGCATGGCTTAAAGCCTCAAACTCACTTCCCATTTTCAAAGGATTGTGGGCTGCTATGCACATTCTCCAGGTGACTGGAGGCATGCTGCACACCAGGCTGTAGGGGTGAGGTGTGGCCATCTAGTTGGCTTTCATTATGCCAAGCAAGACTGAGATGAAAGAGCAGGACTGCACATAACCCCACTTCTTTGGCCCTTCCTGTAGCATGTTCATCTCATGCTGTGATGGTTAGCACACTCCACGCTCTACCTGAGAGCCAGACCCTGTGGTCTCCAGGGTGGGTTCCACAGTGTGTTCTCTGGACCAGAAGTCCCAAGCGTTACTCTCTGGGATGGAGGGCCAGCTCTCTCAGGGTATGTCTACAGTGCAGTTAGACATGTTAGATGACTCAGGATCATAGGGCTTGGACCTGTTTAACTACACGCTAAAGTTCAGGGTTGGGCTGGGGCCCAAGCTCTGGGTCATCCTACCTCAGGGTTCAAGAGACCAAGCTGCTGGCTGAGTATCTAAACCTACTTGTCAACAGCCCAAATCAGCTGGAACAGGCCACCCAGGGTTTTAATTGCAAACAACATCAGAGGCTGTACTTTCTTGGGGCCAGAATGATCAGGTTGTGCTCTCCAAAGACCACTTACTCCATTGCACTCTTCAGGGTGCAGCACTGGCCACATCTTGCACTCAAACATTTATGTTCAAATTTATGATGAAACAATGATGAGCTGAGTAACTGACATACTGGTCCCAGCAGGGCTGCCCTGTGAGGCCAAGGTGTCCCTGGAGATTCTGATGATCTAGCTACTGCCTAGTATCATGTCCTTGGCCAGTGTACTAGGGTAAGGGGCCACATTCTTTCTTTACTAGGGGTATTTTTAAAAGGTGCCCCAAGGAACAGCCTCCTTCTCTCAATTTCCTACCACGCAGAGTAAGCTTCATCACAACCTACTGGTAAGCTTGTGGCAATAAAAGAGAAGCACCTAGTCATTTCAGAGTCATTGCCTTCCATCTCCCTGTCAGAAAAATGGTAAAACCAGGGACACTCAGAGTTATTAAAGAATTTATGATAGCTGTTATGTATGAAAGTCAAGATGCTGATCCCAATTCTCCACGCTAAAATCTTCCATTTGAATATATATGATTTTCACAAGCATGCTAGACACATTATAGGACAAAGGAAATGCAGTCTTAAGGAGTGAATTGAAATGGACAGTGGCTTATGCTTTTTCTTTGCTTCCTGCCTGAACAGTTGGGCATTACACAGCTATTAAACAGCTTACTACTTTCACCCCTCAGGTAGCTGCACTTTAGGGGGTGGTGCAGTAGTCCTTTCATATGGTAGTTTCACTAATCACATTGGCAAGGAAGCCTGCTGTAAATAGTTTTCAAAAAAGAGCAACAAAACATCACTAAATGGCATTTATTAATTTATTTTGGCAACTATAGTTGAAATTATTTACAATGATGCTCAATAACATGGCATTTACATTCTAGCCTTAATTCGAACTCTTAAATTCAAATCTGATGATATGCTGAGTCGCTTTTGATAGTGTCATAATATTGACCTTAGCGCTCCCTAAAGTCGACCTAATGGTATTTACAGTGAAGACAGAGACATTGTAAAATCGAGCTAACTGCCTTAAATTCAACTTTATCATATAGTGTAGACACAGCCTGAATGAGATCAAAGCCCCATCTAGCCCAATATCCTGTTTTATGACAGTGGGCAATGCCAGCAGATGTTTCACAGGGAACAAACAGAAGTGGTAATCAACAAGCGATCCATCTCTTGTCACCTATTCCAAGCATCTGCAAACAGACACTAGGGACGTTATTCCAGCCCACCCTGGCTAATGGCCATTAATGGATCTATCCTCCATGAATTTATCTAGCTCTTTTTGGAACTGCTATAGTCTTGGCCTTCACAACATCCTCTGGAAAAAAGTTCCACAGACTGACTGCACACTGTGTGAAGAAATACTTCCTTTTGTTTGGTTTAAATCTTCTACCTATTAATTCCATTTGGTATTATGACAAGGAGTTAACACTTACTTTCTCCACACCTGTCCTGATTTTACAGACCTCTCTCATATCTTTCCTTAGTTCTGTCTTCCACGATGAAAACTCCCAGTCTTATTAAGTTCTCATATAGCAGCTGTTCCGTACCCCTAATACATTCTGTTGCCATTTTCTGAACTTTTCTAATTCCACTATATATCTTTTTTGAGAAGGAGCAACCACAACTGCACTCAGTATTTAAGATGTGGGCATACCATGGACTTACATAGAAGCAATATGATAAACAAAAGGAAGTATTTCTTCACAGTCAACCTGTTGAACTCCCCTCAGAGGATGTTGTGAAAGCTGAGCCTATAACAGGACTCATAAAAGCACTGGATAAATTCAATGGTTACTAACCAGTATGGGCTTCTGTTTTTCAGAAGCTGGGAATGAGCGATAGGGAATGGATCACTTGATAACCGGCTCTGCTCATTCTTTCCAGGGCACCTGGCACTGGCTATTGTCAGAAGACAGGATACTGGGCTAGATGAAACTTTGGTCCAAGCCAGTGTGGCCGTGCTTATATTCTTAGAACTTTTTATGTCAAAGCTAGATGGACAAAGTGTCAGTATCAATACCGTTTGTTACTTGTTACTGCAGGAGGTATCCCATGATGCACACTGTGACCACTCTGCTCTCTTTTAAACTCCAGTGCCCTGCATCCACTACAGTGGCATGCACCCCTCCCATTCCAAAGCCCTGGGAAGATTAGCAACTGCTCAGCATCCTGAGCTCACCTGGCTATTGCCCAGCTGAGCATACTGCCTCCCAGCATCAAACACATTTCTGCCTAGACTACAAGGGAGGGAGTGGAGCTCCTTAGTCTCAGGGAGAGGAGGCTGTGGGAGAACACAAAACAGTGTGAAATCCTGCTCTCCCCTGCAGTAGGACCACAATGGCAGCAGGCAGGGTAAGCTGATGCTGGAGGCAGAGAAAGAGACTGGTGCTGTGCAGATCAGGGAGCGAGGCTGGGGCTGATGTTGGAATGCCCTCTTCCCCAGCTGGCATACCGGTCTCCACTGAACTGTGGTGGGAAGTCAGGGGGAGCACCAGCTGCTGCCCCAGGATTGGTTGCTTCCGACCAGGGCCAGCCCAAACACATCAGTGAACAAGGCAGTTGCCTAGGGTGCCAGTCTTTAAGGGCCAACAATTAGACACAAGTGAATTATTTTCTCGATTTAAAATATATATATATATTAATATTATCTCTTATACAAACATTCAAATATTGTGCTTGTAAAACAGTGCATAACTGCTATGTCAGACACTGAGTTATATAATTTAATTCACATCATGGACCATGGCTGTATAAGTAAATAGAGTTAAAATGTGTCACGGAATAGCTTCAAAAAGACTGCCTGAGAACAGGGTCTGACTGTTCAGTTAGTTTCAGTAGCCCAGCGTTGGCCAGTCATATAGTTGAGTTGGTGTTGCGCGCGTCTCAGTGAAGAGCAGACAGCAACTGACAACCATTCTGCTGTGTTACCAACTGGGGTCCTGAAGACACTGTGCCCATGAAGAATTTGTATTGTGCTGAACTTGAAAAGTTTGGTAAGAGGTTTTAACAAGATTGCAAAGGGAGAATCACTGGCAAATAAAGGCAAAATTTCCATTTAGCTCTCATTTTTCTCTATATTGAATAAGCATGGGGGGAAATCAATCAACGGTATAGTTCAGCTAGGCTACCTAAAACCTTGAGGCTGGCCCTGCTTCTAGCTGATATCTGAACTGAAGAGACAGCATGGTTGCACACTGTCCCCAACACATGCTCTCTCTCTCTCTCTCTCTCTCTCACACACATACACACATTTCCCATTATGTGCTCCCCCAACTCCTCTTCTGTGGGCTTCTTATGTTAGTGTTCACTAATGTCAGTTCGGTCATATTACTGAGCTCTACTTTAAAATGTGATGTAAAATGTGTTACTTTTTAGGCACACATCATAATTGCACATGGTCCATAGCACAGTGCTAGGCTCAGTACACTACACAGCAGCACATATTACTGTAGGTCAGTGTTGTTATGCTCCTTCCAGGCATCACCTAGTCAAACAGCAACCCATTGGGCTCTGCTTATGGCCTTCGTAGCACAGAACACAAGGTTGTTGAGAAGTGCAGGATCCATGATTTCTAAAACAGATGGCTGGGTTGCAGGTAACTAGGGAAGAGGGCAGTTGAAAAGCATCTGGCAAGCGAGGAGGCAGCCCATGAATTGATGGCAATGAGAAACCATCATGACACTGTACAATGAGACACTGCAAACCCTTCCCAATGTACCTTGTGGCCAGCTGCACAATGGGGAGCTACTCACAATGCACTGTTTGCATCAATGCAAGAGCTGCCATTGTGGATGCACTCATGCACTCCACCAACACAAAGACATACAACAGCAGTTTAATTAAAGCAGTAGCTGCATGTCAGCATAACTTGTGTCCAGTCTGTAGCTTAGACAAGGCCTTAAGATGTCCCCAGTGGCCACTGCTTGGGAGGGACACAAGGGGGCACCAGCCATGCAACTGCCTCCCCAGGGGAACCTTACAGCATTAATTTGTATCAGATACACAACCCGAGTTGTGTGTATGGAGAGTGCCTGAGGCACTGTTTGCCAGGGGCTCCAGATATAGTCAGCATTCAACTATGTTCAGCGTGAGATTATGAACTATACTCTTGCCTGGGACCATCAGTCAGCTCTGTACTAGTAAAGCTTAAGTGGGCAGAGACGTCCCATACCCCATGGGGCCCAGGAAGGCCTATGGACTAGTGTGGGGGGGTGTGGTACTGGCAGCAGTAGCTCATCCCTTCCTCCTCCCTACCAATGGCAGTGGGAATTGGAGGAGGGGATTGGAGGGGAAAGGGTGGATTGGGAGTGGGGGCAGAAAGAGATGCAGACATCCGCTGGGGTAGGGGGTGGTGCAGAGAGGATTCCCCTGAGGAGGCGGTTCCATGGCTAGGTACTTTCTTAGCATGATTTTCCATAATGCTGAGGATGACAGACAGGTCTTGAAGAATCACATTGCCTGCTACTACCTTTGCCCCTCCTTCCTTCTACTTGGGCCCCAAGACAGAGAAAGGCAAGAAGAAAAGAGTGCACAGAGTTTTTGCTTCTCTTCTGAGTTATATGCACGAGAGAAACTGGAAAGCTAGATTCCTTCACTATAACACCCAGGGCTCAGAAGCTGCTAGCACAGCAAAGGCTGCAGCCGTGTAACTTGGTACCATACTAGTGGTCTGATGCTCAGCAGACAGTACTTTATCTACAGATGCATTTGATACGCATCCGTAGGTATCAGCTGCAGGAAGAAGCAGACACTATGACACCACAGCCTGTTGCCAGTGCAGTATTCTGCTATTAGTGGAAAAAGATGGGGGAAAAATAGTGCTCTGCCTGCTAGTAAGGGACTGTGCTGCTGAAGACAGAGGCTGTCTTGGGATTCACCAAGGAATCTTACTATACAGCAGGGTGCATAGAAGCATTTTCGCTGCTGAAAGGGAAGGGTTGGCAAAGAAATTAGAGCTCTAAAATTATTGACTTCACTGCAGCGCTGTGCTTTGAAGCAGGGGAAAAAGAATAATACTGAGCCAGGAAAGTGAACCCAGCTCAAATAACCATTAGCATCTTTTGCAAACTGCAAGCCTCACAGGAGTGAGAGAAGATGCAAAGACAGCATCACCCCCAGTTCATGACTTGGACTCACAACAAAATCCACGTCAAGAATAGAAGCCAGGCCTCTTGGATGAGAGAAGACAGCACTACTCAGATTGCCACCGAGGTGGAGTCTGCAGTAAGCCCAACACTTTCTAGCCTACAGAGCAAGTGAACAACCCATAGAACAGGAACTGGGTATCTCGCAGCACACAACAAGGTCATAAGGGTGCCACAAGTTAGTTACTTTCTGTGGAAGGAGCCATCAACATCATCTCCCTTTCAAGGAGCCAGGTCTGTGATAGCCATAAGGAAGTTATGACAAACTCAAATTGATCAACAAGATTCTCAGACTCTTCAAGCGCTGGGCAGATTCTATTGGAGTCAGACTAAATGGTGAGTTTAGTCTTGTAGAAATTCCAGCTACACAACAAGAAGGGAGGGCTTATTTAAGGCCAAGAGTGATGATCAAGGAAAAGAGATCCAACCCTGGGACTGCTCTCAGTCACCAGAACAGGGGTAGGTCAGAGCCCGGCTTGACATTTCCATCATAGAAATAATGGATCCCAGAACACAGATACTGGAGATGAAAAGACTCATAAGCACTACAATAATCCATTCCTATCCTAGTGCAAATTTCTTCTCTGTGGTCTGTTTCTCTCAGCTTTGAGCAACGGGGCTTCTACCTCATTTTTGGTGGAACTTTTCCACAGTCTGATCCATTCTCACCAATATCTCTGTTAGTTAGTGTTTCCCGATATTCAGCCCAAGATTTCTCCAGGATGGTCCGGACCATGATTCCAAAGATCTGTACATGTGAGATCTTCCAAACAGCTAAATTCTGAGGCATATAGCCCATCTTAAATTTTCCTCTCAAAACCAAAAGCCAACACCTGCATACCGCTCCTACTGAGGGCTGATTGTCTGGTAGCAAGAAGCACAACATGAAAAGATGAGTATTCCTTCTAGGATCAGTGCAATGCTGCAGCTCCTCCTCTTTTTTTTTTTAAAAAAAAATCAATAGCCGTCTCCAATTTTCCCCTTTCAGCTTATCTCTGCCTCATAATAGTTTTAATTTGCCACAGCAAAATTTCAGTCCCCATTTTTCTCCACCTTAATCAATGGAGCTTTCCATTAAGATGGGGCGATGGGGGAGGAGAAAAAAAAACAACCCTTATCTCAGCCACTAGATCAGAAAACTGACAAATGATTGATGTGATGAACAGCTCTGGAAGACCATGGCCTTCATTGATTCTCTGTCCAGGAAGCAAGCTCCAGCGTTCTATACTATAGGCAGTTTGGGAAGAAATTTGAGTGTCTTTTTAGACCTATTTAAATACCAGTGTAAGGTGATGACTGGACAGTACTGGTGAATGAAGTCTCTGTAGAGAAGCAGTGGGCCTGTGGATTAGAGCACAACTGGGAGTCAGGAGAGGTGAGTTCTATTTAAAATTTCAGATGATGATTCCTTTATGCGTCACTCATTTTCCCTTCCTGTAGCAAAAGAATCATGATACTGACCCATCTTCATGATGTACTTTGAAATCCTTGCCTGAAAGGCATCTCAGAAAAGCCTTAGGAAGATGTACAGCACAGGCAGCATTCCATAAGCAATACTTAGCCCTGATCACAACCAATCAACTCAAGGACTGAATAGGGAGCACAGTCTCCATGGCCCATTCAGCCCAGGTGCCAGAAGCTGCTGGAGTTTAGAATGTGAATACTTACTCACTGGGAACAAGCCTGAAGCCAAACTCATTTCACAGGTGGGAGGATATTTAGCAACAGTAACAAAAGAGGAGGTTGGATTCAGGCTAAGGAGGCATGTTGGGACAGCCAACCTTACAGAACCTGCTTTGAGAAGGAAAAGATTGGAAATGTCTCTGCGCTGGCTGTGACCTGTTCAGAGATGAGGCAATGCCTCTTTATTTGGAAGAAAAAGCTACTGCAGCCATTAAATATTTTCCTTCACACAAGTAGTGGAGGCAGGACTATTGTTTCCAGTGCCTCTCTATGCACGTGCCCTAGATTTCAATGAGAATATCAAATCTGGCTCCCTGCCAACCTTCAAGTACTTATCTTAGGGAGATAAGAATTTAGCAGATTAACCTGTTCAGAGTGGTGTGTATGTGGTCAAATTCTCTTGAGGGAGGAGGTATCTTTAAAATAGTAGGAACTTGGAAGGGAGTGAACTTGCGTAAACTAAATTTACCCATGATACTGCTGAAACTCCTCTTTCCTCACTGGGACCCCAGAAGCAATGCAGCCCAGAGCAGACCTGCTGCTGGGAGGCCCAGACCAAGTCTGCATTAAGGATGCGAAGGAGATTGTTTGGTTTTATTATGGGGTGGGTATATATATTATGTGTGTGTATATATATATATATATATATTTATAAAAATAAAAGATATAATTGGAGATACACAGCTGCTAGAACTAGAAGGGACATTGGGAGGGTCATCTAGTCATCTCCTGCCTTCTTGGCAGGACCAAGCACCATCCCTGACATCTAGTTGCCCCAATCCCTATGTGGCCTCCTCAGTGATTGAGCTTACAACCCCAGGTTTAGCAGAATAATGCTCAAACCACTGAGCTATCCCTGCCCCCAGTGAAGCAGAAGAGTTCTTTATAAAATATCTGCCTGTCTTTTTCTCTTAGCAGTAAAAGGAAAATCCAAGGCCCTGCCAAACCGTGTCAGACCACTGGTCCATCTAGTCCAGCGGCCCATCTCTGACAGGAGCTAGTACTGGATTTAGCAGAGGAAGGTGCAAAAAAATGCCTGCCGCAGCCCTGAGCCCCAGCAGGCACATGATGCCGGGCTGTAGCCCTAAGATTCCCCTCTCCCCAGGCAGAAGTCAAAGGTAATGTACTATGGGGACAGGGAGGGTCACGTGCCCCCCCACCCCCAATATTTTGCCAGGGTTTGCTGACCCTACTTTGTCACATGGTGCCATCAGGCTCCTCTTCCTGTTACTTCCCCCACTCCCAGCTCAAGCCACAGCCCCTCCCTGCAGATTTCAGCTGTTTGCTGCTGCCTCACCAGGATGACCTAATATGTGAGAGCTGTTGTGAGGGGCTGCTGAAGGCAAGAGAGGAAAAGTGAGCCTTTAACAGTGCCCCTCACTCTCAAGAGGCAACAGTCATCTCTGGTAGAAACTCCTAGCCCTACCCTCCCGCTGCAAGGCAGAAGCTCTCAGTTCTCCATGCAGTCTGGTAGGCAGAGAAAGGGGGAAGTTTTTGGGGTTCCACAAGCAGCACTTTAACTGTAAGAGCCATGTGCGGCTCAGAAGCCATGGTTTGGTAGTCAGCACTTTTTACTTAACAATGGCCTACAGTTGGGATATACTTGTCATCTTGTAACCTGCTCATAACACTAAATTTGCAGCATAGATGGACCCTCTAAAACAGACCCATCCTTCCTCCTATTGTGCAGTGGGATATCTGAGAATGCTTTTCTTCCAATGCTACTGTTGCCACATTGTATTTATGAACCCTGGATGTGGCCCCTTGGAGGCACTATCCCAGGAGTGGCCAACCAGTTAAAGATTAAGGCTATGTCTAGATGACCTAGAACTGTTGGCAAAAAGATACACAAATTGCACAATCCATTTGCTTAACTTCTGCCAACAGTTCTAACAGGAGAGGCTTTCCCGACATTTAGCCTAAGCTGCATTTCACTGACCACAGAGACACAGGTTGGCCATCTCTACACTATGGAATAGCTGCCCAGATTTTCCCAGAATGCACTGGTAAACATGGTTAGCATGGTCAATGTGGATGGACAACTTGGGTTATACTACGAAACTGCTGTGTGCACATAAATAACCCTTTCTTTTTGTAAACAAGTCAAGCAAAATCATAGTGCGGATGGGGCCTTTGTATAGGACACTCACTCTATTTGCTGCTCCTCACACGCACATATTTATTTGTGCTTCTGTTTTGCTGTTTTCCAGTTGCTGATATCCAGACACAGAGGTGGGTTATAGATCTCTCACCCACTGGATGGCCAAGGACATAGATAAAATAATTATGAATCTTTAGTCAATGGAGAAGTCATCAGATCAGCACACACTTAATTACTTGATTTCAAACTGTTACCCCTTTCAGATATAACCAATGCATTCCTTCTTTGTCTACCAGTCAGTCCAAATACATGGCTTCAATAGCTAAATGGGTCCTCCCCATCTCTAGAGACCATCAGCCTGCTTACATTTATCGCAACTGCAGACATTAAAGGTTTCTGTGAGAGTTGAAATTCAACAGGTTTTCCAGTTTCTGAAGTGTCGGAAGAGTTGCATTTTGTTTAATTTTAATTATCTATTTTTAACAGCAGCAGGATCTAGTTAGCGGTTTCTAAAGAATCACAGAAACCAGGGATGAAACCAGGCCAGCTTAAGTACCATCTTAACCATCCTGTGAAGGAGACCAGAGCAAGCTGGTTCATTGCTGTCTAACCCTTAGGGCTTTGTTCTACTGAGTTTTCAATGTTTGCTAAACAGATGGAATTTTGCTGCTGTCCTTGAAAACAGCTTGGAGTAGGCACTTAGAAAGATAACTAGTAACATTTATCTGCTAAGCTTGGGCAGAGCAGCTTTTAGTATTCTGCAAGGCACTGTCCATGCAGAAGAAAGACTGTCCCTAGTCTGAAGTGTTTGTTCTATAATTCATAAATAGTTTGTACATTGGTCTCCTGTAGGTGGAGATACCTAATCCATATTGGAGTTGAAAACTTAGCCAAGAGATACGGAAGGTAGCATGTTTCTCAAACCAATCAACAAAAAAAAAGCAAGTGGTCCTGCAGCTCTATATAGGGACACTGTTACACAGCTCATGAATAGCATATCCAAAAGAACTCTGATGGAAACAGAAAGGGTATACCTTCACTAACCCCCGCTTTCAAAAGGGGGATGCTAATGAGGCACTTCGGAATATGCTAATGAGGTGCTGCAATGAATATACAGCCCCTCATTAGCTTAATGACGGCCGCGGCACTTTGAAAATGCCACTTTCAATCTCACACAGCTCGTCTACACGGGGTCCTTTTCGAAAGGACCCTGCACACTTCGAAATCCCCTTACTTCTATAACCAAATAGGAATAAGGGGATTTTGAAGTGTGCGGGGTCCTTTCCAAAATGACCTGGGTAGACGAGTTGAATGTGATCGAAAGTAGCACTTTCGAAGTGCCGCAATTGCCATTATGCTAATGAGGCGCTGCAGATTCACTGCAGCGCCTCATTAGCATCCTCCTTTCGAAAGGGGGGAGCTAGTGTAGACATAGCCTAAGGGAGATGCAGCAGCAACAATATAGAAAAATAACTAAACGGGAGAAAAGAAAAAATCGTTCAGGAGAGATAGAGATCTTTAATTTAAAAACATAGTAAGTGTATTCATGGAGAAAGAGTGACAAAATACCACTGGGATAGAGTGTTGCCTTCAAACAATTAAAATTGCATTAAAAGGCAGATAGGAAGGTCTGAGTCCTAAAGAAGATGGGCACAGAAACTTGTGTTTTCCTTATTTTGTTTCAGTACAATTACCTTTTGGGCAAAAGAGATAATCACTGATTAATTTCTTTTTTTAGGTACTTAATTTACAACTTCATTGTTTCTGCTGTTTCTCCTCATGCTGCTTCTTAAAGGAGCAAAGGAGCCAGCAACTGCAGAGATCAAATTCTGCAGACAACTAGAGGGACAGATTCTGAAAGAATGGGATATCCACCTCAGTCACATAAGGAGGTAGAGAAGACACCTAAACAAAAATCAGTATGCATGCCAGGGAAGCCTGGCCCTAATTATTGTACTCTAATTCTGCAGAGCATGTTTAGAGCAACCTCGGGCTTGTGAGAGCTGAGTCAGCATGAGCTGCAGGTGTGGCCTCATATTTCAAGGACTGTGAGGAGATGCCCAGGCTCATATTCCCATTCAAACTTGAGCATGACTGGCAGTGCACTTCAATTGGGTTTTGTAGCAAAAAAGCAACTACATCTCTCCTTTTACTAGCATCTTCTATCCAAGAATCTTGAAGAGCTTTAGCAAGCGTTAATGAATGGAGCCCCCAACATTCTTGAGATGAGGGTATTTTACAGATGGGGAAACTAAGATACGGAAAACTATTTGCCCACTGTTGCACAGCAATTTCATGACAGAGCAGGAAACAGAGGCGAGTCCCAGCCCTGTGTTTTGGCCACACAAACATCCTTCCTCCCACTTCACAGACCCTCCTCCTGTCCCCACCACCACAATTTAGCAGTATATATCACAACTATTCTGCTGAAGTCCACTCTTCCCTCAACAACTGGTCACCGTGTGGTCAACTGAATCATATGCCCAGTCCAGGAAGTTACCAGCCCAGTCTAAACCAAAAGTGGTCTCCAGATCTCAGCTGTCCATATTCAGTTTGTGCCGCTTGACTTCGCTATCCTCTTGGTGGCAACAGCTTTCAGAAGTTGCATCCCATTCTCTTTCTCTCCTGGACTCATCTGGAAAGCTCTGACCCACAGCTAGCACCTGCCTGATGGTCATGTTAATGCGGGAAGTCTGCAAATACTTGGTGCAGATCTGCCAGTCCTCTTCAGAGCAGCGCTCAATGACTGAGCAGTCAGGAAGGTCTGAGGGAAAGGCCTGCTCCAGGCACGAAGACAAAGCTGTCGCCTCAGGATTAGGGAGGACCCGTGGAACAGCATGGTACCGCAGGCGGCTGAAGCCAGACATTACCATGATGTCCCCACTATGCATGAACATGGCTGTTGGGGCTTCATCACGCTTCAGGCCCCCCAGCAAAAATATGGAGGACTGTCCAAAACTAGGAGGTATGAAAGGTTGCAGGGGGTGGGGAAAGGGAGAGGAGAGAGAAAAAAAAGAAAAAAAACACACAGAAGGGAAACCTCAGTTAGGGAAATAAATACATGCAGAAATCAGAAGATTTTAATCAGTTAAATTCCTCCTCCTAGGCCCGACAGACCCTCAGTTACAACTTTATGTTTAGTGCACACCAAATAGACTCAGGGTACATACACACTTATTGGAAGATTGATGCAGTGGTGGTTGATCTTCTGGGGTTCAATTTAGCACGCCTCATGGGGCCATGCCATATCGAACAATCATAGCTCCACCATCAACGAGGAGCAAGGGAAGCCAACAAGGGAGTTTCTCCCACTAACTGTGGAGATGGCAGGAAAAAAAATCGATTTAGGATAACATCAACTCCACCTATGCAATTCATGTAGCTGGAGTGGAGTATCTTAAATCAATTTTTCCTGTAGTGTAGACCTGGTCTAATGGTACACAGGTTTAAGATGGGCAGGAGCTCTGCTGATGGATTTCATTCCTGCCCTTCGGCACTCTCCTACCATTCAGCTATTCCAATCTTGGGTCTCCAGCTCTGCTGATAGTGTCTCAATCCTGAGGAGCAGCACCCACTATAGTTCAAATCCTGGGCCCCTTGTATGCACAGATCTGATTACGCACCTTACTCCTGACCTATGGCATCCATGATCTTCAAGTTTCCAGAGGTGAAAGGTTGCAAACACCCGATTTGCCACTAACTCATTGGTCCCCTGTAACCTTAAGCTAATTTACAGATAGATGCATTTAACAAAACAGATGGGATGGATATTTTGCCCCTCCACAATACATAAACTCTTCTCCTAGCTCACCTGAATGATAAGAGAGGCTGGGAATGGTCCAGCTCAGACTCATCCACGTGAATTCCCAGCGAAGAATCAAAGTGGTAGTAGTTCAAAATCCCTGACTCAGCTCGAAAGCCCTGGAATCCACAGGCAGCAGCCACTTGCTTTGACAAAAAAGCAAGGTCTGAGGGGAAAGGCGTGTAGTGATCAGCTGAGTACTTCTGGAAAAGAAAGGGTATAGAAATGCTCAGAAACCACAGAACCCAACAGCTGTAAGAGTAAATTTGACAAACGTAGTGACAATTCAGAGGTTTGTTTTACTATATATTCCACGCTAGTGCCAGGTTGACAGCTAGACAGTGATATCATCCGTTACCTCGAATAGTCACACGAGGGCAGAAGCAGGGCAAATGTCCTTCATGCCCTGCGCTGCATGAACACCCTTCTAAGGGAACGAACTAAATTCAGGCTCAGTTGTCCATTCAATTCACAGTTTGTGCTGAGACCGACACTAAACCTGCATGCTAATTAGGGTCACACAATATGGTGCTTTTGATATGAGATCACAGGCCACTTCAAACTGTACTGAGACCCTCAGGATTTCACATGGGCTACTGAGCAGGTGTCAGAAAGTACCTACTTAATCATTACTTCATGTTGCCAACTTAGAGGTGAAAGGCCCTTTGTAGCCCATTACCAAAGCCCTGAGCCAACTAGCTGTCTTCTCTTTTAACAAAAATAACCAAACAAACTCCAACTCCATCTCTTCCACTTTTCTCTTCCCCACTGAATATCTCTGGCTGGGGAGACCAGGAGCAGCTGCATTTTCATTAAAGCTGTTCAGTAATAGGCTCACTCTGTACAGATAAGGCTGCAGGTAATTTGGCTAAGAGTGTCTGCTGTGTGCTGATAGACTGTGTGCTTGCTATGCTCTGCATTTCTCTCCCAGCCTCCCTCAGATTGAGAGTCTGATTAGAAAGGCCATTTTCGTCTCAGAAATCTTCAGCAGCCACATGATTCCTGCTGGCTGGTGAGGCTTTGCTCTTGCTTCAGGCTTGATATTCACAGCCACTCCAGCAACAATCTCCAATATATTCCCCAACTCTCACCAAGAGGCAATGTTTTTAGGGCTAGTCAACACCAGAAGCGTCAAAAGCCTGGTGAAGATGCGCTATGTCCACACTCTTCCATTGGCATACTTACGCCACCTCCACGAGAGGCCGAACTAAGGTGGTGGGAGAGTGCCTCCCATGGATACAGTGCTGGTATGGACATTGCTTTGGTTGCTGCAACTTGCATTGCTTAGCGAGTGGCTTTTCATACCCGAGTGACATAAGTTTTATCGAATTAAGCTGTAGCATAGACCTGCCTGCAGAAGGAGCTCACCTTCACAAGCTCACAATGAAGACATATGTCCCATTCTTATGTCCCGTTACCAAGTTACAGTACTTCAAAGTACAGTACTCATTTCAGTGAAAAAAGAGAAGTTACTCACCATAGTAACGGTGGTTCTTCGAGATGTGTCCCCGTGGGTGCTCCACATTAGGTGTCGGGCTCGCCCGGCGCCGCAGATCGGATCTTCCAAGCAGTTTCTGCCGGACCGCGCATGCGCCGGTGCGCGCCGCTCCCCTGCGCGCTCCCGGCCACGTGCACGACCCGGTCCCCGCCAGTTCCTTGACCAACCGCCTCGGATGCTCCTGCAAAACACTAAACAGAGATCCGGAGCGGGGAGGATGGGCGGGTAGTGGAGCACCCACGGGGACACATCTCGAAGAACCACCGTTACTACGGTGAGTAACTTCTCTTTCTTCTTCGAGTGTCCCCGTGGGTGCTCCACATTAGGTGACTACCCAGCAGTAACCCAAGATAGGAGGTGGGTAATCGGATTATGTGCAGCTTGTCCCCGAGAGGACCGCTGTCGAGAGACGGGTATCCTCTTGGAATACCCTGTGAAGGGCGTAATGTTTGGCGAAGGTGTCACAGGATGACCAGGTCGCCGCTCTGCAAATGTCTTTTAGCGCAATGCCCTTGAAAAAGGGCTGTTGATGCTGCCACCACCCTAGTGGAATGAGCCCTGGGCATGGCCAGGAAAGGAGTCTTTTTGAGTTTGTAGCACATTTTTATGCAAGATACGATGTGCTTCGAGATTCTCTGCGAAGAGAGACCTTCTCCTTTTGATTTGGGAGCGAGAGAGACTAGGAGTCTATCCGTTCTCTGGAAGGACTTGGTCCTGTCTATATAGAAAGCTAGCGCCTCCTCACGTCCAGGAGGTGTAGGCGTGCCCCTTTGTTAGAGGTATGAGGCTTTGGATAAAACGAGGGTAAACAATAGGTTCGTTAGTATGAAACTCAGAAAGAAACTTTAGGAACAAAGGCTGGATGCAGCCGTA
Organism: Carettochelys insculpta; assembly: GCF_033958435.1. Lineage (NCBI taxonomy): Eukaryota > Metazoa > Chordata > Testudines > Carettochelyidae > Carettochelys > Carettochelys insculpta. The sequence continues at coordinate 41,446,008 of NC_134142.1, read as the reverse complement.
TGGTTACCGCCTCCTTGGAAAAAACAGCGCAGGGTGGCGTTGCCATAACTGCCGCAAGCTCGCTCACCCTGCGAGCTGACGTAATTGCGAGAAGAAAGATCGTCTTTATCATAAGGAGGCAGAGGGAAACCGTGGCCAAAGGCTCGAACGGTGGTCCCCTTTTCGCATTAAGCACCAGGTCCAAGTTCCACGAAGGTGGAAGCGGTTTCCGAGGAGGGGGTATAGGTTTACCAGCCCTTTAAGGAACCTGGTAACCATGGGATGGGCGAACACCATGTGCCCTGTCTCTCCGTGTCTGAATGCCAAAAAGGCGGCAAGGTGGACCTTAAACGAGGATAGCGAGAGTCCTCCTCTCTTGAGGTCCAGTAAATACTCTAATATCACAGCCATAGGCACCGAAAGGGGGGCTAGCTGTTTGGTAGAACACCATGCCGTAAAGCGAGTCCATTTCTGCTTGTAGGTCTTCCTGGTGGAAGTCCTCCTGCTACTTTCTAGGACTTGCTGCACTTCCTCCGTCCATGTGCTCTCTAGAGAGCTGAGCCATGGATTAACCACGTTTGTAGTCGCAGGCCTTGGGGGTGCGGATGCACTATGGACCCCTGGGCTTGCGTGAGCAGATCCGGCGCCACCGGAAGGGGCATCGGTGGCCGGTCCGACATGCGCAGGAGTAGGGGGAACCATTGCTGTTGATCCCACGTTGGGACTATCGGGATCATTCAGGCTCCTTCCCTCCTGGCTTTCTGCAACACCTTGTGGATGAGCACTGTGGGAGGGAAAGCGTAAAGCAGGGGGCCCCTCCAAGAGATCGCGAAGGCGTCCCTCAGGGACCCCCGTCCCAGTCCTGCCCTGGAGCAGAATCGTGGGCACTTCTTGTTGTGCTGAGTAGCAAACAGGTCTATCTGGGGAAAAACCCCATGCATGAAAAATCGGTTGCAGCAGATCGGGACGGATCTGCCACTCGTGCGTGAGTGCGAAACGCCTGCTCAGCTGGTCTGCCTTCACATTGTGCACGCCTGGGAAGTACGAGGCTTCCAGGGTTATATTGTTGGCGATGCAGCAGTTTCACGACCGGACTGCTTCTGCACATAAGGCATGGGACCGAGCTCCTCCTTGCCGATTCATATAAAACATGGTGGAGGTATTGTCTATACTGATCCCGACTACTTTGCCTTTTATATGGTCTCGAAAGTGTCTGCAGGCGTTGAACACTGCTCTGAGCTCCGGTATATTTGTGTGCAGTGACTGCTCCGTGGAGGACCACAGCCCTTGCGTCACCCCTTCGCCCATGTGTGCTCCCCACCCTATGAGGGAGGCGTCTGTAGTAAGAAAAACCAATATGTGTGGTTGGTGGAAGGGTACCCGTTAGCCGGTTCTCGGGGTTTACCCACCATTGCAGGGATTTGCGCACCTCTGTTGTGGGCGACGCCACCCTGTGAACAGTGTGTGCTGCCGGGTTGTATACGCTCGCCAGCCAGTGCTGCATGCTGCACATGTGTAACCTGGCGTTCTGTTGTACGAACGCCGCTGCTGCCATGTGGCCCAGCAGCTGTAAGCACGTCAGAACCAGCACCGTAGGGCTGAAGGTGAAGACTTGCACGAGGGAGCCGACGGCCCGAAAGGGAGTCTCTGGTAGATACGCCCTCGCTGTAATAGAATTTATGCGTGCCCCTACGAACTCTATGTCCTGCGTGGGGTCTATCTTCGATTTTGTCAGATTGATAACCAGGCCAAGCGAGAGAACGTGCCTGTTGTGATGCATATTATGCGTAGTACCTCCTCCTTCGAGGCCCCTTTGAGTAGGCAGTCATCCGGATACTGGAATATAAATACCCCCTGTCTGTGCAGGTAGGCTGACACCACTGCCAAGGGCTTGGTGAAGACTCTGGGGGCCGAGGAGAGGCCAAACGGTAGGACCTTGTATTGAAAATGTTCTTTGCCTACCATGAGAAACCAGAGGAATCATAGGTGAGCCGGATGAATAGTTATGTGAAAATACGCGTCTTATAAGTCGAGGGCTGCGAACCAATCTCCATCGTCTAGTGCCGTAAGGATGGAGGCGATTGTGATCATCCGAAAGCGTTGCTTGCGCAGGTACCGGTTGAGGCCTCGAAAATCTAAGATGGACCTCCCGCCTCCTGTCTTTTTCTCCGTGAGGAAGTACCTCGAGTAGAACCCTCTCCCTTGCAGTTGCTCCGGCACTCTTTCCACTGCCCCTATGAGCATGAGATGGTCTACCTCCTGCTTGAGCCTCGCCGCGTGGGAGGCCTCCTGGAGGTGGGGCCTGGGTGGAGGTCATGGCGGTGGGAGCGACTGGAAGGGGATGGCGTACCCCGTGGCTATGATCTCCAGCACCCATTTGTCTGTGGTGATCCTTCGCCACTGGTTATAGAATGGTCGGAGGCGATGGTGGAATAACCGCTTCGGATGACCTTGCGACGGTAGTGATGGCGCAGCCCTGGATCTGTGTGTCAAACTTGTGGCCTTTGGCCCTGCCCCGAGGACGCACGGCTGTGTTGGGAACGACGCCTGGGAGTTCTGTACTGCTGGTGCTGTTGATGTCGCCCTTGCTCGTAACCCCTGTGGTACTGGGGACGCTGCTGCTGAGTCCGCAACATCCAGGGCGATCTGAACTCCCGTCCTCGAGGCCGCGTAGCCTTCTTGCATGATGGCCTTGAGCACTGGTTTCTTGCCCTCTGGAAGCGAGTCCATGAGGGAGGTTAACCTAATGTGGTTATCGAAATTATGGTTCGCTAGATGCGCTGCGTAATTTGCCATTCGCAACAGTAGAGTGGAGGAGTAGTAGACCTTTCTGCCCAACAGCTCTAGCTTTTTGGCATGTTTGTCTGTTCCCCCACATTGCGACGACTCCACCACCAAGGAACTTGGTTGTGGGTGGCTGAACAGGAACTCCGTGCCCTTTGTCGGCACAAAGTTGTTTTTTTTTTTTTTTTTCCCGCTCTCTTGTGGACAGGCGGAATAGTCGCAGGAGTCTGCCATATCACAGTGGCAGACTCCAAGATTGCGTCATTAAGCGGTATTGCTATTTTGGAGGAGGCCGGAGGTCTCAGATTTTTGAGGAGCTTATGGTGTTTCTCTTGCACCTTAGCTGTCTGGATGCCTTGCGTGAAGGCCACCCTCGTAAAACAGCTCTTGGAACTGTTTGAGATCGTCTGGAGGATGGACGTCCCCCGGGGCCGTAGCCTCATCCGGGGAGGAGAGCGAGGAACCACTGGGATACGTCTCTGTGGACCCTTCCGTTCCTGCTGGTGATGGTACACCCTCTCACTAGAGGTTTGCAAGGGAAAATCTCGGGGTTCCATAACCAGTCCCCCCTGAGATGCTTGAGTCTCTGTCCCCGGTCGCAATTGCCCTCGGGGGTACGAGATCGTTTGTGGGGATCTTTCCCTGGTAGATAGCCGATGGTGTCTATGCCCCGCGTGGTAGGGGCGACCATGGCAGTATAGGCACTGTTCTTGGGAAGGTGACCTAGACCACTCCCTTGGTGCATACCCTCTGCGTCTGGGGGAGGGCTGGAGAGAGCGATTTTGCATAATAGTCCAGCGGTTCAAACCCCAGGAAGGGTGAAGGTGGTCCCAGCCAGGGTGAGGCTGGTTGCAAAAAATGGAGAAGGGGGCTCCGGGTAGGCTAGGGGGGACCCCTGCCTTCTGGTTGGAGTCTGTAACATAAGCGGAGGGCTGTGAGAAAGCAACTCCACAGCCCTGTGCGGAGAGGGGCTGCAATGCCTCCTCTTGTGTGCAGCCTTCCCCCTCCCTTGAGGAGGTAACTCCGCCCCCTGACGTACAGGGGATCCCGGCCCCGTGCGCACCGAGCTCGGCACGCTCGAGGGCGGTGCCGCAGGTGCGGTGTGCTCCGGTGCCCGCAGGCTGCGTGCCTGCGCGCTCTGCACCGCCGGTTCCCCGGGGGTCAGTGCCGCTGCCTGTGGTGCCGCCGGTACCGGCGCTTGTTTAGCTGCCGCCCTGCCTGTGGTGCGGGGCGGCTGGCTGATTATCGGAGGCTGAGCCGCTTCCACGTGGCTCTCCATGCCGCCGCCGATCAGCTGTTGCTGCGGCTGGGGGCTGCTCGCTCCTCCCGTCCCGCTCGCTATTGTTGCCGGCAGGGATCGGGCTGGGGAGGCTTTCCTCCGTTTTTGGCAGCTTTCCTTTTATGGGCCCCGCAGGGTCCCTCCTGCTGCGGCCGCTCCGGCACGTCTGGCTGGAGGGCCTTATGAAAAGCAGTTTTAAGCCGCTGCCCTGCCTGCGGTGCGGGGCGGCTGGCTGATCATCGGAGGCTGAGCCGCTTCCACGTGGCTCTCCCTGCCGCCGCCGATCAGCTGTTGCTGCGGCTGGGGGCTGTGCGCTCCTCCCGTCCCGCTCACTGTTGCTGCCGGCAGGGATCGAGTTGGGGAGACTTTCCTCCGTTTCTGCGCTGATGGAGTGAGGGAGGCAGCTTTCCTTTTATGGGCCCCGGAGGGTCCCTCCTGCTGCGGCCGCTCCGGCACGTCTGGCTGGAGGGCCTTATCAAAAGCAGCATTTTAAGCTGCATCTCCCTGTCTCTCCTTAATCGCCTCTCGGCAGGACTCACATTTTTTTTAAAACCTGAAGAGGACATTGTTGGTGAGTCTTTCAGTTGTTAAGCGGGTACTTAGCACCTTTCCTGTGCTGTTTTCCCCGTCCGATGGCCTGCCTCAGCAGGAGGGCTGATGGCCCGATGCTCCTGGCCTCCGGCGCTTGTTACCAGGACTGGATTGAAGCTGTCCTGCTTGTAGTTTGTTTGTTGCTTTTGTTTTTTTTTTTTTGCAAAAATAACAACCGGCTAACTTGCAGTAGCCTAAGTACTTGAAAAACTTTAAAGAAAAAACAGTTAAAGCCGTTGAATACGCTACTTGGCCTTAGCCTAGTTCGGATTCCGTCTGCAGCCGACGGCGGTTAAGAGGAACTGGCGGGGACCGGATCGCGCACGTGGCTGGGAGCGCGCGGGGGAGTGGTGCGCACCGGCGCATGCGCGGTCCGGCAGAAACTGCTTGGAAGATCTGATCTGCGGCGCCGGGCGAGCCCGACACCTAATGTGGAGCACCCACGGGGACACTCGAAGAAGAACATATGCTCTGAACAGAGGCCCAGCGTGCTGGCCAAATATGCCCCACTGCTTCCCAAAGGAAATTATATGTGGCCCCCACATATCTGTCATTACATCTCCAAAACAAGCATAGGATCTAAATTCTCATGAAGTGAAGCCTTGGCTTAAGGTCCTCCCTGAGCCTTATAGGGCCATACAGATCTCCTCTAACATTGCCTTCTTGGATGTCCTCCTCCATCCCTTTCTGACTGAACTGTGCCCTCCATTCAGAACACACATGAAAAAGAAGAGACAAAAAGGGGGATTCCCCTCAAATACCTTGGTATTCCAGTTATAATGGTAACCTAAGGTCACCCAACGTAGCTTCTCCAATAAACTTTTGGGCCCCTGTCTCCTGGAACTTTCGCTTCTAAAAGACAAAATTTACAGAGACAATAGAATTGACTTTTGTTTCCTTCCCGAACATTCTCTGGCACTTCTGCATATAGAAACGGGAGACATTCACCCATACAACAGTACATTAAACACCTCACACTGGATCTTTTACTTACACTACCCAAGTCTTTTCTTTGGGGCAGTTGCTCTGAAAGTTCAGTTTACACAATTTGCACAAAATTAAGGGGCTTGGTACCAACTGTCCTCATTGCACTTTTAATACAGGATTTATCAGAGGGGCAAAGACATGATCTGTAGGGGTAGACTGAGAAGGCAGAGCACATACTTAATTTTGTAGAGCTTGGCTAAACACAGACAATGTGCAGAGGGAACACCACAGCCTCTGAACATCTGAAGAGGAGAAACAATTATTTATGGCAAACCTTATTTATTGGAGAAATGGTCTGAGGTAAACAGGATGAAGTTTAATAAGAACAAATGCAAAGTGCTCCACTTGGGAAGGAACTATCAGTTTCACACATACAGAATGGGGAGAGATTGTCTAGGAATGACTACAGCAGAAAGGGTTCTAGGGGTTATAGTGGACCACAAGCTAAATATGAGTCAACATGCAAAAAAAGCAAACATGATTCTGGGATGCATTAACAGGTGTGTTGTGAACAAGACAAGAGAACCCACATCTGATGACCACCATCCGATGAAGTGAGTCTGTGCTCACAAAAGCTCATGCTCAAAACTTTTCTGTTAGTCTATAAGGTGCCACAGAACCCTTCGTTGCTGTTACAGATCCAGACTAACACAGCTACCCCTCCAATACAAGACAAGAGAAGTCATTCTTCCGCTCTACTCTGTGCTGGTTAGGCCTCAGCTGGAGTATTGTGTCCAGTTCTGGGCACCGCAGTTCAAGAAAGATGTGGAGAAATTAGAGAGGGTCCAGAAAAGAGCGACAAGAATGATTAAAGGTCTAGAGAATGTGACCAATGAAGAAAGGCTGAAAGAATTGTGCTTGTTTAGTTTGGAAAAGAGAAGATTGAGGGGAGACGCGATAGCGGTTTTCAGGTATCTAAAAGGGTGTCAAAAGGAGGAGGGAGAAAACGTTCTTCTTGGCCTCTGAGGATAGAACAAGAGGCAATGGGCTCAAACTGCAGCAAGGGAGGTTTAGGTTGGACATTAGGAAAAAGTTCCTAAATGTCAGGGTGGTCAAACAGTGGAATAAATTGCCAAGGGAGGTCGTGGAATCTCCATTGCTGGAGATATTTAAGGACAGGTTAGATAGATGTCTATCAGGGATGGTTTAGACAATACTTGGTCCTGCCATTGGGGCAGGGGGCTGGACTCAATGGCCTCTTGAGGTCCCTTCCAGTCCTAGTGTTCCATGATTCTATGGCAACACTGGGTGTCTAACTAGAAGAAAGGGAGTATACAGGCTCAACCTGAAGACACTGAGATGGGTCAGGCTGTGTAACGGTCACCAAAGAGGAGAGAGAGATGCTCTCTTCCTAGGTGCACTTACAGAAAAGAGTTGATGACATATTGCGACTAGAAGACATTTTGAAAAGAGTAATACTGCACTGACTGTGGGACATATGCTGGATGAACTACGAAGTCCATTCCATTTTGTAATACTGCATTGTCCAATGAACTCCCTGTTCGCCATGTATGGCAAACGGGGCTGCAGATTGTGGAGAACGTGGGGCACCATTCCAGCTAGTCCACACATAAGCCCCACCAGGTGGCAATAGTAGTGAAGGCAGCTCCTCAGGTCCTGGGGTGGCTGGCTGGCACGGTGCAGCTCTAGTGAGTAGCTTGGCTGAGAAGTGTGTTTGTGTGCTTGGCACCAGGGGAGGCTGCAGCGCCTTGGTGGGGATGGCAGCTGGCAGGGAGGTGGTGGGGGTGGGCATGTTTGTGGTGATCCATGACATTTGTTTTGGACACCACTGTTGTAATATCTATATGTCTAGATTGCTGCTGCCAATCCCCCCCCACTAGCATGCAGGACAAAAAGAGGGCAAGTTCCTCAAAATATTTTTAAGGAAGACAGTCTGAGTAGAAATGTCATCATATTGTGATAACGACTGTCTGACAAAGTGTCACCCCTAATACAGACAGAACCACTGGCCTGAACTAGCACAATAGCATTCTTCCATAGCTGAGAAGGGATTGGGTGAGAGGAAGGGAGAGGGGAAGAGCTACCTGGAATGTTCTCTTGGTCTAGGAGGTGGAGGGACATCTGCAGGGATTCACCAGAGACAGAGCTATAAGAAGTCACATGACAGCATGTCAGTGGTGGACACAGTGGCCTGCATGACACATGGATCACCTCCCAATCTACTTATTCCAGCATCTGCAACTCCTCTTTTACGGCAGAACAATCGCTTTTAAAGTAAAGAAAGAGGCTCTGTATCCAGAGCATTTTGATGATAGACAAAGCCAGGAAGGTTGGGTTTCAGTTATAAGGCTTGTTAATCTAATTACATACAACAAACAAGGAGCATACTGTTTTTCCTTTCCACTTTTTCTGCCCTCTAAATGACAGCTCTGTAGATAGTGGCACGCCTTCCAATCTGCACCATGGAAGCCCTTTAAAGGACAACTTCCACAGCTCCAGACTGGCAGAGGTAATCCCCATCCCATTTTCCTTCTTCACGGTGAAATAGTGGAACTGCAGTTATTGTAGTGAAGCAATACAATAACTTTCAAACATCCGTTGGACTGAGTAATGTGTGAAGCTTAGAGATCCCTGGCACTGCACTTACAGTATGGAGAACCTAAGACTCCCCCACACTGCAAGGGCAACTTAGCACATGCAATTAAGAAACAATTCTACTAGTATCTCCATTTCGAATGTTTCTCTCCACTTGTTTTGGTTTAGAGCAGGAGTGGGCCACTCCTTGGAAGTGGTCAAGGGCTTCACTCTTCCATGATGTTAATGGAGGAGGGGCACGGTCCAGGGTGGAAGATAGGTGCAGAAGTGAGCTTGCAGTAGGGGACTGCAGTTCAGGAGGGGGTGTGAGGTTGGAGTTTGAGTGAAGGAGAGAGGTTGTGACCAGGGGCAGGGGTGCAGGAGGAGGAGCAGCAGCAAGTTGGGGGAAGGGAGGGGCTGGGGTGCCACATGCAGGCTCTGACCAGCAAGTGATTACCTAGGTGGCTCCCAGCCAACAGTCCAGCAGGGCCCTCAGGCAGAATCCCTGCCTTCCGCATCCCTGCACGCTGCTCAAACCAGCTGGCCTCACGGGCCACGGGCAAGCACAGCCCTGGTAGCTCCCACTGGCTGGAAGCTGGCAAATGGGAGCTGTGAGACTGTGCTGGGGGTGGGACAGTATGTGAAGCCTCCCCTTTCCTCTTAGGAGCTCCTGGTGCTCAGCAAGCACATGGCCCCCACAGCGGGCTTCTTTGAGCGGTATGCTGGGGTACAGAAGGTGGGGAGCCTACCCAAGGCTCCTGTTGAGCTGCAGGGTGGTGGCAGGCCAGATCTGGCAGTTTGGCAGGCTGACTCCAGCCCATGGGCCATATTTTGACCACACAAGTTTAGAGAGATCTGGGCTCAATGTGGTACAGCCCCTGATTTTTAGGGCAAGAATTCAGAGAAGCAATGGTTATTCTACCTACACTATTAACACCATCTAACAGGTTCACAGTAGATTGCAACTGGAGGCTCCTGCTCCATGAGCTGGAGGAAAGAGGCTTCACAAAGGCACACACCAAGCAGCGCAAAGACCTAACCTGAATTTAAGATGTTAAAGTCCAGAATACTGTATGAAACCCTTCTTATTGCACAATAGTCTGCCATTTCCATGCCCAACAAATATAGTACACTCAGATTTCAAAGCGAAACAATTAGGATTATCTAGTCTGACTTCCTGCATGTTGCAGGCCACAGAACCTTGCATACCCACTCTTGTAATAAACCCCTAACCTCTAACTGAGTTACTGAAGTTCTCAAATAATAATTTTAAGACATTATGTTGCTCAGAATGTACCATTTACTCTAGTTTAAACCTTCAAGTGACCCAGGCCCCCACACTGCGGAGGAAGGCACAAACCTCCCAAGGTTTCTACCAATCTGACCTGAGGGTGTGGGGGGGGGGTGTAGGAAGGAGAGGGGAGGGGAGATTTTACTAGCTAAGTGCCAAACCCTCCAGGTTTTATTTGGTAATCTGAGGTTATTTTGACAGTCAGGACTCACCTCAGGTGCTCCTGACTCTGCCCCCAAAGATCAATGGTCTCCGCAGCAGCCATGTGCATATCCAGATTACACACATTGGGTTTTTGGGGGTACAGCTTGAGACACTGCTTCACCCAGTGGCACTGACAGCCCGGAAGAAAGGGGTTTGAGATGAAAATAAACCCTGAATGTGCAGTTGAAAAGGAAAAAAAAACAGTATTATCATGTGCCCACCCTATTTCTAAATCCTTAGCATTGGAGGGACTATGTGCTCCAGTACGGACTCTACACATGGGTTGCTGAATTTCATCACTAGAGTACAGGTTGAATATCTCTAGTCCAGTACACTCTCATCCAACAATATCTGTAACCGACATGACTTTAGTTAGCTGGACGACCTCTTATCATGGGTGTGGCTACGCTTCCCACGATCCCATAAAGTTTGTTTACAGACACCAGTCCTGTCTCTCAGTACTCTGTGCTGTTATTTAGCTATAAGTTACCCCTGAATGTCTTCTACAGGTCCAGAAAGCAGTGGAAGTGTTGGCAACACTGCTAGACAATACTGACCTCCCATGGTCTGGCAAACGCCATCATTTAACACCAGTCAGGTCCCAAGGGTGCTTGATTAGAGAGGCTGAACCTGTACCAGAGAGACAAACTATTCCTGTACTCCGTGGGTTTACCCTGCCCAATGTGAATGATTGTCAATATTAAGGCTTCTGGGATAAAGTCGTGGCAGTAGAGACAGATGAGGATTAATTTTGGTGTGAGGAAAAACATGACAGGAGAAGAAACGGTGTTCCAGTCTAATCGCTAAAGTACAGGTGGCTTCAGTGGTCTGAATGTGTAAAAGGAGGCAGGTAAATATGGCTCATCTTCCTTTCCTCTGGACTGAAAGAAGATTTAGATCTTGGTATCATCTTCCCTCATAATTCACTCCTGAAACCAGAGAATCACAAGCCAGAAACCAGAGTCTCCACCAGGACAGGCTGAGGCAAACTGGTGAGTGCATGGTGCACAGGGAATGCCTTCCCTGCCACTGGACTATGTTGTATATGTCAGGTGGATCTAGGATCTCACCCCAAGACTATCAGTATTGGCAATTTCACCAACAAAAATCCTCATTAAAAAAAAAAAAGATGTATGGCGTGAAAAAGAAAGCAAAAGAAGTTTCCAGGATTTGCTCAGCTGGGTTCTTTTGAACTCTGAAGATGTTTAAGGTTAAAGACAGACAAAATCAGAAACAGACGATGACAAGCAGCAAGGTTGAAAGTCTCAGTGGGATACAAACTTATGTTGCAGCGTTGTTAAAGAAGTGATAGAGGCACAGAAAAACCTCCTGCCAGCACATTTTATAGGACTTTCAACAGCAAATTAACTATCTTAGAAAAAGAGCTCTTAAGTTATTTGCATATTATTGCTCATTTCACTCAGTTCCATACACTCTCCAGATCACAGGGAATGCCTTCTGACAGCTTTAGTTGCAAGACATTCCCTCACCAGAAATAGTAAATTTACTCTGTTGGCCTCTGTATGGAACAGAATAATAATAGTAATAATAATAATAATAACAACAACAACACTGTTTTGTCTTTTGAAAGATCTATGCCTGATATTCTCAAAGCACTTTATAACATGCATGAATTACACTGCACCAGATGGGGATTATCTTAGGTCACACAATAAATCTTGGAATAGAACCCACTTGTCACAGGGGATTGGCCCTTTCAGGGGAATCAGGAACCAGTCTGCCTGTGACAAGCACTGCTACAGAAGGAGCAGAGCCTCTTGCCACCTTCAGAGGACAGGGAATCCTGAAGCAAGTCTGCATTCCACTATGATTTCATGGCCTGCAAGGGATGTTTGTTGGTGGTATCACCATGAATCTATGCATTATTTGGTGAAGTTCACTGAATCTGTTGACACCTCTCCTTTCTTAAGTGAAAGTCTGGGGCCCATCTACATAAACTGTGTCAAGTTGCAGCCCTTTTTCTGGCACCTCCAGAACCTCTTAGATGATGTCTACACTAGCCTGAAAGATCAGCCTGCTCAGGGTCGATCTTCCAGGGTTTGATTTTGCACGTCTGGTAGGGACACACAAAATCAGCTTCTCAGGGGTCAGTCAAGACATGAGGAGTAAGGGAGGTCAGTGGGAGAAACTCTCCTGTTGACCTTCTTCAGCAGGGATAGCCAAGTAAGCCGAGCGCAGATATGCTGATTCTAGGTACATAATTGCCTTAGCTAGAATTGCATCTCTGCAGTCAAATTATTTTGCTTAGTATAGACATAGCCTTACTGAGGTTCTGGCTGCACTTTTCTCCACATCTCCTCCTTTATTCACCCATACTGACAGCTCTACAAAGTCACAAGACCTCATCAACATCCTTATGCTGCTGGCTAACACAGTTATCCATCAGTATAGGAGGAGGAAGCTAGGTGTGAATGGAAAGGGGGAGGGGGAGCAGGACAGGAGTGTTCTGCAATTGTTCTGCCTATTTCCAATCTCTTGCTACATCACACCTCTGAACAGAATTTCTAGAGGTTGCATCATTAGACACCTTTAAGGAGCAGTGACTGCTGTTGGGAATCTCCATTCAGTGTCCTCCTTGACCCTCCTTTCCCCTTTTTTGTCATTTATTGTCCCCATCATACATCTGTGGCCTGGGTTCTGTGGTTCTTCCAATACAACTGACAGGAGAGAGTCAGTTCTGGGGGGCCCTAAGCCCATACACCTCAGTACCTGTAATAGGCACAGAGAGTGACCCAACTCACATCAATTCTGTGATAGTTCATTACCTAGATGTGGGGTTGCAGTAAAATAGCTTTATGGACCCGGGCCTCATAAGAGAGCTGAGAGCTCAGTCTGGCAGCTGGAACCAGAGGGAACCAATTCCTATGGGAAAGCTCTGAACCAGTTTACACTGGAAATGGCACTCCAGTGGAAGCAGATTTCCTTTCCCCAAGCCACTCAGGGAAAGGCTCAATGTCCCAACAAAGCAGGAAGGGAAGCACATGGTGATTGCCACTGGCGCAGCCCCTAGGTCTCCCACCCCCACCCACTTGTAACATGCCGAGCTGCAGAAACCACTTTTGGAAATACAGGCTTGAAAGCACACCCCAATCTGTGCCTTACCAGGACTGGAAGTGAACCAAGTCAAGCAGGTCCCTTAACATCTCTGTGTAGTGCCCGCTGCACAGAGAACACTTAAAAGCCAAAATCTGTCCTTGCACATAACACTTCCCTATTGTGTTCCACAGAAGCTCGTTCATGAAATTCCTGTGTTTGTTGTAATAGTCATCTACCTAATGTCTGGCCTTCACTTATGTTTTGTTGCAGTGTGCTCAACAGTGGGCTCTCTGACCACTGCTCCACCCCAACTCCAGCTATTAGACTGGCACAGATCTGAAAGAGAAAATGACCACAGTAAGATATGTTCCTAGAGCACATGCAAGCCACCTGCACAGGCAGGGCACAGTTAAATTCATGGAGGAGAACCACTTTGTAGGAGAGGAGGCTATTCAAAGAGTGTGAAGTCCAGATCCAGGAGATGGTGCACCTGACAAGGCAGCAAACAGAGATCCTCAGGCGCCTGCTACAAAAACACAGAGCTCCACTGAAGCCCTTGATGAATCACAGGCCTTCTCGCAATGTTCTCTTACCGCGCCCCCAGCCATCAGCACTCCAGAAAGCAGGGTGGTGGTGGTGAGGGGGAGCCAGGCAGCCTTACATTCCACTCCCAGGGATGCTTCTCAGAGCACAAAGCTGATTTCCCCCACCTGTGATGGCAAAACACCTCTTGCCCTTGCTCACCCACCCCCGAAGTCCCTGCCATGAACTGTGCCCTGAATAAAACAATTAAGCTCACAAAAACAGCGTCTTTATTGCTTGTTTTGCATGGGGCCAGGAGGAGAATTTACAAGTTTCACGGGCCAGCACACACCATACAAGGGGTTCTGGATCACGGAGAGGGGGTTGGCTCTGGTGATGCACTGAGGAGGGGGCTCCAGGTGGGTGGTCCAGCCCTGTGCCAAGGAGGGGGCTCTGGGTGGGCAGGGGGGAATCAGACGGGCTTCATACCACAGCATGGGCTCTGGGTAAGTGGGGGCGAGGGTTGCTGGCCTGGCTCCACGCTGCAAAGGGGGCTCCAGGAGGGTAGGGAGGTTTGGCCCCAAGCTCCATGCTATAGAGGGGCTAGAGGTGTGTGTGTGGGGTGGTGTGTGTGCGCTAGGCCCTGCAGCAAGGGCCCTGCGACTGGGGCTTCACACCTACACTCCAAAAGAGACTTTGTGCTCCAGCCTCAGCCCCAGCCCCCTCCCACGCTGCATGGGTGAGGAGGGCGGGGCCAGACCCCATCACAAGTCACTCTAAATCAGCTCGTGCTGAGAGTGGCATGCATGCCGGGAGTTGCTGACCCCTGCTGTAGCATCTGAAACGTGAGATAGAAAGGTGGAAGTTACTATGGAAATTTAAAATTATCGTCACAGGATATGTCAATATACTCCCATTCTCAAGATAGAAGGTCAGGTGGATACAACTGAAAAAACCTCCCAAAACCCCTCAGTTTACTCCTCCCCATTCATGTGCATCTACCCTCAAAACTCCAAATTAGTTCCTGTTCTTCCCACATGTGTGCTACAACTTATATCACACACAGATAAACCCATATCAATTCCCTATTTAGGGCAGGGTAAGCCACAGAGTACAAGATGGGAAGAACAGAAGAGGGAAACAACTAAAGAAGAGATGGCAAGGCCACATTTTATCTTGCTTGAAGTCAGATGCAGTTACCTGGGTAGCCATCCAGGCCATAGGCTTTCCACTGGCTAACTGGCTGCAGTCCTGCTCTGTAGGCATCTTGGTCACTCACTGAAGAAATGCTTAGGCTAGAGCTGACCACCTGGCAAGAGAGAGAACAAGTTACACAACCAAACAGGGCAAAGATCTGACATCCCTCCAAACACAGATAGTTGAATATAAAAAAGATAAACACACCTAAGTTAAAATAGGGGCATGGGAGTCTTTCCTGATGTGCGCATAAACCAGGAAGGGGTTCTACTGCATTGTAGTTTAACAGTGTATCAGGGATCAAGTGGGATGTTACCAGAGAACTACAGATTGAAACTCTCTTGTCCGGCAGCATCCATGGTGACCGGCATGACCACAGACATTGCTGGACCAGAGAGCCCCAGCTGCCCAGAGCCAGGCTGACTGGTGGGATGCTCCTGCTGGTGGCAGGGAGACCTGCTGACAGCCCTGCCGCAAGGAGTACCTCCAGCCCAGTGGTGATGATGAGCTCTTTAGGGAACTGGGGCGGGGAGTCACTACAAGCCTGTGGATCCCCGGCAGCAGCCCTGAAGCTGCGGGGAGCCAGGCTGGGGCAGGGACCCCTCTAGGCAGCCTGGGGCACTAAGATGGTGGCAGCCAGGAGGGGCACCCCTCCCTGCTGCTGGAGAGCCTGGAGGCTTGACCTCTCTTGGCCAGGCATACTCCCTCTGAAGGTGCTGGACCAGGGAGGTACAACCTATATTCAGTTAATGAACTGGTAGCACAATCAAACCATTAAACTGGCATGAGTTTATGACAAATCAAACAAATCCTAGAGCCTTTATCATATGTCAGAAGGAAAAACTCTCATTCTTAAAGAAGCAGGGCAAAATTACATGTGATCAGAAAAAATGCTACTGTATTCACCTATTCATAGATTGCAACCTCATGCTGGCAGTGACAAATTCATCAGGCTACAACAGATAGTAATGCACTTCCATAACACTTTAACCTCCCAACCTTATGAGGATTCTCACCAACAGCCACAGTCTCTACTGCAGGAACACAAGTCCTGGGACTTTTCCTTGCAACAAAGCCCGCTGCCAGCTTTGTCCACATATCTATTCTGGAGATACCATCACTGGACCTAACCAGGTTAGTCACAGAATCATGGACACATTCTCATGTTCCTCAACTAACATCATATACGCCATCGTGTCCCAACAATGCCTAGATGCTTTGTATATTGGACAGACTTCAAACTCTCTCAGACAAAGAGTTAATGGGCACAAAACAGACATCAAAACACTCCTGATCCACAAACCAGTTAGTCTACATTTTAATGGAGTGGGCCATTCTGTTAATGACTTTAGAGTCTACATCTTATTGAAGAAGAATTTTCACACTATTTTGGAAAGAGAGGCTGCTGAACTCTCTTTCATATTCAAATTCGACCCATTAACATGTGGTTTGAACTGGGATGCAAATGTTCTGGGACACTGTAGGGGCTCTTTTGCATACTTGGCTTAATCTAATTCTTGACTCCCTCCCCCATGCCCCTCTGCTCTCTGATTTGCTCACCTTGATAATTTTTTTTCTGATCTGTCAACGTTGATTACTGTTTTTGGTTCTCTGTGCCTTAAATATTGAGTCTGTTCTGGTATGGCTATGGTCTGAAGAAGTGGGTCTGTCTCACAAAAGCTCACCTAATAAATTATATTGTTAGTCTTTAAAGTGCTACTTTATTGCTTTTTTACTTTTCACCATCAACATACTTCACACGTTCACAACACTTTCCAAACATTTGTCACTCATCACAATCCCTTTGGAGGTTGGTGGACATTACCTGTATTCTACAGAAGAGGAAATTAAGAGATTGAAAGGACTCGATCAAGGCTACACAGTCAGTCAGAGCCATAAAATTGTTCCCTATCCAGTGGTCAGACCACACATTCTTCTTTTGCCTGCATCAGAATGAGCAGCTACAGGGTTATGTGTAACTCTTAGCACATCATTTGGATTGTTTCACTGATCATGTTCTCTCTCCCTTAAAATACTTAGGCTCCACAATGAATGCAGTATAAGTGCCTAGATAGAGCTTCTGCCTCTCTGCACACTCAAAGCTGTCAGCACCTCTGTTTACAATCTTCTGTATCAAAGGACAAATCTCTCTCAGTGACTAGCTCTCTAAGATAGATATTCTGTTTTAGTGACATCTAAATTCTACAGAGAACTTGTGCTGAGTGAAATTTGTCAGACGATGCTAAATCCTTGGCAGAGGAGTTTCCGGCACCTACCATTTTTACTGGTTTGCTCATCACTCAACAAAAAGGGGCATTATTACTGTAAACCATGATCTGTCATTAGCTCAGAGACTCCTGTCCGTGGAATGTTCCATAGAAGGTTCTTTCCTCAGCCATAAATGTCAAACTTCTCAGCTTCTGCATCTGGAAAATGCTGAAGCAAGAGCTCTGCCCTTTTTTCAACATAATGGAAACTGTTCCTGTGACACAGACTTATATACACTGAATCAGCTAAATAAACCTCAAAGCAAGACAGATCAGAGACATCTCACTTCATCAGAGAACTCAGGTGCTTGAAGAAATTTGTTGGAGAACAAAAGGAACATCATCCGAGCCAGTATGTCTGGCCCAGGGGTCAACAACCCCAACGTGTGCCAAGAGTGGCATGCGAGCTGATTTTCATCAGCACATGAGGCAGGAGCTTAGCCTCTGCCCATCGTCCCCCATGCAGATGGGAGCTTGCTCAGAGGCAGGCCAATTATGGATTAACGAAAGTTCAGCTAATGCTACCAACCCCCACCTAAATGGCAAAGCTCTGCATCTTAATTTATTTATCAATAGTCTGTTGTAAGTAGGACTATTAGTGACTTGAAAAAGTATCACCAGCACTCGGACCATATGCTGAGATCAAAAGGTCAAATTTCGGCACACCATCTCAGAAAGGTTGCTGCCTTTGGTCTGGCCTTTAACACTCACTCCTCGTTGAAGAGAAGAGCTATATGTTTTTAGTGTGTGCATCGAACACAGATAAAAGATGCTGGATTTAGTGGGAAATAAGCAACAGGTAGACCAACTCTTAAGAGAACAGCTTTCTTTCTGAAATAGACCTAATGTACAATTTTTTTTTAAAAAGAGGCACATGAACATATTAAGAGACAGTGTGAAACTCCTATGATGCATTCAAAATACAGAGAGATGAACAGGTCATGAAAAAGTATTTCTATTGGGTGCATTTCAATGTTTTCCATGAGGTTCCAGCCCTTGACACTGAAAACTGCTATATTAAGAATAAACACCCATAAATCTGCTGCTACAGCTGGGAAAAATGCTAGTTACACACACTACAGTGATGCCAGGAAATAAATTGGTCACAGACTAAACTCACCTTGCAGGTCTGTGGCTCAACAGCAATACAGCATGGGTAAAGTTTTATACCTTCTAAGCAGTGCTTGTCCTTGGAATGAACAGTTTAATAGATAAGGCTAGACAAGATCATTGGAATAATCTAGCCTGAATTCAAACACAGCACAGACCACAGAAAACAGCAGCTTTCTTAGAAAACAGACCATTATTTCATTATTTCCCTGCCTTCACACTGTCAATTTCCACAGTCCCTAAATAGGGGATTTTTAAAGAAGGAGAGAACACACAAAAAGCTAAACTTATATGCAGTTCATACTATCTGTCACCAACAGTAGTTGATCACAGTACATCTGCTGCAAATCTCTGAAGAGTC
Source organism: Carettochelys insculpta (assembly GCF_033958435.1). Taxonomy (NCBI): domain Eukaryota; kingdom Metazoa; phylum Chordata; order Testudines; family Carettochelyidae; genus Carettochelys; species Carettochelys insculpta. The sequence continues at coordinate 41,427,844 of NC_134142.1, read as the reverse complement.
AGTGTTAGTTTGTCTGCGTGGAGGCAGCCTCTAAACGTATCAGTGTGTACTGTAAATGTTAAAAACAAGTATTTGCAGCCAGGCATATAGGAATATTAACATACACATAAAGGGGAAGGAAGAAAGTCTGGGCCTTCTGAATACCCTGCAAGCAAACCTGATGGGCTCTTCCAACAGACTGCATCCCAACCTAAGAAGGAATCGGAGATGCCAATTCAGAGTTTAGCACAAGTCACATAAACACCCTATGATTTCCCTACAGCAGTGTTTCTTAAACATGTGTATTCATGAACAACTTGCACATCCCTTGAACATCTGACACTTTTTTGATATCATATACTGATTGTATATATTTTCAGTTATTAAAACCTAGGGTGACCTCCCTCCCATGTTAGCTGGGACTGTCCCTTTTTTTAGCTCCCTGGAGAGCGTCCTGACTCTTCTTTTTTTAAAAAACAGGCTAATTGTCCTATATGCTGCAGGGATCTTAATTTTAAAGAGATAGCGCTTTAAGCAGCAGGGGTTGTCTGTTTAAAGAGCTGGATAGAGCAGGTGGTTGGGCTCTTTAAACAGTTTGTTTAAACATGCTGTGGCCAGCAGGCCCCAGGACAATATGGGGGAGGGGTAAGGGGCCCCGTCCGTGTGGCTGCTGGGCACTCTTTGCTCACACTGCCTGCCTCTGTGCCTTAAATATTGAGTCTGTTCTGGTCTGCCTATGGTCTGAAGAAGTGGGTCTGTCCCAGGAAAGCTCACCTAATAAACCATTTTGCTAGTCTTTAAAGTGCTACTTGACTGCTTTTTGTTTTGATAGTGTATGAACTAGCACGGCTTCCTCTTTGTTACTGCCTGAGAAGAACACGAAAGTAGTCCTGTAGCACTTTAAAGGCTAATAAAGTACTCTATTAGGTGAAAGCTAATCACCTAATAAATTTCTTAGTCTTTAAAATGCTATAGGACTGCTTTTTTGTTTTTGTGAGGATATAGACTAACACAGCTACCTCTTTGTGCCTGAGAAGGAGAGAGTAGGCCATGGCTCAGATATTCCCCCTCCTGCCCCAAACTCTGCTGGCAGGTAATAGGATTGGGATCAGGAAGGCAGGACCCTATGGTAGGGAACAGGGGGAAGCCACTGGGGGAAAAGGAAGAACAGCTGCTGAAGGGGTTGCACTTAGCTTGGTACCCCACAGGCAGTAGCAAACAAGCAAGCCTCCGAAGTAAGAGGCAGTTTGACACAGGCCAGGAGTTAGATGGGGGATCATGGGTTTGGAGGAGTCCCATGAAGGATGGGGGACAGGACTCAGGAGGGCACAGAGACAGGAAGAAGGGGACAAGGAATGTGAATCATGGAGGAGGGCTGGATTAACTCTTCTGGAGACCAGGGCTATTAGATCTTGTGGGGGTCCCTAGGATTTGGGGTAAGAAGTTTTGAAGGGAAAGAATTTTTGTTTTTTACAACATAATTCTTTTGATGTTTTGTAGCTATCTGAGAACTGATCAATAATTTAAAAAAAATATCCTGTGTTACTTTACTACTTGGTGCATGGTAAATTAAAAACTGGAAGAATCTTTACCACAGATCCTGCTTATTTGACTTTTCAGTTCGAGTTGGTTTTCCAAATAAGTGATTTCCATCAAGTTTTAGCATTTATTTGGAGAGGGGTATTTGAACCACTAGGCTACAGCCCTTATCTAGGCCAGAAATGCAGAGGGGCAGGGGGAGGAAGAGGTGGCCCCCAGGCAGCAGCTAGAAAACAGACACCATAATTTATTTATTGCAAATCCACTGACTCCTGTGAAATTTAAATAGGGTTTGTGTGCAAAATTTCCCTAGTAGGTTTCATTCTCTTTTTATACAGCTTCAAAATATCAAATGCCTTACAACCTTCCAGAACCGGGCCCCAGAGCTCCTCCCAGCTCTCAACCTCCTGTCCTGACTCCTCTGCACACACCCAGCCCTGATCTCCAGCAGCTCACTTACATACCTCAGCCCTCCCCCCACGTTTCCCCAGCCCCTTGCTCTGGCTCCTGCACCTCTCTCACACACTACCAGCCCACACTCTGGAGGGCGGCGATATGAGGTCAAGGCAGGCACTTCTTTAAAGCAATAACCACTCAACTGTCCGCATACGCTTTAAATTTTCACCTATTGTTGTTGTTATAATGCGTTATGTCACTTAAGCTCAGCCAGCTTAATGTGATACTGAGTGTTTGTGCTGCCCAGGGCTAATGGATCACCACTGCACTTGCCAAATTCCAAGCCATTTTACCAGGTGTCCTGTGTTTCACAGAGGGAAAGGTGGTCACCCTATCAAACCCAGATACAAATGTTACTTCTTCAGCGCTGCGCTGCCCGATTCAGGTACTTCATGTCGTTTTGCTGTACGTCGCCGAGCTGAGCCGGGATCCTCCCGCTCCCTGCTGTTACCTGGTCTCCCGGGACGGAGAAATCAACTACTCCCCGCAAATCGGGCCCGCCCTGCCAGTCCCGCCGCCGGTAGAAGCGGAAGAGCCGGCGGAAAGCATCTTCCCCACCCTCCCGCGCCCAGGCGCTGGCCGCCGCCATCTTAGCCATGGCAGCCTCCCGCCGCGGGAGCAAAGGCGGCGGGACTGCTCGGCTCTGACTGGCTCAGCAGGGAGAGGTCAGAGCTCAGAGGTCAGAAGTCGTTTTTCACCTTCCAAGATGGCGGCGGCGGCGGCGGCAGTGGCGCGCGGGTTGGCTCCGCGGCTGTTCGAGATCTTCGTGTACCGGGTCCACTGGACTTTGGCCCCTAGTGAGTCCGAGCGGCGGGCCCGCCCCTCCCTCGCTCCGGGCCCGTTCTCCTGGGCCGGGGAGCGTCATGGCCGCCCGACAGAGGAGAGCAGGAGCCGGTCCCCGGCCGGCCGCGGTTGGATCCTGGCCGGGTGCCCAGTGGGGCGGGCGTCTCCATTGCAGGGGCCTCCGCCTCTCCGCCACTGTCTGTTGCACTAGAGACCAAACGCGTGGATGGCGCTGCCCTTGGGGTGGGGTGTAAGGAGGGTGGACGGATGAGGATCTCTTGCAGTTACGGAGCCTTAGGCACCGGTCCGCCGCTTAAAACCTCTTGGGGCGGGGGCGGGGGCGGGGGTAGTTGGGTGTCTTGGACTTCGTTGTGACAATACTTTTTTCTCCCACAGAGGATATAAGAGAGTATTTTTCTCAGTTTGGGACTATAAGAAGATGCACGTTGCCATTTGTGAGTATCCAGCTTTCTTGTGTTAATTGCGCTTTTATCCAAAGCCGATTGTCTGTTGTTCATCGTGTTATTTATCATATAATCAGCAATAGCTGGAAAATACCTATTCGTTGATATTGTCCAACTTATCAACAATTGTATAGTTAGTTTAGTCCCCAGTGAAGCTTTCACTACTCTTCTTGAGATTTTTTTCATGACTCTGCAGATGTCACTGTTAGGAAGCCTTTTCTTGAATTCTGACATTTTCCTTATTCTTCTTACTATATTTCTTTGGGTCACCTTAAATAACTGTTGTAATTAATTGTTGCTGTGTTCTGATTTCCGTATGTATAGTTATAACTAATATTTGGCCAATTCTTCAAAATATTAAGAAGTGGGAGTCTGAAATTTTGGTTACTATTACGTGTTTCTACTGATGTATGTAGTGAAATTGGACACGCAACTTTTTGGACTCTTACTTTACCCATCTGCAAAATGGAAAATATAATTTCTTGTGCTCTTTATGCTTCTACAATGCAAGATGTGATGTAAGTGCAAGGCTGTTAGGTACCTTAGTTGATGATGATTAATTGGACATATGGTATTTGGCTTTCTGTGTTAAATAAATCCCTTGGTAAGGAATGAAGGGGCCAAATGAAAAGAGGTGGCTGTTTAAAAAGTTACCTTTATTCCATTTTAGCTGGGGAAATGGTGGTTGTGGAGGTGGTGATGGCCCTGAGATCTGGGGAAGACACCCATTTTTTGGGGAGAAAAATAGCAATTGGCTGATGCTTGGCAGTTCACGTAAAGAAGTTTCTGCTGCCTCACTTCTGTTGTCTTTTTTGAAAATATTTTGACAGTATACTGGTACATAAATTCCTTTCTGAACATATAAAAGACGCATCTTTGACATTTTTAAATATTCTGTTATGTTTAAAATTTGTTTAAAGCTGTCTTAACTGGCATGACATTGGTTTCCAGTCCAGTTTCTCAACAATATTTCTGCACAAAGAGAGCATCTTTTCCCTTCACTGATAACCTGTATTAATGAGCCAACAGGTGGACAACAAAAAAAGCGATCCCCCTGCTCTTCTTCCTAAATTTCTTGAGAAGTGAATAGGAATTGGAGACCACTTGGGAAATGGGTGTTACTCAGAATCATATTGTTTCTGAAAATAAAATTTATCACCCCTCATTACTGGACACCACAAATGGCACAGTGTAACAAGGCTAATTTCTAAACAGTAGTTTTAGCATAAGTTGTTGCTGATGTTGCTGCTAGTCATGATTGAAATTCAGTGGCAGAACTGTGTAGTAGCCCCATACAAGGTAATTGTAGCTCAGGACTGACATACTTTAGCTGTCTACTGTAGCTGGCTTTTTCTTTCACTGATAACAGTATGTTGTTAAAGTGGCACATCCATTAAAAGGAATTCAGGAAGTCATGGATATTTTCCCCTCTGCAGCTTGCTTTCCTAGTACCTTAAATTACTACTGTAATCTTGTTCCCTCGTGTTCCAAGGCCCAGGCAGCCTTGTGATTTAGATCAACTTCCATTTAAATGTTGCCACTTGTGGTAGGTGGTAATGCCTTCAGTCTTGAACAAATGGCCACCCTGTGCTATCTAGCCTGTAAATGAATGTTGAAAAGACAAATCTGCTGGACTTCAGTTGTTGGAGGGAGGGGCGCAACATGCAGCTGAATTCATGTTCACAGGGCAGTTGGGCATAAGTGTTATGGAATGGGTGTGATAGGCTCTTGAAAAAGTACAGTAAACTTTTTCAACTTGCATTCAAATAACTGGACTTCTCTATTAACTGGCATTCTATTGCTGCTGGCAGTTCCTCCACTCAGTGTAGCCATGTGCCGAGCTGCCTAGAGTGTACTGGAACCTCCCACATATCCAGCATATTTGAATATCCGACAACCTCCCGCTCCCAGAAATCAGAGAGATCACTGTATTTCGTTTCCTTTAGTGGATTAAATATCTTTACCATGAAAAGCTTTGTAAAAGGTTAACAATGTATATATAAGTAGCACTTCGTCAGTCTGAGCTATACTTTATTTGTATTTGGTGCCTAGGATAAAAATACAGGATTTCACAAAGGGTTTTGCTTTGTTGGATTCACTTCAGAAGAAGGCCTTAACAATGCATTGCAGAAGGAGTCCCACGTCATTGATGGGTTCAAGGTAATGCCTTGTTTTAGATGAGCATTTCGTTTGATAAAAGAAAATGAACTCTTGTTTTGAGTAGGCCATTAGGAGTGTTCTGTGTTCCTCTCTAAACATAAGTAAATTTATTGTAGTGTTTAGATGAAGTAATGTAAAACTTGACAACTCTAAAACTCCCTATGCTACAATTAGGGAGAACTTTCTCTGAAGTCACCACAAACCTTTTTGCTAAGTAGGCTCTGTAATGTCTCTTGAAAATCAAACTTCCCTTGTGTTGGTCTAAAAGGAGGAAACAAAATTCAAATGTTTCTATTGGCTGACATTTTAGTAGGGGTGGGGACAGCACACGAAGCTGCCCTCACAATGCAGAGAGCCACAAGGACCAGCCAGCCACTTTGAGGCTACGTCTACTCTAGAAGCATTGGTCTACAGAAATTACTGTGAAGAGATGTTCTGACAAAACTTCTGTTGATGGATGGTGTCTACACAAAAGCAGATGGATCTTTTGATCTGCTCTGTTGGCAAAAGGGCCTCCCCTCCCAGAACACTTCCATGGCTTTTTTTGTCAACAGTTGGTGCATAGATGTTCTGAGTTTTGTTGACACAGCCCCAATTTTGCCTACAAAACTCTCTCATGTAGACATAACCTGGGTGGCTCTGCTCCATGCCATAGGCTGAATCTTGCCTACCCCAGTGCTAGCCTTGGTGGCCAAAACCACCACCTGTCTCGATATCCAGCACCATGTAAGGATTTATTAGAAGCCTGAGGTTTTGTATTAAAGAGCAGGCATGTTCTCTTACTTGAATATTTCATGTTTCTTGTGCAATTTATTGTGTCACTTTTTATATCCACAGTTAATGGGGTGGCTCACTGCCCCAAAACTTGTATGGATAATTCTAGTGTTAACAACTTAGTTGTCCAGATGCAATGCAACACCCTTAGAGCAAAGCATCAGAGAAGTGATGACAGTATAGCTCAACCATTTACTGTCTCACCTAATGGCCGCAGTCACAGAAGTAAAAACAAACTCAGGCCCCTTAGGTCAGTGATTGCCCCCAAGCTACTCCATCCTCACATGGAGAGTCATCTGCTTACATTGACAAAAGGTTTAATTCTATTGCGTGGATCTTTCTTTACTATGACCATGGATGGTAGGGTAACTTATTTTTCTAAAAATGCCCATGAAAATTGCAGTGTTTAAGGCTGACAGCTTGAATGCATAGCTTGGAAAGTGTAAAAGCCAAACCAAGCTTGATTGCCTCTTTTCACCCTTGAGTTCCTCATTCCCAGCAGTTGCACCTGCCTAGTGGCTGCCCTACATTTGCAGGAGCTGGGAAGCTGACCAGCTTGCAGGGCATGGGGAGCTGGTAGCCCACAATTTTGCAATGATTTTATGCTCATGGGCTCCTCCACTCCCTTTCTCAGGGCAGTGACACACCCAGCAAGCCCCTGTGGCCTAGGTGGAGGCCGGGGAGGGGGGCAGTTGCTCTCCTTCCCATGGCTTTGCGGGGGTGCAGCTTGGAGCTTCCCAGGGCTAGCCTAGCTCAGGCAATGTAGGCTGGCTTTGGGAGCCCCAGCAGCGAGCAGCCAGACCCAGCAGCAGTGGGCTGATTTTGGGGGCACTGCAGCCCCATTACTGGAGCTGTCTTGGGGGAATGGACTGACTGCCTGCAGAGGGGAGTGTACGGTCTGGCTGCTGCCGAATTCCTGGCTCACAGCCAGCCATTGGAGCTAGGAAACTGACCAGCGCACCTGCTGGGAGTGCAAGGGCCCTGCTGCTGCCTGGTTCCCTGGTAGTTGTGGGAGCCAGGAAGCAGGGTGAGCCCTGTGAGCAGGAAGGGAGATGTCACCATCTTCACTGCAGCCCTGGCCCAGGAGCATCAAAAGGTGGTCGGGCCCCTCCTCAGTCTCTCCTTAGGTGAAATTTGACTTATGCTTGGTTGCCCAGGAATGCAACCTAGGCGCTAGTCGGCTCTCTACTGTAATAGCCCTTGTTACTAAAATAGAATAAAATATTTAGAGGTTAAATCAAGAGCAATAAGCAGGCCTGGATCTAAGCAACACTGTAAATTATTTTAGTCTGAGCTTTTTACTTACTTTTACAACCCATTAAAAGTGTGACAAGTTCATGTAAACTAAATAAGCATTTGACAGTATTTGTTTCCACAGTTAGTTTCAAAAGCAGGGTTAAAATCATTTTATTTGTACTACCCAAAGCTTTAGCTCAATGAATTTCAAGTGGGTTTCCCTGTAATTGCAGTAAATTGAAACAAAGTATAAAGAGAATGTTAGAAGAATTTATAGACTTTGGAGGGGTAATTACTCTTATGAGGAGAGGATCTCAGATTTACTGGGTTAAAATCTTAGCATTTTTATTTTGAACAAAGAATCTAGAGCAGTAGTTCTCAAAGTGGGGTTCGTTAACCTATTATGGGGTCTGTGGGGGGAAAAAATGAAGCTTTAAATAAATTGCAAAGTTACAAATAAATCATTAAGTTAAATATTCTTCTCATAATATAAACTGCTGTCCAGAGATCGATGTTGTGATTTCCTTTTTCATTTAATGAAGTGTACATAGCAGCTAGAATGGGCTTTAATGGGGGTCGATGCATGGTTTTGGGGGGAGTGAAAAGGTTGGGAACAACTGGTTAAGACAAGAGGCTAAAATGTGGTAAGAGGACTTGGCAATATGTGTGAAGGGAAAAAAAAAGGCAGAGTAGCTCAAAAGGCTGGTCTGTAGGACATGTTCAGAGTTGGCTCTGGTAAGAGCTAGTGCTGAAGAGATGTCTAGCTTCTTCCTCCACTGTAGAAAACCATGCACAAGCAGTTTCTCATTTAATCATCTCACTGTTTTCAACTAGTTTTACATGTAGTTCTGGGGAAGTTAAGATTTCTCTCACACTGAAGCAGTTATTTCCAATTTTCTTTGGGGGAACATAGTATCTATGCTTATGGCTCACGAAACTCCCAAGTGTAGCAGAGCAAAATACCTGCCGCAAGCATTTGTTCCACAATGAGACTAGTTTAGATGGGGGACGTCATCAGTTGTCTTCTGTTGAAATTGCATAGACATTTAAGTTGTGGCTTAAACAGCTACTTTCAATATTTCAGCTCCAGGTTCAGCAGCAGCAACTCAGAAGTTCTCCAAGTCAATATGGAAATGAAGGAGCAGCTGACGTGAGTTAGCAACAGCAGGAGACTTTATTTCACCAACATGTAAAGAAAGTCTAAAATAAAAACATTACTGAGGGGGTGTGTGTAAGTATTTGACTTCAAAACAGAATCCATTTCTTTCCCCCTCCTAGCTCAAATATAAACTATACAGTCAGAGCAGGGGAAAAATGAATCAAAAGAACTCTATCCTACATGCTTCCCCACATTCAATTTATGACAGTATAAGCAGGGGCTTAGCTATATACAAGGAATACTTATGACATTAAGTAAAAGCTTTGCTAGTTTAACAACAACAAATTGGCTCCAGGCAAGGGTATCTTACCCTACAATGCTGGGATAGAGTTCTTCTGAGTACTGGTAGAAGGCAAGGGAGCAGCACATCTAAAGCCCTCCATAAAGATAATATGCCCTGGAATGGTTCAAAAGTCTTCCCCTCCCCTGTTCTTCATGGGTGGTTGTCCTGCTTCGCAGAATTATGCCCATTTGTCTCCATTGCAGAGAACTGCTAAACTGCATCATATATGAACATCTGCTATGCACTCCTGCTGATAGAATAAAAATGTCTGAGCATGGAGTCCCAGTTTATAGTCCATTCTTTGGTGCTCAGTTAGGCCAGTCCCTTCACTCCTTCCTCCTCTTCTTGCCCTCATGCTCATGTTCTTTCGGGCGGCTGCTATCAGAGGGCCTTTTCGAGCCTCCATGCTGTTTGGCTTCCTCCAAGAACTTGTCCAGACCAAAGGGATCTTCCTCAAATTGAACAGGTCCCTCTCTGCCCCGCTGTCGACGGTCTGAGCCAGAAAATTCTTTATCTGGAACAAACCTGCACCAGAAGAGAAATGTTTAGTTCAGACTGTTTTAATTGACCCAGGAAGAGACTGAGTTTCTTTTCATTACCTGTTAGTCTTTATTCGAGCCTCTAAGTCATCACCATACATGTCTTTGTCCACATTTTTACTAGGCCTGTAAATGTTCTGTGCCATGTCTTTACCACTTCTCCAAGGCTGGTCATAAACATTGTAAATTTCATCCTCTCCTCCAGCAAAGCCACTATCCATACCCTGAAAAGGACAAGAGGGTGGATTATGCATGAGCTACTCACAGTAGGATACATGAGTTTGCAGAAGCTCAGTGAAATAACATTTAAGGTGATGAATTATAGGGAGGTATGATATATAATGTCTACTGATTATAAATTATCAGGACTACAAACATCTGCTGTGGAGGGCATGTTTCTACCCTCCCTGCAAAGCAGGAAAGAGCAGCTGCATTTTAATATAGAGGGATTATTTCCACCTGTTCTGCAGTGCAGCTGTTTAACATGCCATTCCAGTTTGACTGACACTAAAGCAAATGAAAACATTTACTGCAACACTAAGAGTAACAGAAATAAAAAAAAAAAATAACCAGGAATCCTAGAACTGAGAAGGGGGAAAAACCCTGCTTTCCAGTTTTTACACATTAAGGTTTCCCCACAGAGAACAGGTCTCTCCCAGGTAGTAAAAATATGAAAAAATCAATCTGAAATCACTTGGCAGGAAGACAAAAAGGCAGGTGCAGTTCCTTCAATATAATATAGTTGGGACCTGGTTAAATAACTCAGTGCAAGTGACAATCTTTTGAGAAGAATTTTTGGTATGACCAGTAAAACAAAGTTGCTATCTGCCAGTTTCAACTTAACTTCCTGTTCTGAATCCAGGTCTACCATATGCTTTGTCATCTCACTGTCACACTTCCCATACTACTTTATGCATTTCAAATGAAGTTCACTCTCCAGGCACAAGGCCACCGTCTAATTACTGAGAGTATTCAAACACTTGAGTATCTCAGCACAAAAGAAAAGGGAATCAGAACAGCTAGCTGAAGCAGTTCCTATTCTGTTACATGACATGTCACTTCAGAACTTCCTCTAAATTCAGCAGAAGGGGGTCACTCATTCTCTTCACTGGACTGTCTCTACAATGGGATGACATGGCCCAACATTGACCTTTTAGAAATAAACACAAATGGGAAGAGGTCTCCTCTTTACCTTGCTTTGGTTGAAAAGCCTCTGGTCATATTGGACCTCATTGGATGTCCGAGGATTGGGAACACCCAGAGCAATAACTTCACTGATATCTCTGTTCTCATTTCTCTGTAGCTTTGACCTGAGTTAAAACATAAGAAAAATAACTATTCGTTTGAAAGATCGCTAACCATTTTGATTAAGATCGAAAATCATGACCTGCTGCTGGGGCAATGACTATGCACTCAATCTCTCATTTTTGGCCCCATCCCAGAGGTGCCCGCCCCGCTCCCCTAGAAGTCTATGGATTTTTCTGTGAGTCAGTTGCCTCCAATCCTATTTTAAATGCTGTAACAAAGAATGACGGAGGAATACTAGTGAAGCCTTCTCACCAACATACATCATCCAAATTTGAATCATACTGTCACTTCCTCTGGCTAAGAAGGGAATTGTATAAATACAGCAATTAGATAAGCTGTTCTTCCTTACTCACCTTTTGTCAGGGGCTGCTCTGGAAAGATTCCGGTCATGCTGTCTCTCTTTGCGCCTGTCATGTCTGATTTCATCCCTCTCTCTAGCTTCTCCATCCTCTGTGTACACATATTTAAGATTGTTGATTATAGACAGCTACTTGCTAGTTAACCAGTCATCACTGCAGTAACTGAAGTCAGTGTTGATTTACAGAAGATGAAGGACGCCTACCACTTTTTGAATTAGTTAGATATTAAACAGTGAAAGAGTGGAATTAAAAACACCCCATTCTAATCATATTGAAAGTATTTCTCCACCACCTGGGCATGACAAGATAGATGAAGGATGCTGTTTGTCTCAGCCACATTTTCTTGGATTGCAGGGGGATTAAGCTGAATGCTCAGAGGATACTTTTCTCTCTGTAAAGCCTGGGGATTAATACCCAGCAACTCCCATGGACATTTAAGCATGTCACATGGACATGTCCCCGAGTACTGTAGAAGATTTATGTTTTGAACAATTATTAAAATTAGGCTTTAATATCCAAAGAGAAAATCCTGGCATGCATGCACTGCCAACTTGCAGTGAAGAGCACCCAATGGCTGATTAAATTTCACATATTTCAATCCAGACCATACAGCCATTCCAGGACTTGGGATTCAGAATTTAACCGGTCTAGTGCAGTGTGAACTAAAGCCTGCAGAGTTTTATCTAAAATAAGCTCAGTTACAGGAATCCAAAAGAAAAAAATCTTGTCTGACATTCTCTAACACTTAAAGCTCATCTAAATCTTGTAAAGTCAGATTTGTTCTTGGCCTGCAACTGTCTTGTTTTGGATTAGTGTAAGTATGTACCTCAGTTATAATCCCATGAAAAGAATCAGAATGGAAATATCAGCAGACTCATGACAATAGAAATGAATTAGTTTATCAACCCCATCCCTTGCTGCCGCTGCCGCTGCCACTGCCCCTAAGTCAAGTGTTCTCTCTATCAGTCTGTCAAAGCTGCTCCTTGCTGTGGTCACAGTGCATCTGTAGCTTTCTGAAGAACCTGCACTGCAGAATTCACTGAAATAGGAGCTTGGAGCTCAATCGGTGTACTTAAACTAGCTGACTTGGCTCAAGGTCACTCAAGACATATGAAGCATTTGCTGTGCTTAACTATACTTAAACTGCACTTGCTAATATAGGAGCTCAAACTCTTCCAACTAGTTTAAAGGGTTCAAACTAAGGTGAAAGCAACTTCAATATCTTGACAAGATTTCTTGTGGAGGAGTGAGAGGATGTACCTTTCTCAGCATGGGTTTTGATCCCGGCTCTCCTTTCTCTCGCTTTCTGGGCCATTTCTCTGAGCTTTTCCTCATGTTTTTCCTTTTCTTTCTGTGCCATCTTTCTTTCCACCTGAGCACGCATCTCTACAGCCTCACGAGCCTGCATAAGATGAAGAACACTTGTTAAACAAAACACTGCTAGGGCAAATGATGGATGGAGAAGAACAGTTCTGAAGCTGTCCACTATACAGACTGTTTTCTACAGGAGTCAGATCATAAGCATGAAACAAAGCCTAGCAGCTAAGGCTAAGAAAGGAACCAGAAGCCTCCTGGAGGCCAGCTCATGCTGAGCTGCTGATTCAAAGATCTTGACAATAAGATCTACATGCCTCATGTCAGCACAAGAAGATGGAATAGAAAGCTAGAACTTCACCTGAGTTGATTTTTTTTCCTTGAGGAAATAAAAATACACAGAATAATTAAACCAACTATTACAACATTGAGATTAAACAGCCTGACCTTTCTGTCAGCAATGTAGAGAGCCTCAGCCAGCTTGGCAAAGTTTTCATTAATATGAACAGTCTGCAGTCCTCTGCCATCTGCAGCCAGACGCTTGTCTAATGGAATGGTGTAACCCTGGAGTGAAGAGAGACAGACACTTCATCACCTGAAAGGAACGTGGAATACTGAACAATATCACAATCTTTACCCATCGTTAATATGCTTCAGTGGACTTGCTTTTCATGCATTTGCATAATTATGTCAGAGAATACAAGCCTCATCTCCAGTCTCCTTTTTTCCCCACAAGGATAGTCTATTTTTTTCAGCTAGCATCTTTATTAGGATGCAAGTGGTCCTCTGCAACTCAGTTCTTGACTTTATGTTAAGAAATATGAACACAGTGTTTCTGGTGTTAGCCAGTTTTCAAATCTGTGTTTAAAAGCTGATTTCTCTGAAGTGTTTTTTATATATATGAGTCCACTTTTGAGGTTCTGTATTGCCAGGAGACAAGGCTCACAGAGAGGGTGAGGGAGAGGCTTGCATTTTTGAGGTGAAGACAGACCTTATGAAGGTTGGTATTTTGGGAGATATTTAAGACAGGTTTCTATATTTAAGACATTTTTGCTTAGCTGGGGTTTAAGCAGTTTTAACCTAAAACTAGAGCCTTCGATCACTTTCAAGCATAGTTGCATATATTTGGGCAGGTAAAAAGAGCCACAGCACATTGCTTTTCCTGTCTACTTCATTTGGACGTTCTGCATGGCAGAAAATTGGTCAGTTTGAGAAAATGGCCAGAATAGTCACTGACATTTGTTAGAAGTATTGCCTGCAAGCACTGAACTGTTGATAGAAGCCAGGGGACCTGCCTATGTGGTTCCTATTGACTGGCACAGCTCATATGTCTCCTGCCAGGGAATACTTTAATCAGATTGGAAATGGAAAATGCACAAGTTTTAGAAGAAGTGAGTACTATTTGGAGAGTGACAATAAGTATAAAGAAATGCATTCTCTCCTCAGATGCCAGCTTCCCCTTTTTTCAGTTTAACTGCGTTTCCCAGAGAACCCAGAGGTTTTGGTTTCAAGCTCCACATACTGCAATATTATGGGGATTTTATTAAATACCATTTTTTCTCTCAACACCTATAATCTCTTCCATGAAGGAATATATTCCCCATCAGCTCTGTGCTCCTGTCATCTTGACACTTCTAATAAATAGGAGAGAGAAAAATTAAGCTCTACAACTGTTCTCCATTCTGAAAGCAGCCAGTTTACAGAACCCTAGAGGTTTAAAGCCAGTATTATTCAGGCTGCAGATCATTCGCACAAGTCTCCCAGCAGGATGCCACGTTAAAAACTGAGTTTATGACAGCTTAATTACCTTTGCATTTTTCCAATTTGAAATGCATGGAGGAATTTTCCACTCTTGTTGCTCTTTCACGGTCATCTGAATTAGACAAAGGGCAAGGGATGGAGGGAAGAGAAAAGACATTTTTAGATTATACCAGCAAGAAAAATTCTCCATTTCCTCTCTCAAAAAGACAGCTAGGCAAGTATTGTGACAAATCAGAAAGCAAGGGTTCTTTGCAAAGTAGCAGCAAAATGCTAGGTCACTATTCCATGATAACCTATCACCAACATCCTGGAATCCCTGACCAGGCAACAGTGTCCTTTGGAGAGGAGCAGAGGAGTCACTGAGCCCTACAAAAGATGTCAACCATCAACGCAACAGCCAAAGTTCCATCCTCCTCGCCACCCAATGGAAGGTTATAAAGCTGAGCCAAACATGCAGTACAAATAAGAGAGAGGAGACCAACTATCCTCCTCACATACGAATGTGCTTAAATTACATATTGAAGACCCCTGTTAATATCAGTTCTAAACTAAGACCAGTCATATGTGCTAAAGGTTTTATGAAAGCATCAAAATCCTCTCCTAAAGCAATCTGAGGATGCTCAAAAACACACCAATACTGACCAGTTTGTGTGTGGATGTGTGTTTCTATTTATGAATTACCAACTGTTCTCCAAAGTAGATATTAAACATCTGCATGAGTTATTGAAACAGTAAGATCTGAGTTAAATCAATATTTACTTCCTCTGAGTCTAGGACTTTACAAATTATGCTGCATCTGTGCCAGACTGCCAGAAAGATGAAGGTACAGTAGTCTCTCAAGTTACGGGAGGGTTGCATCCCCACGCATTCTGGCAGAACTCGAATTTCACGTAAGTTGGGGGGGAGCAGCTTTTTTCCCGGCTGACAGAATACGTTCTGCAGCCGGGAAAGCAGCAGAAGCACTCAGCACTCCTTTTGAAAGTTAAGTTCTGGGGATGGGGGTGCAGGGGACAGCTGGTGAGAATTAAGCCTGGTGGTAGGTTAGGGCCCTGGGAGGAGGGCAGGAGGGTTAACCCTGGGGTGGTTAGGGTTGCAGGGATGAGGGGGGCTTGGAAGTTGAGCCAGCGCTGCATGTGGTGGGGTTTGATTCAGGGCCTGCAGGGTGAAGCTGGAGCCATGTGGGGGGAGGGGGGAGTTTGAAGTGTGTGTGTGTGTGTGTGTGTGTGTGTGTGTGTGTGTGTGTGTGTGTGTGTGTGTGTGTGTGTGTGTGTGTGTGTGAGAGAGAGAGAGAGAGAGAGAGAGAGAGAGAGAGAGAGCGCGAGCCATGCTCAGATGGGTTGAACTGGGGTGGGGATGCGAGCCAGAGTTGTGCACAGGAGGTGAGCTGGGCTGCATGGGATTTGAACCAGGGTGAGGGGCATTGAGCCAGGGCCAGTGGGATTGGATTTTGAGTTGCGCTTAACTCGTGTTAATGCGAGCTAAGTGCAACTCAAAATCCTGCATTTTGAGGGTTTACAATATTGTGTTATAGTCAGGAGGGGAATAAATTAAACAAACCAAGTTTAACAAAATCTTTACAAACACTGATGGGAGAAAAAGCCAAAAAGGATGCTATGGGAAATCATTTTAAGACTTATGTTTCCCTAGAACAAGGAGAAGCAATAGTCTTTGCCTCTTAGAAGACACTGAGCTAAACTGCTGAAATCCAGGAATACCTCCCCTTTACTTTCCTTTAAAATTTTAAGATTGTTTTCCTTAATTTGCTCAGAATTAAATTACTACATATAGTAACTGACTAGCCAGATAAATGAAAACATTGACTTGTATCCTCATTTTGACCTTTACATTATGTGCTGGTAAAAAGATCTAGTTACCTAGTGAGGTTTGTCACTTACTTCTTTTTAGCCGCTTGCTTAATCTTTTAATACATTTATAAAAGAGATGCACTGAAATGGTTTACTTCTCAAAACTTCAAAGACTAAGTAACCTTCATATAAAAAGTAAAATCATTAAATCACTCCTGAGCCCATATTATATTTTAATTACTTAAAATAATTTCCTATTATTCTCATACACTGAGGGAAACAAACACAGCTGGCTAATCAAAAAGCAGAACCTATGTACTAAGTCAAAAGTCTTATATAACCCTTTAAACTGAAGAGAGTCACAGCAATTTGTGAGCCCGTGTTAAAAAAAAAACAAAAACCGGGAATTTAATCAACCTTTGTGAAAGTATACAGGAACATAGACCTTCAACACTATCAGGCACAGAATTTTACATTTCACACTAACTTAGTCACCTATCAACATACTCTAGGCAGAGAAAAGGGGAAAAAGAAATGTACCAGTTAAGTAACAGAGTGGGATTTGAGAACACCTGTTAGAAGCCAGACCAGAAAACAGCAAGTACATTCTATACCTTTCTGCTGGGGGAGTGCATTACAGGAGCAGGAGGAGAAGGTGGCCCTCGAGGAATTTTCTTGTTAATCCTGAAGGATAAAGCATAATGTGATCAAAAGGCCGTACGAAAATGTGCTTATAAAATTACTTCCTATGAAAAATTACAGGTACTCACTTGAATCTTGGAGGTTCCATGGGGTCCTTCTGCATCTCCACCATTCGAATAACCCGCTGTTTGGCTCCAGAGTTGAAGGCCACACCCTGCTGAGATGGTGTGTATCTGAAGAAAGTGGTTGAGAAATATTCAGTTGTCTGTACACTGTCAGCCTCATCCTTCCTCTCATTTAACTGCTCTGCTTTTCTGTTCATACCAATTTTTTAATGCTCTTCAAACACCAGAATGCACATGTGTAACTAGAACTTCATTCACTATCTGAACTGCCCCTTTCCAGGCTATCATGTAATAGTGTACTGTTTCTGCAACAGAACAGGGTATAACATTTAAATTACAAACTAAAAGGTCAAGAAGAATTGTATCTGGTCAAATGCCATAACACATGCACACAGACATTGTTGGACTACTCACTGGGTAGTAGGATTCAGAAAAGTACTTATATTTACAGAGGTACATTCTGAAGTGACCCAGACCCTGGTTTGGAAACTTCCTATTACTGCAGTTAAGATGCTAAATAAAGACTAAACTTGAAGTTAAGAATGGTTTTAGATTTGGTCACACTTATGTAAAAAAGAACCAGGTTACAAAGACCTAATTTTGAGTGCAAACACACACATTTTGGTCAGTTTCCCCAGCAGACTATGCTCTCTGTAAATGGAACCAATATCACATTCCTTTAAAAAGCAGTAAAGCTCTTAAAATGTCTTCTGGAGTGAAGACAATCAACATGCCTCAAACTAACTTGTGATCAATAAAGATGTCTACATTTCTTGCACTAATTACACACTGCAGCATCCTGCAAAGGAGGAAGCTTCAAAAAAGAGGAGCCTCCTCCCAATAATCAAGGCATGCTCTCTAAATCTTTTGTGTCGCATTATATACTCTAACTCAATCCATACCGGATGTACTGGGCAGGAGCTAGTTTGTCAGCTGCTCGGACTGGCATGGCTGCTGCAACTTTCTGGGAGACAGACTTCTCCAGGGCTGCTCTTGTCTTCTCAGTTAGCTAATCAGGAATACAAATATTGACTGCCTTAACAGAGATGCAAAAAACAGACTGGACTTCCACTAGCTGTGTACACCAAATGCATATATTACCTCTTTCACTGCTTCCTCATCAGGTCTTTGCAGGTCAGGGTCATCCATGTTCATAATCTCTTTAGGTACAAGGTCGGTATATTTGCTGTAAATTACCTGAAACACATTACAATTGATCAGTGCTGTGGAACAGGAATAGATGGAAATGCACCATTCCCCAAGGAGACATTTCAGAAGATGGATTATTCTTTTCATACTATTTCGCATTCATATAGTAATCACTCAGCTTCCAGGTGCACCACCATAAACAAGATTTCTCAAAATATGTTGGTAAAATAGGGAAATAGTATCTCTCCTTTTTTATAGATGGAAAAACCTGAGGCAAAGAAGTGACTTGCCCAAGGTCATACAGCAAACTGCCATTAGAGATGGGATTAGAATTAATGAATTCCTGGCTCCTGGTCTTGTGCTCAGACCAGCCTCTCTTTTTTGGGATCCGCCAGCAAACCTGAAAAACCCAGATTTATATTTCAGTTTTCAAGAACTAGGAAAACAACTCAGCTTGGTATCCTGTTTGTACACCTTACACATCACCATCTTCCCTACCACTTTGAAATGGTTAAATATTTCAGAAATCTCTTTAGACTTTCACCAGCATGAATAATGATCCTCCCAAATACAATTATTAAGCCTTAAGCCCTAATAAGAACAATACGGGAAGGAGTGTTATTGAAAGGTTAATGCAGGAAAAAAGACCTACTGCACCATGAATTAGGGTTTTACATTTGTCTTAGTAAGTAACATCAGAAAATCCTGGCTTAATGGGTTCCTAGCGCAACATGTATTTTTGCAAGAAGAAATGCGGAATAAATTGCTCTTGATAGATATACACTAACTACAGAACTTGACCTGAGGCCTCAGGGCTGAATTAGTACACAACAGCCATTTACTGCTTTTTATCAACATACTCCAAAATAAATAATCCCTTAAATGAGCATCAATATTCCAGCATCTCACAAAGCTGAGTGAAGGACATGTGAAGAACATTATTCCTCTATGGTAATTAACTATAAAACCCAAGAGCCTAACTGCACAAAGAACCAAGTACACTAAAGGAGCTCAGAATTTTCTCTGAGACCACAGAAGGCTACAAGAGTTCTCTCAAAATTACAATATACCTCTGTCAGGTGATGGGTGCACAAATGAGCTTTGTGAACAAAATCTACAACTCATTACCCACTAAACACACTTTTTACTTGTGTGCAAAGTGACAGTGAAGGGGATGCAATGTGGAGATTACCCTTACATTAGTGGTTATAACCAATATGCCCACCTCCTTCAAAAAACAACAACAAAAGTACAAATATCTTATACATTTTATTGGACCACTTTTTTGAGGAATCTCTTACCTGACTTTACTTCATCCTCATCACTATTGAGTTTAATATTTCATTCTGAAATTACTCCAATGAGGAGTGAGTAATCTAGTCAGAAGTCAGGTCATAAAACTTACTGGTCTCACTAAAAGATCATTCTGTGGGCTGGGACAGCCTTAATAGGCAGAGACAAAACATTGGTTTTGCTACTCTTGGGCTGTCTCTATAGTAGGAACTAACTTCGAAGTTAGGCACTACTTTGCAGTAGCCAGCAGAGTCTACACACATTTTCCCTTACTTTGACGTAGGGAGACCAACTTTGAAGTTCTTACTCCAATTCCCAGGAATGGAATAGTGCCCTAGTTCGAAGTAGGGTGTGTGTAGATGCTCAACTTTGAAGTTATTTTTGTAGTGTAGACACAACCTTGGAAGAGATTTTTCTCATGCATATAACTATATCTGAAGACATTTTACCACGCAGCATAATCTGATCTCTGTATATGCCTAGAATTCCATAAGAACTTGTTTACGTGAAGAATTTCTTGCCTGAAACTTGTTACACTGTAACAGTTTAAATATTTTTCACCAATGTTTGCTTCTGTATAATCAAAGTGGCTCTATACAGACCTTTATCAACTATAGATGTAAAATAAGGATCACTTGTCTGCCATTGAAATGAAGCCTTCTTCAGAATGGACTGTAGTAATCCCAAACACTAACAAAACAGATCATTTTTGCCATAGAACAAAATGGAAAAAACAACTAACTTCAAAAATCTCCCTTCCTCTTCAAATGGCAAAGGCACCATCTATCCACTGAAACCAGAATTCAGGGTCACTCCACAAAGACCAAGGATTAACACCACTTCCCATGGAGTGTTCCATCAAACAGGCAGATGCGACTGATAGTAATAATAAAACATTTAATAAAGTATTAGGCTATTGTATTCATGTTTCCATGCCATAGCCATCACTACAATGTCAGGAGTTCTTTTATCAACATGACTGGCATTGTTCACGAGTGGTTTTCTCTTTCTCCCAAGTGTGTGGAGGAGGAAGACACATAGCTTTATTTTAACTGTATGTTGTGTCGTGTTCCACACTGAAAGCAAGATTGAAGAAAAGTGTCCTCTACTTCAAACAGAAAATGGGAGTTTTGGGTTCATTCTTAGATTACATGGGAGTTTGTTCTGGTCTTAGACCGGCCTTCAAGGAAACTCCATCTCCTGAAGATGTGCTTTATCTTTGCAGTAGACAGACAGTTCCACTGTGTGCAAGTGGAGCTGTCAAATGCAGTCTCTCTCCAGGAGTTTTAAGTTATCTTAGGCCCTGATCTTATAAGACCTTGACTGTAATGAAGTGTACTTGAGAGCCAGTTTAGTCTTGGGAAGATGGGTTTGATATGCTTGTCACAGACAATGCTGAGGAGATAAATTACTGCGTTTTGTACTAGTTGTAGTTTCTTGAGCTCTGATGATTGAGCTACACTAATCCAATTTACTTGGGCATTAATCAGGATCTATCACTGAGGCTAGGTCAGGACAGGCTGAGAGTGTCCTGACAGCTAAAGCATGCAGATGCTATGTGGGAATTAGCATCAGACAGGCATGCAGGAGCATACCCGAGCTATAGAATTTCACCTGTTCAGGTCACCTAGGGAAGACTGCAATGCAGTTACAAACTCTTTAAAACCTTCCTCTCTCTATAAATATGACCTCCATTTTTAAGGTACAACTTCAATCAACTGTTTGTATATGAGCTAAATTTTGTGAAGCACTGCGCTAACTTAGCTACAAAGAAGTGGATACATATTCTGATGGATAGACAGAGCCATGTCATCTGCTCCCTTGCTACAAGACACGGAGAAGAAAAACATGCAAGTTCTGTAAAAATGGCCTTTGAAAAGCAGTGTCAGTGAAAGGCAGTAACACCTCCAACTCCATATACTATCACCAGCTCCTCCACCCAGAACCACTCTACTGCACTGAAAGGAATGTTCTCAAAAATCTGTTCCCTAATATGAGACATAACATTAGCCTCAACAACACAGGTAAATCAGTGATGCTCTGATACTCTGTGTGTCACCTTAATTTCATCACAAGCCAAATGGGCACAGCTGGTATTTGGAATAAGCTATTGCAGTATAGGAGCCAGGTATGGATTCTAAGCCAAAATATCCATAAAGGCAGGAATGGATTTATCGGTAGATACCTTGCTAATATGAGTTTATCAGGCTGCTTCTGCCATCCTCAGTAGGCAGAGGGGGTGCTTTGGCTCTCCAAGTACTCAAAAGTCCACAATTTTCCCATGGAAATTCTTTATTTTAGGTATTTTTATATAGCAAGGAAACATAAGAGGCAAATAGTGAGGGAAATTGGTTGTAAGCCACCTAGATAAATGGGCTGTGGCTTTAAAATTGTTTGGCAACAGCGGCCTCATTCGCAGAAAGACCAACTATTCAATTCAAATTTGAGAAAAATCGGTAGGTTTTACAAAAAGCAAAATAACATCTGTTTCTAGCTCAGAAAAATAAGCAGTTCAAGAAATGATCCAAGTCTGATGCAGTATAACTGGTGGGCCTGTTTATAAACCTGTTGTTTAGTCATAGGTACTTAGATTTGAAGAATATCTGAATTACATTTATAGGCTAAGCTACTGAAGATTCTATATCAATCTTATTGTATTATATTGTATAACCACGAAAGTTAGATCTGTAAAATCCACTTAGGTCACCCAACTCGGACGAGGCCAATAAAGAATTATTCTACGCACTACACATGATAATGCTTTCAAGTATCCGCAAGGTGGTTTGTCACTCCCATGGTAGATTATTCCACAATGTCAGTCATTTTCCTGAGCCAGAATTTAAGTTTTCCCTTTTATTTCACCTGTAGTCCTAGTTATGTCCCACTGTACCAACATAAACAATTCCACTCTTCCCTGTTTACATTTAAATATCTGTAGGTACAGTCAACGTGGTCCAGGATCAAGCACATGGCACTGAGATATGGGAATTTCTGCATTCTAATCCTGTCTCTGTCACTAACACACTGCCTAGCCTCAGGCAAACTTACCCACTATGTCTGCTCCTACACAGCTGCCTCCCTTCCAGAAGGGGCATGGTAATGAGCAAAGGGGAATATTCAAAAGAGGTGTGGATTTAAATATCTCACACCTCATCTGCATATTCTCACAAGATTTCGCTTCCAGAAGAGCCCCTTTTGGAAGCTACAGAGCTGTGTAGATGGGGCCCTCCCGGAAGGAACCCGCCCCCTTCCAAAAGCCCTTGGGGGTGTCATTGGGGAGGGGCTTTTGGAAGTGGGGGTGGGTGTTCCTTCCAGAAGGGCCCTGTCTACACAGCTCTGTAGTTTCTGGAAGGGGCTCTTCCAGAAGTGAAATCTGGCAGGAATATGCAAATGAGGTGTGAGATATTTAAATCCACACCTCCTCTGAATATTCTCCTTTGCTCATTACCATGCCCCTTCTGGAAGGGAGGGGACCATGTAGATGCGGCCTGTGTGTCTAAACACACTTATTTTTAGCTAGGAACAACACTTCCCTTCCTCCCTGGAAGCTGTATAGATGAAGTTAATGTTGTTATAAATCTTTGAAGATTTGAAGTGTTTACTATTTCCCACATGTTCTCACTAGTCACTGCTTAGCCATGCAATACTTTGTTGTATTATAAATCTCTAGCCCTTACTAATAATTGCTGCTGTCTAATTTTTATGACACCCCAATACTTCACAACTCAACACGCTGACATTGCCATTATGTATTTGATTTTTAACGAGACAGAAAATATGATATAGCCTGTACAGAAATCTATGGCTCATTCACATGTTGAATACTGCATAAAAGATGTGGTTGCCTCCTCCCAAAAAGATATACCAGAATTGCAAAAGGCTGAGAAAAGGGATATAAAATAATTAAGGGTATGGAAGAGCTTCCATATGAGGAGAGGTGAGTAAGATTCTTCTCATCAAAAAGAGATGACTAATGGGGCGAGGAATGTGATACAGGCCTAGAAAACCATGTCTGGTGTGGAGAAAGTATATAAGGAAGTGTTACTTACTCACGAGAAGGGGTCACCAGATTACATTAACAGGCAGCTGGTTTAAAACAAAGTACTTTTTCCACACAATGCACAGTCTATCTGTGGATCTACTTACCAGAGAATGTTGTGAAGGCTTACACTATAACAGGGTTCAAAAAAACCACTAGGTAGAGTTCAAGAAGAACAGGTCCATCAACAGGGTTAACCAGGATGGCCAGGGAGCATGTCCCTGTATTCTATTTGACAGAAGCTAGGAATGAGTGACAGGAAATGGATTACTTAATGATTACCTGTTCTGTTCATTCCCTTTGTGGCACCTGGCGTTGGCCACTCTTAGATTACAGCATAGTGGGCTGGATGGACCTTTGGTTTGACCCAGTATGACCATTCTTATGGTTTTCATTCAATTGCTATCAGTCCACATGAGAATGCAGAGCAAAACTGATTTTAACCCATGTTTCAAATATGCTGCAGTAAAGCACTTATATCATGAAGACACACAATACGTGGCACTTATTCAACATATAACTGAATTTTCAATTTAATTATTTTAATTGTCTGACACTTCACACTGATATTTACATAATAAACTCAAGAAGTCTAAATGCAAAAAAAAATTGAGTTTTTAAAAAGTTAATAAAATATATGATACAGCCAAGTGTTTTAAGGAAATTTTCCCCCCTCAAAGTTTCATTAACCTTCACACTCATTGGACATTTAATACTACAGTAAACACTCCAAATGCACAATTCTGAGTTGCGCTTAACTCGCATTAACATGCGTTAAGCGCAACTCAAAATCCCCCTCCTCTCGGCCCTGGCTCAACCCTCCCCCCACCCGACCCCTGTGCAGCCCCTGTTCAACCTCCCCGCGCCTAACTCACCACCTGTTCACGGCTCCAGCTCACTCCCCGCCCCTCAAGCCTGACTCTGACTGCAGCTCAACCCTCCCCCTGACCCCAGCTCAAACCCCGCTGCAGCCCAGCTCACCACACGAGCACAGCTCCGGCTCACAACAAACAGACACACAGCGCAGGGCTCCAGCTCAACTCTACCCCCCCTGCAGCCCTAACCCATGCCAGGCTTAACCCCCACCGCCCCACATCCCCCCTCCCACCCCCAGGACTTATTTTTCTAAAGGAGCTCCAGGTGGTTGTGCTGCTTCCCTGGCTGCAGAATGTGTGTTCCGCCATGGAAAAAAGCTGCCCCCCAACTTATGTGAAATTCGAGTTATACAAGGGTGTGTGGGAACACAACCCTCTCATAACTTGAGGGACTGCTCTATTAGAAAGTTACCTCCCTGCCCCATACATTTTAGGGTTTTGAACAGCACTCATCACTACAAAAATAAGTGTGCCTCCCAGTGCTCAAGATTTCATGGGGATCTCCATCAATCCAGGAAGAAGTTTGAGTTCGTAAATAATTTATCTGTTATCAACTGCTCAGTGATTTAAATTAAAAAGTATTTGGCATTCAGCAGAATCCAGAATGGCCCACACCATATAGCACCGCAATGGAATTTGAAATAATAAAAATACAACTCCAATGCAAAGGGGTAAAAGGAGGAACACTATCAAAAGAAACTCCAGTGTTAGATTTGCAGACCAGATGCAAACTCACGCCAATCCCCCAAGCTTCACAGAACATTTACAAATGTATAGCTAGAAAACATGCTTACTTATGCCTTAGATGTTATGTTCAGTGTTTATAAAATGCCAGTAAGCATGCTGCATGTGTTGTTCTCATGCAACTAAGACTTGCGTTATAAAGTGATAGCAGGTATTTGCACTGTAAATCTCTGTTACTATGTGACAGGACAAACTGGAAAAACTTGTGTAATACCAATGATGATTTCTAACAAGATGTTGAATCCTGTTCATTAAATGCAAATTAACCATTGTATGGATATCAAGTATCAAATATTCTGTTCAGCACAGTCCTACTCCCCCACCAACTCTACAAGGCAGGGATGTCTGTGGAAAATGTAGCTACCAGCTTGATTTCTGAGGGAAGAAAATATAAAAATGCTTCACAAGGAAAAACGACCATCTCTTTGCTGTTTGAACTCTTAACACTGATCTCTGTGTTTGTCCTGAAAGATATTTTGAATTGAAAGATCAATACAACTCTATCACTCTCATTTATGTTATTATGCTTGCTTGTTTTAACCTATAACTATTACTTCTTTTTTGAAAGTTAAAAAGCCTTTAGTTAATTATAGAGTTGGCTACAGGCATTACCTTTTGTGAGAAACACCTGATACAAATTGGGGAAAATGACTTCTCAATCTGAATATTTTGTGATTTTGGTGTAAGCGACCACTCATCATTAAGTCCAGTTTGCCTAGGTGACAAGATAGACTGAAGAGCCCAAGAGGACTATCTGTGAGGTACAGAAAGACTGTTAAGAGTGACCCAGGAGTCTGCATTTGTTACTGGCTTGGACAAATCCAATTACAGAACATGTCACCAGTTTGGGGTACCTTTCCAGTTTTTGACAATGTGCCCTGAGATAGGTACTCATGGTGAGAGTCGCTCCAGACAGCTACAATAAAACCACACAGGGTCCATTTTTCTGGAAGTTGTATTTGAGCTATTTTACTGCCTACATTTAATAGCCAGGAAGAGAACCCCCAAACTGATCCTCTGACAAGGCGACTCTTATGCCTTGCTCTCTTCAGAATGCTCCACAAATGGCCAGACTCCAGTATAATGCTATAGCCATCAACAGACAACTTCTGAGTAGGCTCTTTCACCTACACTACCTGACCCATGTAAGATCAAAGATGTTATCAGTTACCAAACAGAAAGATTCAAATAACTCTGGTTCACCATACCCTCCCTATCATGCCACTCTGATTACTTCACTTTCTAAACTTAATACATTAATGTTTAAAAGCCACCATCTAGATTTCTAATGTCAAAATTATGACAATTTATTAGAACATGTTTAACTCAATTTGTTCAAAGTTTCCAAACACACGCCTCTTGTGAGAGTATTACCTTGTCCTTTGACTGTCCCTGTCGAGCTATTGCGTCATATTTTATTTTTCCTTCTGCATCTACTTGAACAGCCAAAGCATTGGACATTTTCTTCTTTCGGCCCATATCCAGTGGGTATTGGGCCACATGGATTTCTGGGAAAGCTCCTCCATCTCCAAAATCCTGCACAAGAAAGAAACAGAAGTGAGCAATAAATGAAAGTACTGTCATGAAACCAAATTTAAGATTTGCCAATAGTTTTAGCAAGGAATAGGAGCAGGTAGTGATTTCGTTCCAGCACAAAGGTCTTTTCTCAGAGTGCAACAATCCACCTGTATCACAGTGTATTCTTACAGTGGGCAGCAGAATTCTTAAAATAGAAGAGAAAGATAGAATCTCTCCCTCACGCAATGTTCAGAATTATTTATTACACAAAAGAGGGGCTCCTGTTCCTAACTGGAAAACATCAGGCACTACTGTAGCACAAATAATCACATAATTAGGCCTGGTCTACACTAGGCATGTAAATCAAATATAAGGGCCTAAGGTTGATTTAAAAGCATCAGTCTACACCATACCGCTCAATAGGTTGATTTAAAGGGGCTCTAATGTTGACTTTTGCAATCCTGAATTCCCCAGGAGTAACTCCTAAAAGTTGACTTTACAATGCTGATCTATGCAAATTCAGACGGCAGCATGATTAAAATCAATTTTATTAGTCTCCGAAACTGTCCCACAATGCCTCTCAATATGTCCCTTCTGGTCCTCACTCCACCTCTGCTGCTCTTCAGGTGAGCTGGAAGAAGGTGACAGCAACCAGTGGTCATCAGCTTGGGAATTTTGATTAGACTTCTCTCTCTCTAGCCAGTGGGCGAGCAGATGTGTGGATCACATCTCTAAAGCACACCCTTTAGCCATGAGTTCTCAGGATCATAAAAGAGCCCCACAGCATGGAGCCATCAAAAGATGTTGAACCTCATTACAGCGTGGGGGGCGGGGAAGAAGCTCTCTTTCTTCAGCTGAAAGCCAGCAGAAGAAATGCTGATATCTATGCGAAAATATTGCCAGGCATGATTCAGAAAGACCAGAGTCACTCAGCAGTGCTGCATAAAGATCAAGGAGCTGGGGCAAAGCTATCAGAAATGCAAACAAGTTGGCCTGGGGCATCTCCCCGGAAACGCTGATACCAAGATGAGCTTCACACTATTCTGGGGACAGACACAATCTCTTTCCTGACATGATGCACTGGCCCCTCATTAAAAGTATTCCTCAGGAGGAGGATGAAGTGCATCCTGATTTGGAAAAGGTGGATGACAGCAGGGTCCAGTCGAGTTTAGAAACACATCCAGAAAGTCAGAAGCTATTTCTTGAGTTGGAGCCCATCACCTTAACTCAGGAGGTGGCTCCACAGGCAAACCGGGATACTGGAGAGGGCACGTCTGGTGAGTATGCTTTTTTCCTACTGATAATAGTATGCTGCAATCATGGGGGGCGGGGGTCTACGCCCGTTTCCCTTGGACAGATTGTTAATATTTCTGCTGATATAGCACCGATCCTGTTTTCACAAAAAGCTGAAGGTCTTAGATGGGCACTCTTGGATTCTCCTCACAAGATTTTTGGGGAGATGTGACTTGTTCCTGCTTCCATGGTAAGACACCATACTGCGCCAAGCGACCATTAAATAACCTGGAATCATGGATCCATGGAGCATTCTTGCAACTTTTCCAACATTGTTCCCAGACAGAGGCAACGTCTACACTAGCCAAAAACTTTGAAATGGCCATGCAAATAGCCTTTTTAAAGTTTACTAATGAAGTGCTGAAATACACATTCAGCGCCTCATTACCATGCGGGTGGCCGCGGCACTTCGGAATTGACATGGCTCGCCGCCGCGCAGCTCGTCCAGACGGGGCTCCTTTTCGAAAGGACCCTGGCTACTTCAAAGTCCCCTTATTCCTGAGCAGATAGGAACTGATTTTTAAAATTGATTTTATTCGCTGGATCAAAATCATGCTTGGAACAGTTTACTGCTCTTGAAGACACTCCCACTGGTCTATCAAATGCATACTTGTGACAATCCTTCCCACATACTTTCAGGTTATGCATTGTTGGTGTTTGGAAGTGAAGCTGGATGCTATCTGAAAGCCATGACAATGTCAATTTTAAAGATACGTTAACTACTGATTTCTAGCTTTAGCAGTTTGAGGCCTTGGCTATGAAGATATTAAATTTTGCTAATTAAAATGCAGTAGGAAGAAGAGTTAATTAAAATTTTAAGATCTGATCTGTCATCAGACACTGAAACTGAAAGAATATTGTATATTAGTGGAAAGCAGCAACTGCTGTATTGCATAGCCTTTTCTAATCCTAGTGGTTTAGAAAGTATCAACATTTCAGGAGCAGCACTAGTCTTTTCTCACAAAAGTGGTGGTGGTGTTTTCAACACTAATCAAAGACTAACCACACCAAGTCTCAGATGTCATTCCAAATATCACTTCAAATCAATGAAAAGAATTTTTGGGTCAAAATGCAAATTGTCTTGGTACAATTTCTCAAAAACATCTCTTCTCACTCTCAACCTCTCATCATTTGCAGTAGAAATAAGATTAACAAAGTTAAGGGTAAAGACAAAGAACAAGCATTATCTCAGATTGCTTTGTGAGTTTCATATTTACCGCTGAATGTCTGATCAATGTCAATGTTTTCTACAAACACAGGAGAGTAAAATAAGGTATTACCTAAGAAAACATTATAACCATGAACTTGTTCTCTGATGCAACTCTTTTTAGCTGTCCAACTGTAATCAGACATGGAGAACTTTAAATCTGAACGGTGTATTTAATAAATCAGGAAAATGAAAATTAAGCAAGTGTTCAGAAGGCCATGATCTACAAGTGTTGATCACTTTCACTTCATAATATTCTCCACAGGGAAGGTAATATACAACAACGCTAAAAGTTTCCATGGTAAGTGGTAATATTTTAAAACAAAACCAAACCCAGAATATTTCCACCTGGACTGATGGACACAACCAGTCACTTTCTAATATGGCAGCAAGCTACACAATTTTTTGTGATGTACACAAGTGCTCATATTTAATCTAGCCTCAAATAAATGAGAGCTATCAGGGTTCAAAAAGGGAACTGAGTAATTCATGCAGGTTAGGTCCATCAATGAACATTAGTCAGGATAGGTAGAAATGGTGTCCCTAGCCTCTGTTTGTCAGAGGTTGGAAATGGATGTCCGGAGAGGGATCACTTTTGTGATGTTCTGTTCACTCGCTCTAAGGCATCAAGCATCAGCCTCTGTCGGAAGACAGGATACTGGGCAAGATGGATCTTTGGTCTGACCCTGTATGGCTGTTATGACCAGAGTGAGAGTTCAAACATTTACCTCTAGCATTCGTGGTATCCATCCTTTCCGATAACCGTAAGGGGGAGGTTCCCTGCGCGATGAAACCAGTGCAGTCTGCCTTGATCTCTGAGATCTTGCCCTTTCTTCTAACTCTAGCTGGTCTTGAGACAGCTGAGTTGGGGCTGGTAAAAAACTGCACAAACAAAAAGAAAAGGGTGTTAACTTTGACAGCCACACCAAATGCAACATTTCATTCTGTTATTAGAGTATTCCAAGGGACTGTTCATCTTTGCCACTTTTCAACTGGGCCACAGCTGTTTCTGAGTGGAAATGCTGACAGCAGCGGCACTCTTTCTCCACCTCTCCGTACCTGATATAATGAATTCATAATTTCCCACCACTGGTTGAAGCAAAGCATGGGAGGAGCCACGTCTGCCTTTTCTTTAGCAACACAGCAGTAGGAATCTCACAAAAGTAACCTACAACTTTCCATATAAGTATGTTTTCTACTATTCTTCTGAAGTGAACAAAAATATATCCTCCCATTCTTAATGACTCCTTCACATAAACACCCACAAATAGACCATGATATACCTCATTTTCACCAAGGTTTGGACAAAGTAACCAAACTATACAAGATGTACCTTTTCCTGGATATGAGCACACTTTCTCCAAAACACCTCTTGTTCCCACTGAACAAAAGCAAAGGATTCAGCTAAAAGCTCATATTCTCAGCTTTACACTTTTAGATCCCCCTACACCACCATTTGAGTACCAGGCTGCTCCTGGCTTCCATTTCTTTAAGGCAGTGTTTCACAAAATGTGGTATGTATACCACCAGTGGTACATGAAAGGATTTCAAGGGGTACACAGCAAACAATAAATTACTAAAAGTCAGGAGATAAGCACTGGGAAAGCATGGGGAGAGGGGGCAGGGGAATATCCATAAGGCCAAAATCCTGAAAGAAGTAAGCAAATGTTTTAAGTTTGGGAAACACTGCCTTGATAAAAGTTTGGCTGCCAGAAGAATTGTACTTCTGAGTAAACGCAAAAAGGGCTATGCCTTAAGCAAGACAGAAGTGGACACCGACCTCTCAACTTCTCTTAGGAGACAGGCCTAAAAATTAGATGAAGCAATGCACATGATGGGATCTAATAGGGCAGCCCGTGGGTGCTTCCCCATGTCCAGCGCCTTACGTGGAGACCCCGTGCACAGGCACGTCCTGGACACCACTGCATCAGACCCCAGGCTCCCTATGCGCCGGTCTCCACGGAGGAGTGGCTCTGTAACCCCTCGATAAGGCTTCACGGGAGAACCCCTGGGGAGAGGGTGGGACGGGGGAGGAGGCTGCGGAGGGATCATTAACCCTGTCAGCTCCAAGCAGCTCGCTGCAGACTGCGGAAGAAGGCTGTCGTCCCTAACTAGCGCCTTCGCCAGGTCCTCGGTGGTACAGGCCCGAAGAGTGGCTGCCGAGCTCCCCACCCCTGATGCACGCTGCCCCAACTCCTCTCTCCGACCCTCCCCGCTGATGGCGGGGCCCGCGGCTGGGCGCTGGGGAAAGGCCCCGGCTCGGGGCGGCCTACACGCCCCCAGCTCGACTTGTCCTTCAGCGGGGCTAGGAGCCGCTTCGCTCCCGAGAGAGAGCCCCCAGGACCCGGACTCCGCGGGACACAAGGGACATTAACCGAAAGAAGAGCGGAGGGACTGCAGCCTGGGGCACAAGCCAGCTCCACCAACCTGGTAAGCGCCATCTTCCTCGCCTCGCTCGAGGGCCCCTAGCCGCTCGCAGGACAGTCGCAAATGCGCAGGCGCGGGCATCAAAAGCATTCTGGGAGTCGTAGTTTCTCATCTTTTTGTCTCCGCGAAGACCGCGTGTTACCCAAGCCACCCTTTGGCCGAAATACCTTTTGGGAGTTGTAGTGTTCCGTGGTGACAGCGAAGTAGCCGTGTTAGTCTGTAGCTTCGAGACTTCTTGTTGTAGTGTTCCTTGCGAGCCTGCGCGAGACTAGACAAACGCATATGCGCAAGGGTTAGGTATTGTGGGAATTGTAGTTTCTGGACCACAACGTCCTTGTGTTGCAGGGCCGTTCTCTGAAGGGTTGGGAGGTATCTGTTCAAAAGAAAACTGAGCAGAGCCAGATGAACGGTCCTCTTTGCCCAGGGTTATTAGGTTTTACAGAGTCCCTGGATACATGTCTTTTTCCTCATTTAAAACAAAATGATGACAATTATGGCATTGAGGCTATTAATACTATTGCCTTTTGAGGAACATAAAGCGTTTCCTTGTGTGATGGGTTGTGTTGCTAGCTGAGTGATATTTCTAAATACATTTTCTTGCGTAGACACATTATTTCAAAATAACATATTTTTAAATAGCTATTTTTAAATGTCTTATTTTGGAATAATGCTGCTGTGTGCCCATAACCTTAGAGAGCTCAAGCTGGTCAGTTTATCAAAAAGCAGAGTCAGAGGGAGACTTCATTATATTATACAAGTAACCTGCATGGGGAGAAAATACCAGGTACCAATGGGCTCTTAAATCTTGCAAAGAAAGGCATGAGATGAACCAATACGTAGAAGTGGAAGCAGACAATTCAAATGTGAAGTTAGGAATGCAATTTAAACAGTGAGGATCCTTAATCATTGGAATAGATTAGAAACAGAAGTGGAAGATTCCACATCTCTTGATGTTTTCATACACGGACTGGAGATACTAGTTTTTCCTTGCAACTTGAAACGTACGTAAACCCTACTTCCTTAAGATAAAAGCGTGAACCCTCAGAGCCCCCTTTTTCATTACCTGATTTTTTTTGACATAATGGAATAGCAGCACCACACGTTTCAACTATATCTTTGTGATGGATGGAAGGGCTATTACCCTTTTTTAGACACCCCAGCCATTCAATTAGTTAAATTACCTGTAAAGAATTAAACCCAGAGACTGTGTATCCTTGAAAATCTCCAGGCAGTGTTTGCAGGAAGCCAGGTGAACCAATGAGAAGAGAGTGTGAGATTTGAACTGAAGCAGTGATCTGACTGCCGCAGTCTTTTGTGTGGCTAGAGGAGAGAGAGCCAGATAAAATGACAAAGTGGGTCTTTGCCCATGAAAGCTTATGCTCCAAAATATCTGTTAGTCTATAAGGTGCCACAGAACTTCTTGCTGTTTTTAAAGATACAGGCTAACTCAGCTACCTCTCTGATACAAGATAAAATTAGCCAGAAACCAGATATGGAATTTTGCAGTAACATCCACACCTAGAAGGACTGAATCTTGGAACAACAGATACACAAGTAGATGGGGATGTTTAGTCAGATGCAATTAGGTTGTATTTTTAATTCCAGGTTTGGTTCGTGGGATATCTCTGGTCGATTTATGTACCTTCCCCATACACTGTAACTTACAAACTGAATCCCAGGGAAGTAATTTTCTGTGCTTTAATCTACCTTTTTCAGTTGCTCTGTAACACCTAACAATTAGGTATACTTATCAAGTATGTCTTCTTTGTTTTGTTAATAAAATCACCCTTTTAAGACTGTCAGGGCTGCCTTCCGACTCTGAGTGCAGAAAGTGGGGTCCTTCAAAACCTTAAAAATACCTTGCCTGAAAGGCTCTGCTTAAAAAACTCCTGAAGGTCACAGATTCCCTGAGCGTGGGAGGCAGCTGCCACCATCCAAGTGGAAAAAAAACCCCAACTTTAACTCAGGAAGATGCACTTCAGATATCTCTCTGCGGGATATCCCACACTCTTAATGTTGTCTCAGAAGAGAGCTTAGAAAAAAAAGAGCTGTAATCGGACAGCCAACCTTTCAGTCTAAAGGCATGTATATATACAGACTCTCTTCTCAGGAAACATGGATCAAATCATTGCCCTAAAAATTTAATTTATTCACAAAATGAAAGAAAATAACTCAAACATACCAGTTGCAGCACCAAGAATTACTTCCCTGGGATTCAGATTAGAAGTTACAGAGTATAGGGGAAAGAATCAAATAATTAACCTGAGCAACTGGAAAAGTCCACGCCAATTAAAAAAAAATAACCTGATGACATCTACATAAACATTTTCTTTCTATTTACATATCTACAGCTGATTTTGAGACTGTCAGATTTACTGGATTTATTCCAGCTGCTGAGGAGCAATCATTTCTTTTTGTCTCCTCTGCAGCCACACAAACACCCTCAGACTGTAACTGTTCCCAGTTAAAAAAGTTTCTCTTCCTCCAGTTGGCTTACCTGCCTGCCTGCTGCAGACAGCTCTGTTAACCTTCTCCTGCATTCATTTATGACAAAGACTATGCTCTGATCCCTGTGTCCTAAATGGCAGGATGTTCTACGTGCACATGCTTGTGACTGAAAGGTCAGCTGTTAAGAAATTGCAACTTTCTCAAGCTCTCTCCGGAGGGAGGGTTAAGAGCTTGGGGTTACCCCACAGGAAGACATCCCAAGTTTGCCTTCCTGGTTGCTGAAAGGGGTTTTGGTGCTTGAGTCATGGAAGTGTATCACCCAAGGTGAGGGAAGCTCTGATCTTGCGAAGCACTTTTTTTTAAAGCAGAAGCCTATAGTGGCAGGGTACTTGAAAGCTCTTGCAGGCTCCGACTTTCTGCACTCAAAGTGCCAGAGTGGGGATCATCCTGAATAACCCCAAAGTGACTGGAGGGAGTCCAATTTCTGTATAGAGCTGTGATGTCCAATATGCTAGCCACTGGGGTTATGTAGCTGGTTGAGTGCAGCTAGCTGGCTTGAACAATGAATATATCTTCAGAACAATGTGGTTAGTTTGCTTTCGCAGTAGCCGCTATAATGGTGACTCCTTCAGTGGTGACTCCTTCAGAATTGGTTGGATACCACAGAAGCAGACTGTCCCTCGCTGTTTCATGACTACTCTGTCATGGCTGCCAAAAAAGGACAACTAGTACCAATTATGCTGGTGGCTTCTGTGGTGCAGAGAGCAGAACAGGACTGTGATACATCTAATCTTGTGTAGACAACTTTCTGCCTTAAAACAGTTATATTGAGTTCTTTGGGGAAGATCAGAGCTGTTAAATTACAGACATCCTCACGCTCTGCTTCAGTACTCTTCACATCTTGCAAATTCAGAATGTAAATGCCTCATTAAATGTCTTGTGACAAATGAAGATGACAACATAATGGAATGTAATGAGTTATTACTGATATCAGATATCTGTATTCTTAGCAGTCACTTTGCTAAATTGCACAAAATGATCAAAATCAATTACAGTTCTCAGGTCAAGGGACAAGTTATTTCATGGATAAACTGTCAAATAGAAAAATAAAAAAGAGAAGGCTTATTGAGGTTCAGTCATACTGCCAACCCTTGTGCCTACATTCTTCCAATGGTTACAGGCAGCATTTAAAAGGAATAATTATATCTGGGGAAAAATAGGGTCAGAGGGCCCATTAGTGCTTTTGTCAAAGTCTTTAATTCTTTGAGCTGCATCTGTATTATCTGGGATGATTGAAAGGGAGGCTGGTTTAATTTCTGTAATTTGTTACACTTCAAAGGAAAGTGAAATTGTTCAGGAAAGCAATGATAATCTCATATATTTCTGTAGTGCCTTCCAGGCTTCCTCAGTGCTTTGCAAAGTGGATGGTGGTAGAATTTCACCCATTGATGGTATGAAGCCTCCTCAAAGTAAAACACAATGGCTTAGCAATAGCATGAAACAGCCTAGGACAGGAAGTGAAAGAGAATGCCTTAACCAATTTAAATTATCAGGGGATTTACAGAGGTGAAACATAATAACCCAAGATGGAATTTAGCCTGCTTGAATAATAAAACCCTTTGAAAAGTTTAAAAGGCTATTCAAAGACCACAAGACTGGTTTTACATCTCATTGAAAACATAGCAACTCAAGGAGCACAGCACCCTTGTGCCACATTCAGGGCTTGAGTCATTACTAACTCAATGCAAAGAACAGTTCCTACTGAATTAACAAATACAGGAGGTAGGTTTCCTTTGGAGGTACGCCCTCCAGAATTAATGTGGTCTCACCCTACTGATGACAAGATCCTAGTGGAGCTGGGATGGCTGTCATAACACAGACAATTATGAACTTTCCATTAGCTGGGTAAAGATGATATAGTTGAGTCTTTTTTTTTAGAAGTTGGACTAGATGAACCTAATGTTTCATTTTGTGTCTTTGCCCCACAATTTGCTTGAACTTGGCCCAGTGAAAGCTCTCAGTGGGCATGTTAACCTGTACTATGGAACAGTATCCAGATGCTTTTGCTCCGTTACCCACTTGATTGTGCGATCTTCAGTCTTGCAGCTGCGTAATGCTACAGTAGCATGGATGCGATAATACAATTTCATTTGGTGACCTGAATTAACAAAACCTGAAAAATATTTTTGAAACACAGGTTTCTAGTAGCCATGGCCTTTAGGGGCCAGATCTTCACTTGGTATCAATTGACATAGCCTCCCCTAAATTCAATACGGTTACAATCAGCAGAGGATCTTTACAGCACTATCCACCAACCATAGATCATGACAGATCACACAGCAGGAAGGGCCTGCTGTATCATACAGTCCTTCCCAGGGCACTCTGAAAAGCCATCAGTTACCCCAGAATGCTCTCTGGTTAGAGCTCTGGGTCAGGATCACAGAATCACCTGTTCTGTGAGTTCCTTTTGGTCTCTCCTTTTCTTGTAAACCAGGAAAACCTGTTACTAGGGAGACTTTTCGGATTTCTTTAGATATTTAATATGAATAAATTTAAAAGAGAAAGAGAGCAAGGTGGATGAGACTGCCATACGCTCTTCAAATTACCTGACTGACCCCTTCCTACTGTGGGGCTGGGGCAGCAAGGTTCTGAGCACTGTGGTTAAGTTTCAAAACCTCAGGCTTGTGGCTTTATTCACAGTAAGTATTGCGTATTTACCATAAATGAAAGTAAACGTTTTTCGTCTTTCGTAGCCATTGGGAATGCTCTGAGATTTATTTTATCCGTTGATTGAAACAAAAATGAAATCAAATATAGCATCTTTATTCTATGCCAAGTTCTTTCATGTGAGTCCATTGTAGGCTCACACCAAAGAGCCTGGAACACTCTAACTTGGTGCTTATCCTAATTATAGAATAATTTAGCTTTGGTTGCATAATTACCTAACACTCTTAGGCCGTGTCTATACAAGCCCCAAACTTCGAAATGGCCACGCAAATGGCCATTTTGAAGTTTATTAATGAAGCGCTGAAATGCATATTCAGCGCTTCATTAGCATGCGGGCAGCCGCGGCGCTTTGAAATTGACGCGGCTTGCAGCCGCGCGTCTCGTCCCCATGGGGCTCCTTTTCGAAAGGACGCCACCTACTTCGAAGTCCCCTTACTCCCATGAGCTGATGGGAATAAGGGGACTTTGAAGTAGGTGGGGTCCTTTCGAAAAGGAGCCCTGTCTGGACGAGACGCGCGGCTACAAGCTGTGTCAATTTCAAAGTGCCGCTGCCGCCCGCATGCTAATGAAGCGCTGAATATGCATTTCAGTGCTTCATTAGTAAACTTCGAAATGGCCATGTGCGTGGCCATTTTGAAGTTTGGGGCTCATGTAGACGTAGCCTTAGGCACATGACATTATTCTACCAAACACTTGTTCTTTCTCCGTTTCAGCCCCAGCTGTAAGTTGTTCAGCTGAGAGCTTCAGAAATAACCAGCAGTCCTATAGCATCTTAAAGACTAACACTTATTTATTAGGTAATGAGCTTTTGTGGATAAGCCCCACTTTCTCAGATTTTAAATAAGAGCTGTAAGAATAGGATTATTTTGAAACACTATAACCTAGTTTATACAGAAAAGGCCAATAGCAATCAAATGCTGACATGCTCCACCCCTTCTGATGTACATAATGCCAAGACAAGAGATCTACTGATTTGAGCAAAAGACTGGTAGCCATGGCTGCTATCGTTTTTCATCTTGTGTAGCTGCAGGAAGTTGTGACGGGAGGGTGACTGAAGGTAAGGCACTGCCTTCTTTATTGGAGATCTACCTATGTGCTAGCCTGATAGCATCTATGATTTCTCTTTTGTTGCTCCTGAAATCTGTTCTGTGATCCAGAATGAGCTCAGTTGAGGTCGTGTCCTTGTTTACACTAAACTTCCAGTGACTCTTTTTGGCAGCAGGAGCAGACCTTTAGC
Organism: Carettochelys insculpta; assembly: GCF_033958435.1. Taxonomy (NCBI): domain Eukaryota; kingdom Metazoa; phylum Chordata; order Testudines; family Carettochelyidae; genus Carettochelys; species Carettochelys insculpta. Next base: position 41,390,201 of record NC_134142.1, on the reverse strand, counting down.
TCATATTCCCTAGATGAGCACTTCCCAAAGTGTGGGCCATGGCCCAGTACTAGTCCTTGGAAAAAAAATACCGGTCCTTAGAAAATATACACATTATCACTATGTACTATTATTATTGTGAATAAATAATAAACAGTGAAAAATTATTCATTTTTTCATTTTTTTATATGCATTTATATTTTTGGGCCACAAAAAGGTACTGAAAAAACTGGGTTCCAACTATATGAAGTTTGGAAAACCCTGCCCTAGATTATCTCCTACCATAAACCTAATTATTTTACTTTTGGTCTGTACTAATTTCCCTCCTATTTTTGCAATTACTTACATGATCCAAATCTCTCTTCTCATTGTGTGCTGTGTCCCATATTAACACCACTTTCAGGGATCACCTTTGTCAACACTGTTATGATGAAGAGCGAAGCCAACATTATGCTGGGATGCCTCCCTCACTCCCTTTTCAACTCAAAAACTGCCCTCTGTACTTTCACCAACCCAGGAAATCAACCTTAACTTTGACTTTCCTGACTGTGGTGTTAAATTTTCTACGGACAATGTTCCACAATTAACCCTCACTGCATTTATATTAATTTGTGTGTGATTAGACATAGATTATGAGAAAGACTGGGACTGTGAGTAGCAAGTGTCCTAGAAATAGTCTTCATTATATTTTGAACATCAAGTAATTGCCGTCCACCAAGGATCCCAAGAAGATGATGTTCTGGGTCACCTGCTAGCAGTTGCTCACAGGTGCCTAGCGAAAATGACATTCATCCTAATAATAATGTATCCAGGAAAGGGCAAAGCCAGTGGGAATCTTAGTTTGGTACAGGGGTCAAATTAGGCTGGTTTGCTTCAGTATCTATTTTTCTGGAAGCTGAGTCTTTGTGCTCCCGATATAAGATGTCATGTAAGAAAAAGTTTCTACATATTTTACTTGCAAAAGGAACCCTGAAAATTTGAACAGAGTCCAGCCAACGTAGTGACGTTTGCCTAAATTTGCAAACAACCTGGAATAATATGTATGATTGAGATTTGGACTATGTTACCAAGGCCTCTTTTGTCTCCTGCTGCTTTTGTTACAGCCTTGTTTACCCATCATTTATTTGTCACTTCCAGGACTCACTTTTTTATTTTTTTGGCAGGATCAGTTCTAACTGCTGTCTCCTCAACTTTATCCTAAGTACTTTTATTTTCCACTATGGATTACACAGCTGCTACTGAAGTCCATCTTATCTTCAATGACACTGATTGGAAAATAGAATTGATTGTCACTGATTTTCAACAAAAGTTTTATTGGAGGATAGCTATTAAATATTTCAGTGGGTGGTTATCAAGCTAGGTATTTATACTGTAGAATCTGAATGCCTCACAATAATCATGCTAACTCAGCAAGATCTGAACATTCTCTCCTTTGGTTCTCTGTTTCTAAGCATGTATTTAGGCTTTTTTGTTTTTCCATTTATCATCATCATCATTCTGGGGAAGCTTTGATGAAGAGCTTAGTTTTATATTTATTCTTGAATATGTTAAGATTTGTCATCATTTTTATTTTTCACAATAAGGAAATTGCTAGCTGAAAGCCAGCTGCAGGGTAATCTTTCCTCCTCATTCCAGCAAATCTTTCCCCTGTTGGTAACAGTTTCATTGTTACTGATGAGTACTGTTTACTCCTGGGAGAATTCTGTGCCACTGAGTACACCCAGAATGCATATTGCCCACAGATTTTTTTTCTTTGCAAAATATTGGTTCTGTTGGAGAGACACTGCAATTAGACCTTTCATCTCCCCAGGGCTTCTTGGGCATCAGAAAAAAGGATAGTCAGTTGGCAGAGAGTTAGGAGGAATAAGATGTTCTCTTCACCATGGGGCCAGGTGAGGAGGCAGACCACAGTGGGTAACATGGTGCTGCTGGTAGAATCACAGGCTAGGGGGCAGAGGGACTAGTGGGAGAGACAGACTGGGGTATGGGCTCAGAAGCTAGTGGGGTAACAGTACTGATTAGGGGTTGCACGGCCATGTGTACGGGGGGAGGTGAAGGGACGCATAGGGACAGAGATAAATGTGCCTGACTGAATGGGAGAAGCTAGGAGTCAGTCGGGATCTGAATGTAGGATGCTCCCCAGCTTCCTAACAATCCCCCCTAACTCCGTTCCATACTTCTTCCACCTATACCTACCGATCCTCCAAGTTCAGTCCCAGGCTGCTTCCCTCTCCCTCAGCCCTTCTGACCTCCTCCCCATAAGCCTTCTGAGGGGTGCAGAAAATACATTTGTATTGTCGTTCAAATTAATTTCTCAATGTTCCCCATTAATATGCCTATTAAAAATCTATTTGTCAAAACAATGCATTTCAGGATTTTTTTTTTTTGGTCTGCATTGTTACAGACATATTTACTCATAGGCATTTTGAACTTACCAAAATAGCTGAAAATTTGTGATTATATCGTGCTATTTTGACAAACAAAATGGCAGAAATTTAAAATATTGTGTGCAGAATTTTTAATGCTTTGGCAGAGAATTCCCTCATCAGCAATTGGTGCATGCAGACATTTCAGATAGATACTAGCACTGAGGTTGAGGATCAATCACATCTATCTATAGTGCTTCCAAGGTCCGTATCCCCTGGTTAATCCAGTAGTTTCTGCTTTGTTTTTATGGTGTTTACTTGCATCAGAGTTTTTAATAAGGAAAGTCTTAAACCTGCCAAATCATCAGAAAGTTCATGAAACTGTTTATGGCAACAAAATTCAAATTTCAAGTCCAGGTACCTGTAATTCAATGTTTTTCCCTTGATTGGGAAATACTGATTGGAGAGCAGTTTTACTGCTGCAACCAAAACACCCAGTCAAAAAGGGATCTTGGGGCCTCTGGTCAGCTACTGACCAAACCACTGACTGTCAGGCTAGCAATGCCATTTATTAGGGCTGAAAGGCTTCCTCCTAGCTCCCAGGCTGTATGGCTCCCAAGAAGCAGCTGGCATATCCTCCCTCTGGCTCCTATACATAGGGGTCACCACAAACTGCCACATGTTGCCCCCAACGCAAGCATCACCCCCACTTGCCAGGACCTAGGCAAGCAGCAGGGGTGGTGTCTGCAGATGGGGTAGAGCATAGTACCATGTGACCACAGGGACAGGAAGGGCAATGCCAGCTGCTTCTGGGAGCATCTTGAGGTAAGCACCACCCCAACATTGTACCCCTGAGCTAGTCCTACACCTCAACATCTTGCCCTAGCCCTGATTCTCCTTCCACACTTCTCGATCCCAGTATGGAGCAACCTCCTATGTTTCAGCCCCACCCTAGAGCCTTCAGTCCCCCTCTGCAACCCTGCTCGTCCCCCACCTCCTCACTCCTGGGGGCTGTGCTCCTCCCCACTCACCAGGTGGCAGCAAGTGGTGTGAGCACAGACCCAAGGAATCAGGAAGAGCAGGAGGCAGCTATTCCATCACCTGCGGCTCCCAACTGCTGCCCTAAAGCTGCAGGTGAACCTCCCTCTCTGCCTTGCTCCATGGTTGCCAGTTCTCCTGGATTGCATAGACTAGACCTATTGCAGCAAACGGCATACAAGCGGTTCGGTGCAGGCGAGCGGGCAATTCTTGCTCCTACTCCTGCACAGATTCTGCCCCTCTACTGAGCGACCACTCCCCCTGTGGGGTGGGAGGAGCTCTATAGCTGGATCAGTGAGCTGAGGCCCTATTCTGTGCAGCAGCCCTGAGCCCCTGTGTGGGGCTTGCTAGGCAGCTGTAGGGCCGTGCAACGTGGAGGGAATTTAGGCCTAAACTCCCTCTCACATCCCAATCCACTGCCTTAGCCTATAGCCCCTTCCCACACGCTGCACCTCTCACCCCCGAGCCTACACCTCGTCCTGCACCCCCGCCTCTGAGCCAGCATCGTGCAAACGGGTGAAGGGTGGAATAGGGAGTGACTGGGAGTTGGAGCAGAGAGAGCAAAGGCTGCGGTGTTCGGCTTTGTGCCGGAAGAAAGTGCGCGTACCCCGAATTGCTAGCGTAGAGACGGGATTATCCTGCTCCTTCCCTACCCCGCCCACAGCGTACCGCTGCTGCTCGTACCGAGTGTTTGGTTCGCACAGAATCCAAGCCTAAAGCGCCGGTGCTTTTGGAGCGGGCGCACCAGCAGCGCTCACGTGACAAAACACCCCTCCCCTTCTCGGCTCTTCAGTGAACTCGCTCAGGGTCCAACGTTTGTAGTTCTCTAGGCTCCTCCCCATCCTCTATCACACGGGGTTGGGACCAGCGCAGGACTACAAGTTCCAGCATGCGTGACGGGGATGAGGCCGTACCATATGCTTGAAGTGGGGGGGGCCCTTGTCTCCATTTACAGGGATCGAGGTAGCGCTAGGAACCGGTAAGTGTGCGGAGCGGCCTCTTGTACTCGCTGAGGGGTGGGAGGTCCCCCGTGTCCCACTGGGAGGGTCTGCGTCCGGTGCAGTTTAAAAGGTTGTGTAACTAATCAGGAGCCGGCCGGTTCGGGCAGCCGGGCGGGAGATAACACCTTCTCACACATACCGCACACGCGCGCTCGGTGCCGCCGGTCTGGTTCGGCTCTGCCGCCGGCGTTCTCCTGTCAGTCCGCCTGCTCCAGCCGCTGTCCCCGTTTTCTCGTCCCCCAGGTCCAGCCGCTGTCCCAGGACAGCCTCCGACCCAGCCTGCTTTCCCCGCTCACCTCCGCTTCTGCCCTGCACTCCCACCCGGCTTGCCTGCCTCTTTGCGTACCGCCAGTGCTGCCCTGCCCTGCCCTCCCCCCCTCAATTCTCTCCGCCGCCCCCCAGGCCCATCACGCTCGGTTTCCACATCCACCAAGCCCTGTTCGGCCCGCTACTCGCCGCCGCCCAGCCATCGCCTCCTGCCTAAACACGTGCTCAAGGACCAGAGGTGCCGTCAGCGTAGGGAGGCTCGCAGAGCTCTGGCTTATGTACTGGCACACCCGCTGGCCAAGTCCCATCTTCAGCATGCCTGCCAAAAGCCAGAAGAGGAGAGTGAGTGTCTCGGAGACCCCATCTCCTGCCACAGGCAGGTAGTGGGTGGCTGCATCATTGCTGCGCTTAACCTTCTTACTTGCTTGTCCTGGTTCTTCACCAGAGAAGCTGCTAATATTGTGGAGTCGGTACTCCCCATTGCTGTACAGGTAACATGCAGCAGTGATTGTGGCTGGAAGGTCTAGAGTTTCTCATAAGGTGTAAGCCTATGGTTCTCATCCTTTGCTTTATCTGAAAGCTGCACCTTCCCAGAGGCCTAATTTTTCAGTACCTCTTGGTTCATTGGTTTCATAGACCGCGTCAGGTATTCAGTCATAAACTCCAGTCATAAACGGTTTAAACCATATATAAGTTTAACTTTTATTTCTTTTGCACATGGTATTGCAAACATTGAAATGGTGGGAGTAAGTGTGAGGGTCCCCAATCTTCATGTTGTTGCAGGCCATAGTGTCTGAAAGTAATCATCTGGTGGTGGTTCAATGGCCTACAGTAGCCCTCCAACTTTTGCAGTGTTGACTTATGCAATTCTTAGAATAACATGAGTCAAAATCAACCAGTGCTGTTGCACCAGTGAGTTGTCTGGCTCCTGAGACTGGCAGGGAGCTGGGAACCAGGCAGCAGCTGGACCCTTGCACTGGTGGCTCCCAGCAGCTGCACCTGACTCCCAGCTCCCATCTGCTTGCAGGGGCTGGCAAACTGACCAGTGCTGTTGCGCCAGTCAGGTTCCTGGCTCCCATGAGTGATGGGGTTTGGAAACCAGGTGGCAGCCCAATCCTTGTGCTCTCGGCAGCTGCTGAGGAGAGCTGGAAGCCAGGCGCAGCAGCACTGGTCAGTTTCTTGGCTTCCACAAGCAGAGGGGAGCTCGGAGCCAGGCAGCAGGGTGAGTGCTGCGAATAGGCATGGAGCTGCCACCATCTTCACCATTGTTGCCAAGCCACTATGCAGCCCTGGTCCAGGGGGACCTGAAGGTAATAGGGTCCCTCCCCTGTCCTGACATATACAAAATTTGACTTACGTGTGGTTGCCCAGGAATGCCACCTACATGTGAGTGGGGGGTCTACTGATTGAATGTAGGAGCTCTGGTCAGTCTGGCTGTAAGTTACAAACATGGTACATAAGCTGCATTATGGACTAAGTAAGGTGAAAGTCAAAGAAGCCAGTTCATGGTGGTAAAGACTCACTGACACCTTATGGAAACCCTGGATATATAACTTATTCTGGCAGTTCTATTTCTATATCTTGTATTAGATTTATTTTAGCCCCAACTTTTTATTACTAAGAGACATTAGCACGAAAACAGGATCTTGCTGCTTAAAAGCTCAGCTGCTCCTAATGTTTATTTCCCACTTAAAGGTGCCATCCTCTATTTGTGACGTTCTAGTTAGTGAGTATGGAAATAGTTGTGATGTCACAAACTGCAGAACATGGCTTGAGGTGGGAATAAGATGAGGGAACAGATGGACCTACATCCTGTCTTCAGACAAGTGTTCTTAATAATGTAGAGAAGAAAAGAGAAAACAAGATTTTTTTCCCCTCATTAAAAGGGGATGCTACCACTTCAGAGATTAAAAAAAAAATAGGACCAGAAATGTTTTTATTAATAAAAACTATTTCTTAAAGTATTTTGGAAGTTGTGGAGAGCACTGGGCATTTCTGTAATATTTTTATGAAAAGTGTATGTGTCTCAGGTTACCGGCTTTGGTATTACTCTGGTTAAATGCAATGAGTTAAATCAAAGCAGGTTGTTAGGGCAAAGCAAACAGGTGATGAAACAATGTCAGAGAGAAGATGCTTCTAGAGAAAATACCAAGGATCTTAAAGGGAATCATGGTAGAGCCATTGGAAAATGCCTGCCTGCTTGGCTCCAATCAGATGTGCAAGTTAATTTTTCCCTGGCCTGAATCTAGGATCAAAGAGACACTCAACTTTTAAAGACACCTGTGTAGTGAGGAAGTAGGACTAGGCTTTGATTAGTAGATGCTTCTGCTAATGCATCCCATAATGATATTTGCTTTTTGGTAACAGTGTTATGCTTTTGACTCATATTTAGTTTGTGGTCTGTTATGACCCTCGGTCCCTTTCTGTATTACTCTTTCCTATGTTGTCCTTTCCTATTTTGTTTTTCCTTCCCAGCGTCTGCTCTCCCCTCTCCTGCCCTGCCCCTAGACCACCACAGACAGGTGCTGCTATGGCTGTGCTGGGGTGTCCCCCACCTTTGGTGGTCTTGTGAGGCTGGACCAATGCCCTGCACGTGGCAGGTGGGGGCTTTTTCAGCTCATACGGGTTAACCGTAACAGGTAATCCTCATCATGGTTTGTGGATAATCAGCTGAACGTGAGGTTTCAGTGCTATGCTGTTGCCAGAAAGGCTGAGGTAATCCTTGGGTGCATAAACAGAGGAAGCGAAGAGGTTGTTTTACTTCTGTATGTGAGGCTGGCATGTGTGGTTCTTCAATACTGCATCCACAACTTAAGAACATTGATGGATTGGAGATCGTTCAGAAATGAGCCACCAGAAAGAGGAAAGGATTAGACAACACGTCTTATAGTCAGGGTGACCATATTCCCCTAGGGTAAATACAGGACACCCTGGGGTGGGGCTTGTCCCAGCTAAAATGGGACGGATGGTCACTTTGTATCAGGCAATGGCTGCACCCTTCTTCCCACCCAGACCTCTCCCCTCCAGCCCACTCCTGAGCCCCGCACCCACTGCTGCACTTTACCTCCCACTCTAACCCCGGCCCCAGCTTGCTCCTGTGCCCTTCCTCCCAGCCAGAACCCACCACTGGCCCACTGGGGCTGGGGAGAGAAACAAGTCTGCAGGCAGGATCTTCAGGTCTTGGTGCTGCAGACTCCAGAGGGGCTCTGACCCTAGCCCCATGCCTCACAGGGCTCCAGTGTAGGGGTAGATGGGGCTCCAGCCCTGCAGGATGTCCAGAGGGGCCTTGGAGCCACACAGTACAAGGCTCCAGGCCTGGCTCTGTGATGCAGTGAGGGCTGGGTGGGGGGTAGCTCTGACCTTGCACCGCACAGAGCTGTGGCCCCAGGTCCACAGCAGGGGCCACCCTGGTAGGGCTCCAGCCCCAGCTCCACCCCAGCCCTGTGGCAGGAGTGTGGGGGTGGGGCTCTGGGTCCGGAGGCCTTGGCCCCCTACCATACAGGGCTGAAGCCCTGGCCCTGTGATGTGGCTGGGGCTGGGTCTCTGCCCCCATGCTGTGCAGACTCCGGCCGCAGTAGGGCTCTGGCTTGACCCCAGGCCCATGGTGGGGACTGGGGATGGAGGGGGCTCTGGTGATGGCCGCACCTCCCTTGCTCCAGCCCCCACTTTGCTGCCCCACAGCTCTGTCCCCAGCCCAACCACGCACCAAGCAAGGCTGGGGCTGGCAGTGGTGTCCCAGTGGTGCAGCAGATGGGGAGCAACATTTTAAAATGGTGGTGTCCGGAAATAAAGCACTGCGAGTCTCTGGTCAGCACAGGAAAAGGTCACCACGGAGGGCCAAATACGGGTCAATTGGTCCCATTTAAAAAATAAGTGAGGATGAGTTTTTGGCTCCCTAAATATGGGACTGTCTCCCCAAATATGGGACGGATGGTCACTTTAGGTATAGTAATTGACTCAAGGAGCTCAGTCTGTTTAGTGTAACAAGGTGATGGTTAAAAGAATGACTTGATATCATCCTGTAAATGCCTACAGGGGAGAAATTTAATAATGAGCTCTTCAGTGTAGCAGAGAAATGTGTCCCATGATCCAGTGTCTGGAAGTTGAAGCTAGGGAAGTTCAGACTGGACATAAGACAAAATACGTAACAGTGGGAGTAATTAACCATTGGAACAATTTACCAACCACTCAGCTGGGAGGTGGAATACCCAAGTTTAATACTAATTCCCCCATCCCTTCCCTTCCCACCTCCTCTGCCTGTCTGTTTTGTGTGGAGCAAACAGATGACTAACTCATCCTTCAAGAAACCATTTAGGTACCTAAGCCACTGGCCTCCAGGTTCATGAATGACAGACAGGTGCCTAACTGTGTCATACGGACAGGGGCTGTTGTTGCATCTCTCACTGGCTAGCTTAGATGGCTCCCTGCCTAGCATTCTGGCTTTTATGAATTTCACTGTAAGGCATCAAACTCTTCCTGCTCATTAAGGAAGTTTACATGCTTAACTTAGGGTTTGTGCATTGTAGTGTTCTGTGATTTTTTTTCCTAGGTGCCTGAACATTAAGCACTGTAATGTGCAATGTTGCAACTCTTAGGCTGCTTTATGGATCCAGGCCAAAGTTTCCAAGTTCCTACTTGCTGTGGGAACCAAGCCAAATGAACAGTTCTAAAGGAGCCCCTTCTATAAAACAAGAATGGTGAAGGCTTGGATCCAGTCTAAGAGAAGCAGAGTCATAGGACTCCCCTTTGAGTGAAGTAGAGCCCTAAGGTCTGTCATTATGAAGAGCGCACTTCCAAATGATTGTAGCTAAAGGCGAGAATCTATGATTTGTGACAAATAAAAAAAGATGTGGGTAAATTTTTTTCTTCATGTAATTGCTGGATATTTAAACAGCAGCCTTAGGCTTTTTTAACTGGAGTGAAATTGATTGGAAACAGAAAAGGAAACTGACCATCCTAATTCCATTACCGAAGATGCATGAAGTAGAAATGAAAAACTTTGTCAATGGAACAAGGTGGAAAAAATGGATTTGTAGGCATTTTTCAGGCTTGAATAATCAAAAGTGTCATTTAATAAAGCAGGAAAGGACCTGGTCAGAGGTAAGAGCGAGTGCTAGAGTTTCTGACACATCATGAAATCCCTGTGGGGGAGGGAGCAAAATCTAGTTAGCGCCTAATATTAAAATAAAACTGCCCAACCCTAAAATGCCTCCATTAATAATAATAGTTAAAACTTATACATGGTCAAATTACTTTACAAATGTAACTAGCTAGTACAGGTCTAAAAGTATGGAAATAGATATATTATTCTTTCCTCCATTTTTTGGGAAACTGAAAGTTTGATGTTAAGAGGTTTTCCCAAGCTTATATCTAGTGCTAAAGACAAAGCCAGGACTAGCACTCTGTTGTCATGATGCCCATTCTCATACTCTGCTAGTGGACTCTACAGCTTTGGTTATATAGGACCGTAAATGTCCCCCCCCCGGCTTACCACCATCCTGATGAGAAGCAGTTATCTTCCTGGTTTGTTGCTTTGACCACGTCACCCCTTCTCTGCCTGTTTCTGTTTGCAGTCCTTTCCCACTTTGTCAGGCACAAACTACTTATTTTTACTTCTAAGGCGCTTCATGGCATATCTCTGCCTTGCCATCTGACCCCCTACCCCTTCTCCCCTCCATCAACAATGACAACCTTTCCTGTCTATTTGGAACATTTTCCAACAGCACCTTTGTGCTTCCTACCTACCTGAGTACCCCGTTTAATAAAAGAAAAAAAAATCTAACTGTACTGCGTTAAATTGCTTAAGACCTATGGCAGCCTACAAAAGGCATGATAATGGTTAGGCAGCTGGAGTGCTGTGACTACTGCTTATTACACTAATCGTAACTGACTCACTGTTACCTTGTGCTCCTGCTGTTTGTTTTATGTTTCCATTGTCTCTTGTTTTTTACTTAGAGTGTAAATCCTTTAGCGCTAGAGATGATCTTGTTTTAATATATAAATGTATGTAATAAAATGCACAGTGTCTACCAGAGTGGAGCTCTGATCTTTGATTTGTGGCCTCTAGGCACTAGATGGCTATTGCAGTATGATCGTGAGCTTGGAGTGGAGCTCCGTATGCCCCTGCCTACTGATCACTATGAAATGAAGGCACAGAGAAGCATTATGTGGAGTCAGTAGCAGAGTCTGGATTAAAACTTGGAAGGCTTGTTTCCCAGAGCACTAAGCACTACACACCACTGTCCTCTCACAGCAAGAGATAGAAATTATGGGCACTTGTCGAGTCATCCATTCTAGAAAATCTTCCTGTACTTGCTTGACAGCTGATTCAGCTCAAAGCATATGTGCGACTGAACTATTTCCCAAGGCTGACCTAAATTGTTCCCCATGTACTCTTTTCTTCCACTCAAGTGATGATGGTTCTTCTTTTGTGTCTCTGCAGTGGTTGCTGGCATGGCCAGAAGGGCATTGAAACTTGTCTCTTTGGCAGTGGCCACCTCTGGCTTCTACCTCTACAGTAGCAAGTACCTGGATCCCAATGATTTTGGAGCTGTTCGGGTGGGCAGAGCCATTGCCACAGTAAGTTTCACCCTGGCAGGTTGCATGAGGGGCGCCATGAAAGATTTGCTGGCTGGGTTAGAAGGATCCCTAAGAGGGAATGGAATTCACGAGATTTCAGGCCCTAGAACCAAGTTTTCGGCATTGATACGTTTCATGTGTATAACTGGGTCAGAGGTCCAGAAACTTGGGTTTTTCTGTTTTGAGATTTGTGTGGGAGAAAAAAGAGATTGAAAATATGGACATTCTAGAGTGTAGTTTACAGTGAAGGAGAGAGAGAGGGAAAAGAGAAACACTGTGACAATGAGTGAACCTATACTTTATTGGTGAATCTGTTAGGATAGACTTGTGGGGCCAACACCCATTTTACTGTGTCTTTTTACCCCACATAGTCTTCTGCCACCTCTCATCCAGGGCTCAGTCTGGTGCGTCACCTCAATGCTTTTTCCAGTCATTTTCCTTTGAAGCTGCATTCCACATCCTTGATGGTGACTCCCCTTTCTCCTTCACTCAGGCTACGGCTACACAGTAGCTGTGACTCAAAATAACTGAGGCATTTTGTGCAATGCAAATTAGCTAAGTTATTTTGCCTTCAAAATTTCCGCTACCCTTCCCGGGATGCGGGGGGGGGGGGGGCGGCGCGGCGCGGTAGTGGCAATGGAATATTGCGCTTGAAATAATGCTGCTATTCTGAGCACTGTGTTTAGCTGTGGGGTTGCTATTTCGGGATATAAATGTATCCTGAAATAACAATCACTGCGTAGCCATAGCCTCATGGATCATTGAGACCATGTTGCTGAATAAAAAATATGTTGGTACCCTCCTGGTAATCCTTGTCTTGGGGCCTCAGTGCTAGGAATTTGAGGAGGAGGCTGGTGTCTATAAGTGTGTGTTTGGGGATTTCTGTCGGGGAAAGGGTGAAGTGAGAGAGAAGGCAGGAGGTGCACATAGGAGCAGCACACGCACTGCTTCTAAAATCTCAAAGAGCCCTGCTGGTCCTGGAGGGGTGTCTCCTTCATTTCACCACAGAAGTGTACCACAGCGTGCAAAAACATAATCATGGCAGCTTTCCATGAGATTCCTCTGTGGACAATCCATTTTCCAACACCCAAAAAAGGTAGGTCAGAAACTGTATAGGAGATCAGCCTTCCCTGCACTTCTCTTGTACTGTACATCTGTCACTTCATGACAGGAGCTCCATCACATACAGGCTCTGAGTACTAAGGTGCTGCTTCTGCACATTTAAAATGCTTCATTAGAGAGAATTCTAGGGAGTGTCCCCTGAGGGCAGCACTGCAAGAAGCAGGATCTGTAGCTGATCTCAGAATCCATGACCCTGTACGCAGACTGGAAAGGTGCATAGGCCAGAGCCGAAAGTGATGTGCGGAGTGTCTAGGAGCTGAGGTTGTTTGTTTTGATTTGGAGGGTGTATGTGTATAGTAGAAACATCAACTGTCACCACCGCATTAAAAATAACGTGAAGCATAGTACGTGTCACTTCATCATTTCAGTGTCCCAGACTAAGGTGGCGGCTGAGGTTTTGGAACAAGCTGATAAATTAAGTAGTAATAAGTCACCAAGGCTGGTTGGTATTTACCCCAGGAATTCTGAAGGAACTCAGATGTGAAATTACAGAACTACTAAAAGTTGTATGTAATAGGCTAAAAGATATGTAGGAGCAAAAACTTTCAAGTGCAAAGACTCGCTTCGTCAGATTCATGAGTCATGCATCTGATGAAGCGGGTCTTTGCCCACGAAGCTTATGCTCCCGAATATCTGTTAGTTTGTAAGGTGCCACAGGACTTCTTGTTGTTTTTGAAGATACAGACTAACTCGGCTACTTTTCTGATAAATGTGATATGTAATATATCACTTAGATCAGTTGTACCAAATGATTAGAGGGTAGCTAATGGGACATCTATTTTTTTAAAAATACTAATGAGGTGATCTGGCACTTCCAGGCTGATAAGCCTGATTTCAGCACCAGGCAAATTGGCTGCAGTTCTGTTCTTTACTATGATTAGCAGACATACAGATGAACCTGGTTTGTTGGGGGAAGAGTCAACATGCCTTTTATAAAGGAAAATCTTGATTTACCAGTCTATTAGAATTCTTTGAGCTGGGTCAGCAAACATATGGAAAAGGGAGATCCATGGGATGCAGTGTGTTTGGGCTTCAGAAAGTCTTTGTTGAGGTCCATCACCAAAAGCACTCAAGCAATGGACAAGAGGGAAGAGGCTCTGATAGATCAGTATCTGATTAAAAGATAAGAAATGAAGGATATGAATAAATGGTCAGCTTTCAGAATATAGAGCAGAAAAGAGTGGTTTCCCCAAGTGTTCTGCACTGGAATGAGTGCTGTTCAACTTAACCTTTAAAAAAGGGCTGAAAAGTGGAGAGTCAATGTTAGCAGATGATACAAAATTATTCAAGATAGTTAAGTCCAAAGTAGAGTGTGAAGTATTACAAAGGGAGCTCACAAAACTGGGGACTGGGCAACAAAATGGCAGATGAAATTCAGTGTTTAAAAATGCAAAATAGTACCCATTGGAAAACCTAATCCTAGCTACGCATACAAAATGATGGGCTGTGGCCACACTTGGCCAAAATTTTGAAATGGCCATGCAAATGGCCATTTCAAAGATGAATAATGAAGCACTGAATTGAATATTCAGCGCCTCATTAGCATTAGGACGCTTCTGTCTGCGGCACTTTGAAAGCGCCGCTTTTGAAAGTGTGTGGCTTGGCGCGGCTACATGGGGCTCCTTTTCGAAAGGACCCCACTCCTTTCAAAATCCCCTTATTCCCCTTGGATCATACTACAATAACCATCTAGTGCCTAGAGGCCACAAATCAAAGATCAGAGCTCCACTCTGGTAGACACTGTGCATTTTATTACATAAATTTACATCTGCCATTACATATTACATAAAATTACATCTGCCATTCCCCTCGGAATAAGGGGATTTCGAAAGGAGTGGGGTCCTTTCGAAAAGGACCCCCGTGTAGCCGCACTGAGCCGTGCGCTTTCAAAGTGCCGCGGCTGGAAGCGTCCTAATGCTAATGAGGCACTGAATATTCAATTCAGCGCTTCATTAGTAATCTTCAAAATGGCCATTTGCATGGCCATTTCGAAGTTTTGGCCAAGTGTGGCCACAGCCATGGTGTTTAAAGTCAGCTGTTCTACTCGAGAGAGATTTTAGAATCGTGCATAGTTCTCTGAAAACTACGTCTCAATGTGCAGTGGCAGTCAAAAAAGCTAACAAGATGTTAGAAACCATTAGGAAAAGGATAGAAAGCAAGACAGAAAATATCATTATGCCATTAAATAAATCTATAGGATACCTTGACTACCGCTTTCAGTTCTGGTCACTCCATCTCAAAAGTTATATTAGAAAATGAAAATGTACAGAGAAGGTCAAATAACAGTGATTAAGGACATGGAACGGCTTCTGTTTGTGGAGACAATAAAAACACTGGGATTTTTCCGCTTGGAAAAGAGGCAGCTAAGGGGAGATATGATTAAAAAAAATCTCTAAAATCTTGATGAGTGTGGTGAAAGTGAATAAAGACACTTTTTTTTTTAAACTCCTTCACACAACACTAGAACTAAGGGTCACCCAGCAAAATTAATAGGCAGGAGATTTAAAACAAATATGGAACTTTTTGCCAGGGGCTGTTGTGAAGGCCGGAAGAATTACTGAGCTCATTAAAGAATTAGAGAAGTCATTGGAGGACAGGTCTATCAATGGCTATTAGCTAAGATGTCAGGGATGCAACCCCGTGCTGTGTCCCCCTGGTCTCTGATTGTCAGAAGCCAGGAGTGGATAACTCAGTAATTGCCTGTTTTTATTTTTGTGTTTTTTACTCCAAAGCATCTGACATGAACCACTATGGAAGAACTGGGCTAGGTGAACCAGTGGCCTGTCCCAATATAGCTGTTCTTATATTCACTGCACAAGCACAACTTACCACCTGTATGCCTCAGGGGAAATTGAGGTACAAAGAGGGGAAGTGGCCAGGGGCCAGTCAGAGCGGAGCTGTTAGACTAGGAGCAATGGGTTACAAAGAGAGTTCTATCAGGCTCAGCTCACTACTTGACCATACTGCTTCCAGAAATAATAGGGTTGTACAGCAGCAGCTACAACCATAATATCTCATAGAAAAATCTGCAGCTGGTCCCTCGCCCCCCTAAGAACTTCTAAAGAATACAGGGAATACTTCTAAAATGTTTTTTTCTTTTCCTAACATACACAACGCACTGTATGGTTAGATTGCTTCAGTGTGAACTTCTGCCATGTTGCTGCACTAAGTTTTGTCTTCCCAGTGTCAGGGATCTGCTCTTTATCGGGGTCAGCAGGTGTTAATACTTAATTTTCATGCATTTCTCCCCAATCATGAGGGGTGGAGACACCTTTAAAATTAGTTTCAATCAGTGTGGGGCAGTCTGAGCTAGTTGGCTCTCCTGAATTTCACCAGCTCATAAGATTGTCATAATCAAGTCAGTCTTGTGGGAAAGGGTAGTTTTGCTAACTATGCTTGCATACATAGAATTGGCAAGGTTTTCTTATTGAGGTGTAGCAGCATTTTGGATGCAGAGGCAGTGGGTGGCTCTCACAGTCAATGTGTGCAATCAGCTTGGACCTCACTTCATGTGCTCTTGCTTTACATGGGTGTCACTTTTGTAATACCAGTAGGAAAAGCCCACATGCAGAGTTCCCAGATTCCATTGATCTCTGTGTACGTTGGCAACAGTAAACAAAATGACTTGTGGGCCCCACATTGAACCCCACCGAGCTGCTGGCTTAGATTCTGTTGTAACCATATGTTTCTGGAAGTTGGGGACCTAGAGGCTATAATGTCTGTTCCATAATCCAGCCCTGGGCAGACCTCTACTTAGCAGGTCAGGAGAGTCCCATCATTAATTTTTGGTTGAGGGAGAGAGGGGCTCTAGTTATGGCAGGTGAGGTTCAAAATGCTCAAAAAAGTTATATTAGAGAAGTACCCCAAACCATTGGATACGTAACTCAACCTCTTGGGACAGAGCTACGCTGCATCTAGGGTCACTGTCTGCAGGGACATGTGCAGGCCAAATTCAGCAGCAACATCTATAAATATGAAAAAAGACATGGAGAGGCAAGATAAAAAAAAAATCTGACTTTCCGCTATCATCTCAAATTTCTGGCTTGTTTGAATTTGGTGAGAAATTCTAAATTCATCTACACTTGTTCATCTGACCTTGTTAAATTTCCTTATGTGGCCTGAGGTAGAACTGTGGCCTGAACCCAGGTTTGGAGAATCAGGAAAGAAAACCCTGAGAGGCAGGGACATTGAGTGGGTACCTCCATTTCAGGACATGGCTAGGTTGGTGCATAACTTGAGGGTTGTGGGAAGCCAGCAGCTGCATGACTCAAAGTGGAAGCCCCATCCTCTGAGACTTTTAAAACTAGACTTGACAAAAGGCTGGAAAATGCATATGGACATCAATCCTGCATTGCCAGCTAGAGGGACTGGATGTTCTCTCAGGTTTTATGATTATGAAGATCGGTTTCTCAGGAGCATGGAGGAAGAAGAACTAATCTTTGATGGAAGTGAGCTGCTCTTTAGGGCCTGGATAGTAGCAACTCACAGAAAACCTCTAAATTCTGGATAGCACTGGGAATCTGATGTTGCTACTTTGTTTGCCTTCTGCATAGTCCAGGGTCTAACACAGACTCCGCCTTTTCAGAGATCATCCAGTTACAATCCTCTGCCATAGCTGAAGTTCATCTCAAACACTTGTGGGATTTAACAATGTGAGGTTTGCATATCAGAATAATCATAATACCAGTTTGTTGTTCAAGATTATGTAATTAGTGACTGCTTAATTAATTTCCTCTTCCTCTGTAATTCAGGGCAATCTGTTAGCTGGTTCTTTTCAAGTTGAAAGTGATAATTACCATCACTGACAAGAGATAATATAAGAACCAACCCAAACCTTCCCCCAAAGCTGACCTGAAAGTCCTCTGTTTCAAAGCTATTTTCTGATGTTGGAAAATGCCTGTTAGTCTTTTTCCACATACTTCTTCACCTGCCTCTCCACTCCTGGCTTCAGCAGGGACAGGAAGGGCTGAAAAATCACAAGAAAAGCCTTCTTCCAACAGGTTTCAGGACATACCAAAAATCTCTATCCAAAAAGGAAAGAGCAAAACCCTGTTTGTATCTGATTGCCAACCTCGCTCCAGAGCACGGAGTTTCAGGTAAATTCTTGTCTGGATCTTTTAGAGTTCACCCATTGTTCATTTCCAGTGACTCCCCTTCTACTGCAGAAATGACATTGTTTCCTTTGCCTCCAGAAAGCTGGGCTGGTGGATGTGTTTGCTGTATTTTGTGTAAAGGGCCCTGTCTAGTTTTACATTGGTGCTGGGCATTCATCCAGCCATAGAATCAAATGTCCTATAAGTTTAGAGCTGTTTGGAACTCTGATTCTAGACAGTTTTTTTGCAGATTCCATCTGCAGTGACAGGGACTGTGCATCCAGGATAGTGGTAGGGTTTGAAATCCAGATGGGGATTCTGCAGCTCAGTCTTCTGTCAAATGCTCTGATTAGATTTCTATACTATAAGAACAGCAGGGACTTTAATGGTCATCTAGTCTGATCTACAGCTCACAGGCCACAGACCTTCACCCACCCACTCCTGTAGTAGACACGTAATGTTGGGCTGAGTCACTAAAGTTCTCAAATCATGATTTAAAGACTTTCAGTTATCAAGAATTCATGACTAACTCTGGTTAATACCAGCAAATGACCCGGGCACAGTGCAGCTAAAACTTTGTGAAAGTGCTTTGAATATCCATTCTTGCCCTTACTGAATGTGAGAGGGAGAGGCATTCTCAGGCCTGCAATAAAATTTTCAAAAGCACCTAAGTCGCATTTCCAAAAGTGATCTAGGATCTTCAGAGCCTTACTCCCATTGGGTTTTACTGAGACTTACACTCCTCAGTGCCTAAGTCTCTCTTGGAAATAGGGTTTAGGAACCATCATTCACTTAGGCACCTGAAAAATGTTACTTTGGCCACATTACAACTTTTAACCTGTTTATAACCACTTAATTGCCTAGTCAACTCCAAACATGGTTTGTGACAGGGGTCGGCAACCTGCAGCTGTGGAGACGCATGTGGCTCTTTAAGGAGCCACTTGTGGCTCTGGGCACTGCCACTGCTGACTCCTCTTGTGGCTCTCTACACTGCCTCCGCTGAAATAGTGGAACTAAATTGAACTGGTTTAATGGCCAGCATTAAAACAATTCAGTTTAGTTCCATTATTTCAACGGGGACAGCACAAGAAGCCTCTCACTCTGTACATGGAGAAAGTGAGCAGGGGGAGGAGCGGCCAAGTTTTCCTCTTCCTGTTCGAAAAAGCCCAGCCATGCTAAGGAGGAAGTGGCGCCCCCACCAGCTCCTCCTTCCTTCTCAGCAGCTGCCGGAGCCTGGAGTTGCATCTGGCAGTGCAAGGTCAGCTCTCCCAGGACCCAGCCCAGCTCCCTGCTCGGCCTTGGGACCCGGTGAGCCTGGTGCTGGTGCTGCTGAGTGAGGAGCAGCTGGGAAAGTTGTATGCACTTTCTGACCTGAGAAGTTTGCGGGGGACCTAGGGCAGGGGGACACAGTGTGCATGTGGGGAGAGAGCAGAGGATGGGCAAGTAAGATCCAGATTGAGTGGGCAGGGTGGGGCAGGGAGGCTGAGGCAAGTTAAACCTGGGGAAGGGGGAAAACAATTTGGCATTGATAGGGGTTATGCCTGGGCATGGAGGGGGGTGGTGGGATGTGGGGGTAAAGCTTGAGGTTAAGGGGCAGATTTGGGAGCTGAGGCAGGTAAAGCCTGGACATGGGGGTGATTTAACTTTCTAACTGGTACAGATCATTGTGTGTGCACTGTTCTTAAAATAGGGGTGACAAAAAGTATGGTTTGATGTTATTTATTAAGGACCATCTCAAACTCATGTGCATTGCAGCTTATGAAGTATTGATTTTATAACTGAATTTGAACAAAATGGGTCTTCTCTCTATTTTGGTTGCAGACCCCTGGTTTATGACCACCCACTCGCTTTGTTAATGGGGTTAATATCTGGGGTGGCTAAGAGTGTTTCGCCTTTGACTGTAGGTTGGCTCATTGTTATATTCGTCAAACAGGTCATAGCATTTTTTTTTGCATGTGGTTGGATCCCCATATTATATCTTTGTAACAAGGTTTTCTTCAAGTGATTGCTCATGTCCATTTCACATGAGGTGTGTGTGCTTTCCACATACACCGGTGCTGAAAGTTCTTCTCTCAATGGTATCCTTAGAAGAGTAGCTCTAATGACCCCGAAGTGGTGCTTCCATGGCATAATATAAGGAGTGCTGCGTGCTCCCCCCACTTCCATTTCTTCTTGCCATCAGTGATAGCCTTGTAGTGTTCTGTTGCCTTGGCCGCAATTTATTGGAATGGTTCTAGACTCATCCCATGGAAGAGTTTTCCTGCTATTGGCCTCCGATGGGCATAGTCAATGCATTAGGTGCCTGGGGGAATCACACGTTACCCAGAAGTGTTCCTTTTGTGCAAAGCTCACAGCCAGAGCAAGAAAGGATAGAGAAAAGCGGCTGGAAATGCTGCTGTTTGATAAGGCCTTCCAGCCAGACATGCCGGAGAGGCCTCAATCGGAGGGACCCACAGGGCTCCATAAAAGGAAGGCGGCTTCCCTCACCCACTCGGTGCAGAAACGGAGGAAGCTCTCTCCAGCCCGATCCCTGCCGGCGGTCACAGTGAGCGGGACGGACGTAGCACACAGCCCCCAGCCGCAGTCCCAAACAAGCGGCAGTGCGGCAGTGCACGTGGGAGAGGCTATCACTGGCAGAAGAGCTGCTGCATGGACACCAACAGAGATGTGTTATTTGTAACCAGCGAAGGTGACTGTAATGCTAATCAGTTACCAAATCAGAGTGGCTGTCATGGTGTGGATGGATGTTGGTCTGACCTCTCCTATCCCATCGCCTCAGTGACAGCTTAGACATCACAGTTTGACACCAGGGAAGCTGTTCTGATGTTGCTAATCCTGGACTATGATTTAGCTGCAGAGATGGGGTATGAAAGGTTCCAGTTCACATGTAACCATCGGGCTGTTTAGTTTTACCTCATGTACATGGCAGATTCTGAATAAGGCACAGTATTGGTTATCAGCTGTTTTTTCAGTTCTGTTTCTGACTCAGCCATTGACCCACTGTGTGACACTGCCCAACTCACTTTCCTAGTGTTTGCTTTGATTCTCCCCATATGGACAATAGACATTATCTTGATTTATCTCCCAGGAGGGTTGGGCTGTTTAATTTATGAATATCCATAAAGTGTGCTTTGATTGCCTTGAATGGAAGGTGCTACAGAAGTACAGAGTATTACTTATTTTTATTAGCTCAGCGTTACTGAGCTGCTTGCCTGGAGGGAATTTTTCCATAAGCATAAACCACTGATTTTCATTGGCATTAATGTTTTTATCTGTATTTCTTTTGTTCCTCATAACACTTTTATTTTAAACAAAACTTAAATTTAGGGCCTAAAGCCAAATAGAAAGAGTCTCTTTTAATAAAGGATTTTTTGGTTTAATCTGAGGTAATTTCAGTCTTCATACTGTTTCTGGCTTGGTTTTCAGACAGCTGTTATCACCTATGACTACCTCACTTCTCTGCGGAGTGTCCCATATGGATCACAGGAGTATGCATACCTCAGATCACAGGTAAGATGACCACACCACAAGGCTGAGTCCCCGAAAGGCTTGGGAAGCAGAGAGAGCTCTATCAAAAGCAATGCCATCCACTGAGCTGCTGGTTAAGTCAATCAGCCACAGGGATGAAAGCAGGTTTGATCCTTACTTCAGGCTCCTTGCTGCTTAGACTGAAGTGAAGCACTGTCAAGAGGGCACTCAGCTCTTGGGGGAGTGGGAAGACAGATAGTCTTATGTTGCCTAACGACAGCAAGAGGGCCTTGTTTGTATCGTGCTTGTCCAGTTAGTTAGTGAGGACTGTAATACAAGTTTTGAGTGAAATGAACTGGGGGCATATATTATGGATGTAAAATCCAGTTTAATTAGTTAACCAGTTAAATGTTAGGTTTAACTGATTAAATGAGGGGAGGGATGGCTGGAGAGGTCCTGTTGCCGCCGATGGGGGATGCTCCAGCAGGGCTGGAGCACTCCCATCCAGTGTGCGCTGAGGACTGAGGCTGCTCCAGCCCAGCTGCAGCATCCCTGCCTGTGGCACTGCCATGGATGGGGGGCACTCCAGCTTATCTGGAGCAGCCTCTGTCCGTGGCAAGAAGGGCCACTCAAGCCCAGCTGCAGTGGTGTGACCCCCCACCACCCGTGATGACCCCATTCCCTACTGGTTAACTGTACTGAGTAAGCCTCATCTGTTTAGGGTGAGGCTAACTGGTGAAACATTGACATCCCTGGCAGATATTGTGGGTGAGTGGTTGATCCTCTGGTCTTTGCTGCAGAGCATTCCTGAAGAAACTGAGAAGCAATTGGGCAATCTAAGGGACTCTTCACTGCCAGAGTTTCTGTCAGTGTGTTCTGATGTAACTAATTAATATGAATAAAAATAGCTTCCATAGTGACAAGAACGACAATATAAATAAAATCTCTGCCAAGGCCCCTCAATCGTGCCTTGCAAAGCTCTTGTTTTTCACTTCTGGGGCCTTGCACTGCCAATGCCCTTTGATCCTTTCTCAAAGATTCTAGTGCTTTTGTGCTTTTCCAGCCTTCTGTCTCCTCAGCTGTATCATTCCTGGAGCTTCTTCATGGTAGCGGATGTGGATTGTGCTGATCTATGCCCAATTAGGCAGCAAACTTTGAAATAGGACTACCGAGCCGGTTTAATTTTCACTCAACACTCCTCAGGGTTAGACTTCGGTGTCCTGAGGTGAAGAGCTAGTGGATTGGGCCAGCCCATCCGCTTACTAAGACCAGAGTGCACCACGCAGCCCCTCTTAGAGCTTAGTCACATGTACCTGACTGTAACTAATACAAAGTGCTTAGGAGTGTCTTGCAGGGCAGCTTGCCTAGGGTTGCACTCACTTTCCTCTATGACTGCAGAAATAGTTGTTGTCGCTCTTCTAGTCACAGGTGGGTGTTACTTGAACTAACAGGCAGTAGATGTCAGATTGACAGACTTGGAATTTGGAGCTGTCTCTCTCCTTCTGCCCATGTCTCTGCCATCTTCATAACTCTGCAGTAGCCCTGAGGACTATGGCTTTTACTCTTGGATGCTGAGTCCAATGCAGCACTGGTTGGTAAAGAGTGAAAATCCCCACCTTTTTCTACGAGTGTCCCCGTGGGTGCTCCACAATAGGTGTCGGGCTCGCCCCGGCGCCGCAGATGGGAAACTTTCCAGCAGTTTCTCTCGGACCGCACGTGTGCGCCCCTGGCCACGTGTGCGATCCAGTCCCCGCCAGTTCCTTCTTAACCGCCATCGGCTGCAGATGGAATCCGCTCAGGCTGCGGCCAGAATCAGCGTAGTTAGAGTTTTTAGTTTAGACTGTTGATTTCTTTTCTTGCAAAAAAAAAAAAAAAAAAAAAAAAAGGGGGGGGGAGCGAAAAGGACAAAAAAAATAATATATATAGAAAGTTTTAGTAAAAGAGAGAGAGAGGAGCGGAGACAGCGCGGGGCCGTGAAGGCCAGTAGGCCTCCTGCCGCGGCAGGCTGGGGTCCATGAAAGGGGAACAGGCACAGAGACAGTGCTAAGTACCCTAGTAACAGCTCAAAAGACTCACCGCGATGTCCTCTTCAGGATTCAAAAAGTGTGAGTCCTGCCGCGAAGCTATGCCGGCCTCCGATGGGCATAGTCAATGCATTAGGTGCCTGGGGGAATCACACGTTACCCAGAAGTGTTCCTTTTGTGCAAAGCTCACAGCCAGAGCAAGAAAGGATAGAGAAAAGCGGCTGGAAATGCTGCTGTTTGATAAGGCCCTCCAGCCAGACGTGCCGGAGAGGCCTCAATCGGAGGGACCCACAGGGCTCCATAAAAGGAAGGCGGCTTCCCTCACCCACTCGGTGCAGAAACGGAGGAAGCTCTCTCCAGCCCGATCCCTGCCGGCGGTCACAGTGAGCGGGACGGACGTAGCACACAGCCCCCAGCCGCAGTCCCAAACAAGCGGCAGTGCACGTGGGAGAGGCTGAGCCTCCGATTACTAAACAGCCGGCACGCACAGCCTTCAGAGCGGCGGCCGGGCAAGCGCTGGAACCGGTGGCACTGCCGCAAGCGGCACAGATCCCAGCGGCGCCAACGGTGCAGGGCCAACAGGCATGCAGCCTGCAGGCACCGGAGGAGGCTATCAGTGTGGCACCGCAGCTGAGCGTGCCGAGCGCGGCGCCGACAGCGGGGCCGAGATCCCTGGCACGGGAGGGGGCGGTGCCAGCCCCGCAGGGGAGGGGAAAGGCAGCAGCAAAAACCCGGCACCGCAGCCCTTCTCCGGACAGGGCTGCAGTGCTCCTTTCAACAACCCCTCCCCTTATGCTGCGCACGCCAACCAGAAGGCATGGGTCTCCTCCAGCCTACCCAGAGCCTCCTTCTCCGTTCCTCCAACCAGCGTCACCGTGGCTCGGGCCACCTTCGCCTTTTCTGGGATTGGATCCCCTGGAGTACTATCACAAACCAGTTTCACCACTGTCTCAGTCATCGAGAAGATCTCGCTCTCCCAGACATCGTGGGTATGCACCTTGAGAGTGGTCCAGGTCTCCATCCCAGGAACCATGCCCGTGCTGCCATGGTCGCCCTTACCATGCTGGGCATAGACACCACAGGCATACACCCAGGGGCAGGTCCCCCTCGACCGTCCAATACCCCCGCGGGCACTCACGGACGGGGAAGGAAACACAGCGGTCTCAGGGGGAATTGATATTGGAACCCCGAGATTTTCCCTCGCAAGCCTCTAGCGAGAGGGTGTACCACCGATAGCAGGACCCTGAGAGTTCGAGGGAGGCTTACCCAAGTGGTTCCTCCTTGTCCTCCCCCGACGAGGCTACGGCCCCCAGGGAAGTTGCTCCCCCGGACGACCTCAAACAGTTTCAGGAGCTGTTTAAAAGGGTGGCTTTCACGCAAGGCATCCAAACAGCAGAGGTGCAGGAGAAGCACCACAAGCTCCTCAAAAATCTGAGACCTCCAGCCTCATCCAAAATCGCTATTCCGCTCAACGAAGCAATCATGGAGTCTGCTACTACCATATGGCAGACCCCGGCTTCTGCTCCACCTATAACAAGAGATCGGATAAGAAATACTTCGTCCTGGCGAAGGGCATGGAGTTTCTGTTTAGTCACCCACAACCAAATTCGCTGGTGGTAGAATCGTCTCAGCAGAGATCAAAGACTTCCCAGTACAAAGCGGGGGGCACAGACAGAGATGCCAAGAAGCTAGAGCTATTCGGCAGGAAGGTATACTCCTCCTCTACCCTGCTGTTGAGAATGGCAAATTATGCAGCACATCTAGTGAACCATAATTTCGATAATTACTCCAGGCTTACTTCTCTCATGGACTCGCTTCCAGAAGATAAGAAGCTGGTGCTGAAGGCCATCGTGCAAGAGGGCTATGCAGCTTCAAGGACGGGAGTCCAGATCGCCCTGGACGTGGTGGACACGGCGGCACGCTCAACGGCTGCGGCAGTGGTCATGCGCAGGGAATCCTGGCTTCAGACATCGGGTATCCCGACGGATCTGCAGGCGAAAATTGTTGATCTCCCCTTCGACACGCAGAAGCTGTTTGCAGAGTCAACCGATTCGGTCCTTCATTCCAGTAAGGACTCAAGAGCTACACTCAGAACCCTGGGTATTTATACCCCTCCATACAGAAAGAAAAAGTATTACCCTCAACAAAGGCGATACCCGTACCAACCTCAGCATGCTCAGTACCAACGGGGCTACGACCAAGGGCGACATCAACAGCAGCAACAGTATAGAACTCCTAGGCGACGTTCCCAGCAGAGCCGTGCATCCTCGGGGCAGGCCCAAAGGCAACAAGTTTGACGGACAGGTCGAGGGCTGCACTATTACCACCATCGTGCAATGCCATCCCCAGCTAATGTTCCATCATCGCCTCCGACCGTTCCACTCACAATGGCAAAAGATCACCGCAGACAAATGGGTACTGGAGATCATAGCCACGTGTTACGCAATCCCCTTCCAGTCGCTCCCACCCCCAAAACCTCCGCCCAGGCCTCATCTCGGGGATGCTTCCCACGAGGCAAAACTCAAGCAGGAGGTGGACCATCTTATGTTCATAGGGGCGGTGGAAAGAGTGCCGGAGCGACTCTAGGGGAAAGGGTTTTATTCACGATACTTCCTCACAGAGAAGAAAACAGGAGGCTGGAGGCCCATCTTAGATCTTTGAGGCCTCAACCGGTACTTGCGCAAACAATGTTTTCGGGTGATCACAGTCACCTCTATAGTCACGGCACTGAACGATGGAGATTGGTTTGCAGCCCTCGACTTCCAAGATGCGTATTTTCGTATAACGATCCACCCGGCACACAGACGCTTTCTCCATTTTATGGTCGGCAAAGAACATTTCCAATACAAGGTCCTTCCGTTCGGCCTCTCCTCGGCCCCCAGAGTCTTTACCAAAACCCTGGCAGTGGTGTCAGCCTACCTGCACAGACAGGGGGTATTTATATTCCCATATCTGGACGACTGCCTACTGAAAGGGGCCTCGAAGGCAGAGGTACTACGCATGATACGCGTCGCAGCGAACACGTTTTCTTCGCTGGACTTGGTCATCAACCTCGCAAAGTCAAAGACCGACCCCACACAAGACATAGAGTTCATAGGGGCTCGTATAAACTCTATTACAGCAAGGGTCTATCTACCCAACACTCGCTTTCGCGCCATCGGTTCCCTGGTGCAAGTCATTACATACAGCCCCACGGTGCTGGTCTTAACGTGCTTGCAGCTGCTAGGCCACATGACAGCGGCAACGTTTGTGGTGCAGAACGCCAGATTGCATATGCGGAGCCTGCAACATTGGCTGGCGAGCGTCTACAAGCCGGTGTCCCACACTGTCCGCAGGGTGGTGTCGCCCACGACAGAGGTGCGCAGATCCCTGCAATGGTGGGTAAACCCCAAGAACATGCTAACAGGGGTACCCTTTCACCCACCACAAATCTCTATTTTTCTTACTACCAACACTTCCCACATAGGGTGGGGAGCACACATCGACGACAAGGTGATGCAAGGACTGTGGTCCCCTACAGAACAGTCACTGCATATAAATATACTAGAGCTCAGAGCAGTGTTCAACGCCTGCAAACACTTTCGAGACCACATACAAGGCAAAGTAGTCGGGATCAATACAGACAATACCTCCACTATGTTTTATATAAATTGACAAGGAGGAGCTCAATCCCGTGCCCTGTGTGCGGAAGCAGTCCGGCTGTGGAACTGGTGCACCGCCAACAATATAACGTTGAAGGCCTCGTACTTACCAGGCTCTCACAACGTGAAAGCAGACCAGCTGAGCAGGCGCTTTGCACTCATGCACGAATGGCAGATCCGCTCCGATGTGCTACGATCGATCTTTCATACATGGGGGTTTCCCCAGATAGACCTGTTTGCCACTCAGCACAACAAGAAGTGCCCCCAGTACTGCTCCAGGGCAGGATTGGGGCGGAGGTCCCTGGGGGATGCATTCACGATTTCGTGGAAGGGCCCTCTGCTTTACGCGTTTCCCCCCACCGTGCTCATCTACAAGGTCTTGCAGAAAGCCAGGAGGGAGGGAGCCTGCATGATCCTAGTGGTCCCCACATGGGATCGACAGCAATGGTTCCCCTTGCTTCTGCGCATGTCGGACCGCCCACCGCTTCCCCTTCCAGTAGCGCCGGACCTGCTCACGCAGGCCGAGGGGTCCATAGTGCACCCACACCCTCAAGGCCTGCGCCTACAAACATGGTTAATTCATGGCTCAGCTCCCTAGAGAGTACATGTACGGAGGGAGTACAACAAGTCCTTCAGAGTAGCCGAAGGACCTCCACCAGGAAGACTTATAAGCAGAAATGGACTCGATTCGCTGCATGGTGTTCTGCCAAGCAGTTAGCTCCCCTTGATGTTCCTATACCTGTAATACTAGAATATTTACTGAACCTCAAAAGAGGCGGGCTCTCCCTATCCTCGCTAAAGGTCCATCTCGCCGCTATATCGGCTTTTCAGCATGAAGAGGAAGGGCCCACGGTGTTTGCCCATCCTATTGTTACCAGGTTCCGGAAGGGGCTGGTAAACCTGTACCCCCCTCGGAAACTGCTTCCACCATCGTGGAACTTGGACCTGGTGCTCAGCGCGCTAACGGGCCCACCTTTTGAACCCTTAGCCACAGTTCCCCTACGTCTACTTACGATAAAAATGACCTTCCTTCTTGCAATCACGTCAGCTCGCAGGGTGAGCGAGCTCGCAGCGGTTATGGCAACGCCGCCCTGCACAGTATTCTCAAAGGAGGCGGTAACCTTACGGCTGCACCCAGCCTTTGTTCTGAAAGTTTCTTCAGAGTTCCACCTTTACGAACCTATAGTTTTACCCTCGTTTTAACCGAAGCCTCACAGCTCCGGCAGGGAGGCACGCCAACATCTCCTGGACGTGAGGAGGGCGTTGGCCTTCTACATAGACAGAACTAAGTCCTTCCAGAAAACGGACAGGCTTCTAGTCTCTCTTGCTCCCAGGTCGAAAGGGGAGGGTCTCTCTTCACAGAGAATCTCGAAGCACATTGTGTCCTGTATAAAAATGTGCTACGAACTTCAAAAGATTCCTTTGCATGCCCCGCCCAGGGCCCACTCCACCAGGGCGGTGGCTGCGTCAACAGCCTTTTTCAAGGGCATCGCGTTAAAAGACATCTGTAGAGCGGCGACCTGGTCATCATATGACACCTTCGCCAAACAATCTGCACCAGGTATTCGAAGAGGATACCTGTCTGTCGACAGCAGTCCTTTCAAGGGCAAGCTGCAGATAAACTGATTACCCACCTCCGTACTTGGGTTACTGCTGGGTAGTCACCTATTGTGGAGCACCCATGGGGACACTCGTAGAAGAAAGAGAAGTTACTCACCGTAGTAACGATGGTTCTTCGAGATGTGTCCCCGTGGGTGCTCCACCACCCGCCCATCCTCCCTGCTTCAGATCTCTGTTTAGTGTTTTTCAGGAGCATCCGAGGCGGTTGGTCAAGGAACTGGCAGGGACCGGATCGCGCACGTGGCCGGGGACGTGCAAGGGAGCGGCGCGTGCCAGCGCATGCACGGTCCGAGAGAAACTGCTGGAAAGTTTCTGATCTGCGGCGCCGGGGCGAGCCCGACACCTATTGTGGAGCACCCACGGGGACACGTCTCGAAGAACCACTGTTACTACGGTGAGTAACTTCTCTTTCTGGCAGCTGTCCATTAGTCTATGTCAGGGGTCTGCAACCAAATTAATGAGAAGAGCCATTTTGTTCAAATTCACTTGTAAAATCAATACTTCAAGAGCTGCAATGCATGTGAATATAGGACAGTCCTTAATAAATAACATTAAACCATACTTTTTGTCACCCCTGTTTTAAGAACAGCGCACACACAATGATTTGTACCAGTTAGAAAGTTGTTACCCCATCCCTAGGTTTATCCTGCCACACCTGCCCTGCCCCAACGTGCCCACTTAATCTGGATCTTACTTGCCCATCCACTGCTCTCCCCCCCCACACGTACATTGGGTTCACCCTGCCCTCCCTTCCTCTGCTTTGGGTCCCTCCCCAAATTTCTCAGGCCAGAAAGTGCCTGCAGCTTTCCCAGCCACTCCCCACCCAGCAGCACTGGCACCAGAGTCACTGGGTCTTGGGGCTGGGCAGGAAGCTGTGCTGGGTCCTGGGGGAGCTGACCTTGTCCCACCGGATGCAGCTCCAGGCTCCTGCAGCTGCTGTGAAGCAAGGAGGATTTGGGGGGGCACTGTGCTGCATGAGAGAAGGCTCTGGCCCTGTAGGGAGGGAAGGTGCATGCACAGGAGGCCTCCCCATTGCCTCTTCCTTCTTCGGATGGCTCTGGTTGGGGAAGACTTGACCACCACTTCCGCTGCTTGCTTCTCTCACATGCAGCATGGGCAGCTCCCTGCACTTCCCCCTAACCCTAACCCTAACCCTTAACAGCTGTCTGTTCAACCAATTCAAATTAGTTCCATTACTTCAACGGGAGTAGCACAGAGAGCCGTGAGAGGAATCAGCAGCAGAAGTGCCCAGAGCTGCAAGTGACTCTTTCAAGAGCTGCATGTAGCTCTGGAGCCACAGGTTGCCAACCCCTGGTCTGTGACTAGAATTGTTGGGTTTTTAGGTTAATTCCTTGTGAACAAGGGTGCACGGTGCATGCACTGCCTCTGTCATCAGTGGACCCCTGCATTGGCAACTGCAGTGGAGCGGCAAAGGACTTAGTGGGAGACTGAAGTCTCCTAGAGTTGATCAGGCCTGGGGCATTGAGCTGGGAGGAAGCTTGCTGTGCAGCTGCCCAAGTTGTAGAAGTTGGTTCAAAAGCCTTCAGATTCCAGGGTTATCCATCTGCCACCTTCACCAGCACTAAAAGTTATTGGAAAGAATGTTACTTCGAAACCTGGGTCTGCAGAAGGGCTGGGTTGTAGCTGCTCTAGAGAAGCTAAGGTGGTGGAGTTTCTGGTGCTACCAACTGCATGTAGTTTGACAGCTGTTTCCAGCCACCCTTGCAAAACTCTGGTCTTTTGACTTGTGTTTCCATGACCTCATTAACCTCTGTCATGCTGCTTCTGATGGTCTGCCACCTTGTGCTCTTGGCAGCAGGACAGGGACCTGTTTGTTGGAGTGTTCTTTGGTCTGTCCAGCCTTGGCAGCCAAGACTTGCTGAGTCTGCATTTGTGCATTGGCTGAGTGAGTCAGTGAAATTGCAAAAGGGCCTTGTGCCATGGCCTGTGTTTTCTTCAAGAAGCCTCAAGGTGCTGAAAGGAGAGAGCCAAATGCAGAGGCTGTGAAGCAAATTCAGGCAAAGCATGAGCAGGTGAAACTCACTTGGTGAGTGTTGTATCCTGGCTGGTCTTGCTGTTGGGGGAGTATTAGGCTAAAACGCTTGTCTCCGTGACAGCAACTAGGAGTGTGGTCTAGCAACACTCTTGAACTATCTGAGCTAGCAAAGTGTCAGATGTGAGGAAGGCCCTGACCTCTGCAGTTGGATTGGGGAGCAGCAGACAGAGGCTGTTGTTTTTGGGGCACCAGTCTCAATCTAACCCCAGGTGGGTAGTAACTGAAAGCCTTTCTGCCCAGAAGCTGTTCAGTGGTCTCTGTGGATTGGGTTTGGTGGGTCTGCATGACACCTCATGCAGGAGCTGAAAAATCTGCTATCAGAGCTGGTACTGATTGGCCTCTTCTTGTTGGCTGTCAGCAGTGGCCAAGAGAGACTGCATTCCCCTTTCAGCTCGAGGGTGAGACCCTCCAGGTCAGGGGCGTGTTGCACAGACAGGTGAGGGTATGTGTTTGAGGGGCACTAGCACTGGACATAAACAGAGGTCTTCAGTCTCCCAGGGCTCTTAATCTGGCACTGGCATCTTCTATCTTGTCAATCTTCTTGCTCCCACCTTTAGTTTGGCCTCAAGCCCCTATTTATGTGCTGTTCCAACAACTGTTTCTGTGTTTCATTGTTCTGGCCTTGGCTGATCCACACGGCCACTACCACCTTCTGCCTCACAACATGATGTGGGTGCCACTGGAATACAAGGAACACGATGCTCTATAATAATAATTTCTGTTCAATAGCTAAACAGGGAACCTCAGATAAACCCCAGTGGCAATACCTGAGCCTACTGAGGCCAAACAGGGACATAGTCATTAGGAAACAATTAAACACAAAGCAGATTAAGAGGGAAACAGGTTCCCTGGAGGCTCATAGCCAGGTTCCCACTTAGCTCCAAGGAAACCTCTTCAGTCTCACTCTCTTCTTCTTCCCTCCTGGGCCATTTTTGATGCTAATATTCTCAGCTAGGCAGTTCTCAGCACCTCTTTATAATCAGCAAATTGGGGGAATATTTACTACTTTAGTGAAACAACTGTGTGAGCTGGGATATAGTAATGTCTCTGAGATCTGTTAGCCTAGACCTGATGCTCTCACTTCTCTTTTGCTTCTTCCTTGCCCCAGGCCAGGAGGAGTGGGGAGCTACTTCTTTGCTAATACTGCAGTGCTGTCCCAGCAACCGAGTTATGAGCCCTGTCCTTGCCACTCTTGCTGCTTACAGCTGTCAGTATCAGGAGTGAAGCTGATGTGAGCCATGTAAGTTGCACAGGTGTCAAGCAGGGTAACCATAATCTTCAGTCTGTAGAGTGGGATCTAATGGCACTCCTGGCACTTTCCTGCAGTTCCTGCTAATTGCGGCTAGTGCTGGTCTCGTCATACTGTGGTCATCTCTGGACATGTTTAGCTCTGGAGACACTGGTGATTGCTTAGTAGGATTTATATGTGTGCCCAATCTCAGGAGCACCAAAGAGATCATTACTTTCACAGGTTTATGATATGGTCCTGAGCGTTCCTACTAGCTCGCTTAACTTGTTGGTAGGATATACGCTAAAGTGAGCACTGCCTTCTGCTCATCCCTTCAGGGGTAATTCAGATCACAGAGGAGATGAAGGATGTCAACTCAGTCACCTTTGCCACTCAAGTGGTTTCATAACTGGAATCTTCCTCCCATCACTGGATTGTGACATTTCTTCAGGTGCCCTCTCTTTCTGGGGCAATGCAGCCTCTGTGTGATGTCTGTCTCTCTCCCTAATCTGTCTTGTACCTACCCCAGGTAGTTTCAAACAAACTCATCACAACAGCATCGGGGTGTCGCTTCATAAAGGGATGTTGTCTTTCTGCAGGTTCCGCCTTCAGATCTGAAAGTGTCGCAAAGCTTGTTTCAGGACTGGCATTCAAGTGTGGTGGTAGTAGCAGCTGGGTGTGTGCCATCATGCTCACTGGTATAGAAGCGCTGCATGGCTGACAGGCTTCAGTCGGACAAAATACCCATGATGCACCATCTTAATGTAAAATATGGCTCCTGAGGATGTGGATGGCATCATGTTAATGGGGAGGCAGTGGAAGATGAGGATGGAAGGGAACTGTGCTCAGGAAATCTCTGGATAGATTTAGAATCAGTCCATGAGTTGACTTTGTTGGCTTCAGAATTACTTTGCCAGGGAAAAATCATTTGGGAAGGCTAATTACCTTTGAGAGTAGAATTGGGATGTTCTCCTCAGTCAAGCTGGTGGCTATGGGACTGTCAGTACTTGGGTAATTAGTTGGAAACTGTCACTGTATGAAATTCGGGGTTCTTGCTCCTGGGAGGCTGTTCCTGGAAGCTATAGTGTTTGTCTCTTAAATGAGAGGGTATTCATAAAGAAGGCATTGGCACTTGGTATAGTGGCCAAATTTCTGGAGCCTCCCGCCTCTGGAAGAAACAGAGAAATGAGTGAACAGATGACCTAAGATTTGCAGATGATGCAGGCTGGAGAGGTAGCCTGTGTCTATGATCATTGCTTGTGATTAAGTAACAGTCTGCATCCTGAATGATAGCAGATCATGCTCTAAATCAGGGGTAGGGAACCTGCTGTCTGGACGCGGACTGTGGCTTGCCTGGATCTTGACTGTGAGGCTCAGGGCTCTCCTCCCTTCCAGCCTGTGGGGTATGTGGAGCGCTGAACCTTGTGGTTTGGAGTCAGGCAACCTGGGGCCAGATTTGGCCCATGAGCTCTGCCTGGTGGCGGCAGGAAGCAGCAGCACTACCACTGCTGCTGCTGCTTTTCCCCATCCCTTGGCTGGGGAAATGGCACCCCAGAGGTTCCTGGAAAGGCTTTTCTCCCTAACTCTCCCAGGGCATTGCCCACCACTGCTCTGATTGGCTGGAATTCTGGCCATTCAGAACAGTGGGAGGGGCATTGCCTGGAAAAAAAGGCCTCCCCAGAGAGCATTTCTCCATGCTGCCATTCTCCAAGCTAGGGGAGGGGTGGCAGCAGTGGCACATGGAGGTGAATGCTCCCCCATCACCCTGCCCCTCTTCCACATAGATTCCCCCCAACCCCACCCTGCTTCTGCACCCCTTCTTCCCAAACCCCCACCTTCAGTCTGTTTCTGTACCCTCCTTCCTTCCCAGACCTCACCCCCCAGACTGCTCCTGCATCTCCCCCTTGTCAAGACCCCTCACCTTCCCCTACTCTTGAGCCTCCCAATCTCCTCCATCCACACATGCACCTTACTTCCCATTCAACTCCCCAACCCTCGCACATTTTTTCACCCCTCCTCTTACCCAGACCACCCATCCCACCCTGATCCTTCAGTCTCCCTCTCACCCAGACCCCCCATCCCAAGCCCACTCTTTCACCCTCCCTCCCTTCCAGACTCCAAATGCTTACCCCCAACCCGCCCCTGTACCCTCCCTCCTTCCCCAACCTCACACCAGCTCCCCAACAACCTCCCCACACACTGAACCCTGAACTCCCATTTTTGGTTGTATTCTGGGCCCCTAGAAGAAATAATCTAACCTGGAGGAAGCCCTGAGCTTCAGTTCCAGCTTCTTTATCTCCCCACCTGTGGTGCTGGAATGTGAGGCAAGTGAGGTGTCTCAGTTAGGGGCTGCACTCATAAGTGTCTTTTGTGTTGGGGTTGCTTCCCAATTTTATGTGATCCCCAACTGATTTTTCTGTGGGTCAGTGCTGCCCGACCTAAAAAAGTTTTCTCAGCCTTGCCCTAAATTCTGCGGACTGTAGCTTTGCCTGCACCTGATAAAAGGACCTTCCAAGGAGCTCTCCATGGTGCTGCTTCAGAGTGGCTCTATTAGGGATAAGTTCACAGCTGATGCTCTCCCATTGACTCTGCCTAATGTTATCATTTTGGTGGTACCAGAATTGACAGGAGACCACGCAGTGCATGATTTATTGTGGCTATATTAGACACAATAATTTGATCCCCATTGGAATGGTCACTGCCCCGTCTCGCCCATGTAGACATGCCCTGTCTCTCTTGCTCTCTCTTGTGCCCAAAGGCGGTCTCATATGTGTTCTTGCTTCTCACCTCCAGGTGGGGCTGTTCCTTCGCTATTGGATCACAGATTGTTGGCAGCTTTGTTTTCTTATGGTTGCTTCAAGGTAAACAATAGCCAGAGGAAATTTGAAGAACATCTAGCCAAATGTGGGAAGAAAAACAGTAAGACAGTCTTGAAGGGCAAGCTGCAGAGTCTGTGCATCCTTTTGAAACTTCTGCATTTATAGGGGGCAATCAAAGTGAAGAAAGGAGGTTTTGCTGTTATTGCTACTTTTGTATTTTGACAGCACCTAGAGTCCCTATCTGAGACAGGGTCTCATTGTACTAGATCATATATGCACACTGAGAGATGGTTCCTGCTGTGAAAAAGCCTGCTGTTGAGATTAATTTTTTTATCTTGGTTTTCACCCAAGAGGAGGAGGGTGCAAATATCTGTTTTTCTTTATTCAGAGAATGACTGTCAAAGATAGGGGGCATCAAAAACAAGACCAAACATGATGTAATACCCTGAGAAATTAATTGGTAGCCAGTGACTAAAGGCCTGTTCACTGA
Organism: Carettochelys insculpta; assembly: GCF_033958435.1. NCBI lineage: Eukaryota > Metazoa > Chordata > Testudines > Carettochelyidae > Carettochelys > Carettochelys insculpta. The sequence goes on along the minus strand of NC_134142.1, from coordinate 41,355,410 downwards.
CATCAGCAGACTTTGGACCAGGCCTCAGGAACAGATGGCATCTGTCTGAAGGAACTGAGGACCCAAATGGATGAACTTCTGGCACCTTGTGATGCTTATTTGAAAGCATCTATTAAAACAAAAGACCATGAGCACGGCCAGTGGTGTATCCATTTGTGGATGTAATCAGCCTTTTTAGCTCCTTAGTGGGGCCCCTGCTTTTCTGTAACACCCTGCTCCAAGAAGCAGTTAGCACTGGGGAAAAGAGCAATAAACATTCATCCTCCAAGAATACCTAGAGTGGACTTTCCAGAGCAGCCATTTGGAAAAAAGAGATCCTGATTGTCCAAGAGATAGCAGGGTTAACAACTGTCAATCATAGCCCTGCTGGCTTAGATGAAAATTGCTGCCTGGCCTTAGCAGGTCATTTTCTGGCTGGAAGCAGAGAAGTGAAAAATGGTAATGCTCTCCAGCCAAAGGAACTTGGCAGATAGCCAGAATTTAGGCTGTTTGAACTTAATATTGGGATCGCAGAGAGGGAAAGGCCTGAGGATGCAGGGATGTGGAGAGGCTTGAGGCAAAAGAACCCAGCAGGAAGTGCCTCACTGAGGTAGCAGCAAATGGTTAAGGTCAGCTGCATGTGGCTGCTGTTTACAGGGTCTCTGAGCTGGAATCTAGAGAAGTGTGTGGGTCTGTGTTCTCCCGCTACCACGGGAAAAGTGGCATAAACTAAAAGCAGGCCTGGATTATTTGGGAGCCCAGACAAAGGGCCCAAAACTGAGGCTGGAGACTCTGCCAAGGGTGAAGAGACTGTTTATTGGCCTCTTTAGCACCCTGGAAGGGCTACATTTAACCTCTGTGATTGCCTGAGAGCCAAGCCATTGAAGACCCACCTACGTCAGCTGACAACCTGGAAGATCATGGGTGGAGAAAGGAATCGTGGTATCGTACCCTGCTGTGCAGAGGTACTAAGGAGGTGAGGGCACCTTTACGCTGTCTTAAAATTAGATACCAGACTTGGCTTGAGAATTGTAAACCTAAGAGTTTTACTTTTAGGCTGGGAACAATAACCAACGGTGCTGGTGAGGGTAACTCATGCTTCTCAAGTCTGTTTCATTTTTATCTTGAGTTTCAGAACAATGTACCTGTCCTGAAGTCGGCACATGTTCCACAAGGTGCCAGTGTCAGCTTGCAATAGTAACTCCCCATCCCCACTAAAATCTTCAGACCCCACTTCTAAGAACTCTCACCCAAGGAACAGCTTAAGGAAACAGATATGCCTTGGAACATTATGTGATGGTCAGCAAAGTTGGGATTTGTCAGACAGACAAGGGAAACCAATTACAGATTCAAGGGCCATGAATTGGGAGCACTCTCTTGCTCCTGACATTGAACTCTAGAGACTGGTTCCTTGAGTGTTCCAGCTGACCTGAAGTTCAAAGGGAGATGTGGGTTCTTAGCTGTGTAGGACCCAAACTTTAAAAAGACACTATGGGCTACACCTGGCACCTTGAGTTGCAAAGCAAACGTCATGGTCCTCCTTTTGAGCTCAGGATGAAGGAAAGCCCTGCTGGTCAGTGCTGCTCTCTGGGGCTACGTCTACACGTGCACCCAACTTCGAAATAGCTTATTTCGATGTTGCGACATCGAAATAGGCTATTTCGATGAATAACGTCTACACGTCCTCCAGGGCTGGCAACGTCGATGTTCAACTTCGACGTTGCTCAGCCCAACATCGAAATAGGCACAGCGAGGGAACGTCTACACGCCAAAGTAGCACACATCGAAATAAGGGAGCCAGGCACAGCTGCAGACAGGGTCACGGGGCGGACTCAACAGCAAGTCGCTCCCTTAAAGGGCCCCTCCCAGACACACTTTCATTAAACAGTGCAAGATACACAGAGCCAACAACTAGTTGCAGACCCTGTATCTGCAGCACGGACCCCCAGCTGCAGCAGCAGCAGCCAGAAGCCCTGGGCTAAGGGCTGCTGCCCACGGTGACCACAGAGCCCCGCAAGGGCTGGAGAGAGAGTATCTCTCAACCCCCCAGCTGATGGCCGCCATGGAGGACCCCGCTATTTCGATGTTGCGGGACGCAGATCGTCTACACGTCCCTACTTCGATGTTGAACGTCGAAGTAGGGCGCTATTCCCATCCCCTCATGGGGTTAGCGACTTCGACGTCTCGCCGCCTAACGTCGATTTCAACTTCGAAATAGCGCCCGACGCGTGTAGACGTGACGGGCGCTATTTCGAAGTTAGTGCCGCTACTTCGAAGTAGCGTGCACGTGTAGACGCAGCTTGGATGTCCTGAAGCAGCAAAGGGTGCACAAAATCTCATACAGTTTTGTGTCGCTTATTAACGTGTGTGTGTGTGTGTGTGTGTGTGTGTGTGTGTGAAGCTACTCAACCATGAGCTCAGATGTCTCTTCTGCCTGCCCATAGCACCCACCTACATATCCTCCAGAGACAAGAATCTTTGAAAGAGTTAAAGGGGAACCAAGAGCTCTAATTTCTTTAGATTTTTCCAGAGGCTTTTGGTAAGTGTGCCAGTGCTCAATATATTTATTAACCATCTGGAAAAGGAGACAAAATCATTTACCATAGTCAGGACTAGGGAGGTCTGAGAGGACTTAAGGCAATGAGGGAACTGATCAATTTAATGACTGATTGAAATCACTGTAGATAAGAGACTGGTCATGCACATTGGAAGGGTTCAGTTAAGCTGTTTGTGCACACATTGGGTTCCCAGGAAAAAGCACTGACAACCCAAATGCTACTAGGAAGGTGTGGGTGGCCAGCAAAATGGAAATGTAGTACATCATGCTGTATTCTGGGGACTTTGGATAATTATTATAGTCCAATGCACTGAGGGCCGTGACGCCAGCCACAGTGACTGTGGGTGATGGTCATGTGGTAGGCACCGTTTAGTGAGGATTCCAGATTTGGCTCAATCCTGCACATCCAAGAACTTCTAGGGCAGCCTTCAGATGATGCTAGGTAAGGCCAGGTTTTGTACCCCTTTGTATGACCATGAAGCATTTGAGAGCATGGTGTGCTGAGGTGTTTTTGTCCATCCTGGTGATGTGGCTTACATACGTGGAGTGTTACTTTTGAATATAGTGAGTGAATAAAAGAGGAAGGCTAGGCCTCTGTGAGACTGATGTCTCACACAAAATCAAACCACTCTGGCACTGAGAGGTTGTGCCCTGGATAATTGGGATGTATAAATGCTGGGGACCAGACTGGCATTGGATAACAGGGATATTCTTAGTACTAGGGGCTGGGCTAGCATCAGATGTCAGGGATAAATGTTGTAGACTTAATGGGCTAAACCAGCAACCTTATCAGATTCTCCCCAAGGTGTGTGTGATAAAGGAATATACTGGAGGGTAACACACAATTATCTTACCTGTCAAACCAGTGCTTTCATTTAGTCTGTTATGTCAGTGCCCAGGGAATAGCTGTAATGGGCAGTGACTTACAGGCACTTCTGTGAGGTTGGCATGAATGTTGAAGGTGTCTTAGTGGATTCTAGGCAGGCTCTGGGGGCTAATGCGGGAGCCGTGTTTGCACATTTGAGTGAAAGGCCTCTCCTGGGAGAAATCTCCTTCATTTCCATCCATTGTGCACCACAGGGCTAAGAAGGGCTTTTGTCTGTTCCTGGAAGAGCGAGAGTCCAGGGACTGAGATGAAGGATTCTGTGCTGCTCTGAGCTACAGCAGCTGCTGACTTAGTTCAGAGACCAAACAAAACGGAGTGCTCATGACCAGCTCTGGCAGCTGTTTTGGGGAATTACAGAATTGTTTTGGTGACCGGACCGGAAAGGTGTTGGTGTAAGTACGTGTGTGCATGTGTGAGCAGTTGGAAAACTGATCCTTTGTATTCGTGTCTGTGGGCATCTGTGTGTGTTCATGCATGGGTCTGTACATTCCTCTTGAAATAGCCATTTAAGATCAGAATCTCAGCTGCCAAAGTAGCCAAGGGGAGACCCTTTCCCAGTAGGAGTGAATCCAAGATGGCAGCCAACTTCTTTGGAACCCTGGGAAAACCTGTCTTTTGTCCCATGTCATTGCAGCCCTTTTACAGCCCTACTTCTGTAGCTGCCGATTTTGCTGGTGAAAGCTGTGCTGGCTGCTGCGCCAGCTCCCTCGTCTGCAGCTGGGTCACCCAGGCAGGGCTGACACCAGTAACAGCTTGTTTTTGTCATTACTCTGAGCTGATGTGACTTGGAAGTAACCCCCAGGGAGCAGATAAACACAGCAACAGGGGTCATCTGTACAGAGGCTCTGTGCTGGTCATAGCCACATTTTAATGATGGACTTGCACACCCAGAGAGCTTTCTGAATTATCCCCCTTCCCACAGATCCATTTAATGTCTTGCCAGTTTTGCTGAGTATCAAAGTGCATTGAAAGGGGTCGCTGGCAAAGGTGTCTTAAAATAATTGTAAAGTAACTTTTCTTTATAATTACTGCCCCCAGGGCTTGATTTTGAAATCTGATTTGTTCTTGTTCAGCTGTGCTGGGATAGATGTACGTGCTGGTTTATCGTTGTAAGGTTGCTCAAGGGCATCAAATGCCATAGGCTGGTGTGTTTATTGTAGGGTGCTGGGCTCCATACAGAGCTTTGATTGTAGGTTTGCTGGTATGTACCCACTGTTATTACCATATGCTTCTGTGCTCTGCAAGCTGTTTGTTGTAGGTGGCATTGGGCTTTGCAGACTGGTTGTGATTGTGGGGTTGCTCTGAGAGGAGGAGTAGGGATATTGTCCTTTCACTGCTCAGATATGTCCCCATCAGCCGCTGCAAAGTAGCAATAGCAGGGATTTCCACAACCCAAGTAGGGACCTGTATGCTCACTGCCTATCTCCCTGCTTATTCCTTTAGTCTCCTCTGTCCTCCCCCTGCTAAATTCAGCCTCCTCACTCCTGGTTCTTGCATTGGCCTTGACTTCAGAGTCTGCTTAAAAGTTACTTGCTCTCAGTGCATGAAGCAGTGATTCCTGACCCAAAGGACAACGCTGTAACGAACCGCTAGCTTTGGAACTGAGGGAGCTGAGAAAAGGGTCTGAGCTGTCTACCTGCGCACTGCAGGCTGGTGTCATCTGTAATTGTCTCCTCCACTGAGTGAGCCCCATGCCCTTCTTCAGAGTACCAAAACTACCTATATGCTCAGAGAAGAGAGGCTTTGCAGATTGACTAATTCCAGGGGCAGTCTAGCTGAACATTCCCCTGTTCCCCAGCACAACACCAGCAATCTGCCTCTAGGTATGTCTACACTGAAATAAAAGATATATGGCCCAGCTGCAGCTGGCCCAGGTGAGATGAAGCAGGACTTGGGCTTCAGGGCTGTAAAATTGCTGCATAGCAGTTTGGGCTGGACCCCAGGCTATGGGGCCATTCTGCCTTACTGGTTTCCATTGTGCTCAAATGTCCATGCAGCAATTTTACAGCACAAAGTCAGCTGACCCAGGCCAATCACAGGAGATTAATTGCTGTGTGAGGTCAGTGTTAATCAGATTCATGCATGGGCTTTCTTTGTTCTTAAGCGACTTCTCTGGGTGGGAACTTGTTTGGATTACTGGAAGGGGGGTGAGGCTTGGCGAAGGGTTGTTCTAACATTTGGTGCTTGGGAAAGGAAGAAACTGGCAACACTGGCTCTAGCTAAATACCATGCAAGCTTCCTGCATGCAGCTCTGTTGGTGCCCTTCAGTTTTGACCTGCACTTCCTCCAATTCCAGCCCTTCTTGCTGCACAGCAGTGCTGATGCATCTCTCCATCTCCCTGATGTTTCTGCTTCTGAATCCTGTCCTGCACCCCCCATTTTTGCCTTGATCCCAGCTCTCCTAATGTCTCTCAAGCCTGGCATGCCCTATGTACCCCATCCTATCCCAGACCTAACTCCCAACACTGCAGTGCACCATGCAGCTTATGTTCCCAGCCCAGAGACTGGCAATTGTACAGTGGTTTTTCCTGATCATTCATTAGGAGTTAAGCTGTGACCCACCAAATTCTTCATTTTCACTTAGAATCTGGCCCCTTGTGTCTAGAGGTGAAAAGTGAATTTCCAAGCCAGCGTTCTCTCTGGGTTGCTGTGAGGCCTGAGACACCACCACCCACCCTGTCCCTACTCCATCCCTTCCCCATAGCCCCCACTGACTCTTCCGGCCTCTGCTCCCCTGCTTATGCTGCTTCCCCTAAGTCCTTTCTGGGTGATGCCAGGAGCTGGCAGAGCAGAGTGGGGCTGGTAGAACTGCTGCTGGGCCCAACGCCACCCAGGCCTCACATTCCCGAGAAGGGCAAGGCTCCCCAAAGTGTGGGACCCAGGGCAGCTGCCCCAAACTGTCCTATGGGCGGGATGGCTCTGTCACCAATTGTTCCTTTGGAATTGTTCTCCTACCCTCAAATCCCTGAGTCTCCCAGGCTGCAGTTTATTATGCTCACCGTATGTGCCAACTTCCCCTCCTGCCACGGGATGCTTGACCCTGCTCCCGTTGTACTCCTTCCTCCACATCATGCCCCTGCTCTGCCCTGCCCACAGGCCCCACCTCTTCTCACCCCACGTACATTTTGGCCAATTTAATTTTTAAAAACAGTAAATTTCATTATTTCTGATATTTTAAATCTAAAATTTCACAATGTAGCTGTAGGCTTTCTGATGTAAAATGAGGCATTGGGGGGATCACAAGATTATTATAGGGGGCTAGCAGTATTGCCACCCTTACTTTTGCACTGCTGCTGGCAGCAGTGCTGCCTTCAGAACTGTGTGGCCTGAGAGTGGTGACTGCTGGCGAGGAGACAGGTTTGAAGGCAGTGCCACTGCTAGTAGCAGCATAGAAGTAAGGATGGGATAGGATGGTATTGGCCCCTTACTGCTGCTCTCCACCAGCAGCCTCCAGTTTCCTACGGCCCAGCTCTGGCAGCAGCAGCATGTGTAATACTGCAATATTGCAATTCCCCTACAATAATTTTGTGAACACTTCAGGACCCCACATGGAGAAACACGTGTTGAGAAATCTGTGTAGTACAAGAAAGGGATTGGGAACCTATAGCCCACAGGCCAGATCTGGCCCCTGGCTTACTTTTTTCCAGCCCATGGCAAAGCTCGGGGGGGCAAGAGCATGAGTGGCGCACCGGTACCTTTTTTCACATTTTCTGTGGGTCAGCGGCCCCGACCAATGGAGGGTTCCCGGCCCCTGGTATAGAAGAAAGATGCTCAAACGACCACATTTCACAGGGGAGACCAGATTTCGTGGTCTGGGATGTGTTTTCCGCAACTGTGAATTTTCACTTTTCTTTAGCAGAATTCCTAGCATTGTGTGTTCTGCACTAACCTGAAGGGAAGTGTGCCCCCAATTGTATTACTAGTGCCATTTTCTGCAGCATCCCACGTTCTCCTGGGGGTGCCTCATCTGAGAACTGACCAGACCTCAGCTTGCTTAGCATGGTGAAATCTGATCAAGTCATGGGCCAAGGAACTGATTTTTAAAATTGTTGGAAACAAGACTGGACACCATGTATGAAGCAAGCAGGAGGGTTTATTACACACAGTGTTGGTGGAGTGCCACTTCGCCCATCAGGACTCAGTGGAGCACTGCCAGACGATAGATTACAATTGGTTGTATAGATTATTAGTGGGCAGGGGGAAACTAAAGCACAGGTGTTACCCAAACCTGGATAGGTCTTAGCAGCAAGACAATAAGTCAATAATCTGAAAAAGGTTAGAGTATCCCCGCCCATACTTTAGGTAACATCTTATCTCTAGTGCAGGTGTTTTTCCTAACAAGTTGTTAGAACAAAGCAGACATGGAATAACATCTATGTGTCAAATTGGATGGATGATGCGTCTACAAGGGTAATGATGGCGCCTTCATACTGGCACATTCAGGGGGTGCTTATCTAGAGGGTTGAAAATGTTAACAGCATAAAGCAATAACATATTTGTTTTGAGTATAAGTCTGGGATGGCAGAGGAGAAAACACCATAATTAGGTTCTCATATTCAGGGCCTCTCTGTGGAATGTAGTTACTGAGGCAACTATCCCTCCCTTCACACTCCAAGGTACTGTCCCAGCTGGGACGACCTTCCCTGGGTCTTGTGAGTGAGATGAGGGAGCGGGGCCCAGCAACGTATCTCTCCACTCATGCTAACTGGGTTTCTGAACTATAGGATTATAGGCCTACTCCAGACTTTAGGAACCGAATAGAGAATCTTTAGCACAAACCGTAACTTGCCTCAGAAATTTCCTTCTTACAAAAATAATCTTGTAGGTTCATTATATTTCCTATTGTTATTTAGCTTTGATGCCATTAAGTGTTGTTTTTACAGGAACTTATTTAAAAACACACTCATTTTTCATTTACTTTTAAAAATATAATTGGGGGAACATGTGAAATTAATGAAAGGAAGTTCCTTAAATATATAAATACACTGACTACATATGATTGTGGGACATATGTGCAGTTAATTGAAGACGAAACAGTGCACAGAGTAGGCCACTCATTTTGACAAATGCCCTACTGCCACTCCTTCCACCCTCATTGCCCAACAAATTTCATCTGAAGTTGGAAAATGAATTCTCAGTCAGAACATGCCTACTAATTAACTGCACTGTAATTCCAATGTGCAGGGCTGTCACCCACCACTGGGACGGGAGGGGAAAGTGCTGGTATTTTGTTGATCGTTGAACATTTATTTTCCTCATCATTTTGACACCAGAAGTAATTGCTATTTCTGAAGTATTCTCTTGCGACCATTACAAAGCACCTGCTAGGGACAAATTAATTATGAAGGCACTCGTTATGGCAGATAAATAGACCTATGGAGAAGATTTCTTTACTTTCCTTCTTCCTTTGGGCAACTGGGTACTAAAATCTAAAAGCTCCCAGATATCCGTTAATAGCATGTGTTGTCTGTATGAGCCAACAAAATGTTGCAGATGGGGATTTACAAAAATAAGGATGGCAAATGTAATGGGTTTCCAGGGTTTTTACTGATTAGTTGTTTGGGATTATTTTGGGGTTTTTCACGTTTGTGCTGTGATCTTCTCAGATCTCACATACTAAGCAGGCTCAGGTGTGGTCAAGTCATATGGACAGGTAGCGCCCAAAGAAATCTCAGGATCTGCAGCAGAGGTGGTTCGATTTTTTTTTTTTTTTTTTTTTTGAGAGTCATTAGTGACCACAGGCTGCAAAGTGGATCTAGGGAGTGCTGTGCTTCTGGAGTTGCTGTTTTTTCTGCATGATATTTAAATGCCAGGTCCTGAATACTTTATGGCCATACATGTTCCATGCAAGATAGGTGTGTTGGATCTTGTATCTTGGTCTCATTTCATTTTGGCTAATTATATGCTGTCTCCTTACATTCCTCCTGAACTTTCAAAATTTGAATAGAATTTTTCACTTCTTGGAGTGATTGCTCATGTGCATTCCAATTTGGGTGTGCACTGAGCGCATGCCCAGTTGCTGGAAGCTTTTTGCCCTAGCCGGTAGCCCTAGGGTCGGTGCAGTGCCCCCTGGAGTGGCACCCATATGGCTGCCCATATATGCACTGCCTGCCCCGCCCCCGGCTCAGTTCCTCCTCATTGTTGTGCTGTCAGTTGCTGGAGCTCTCTCATTGTTGAGAGTTCCCTGGTAGCCTTTATTGTTCTAATTAGTTGAAAATAGTTTAGATAGTTATCTTCATGGGTAAATAGTTCCTCTTAGCACCTAGTGAGCCAACGTGGGTCTTTAACTCCCTTGGCGCCTCGGCACCAGGGGATGCCTGGCTCCCTGGGGTTTAAAAACTGTTCAAAATGTGGCAAATGTTTGCCCAAAAGTGACCCGCAAAGAGCGTGTTTGAGTTGCCTCAGTGAGACTCCCCTCCGGGACCACTGCTCTATTTGCAAGGCCTTCAAGCCCAGGACTTTAAAAGATAGAGCTCAACGGCTGGAAGTTCTTCTAATGGAATCAGCCTTGTGCCCAGACATTTCCCTGGTGGGAACTCAGAGCGCCGCATCGTCGGTGCAGAGTGCTGTGGCACCGTTGGTGCCGTCAGAAAGTTCCTGGCACCGAGAGCAGGACTCGGCGCCTAGTGCCTCGTAAAAAGAGAAGACGGGACTGGGGTCGATCCCAGGTCAGGAGAAGGCAAAGACAAGCTTCGGGGGAGTCTGCCAGATTGCACCATGACCGGGGTCATGAAGTGCTGGTGTGGACTCCAGCGTGAGGAGCCCGCGCTCTCCCAGGCTGCCCTCAACACCGGAGATCTTTAGCACTACACAAGCTCTTCTGCAAATTACGGTGCTGCTATAGACACTGCACCGGGAGCCTTAATTGCCCCTGCTCCAGGCGCCTAGTGAGGCTCCGGGGACACCAGCACGGTTGCTGACGCTGGTGAGACCCCAACAAACAGTCGCCTCCCTCGGTGCTGTGCAGACAGTGCAGAGTGTGTGGGTACTAGCAGGTGCACTGGGGGCCCTTCACCCCAGGCCCTGAGCATGGCACCACAGACTATGGTACCGGGGACTCAAATGGAAGTACCAGAACCCCCCTGCACTGGTGGGCTTGGAGGGCGTGATGCCATTATCTTCGTCCTCCCCAGATGAGGCGTAAGCTGGATCCTCTGCGTCCCTGGTACTGGAGGATGGAGGGGTGTACCAGCAACTGTTGAGAAGGGTGGCCCAGAGTCTGGGGGTGCAGGCGGAAGAGGTCAGGGATGAAATAGACCCTGTTACAAACATCCTTTCAACGTCTGGACCATCCAGGGTGGCACTGCCCATTATAAAAACAATTGCCAACACAGCAAAGACAGCGTGGCAAACCCTAGCCTCAGCCTTGTCCACAGCTAGGAAAAATGAACCCCGGTGTTTTCTCCCGGCCCAAGGAAATGAACATCTGTTCACCCATCCTCCCCCGACTCCCTTGTCATGGATGCTGTGAGCAACAGGGAGAGGCAGGGGGTTCAGGGGGCCTCCCCTGAAAACAAACACACCGAAAGAGTAGACCTGTATGGTAGGAAAGTTTACTCTACAGGTGGCTTACAGTTGAGAATTGCTAACCAGCAGGCCATGGTTAGTAGGTTTGCATACAATATGGCCAGCTCCATGGACTGTTTCGCTGAACTGCTCCTGCCAGACTCCAAGTCAGGATTTACGGCTCTTGTAGCAAAGCAGAGGCTCATATCTAGAGCAGCACTGCAGGCTGCCCTAGATTCAGCCGATGCAGCCACCAGGGTCAAGGCCTCGGGTATAGCCACGAGAAGCGGGGCATGGCTTCGGGTCTCGGGACTCTCACAGGAGGTGCAGCAGTCCATTCAGGACCTCCCCTTTGAGGGCCCCTCCCTATTCTCAGAAAAAAATGGACAAGAGACTTCATAGCATGAAGGACTCACAGACCACTCTACACCCGCTGGGTCTGTACACACTGGCGACCCACAGAAGGCATTTTACGCCAAGGCCTCAGTTCAGACAGTTCTCACAACAGCAAAGGGATGGGAACAGGAGAAGGGGCTGTCATAATAGGAGGCGTTAGAGTTGACAGTCACAGGACCAAGGCCACTCTAAACCGCCACCGGGGTCTAAACACCAATTTTGATGGGGCGATCGGGAGTGACACACCAGCCACCCGCACGGTTCCAGCTCACTGCTTATTTTTATTCCACCTGTCCCCATTCTACCATGCGTGGTGCAGCATAACTTCAGACCAGTGGGTCCTCCACATGGTAGAAAAGGATTATGATATCCAATTTTCTTCCTACCCCCCTTCGGAATCCCCTTCCCCATCCCTCTTCAGGGACCCCTCTCACGAGATAGTTCTCAGACAGGAGGTAGGAACTCTCCTCCAAAAGGGGGCTATAGAGGAAGTTCCCCAGGAATTCCGGGGACAAGAATTTTATTCTCACTATTTCCTAATCCCAAAAGTGAAAGTGGGGGGGCTACGGCCAATCTTGGACCTGCGAAACCTGAACAAATTTGCAAAAAGATAAAGTTTCATATGCTATCCCTGGGCTTAATTATCCCAATGCTGGAACGGGGGGATTGGTTTGCTGCTCTCGACTTTCAAGACGTGTATTTCCATAAAGCAATTTATCCACCTCACAGGAGGTTCCTCCATTTTGTGCTAGGGAAGGACCGTTATCAGTTCACAGTCCTTCCATTCGGACTCTCCTCAGCCTCAAGAGTCTTTACCAAATGCAAGTCAGTAGTGGCAGTCTTCTTATGCCGGCAGGGAGTGCATCTGTTCCCCTACCTAGACGACTGGCTGATCAGAGGTCAGTCACAGAGACAGGTGGTGAGATATGTACAGCTGATAAGGAAAACGTTCGACATGTTAGGCCTCCTAGTAAACGAGGCAAAGTCTGTGCTAGCTCTGACTCAAGTCATGGAGTTTGTGGGCACACGCCGAGATGCAGAGCAAGCCAGGGCCTTTCTGCCACAGAGCAGGGTCCAAGCTATGGCATCTTGCATCCAAGGCCTAATAAGGTTCCCAACCACAATGGCCAGGGGATGCTTCAGACTGTTGGGCCGCATGGCGGCATGCACGTTGGTAGTCTGGCATGCCAGGTTATGAATGCACCCCTTCCAGCTGTGGCTTGCCTCAGTATACAGACCTGTGAGGGACAACATAGACAAGTTAGTCACAGCCCCCGCCACCCCCCAAAGTGTTGGCGGCATTACACTGGTGGCTAGAAGCTGGGTCGGTCTGCATGGGAATACCCTTCAGTCCCCCGCAACCCTGGTCACAGATGCCTCGGACCTGGGCTGGGGGGTGCACTTGGGGGACTGCCAGACACAGGCCCTGTGGAGCAAGACCGACGTTCAGCTCCACATAAATGTGCGGGAGCTCAGAGCAGTTTGGCTGGTGTGCTAAGTGTTTCAGAGCAAAATGAAGGGACAGTGTGTCACAGTCAGCACAGACAGCGCTACGGCAATGTTCTATATAAACAAACAAGGGGGTGCAAGCTCGTTGCCCCTGGGTCTCGAGGCCCTCACGCTTTGGGACTTGTGCATCCAGCGCCAGATTCTCCTGTGGGCATTCTACCTGCCTGGGGCTCACAACTCTCTAGCAGACCATCTCAGCAGGTCCTTCATGGACCACAAGTAGTCACTGCACATGGAAGTACTGAGTTCAATTTTCCAGAAGTGGGAACGTTCCCAGCTAGACCTCTTCACCGCTCATCTCAATATGAAGTGCAGGATGTTCTGCTCTTACCAGAACTGAAGTCCAGGCTCTTGGGCAGATGCCTTCAGCATTCATTGGTTGGGTCCATTACTATACGCCTTCCCACCGATACCACTCATCCACCAACTTCTGTTGAAACTTCGGTTGGACCGAGCATCAGCTATCCTGGTGGCCCCAGCCTGGGCTCAACAACACTGGTACTCAACCCTCTTGGAGATGGCCACTCACGCCCCGGAGGTGCTTCCGCTGTATCCGGACCTGCTGACACAGGAGGAGGGGAAACTGCGGCATCCCAATCTCCTGGTGCTGCATCTTACAGCATGGAGGCTCCATGGCTGAGACCGGATGAGCTGGCCTGGTCTGAACCTGTCAGGGAAGTATTGCTGAACAGCAGGAAACTCTCCATGAGGGTAACATATGTAGCCAAATGGAAAAGGTTTACTATTTGGGCCACCCAAAAGGGGATGTCCCTGGGAGGGTCCCAATACCACGTATCCTAGACTACTTGCTGTCTCTAAGCCAGACAGGGCTGTCAGTATCCTCCCTGAAAGTGCCCTTGGCAGCCATTTGGGCGTTTCACCCAGGGGCCGGGAGGTCGTCAGTCTTTTCAGACCCGGTGGTGAAAAGGTTCATGAAGGGAATGGAAAGGGTCAAACCACAGGTTCGGGGCCCCCTGCCAACATGGGACCTTAATTTGGTTTTGTCTTAGCTTATGGCTCCCCCATTTGAACCTCTTGCCTCCTGTTCTGTGTTGTTCCTTACCTACAAGGTGGTATTCCTGGTGGCCATTACCTCAGCCAGAAGGGTGACAGAGCTCAAGGCCCTGACAGTGGACCCACTTTATATGGTGTTCCACAAAGACAAGGTCAGGCTGAGACCCCACCTGGCGTTTCTGCCTAAGGTGGTCTTTCCCTTCCACATTAACCAAGACATCACCTTACTGGTGTTTTATCCAAAGCCCCATGCCTCCCCTAGGGAGCAGAGTCTACACACCTTGGATGTCCGGAGGGCGCTGGCCTTCTATATGGACAGGACCAAACCCTTCCGGAAGTGGCAGCAGTTGTGTGTTACAGTGGCAAACAGGATGAAGGGGCACCCAGTCTCCTCTCAGCGAATCTCCTCCTAGATAGTGGCCTGTATCACTGCGTGGTCCAAACTGGCGGGGGTTCCCCCTCCCCGATCAGGGCTCACTCCACTACGACACAGGGGTCCTCTGTGGTGGTCTTGGCCAAGATCCCTATCCAGGACATCTGCAGGGCGGCCACTTGGTCCTCCATTCACACGTTCACAGCACATTATGCAGTTACGCAGCATGCATGGGAAGACGCTGCGGTGGGCAGGGCTGTCCTGCACTCCTTTAGAGGCTCCGACCCCACCTCCTAGACACTGGCTTGCATTCACCCAAACTGGAACGCACACGAGCAATCACTCGAAGAAGAAAAGACAGTTACCTGTTCTGTAACTGGTGTTCTTCGAGATGTGTTGCTCATGTCCATTCCAAAACCCTCCCGCCTTCCCCTCTGTCAGAGTAGCTGGCAAGAAGGAACTGGGGGGGTGGGGGGGCCATCAGGTCGGGTGGCACATATATGGGTGGCCATACCGGCGCCACTCCAGGGGTTGCCACACCGACCCTAGGGCTACTGGCTAGGGCAAAAGCTTCCGGCAACTGGGCATGCACTCGACACACACCCAAATTGGAATGTATATGAGCAACACATCTCGAAGAACACCAGTTACAGAACAGGTAACTGTCTTTCTCTGGACCAAACTATTGTTAGTGTGTTCTGCTTGCTGCTGTTGCATACTGCCCCAGAGGTGACTGCATTCCTCTTGTGAAAGTGATTTCTTTCTGTGTGTAGGTAATATATGTATGCCAACACATACTAATGTGGGATTCTGTCTCCGTGTCTCTGTTGTGCTTAATAAAAGTTTGAAAGGATGTTTACCCTGCTCTTGAATGCATTCACATCTAACCGCTCACCTGAGTTGCATACATTGCTACTGTGACTGTGCACGTGAAATGGGTTGTCGTGCTTTCAAAGGACCAATTAGTTAGATGTGCCCCACATTAATGGGTGTGGGGGGAGCAGGGGGAGTCTTCCCTGCTGAATGCTAATGAGTGTCAAGTCACCTGCATATGCCTGTGTGTTCTTGAGCATAGTGTAACCGGTGGCAGAATATCGGGGGAGAACAGGTGCATTGTACATATTTAAGGAGAAGACATAGTTGTAAGGATGAGCCTCATCAGGCTGATGAGTGTCTTAATTCTGCACCCTCGTCCTCAGCCTTAGTCTAACTACAAGGGCGGAGTAACTTTGCAGCCATGTAACAGAGCTCTTCCTGAAGCAAGGTCAGCATTTCCTTATGCTTGTGCTTGCAACACTGTGCACCTGTCCTGGGCAGAACTGAGCCCTCTGTGCTAATTATGATGCAGGCTTTCATGCAGTGCACTTTGCAGCTTTCCTACTGTGGTCAATGTTTCCCAGTGATCACACCCAAGAAGAACCCAGGGTTTACCCCTTTTCAGTCACCCTCACTATAGTGGACAGGCTCTTGTTGTCACTGATTTCGTCCGTCTATCTCCATGTCACTGTTGGATTTAATAAAATTTTGAAAGGAAGGGTCTTTGAGATATCTGCTTTGCTTGTGAATGCACTTGCATTCAATTGCTAACCTAACTTGCACACAAGTTTACTGTGACTTGTGCATAGGGCAAGAAGGTGAATCTGACACTTGAACTGGTATCTCCTACAAGGCACAGTGAAACATTAGCCGCTGGTCACTAACTCCTGGTAGATTTCTCCTCATCTGTTCTGCTTCACGATGCCTTGTTTAGTGCGCATTCTCTGTGGCTTTTTGTGGAATGAAGGTTTCTTCTTCGAAGTTCACTGTGGTTACACTTTGCCCATGAGGGCTTATTGTGTTGAGTGATCTCTTTGGAATCCGTGGAAGTCATTAGGATTGTCTTTACAGCAGTTGGAGATGGTTATGTCTTGACCTGTGTATGTTCTTGATGGTTGGTTACATCTTGAACAATAATTATCATGTGCTTATACTCTCAAGTTTCTGCAAATCTTAGTTTTATTTACTTCCTGACCTGGGCTGGTTTTGGTAGTCTCTGGTTCAGTATGTTGATTATCTCATTGGGCTCTGTGTATTCCACAATGTATTGGTGATATTCTTTCTTCTCTGGTGTTTGTAAGTGTTGTCTCTTGTCCATGCCTTTCTCTGTCATTTTTGGTGATGGGATGGTAACCTTTGATCTTCATGAAAATCTGATGATGTTAATGGGTGTTGTGATCAATTGTGGTGAATGTTTTTGGAGTGCAGCTCTGAAAACCTCTGTTCAGTGGATAAATGGGTACAACAGTGGAGGAAGTGGGTGGACAAGCTTCTCTTAACTTGCCCCATCAAGATACTTCCGTACTTCCCTCTCTTGTGATAGCTACCTCTGGTAGTGAGAAGGAAATTCCTTCCCTGTGGTCTTCAGTCCTGACATTTGCTCTGAGATTTAGCCAAAAGGTCAGTTCTGATGGTTGCTTTTTTTTTGATGGGAGCATCTTGCCACTAGACATTTGTTCAAACTCACCAGTTCATTTCCGATGCTAGTGAGCAGCCCTTAGATGGCAGCACCTTTTGGTCCATTTTATAATGGTCTTGATTGGCAATCTATAGGTAAAGGCGTTATAGTCCATTATCAGTCACCCAAGCCTGCCCAGTTCCTCAGGTATCAGTGTATTCTCAGGACACAGTCCCCTGTCTCAAAAGCAGAAAAAGTAA
The DNA here is from genome assembly GCF_033958435.1 of Carettochelys insculpta. NCBI lineage: Eukaryota > Metazoa > Chordata > Testudines > Carettochelyidae > Carettochelys > Carettochelys insculpta. The sequence goes on along the minus strand of NC_134142.1, from coordinate 41,338,496 downwards.
TGATGACAGGTCTGTAATGTGGAGAGTCACCCAAATTTTCGAGGCAAGAACTGGACAAGACATCAGATAACTTTGACAAGTGAATTTGAAGCTCCTGTGGCATGTTTGTCATTTACAAATGCAGCAGGCCTCGATCTTAGAGGTTCATTCACCTCAGACAGGATGTGAATGAGAAAAGTTAGGTGTTTGCAATTGAGAAGGCAAAATGTTTAATTCATAAAGAAATGGGCTCCAACTTCTCTTTTTGACAGGTGATGCTTAGGCCCTGGCTCCAGTCCATTCCTTACACCAAGTCCCTGCACCTGCCCTGGCTTTTCCCTCCCCTGCTCCATCCCTGCATTTTCCCCGTCTCCTCCCACAAGTGTGCCCTGTCCCTGTTCGTCCCCATCACTCCCTCCTGGAGCTTGAACACCATGAATCCAGTAACACAGGGAAGGAGAGGAAGGAGTTGGTCAGCAGGGCTTTCAGCACATGAGAGACACAGGAGTTCAGAAGGCTTGACACTGGTGGGTTCTCTGAACCCATTAATTTTTCCCTGTGGGAACTCCAGCCTCAGTGCCCCCATATAGTCAGCACCTATGCATGAAGATGTGCATAGAGAATGTAAATTTCACTCCGTTTGTGGCTTAGCTTAAGCCAGTCAAAGCACAGCAAAAGTAAGCTTGACTTGGTTCATTGTGGTCACAGTGGTGTTAGGGGAATGGGCGTATCATTACTGTGGGGATGATTTCTATGTGGTGCTGGGTGGGGGAAGTGAAAACATATTGTCCCCTGCGTGGAAGCAATATGAAGTTTACTTTGTAAAGTGAATGTTAAACATGGCCCCAGGTAATTCCTGGGCCTTATTACCTGGGGGAGGGAGACAGGGTGACTGGGAAAGTTGTCATGGGCCCTGCACCTGGGGTACAGGTGGTGGGTGAGGGGGTTTTCCCAGGCCCTACCCCCCACCCCTACTCTTGGGAGGGCCCTGCCTGGGAGCAAAAAGATTTATGTGTAGCAGCTATGACTGATAGATTGTGCATGGCAAAATCTGTCCTTCAGTGACACTGTGTAACCCTGCTGACGCCAGAGTCTGTTTTCATTTACACCCATGCCACTCTCATGTCTTCAGTTGGAGTGCAAAGGTGCAACTGAGGGAGGAACCTGTGCTTGTAATTCCAGCATAACAATTCTCTTGCTGATGTCTGAGTCAGACTAGCTCGGCTAGCGCTCTGGTAGCTGCCTCGTCACTAGGGGATAAAGAATAGAGTTCGCTCCCTCTCCCATAACTGTGACCTTTGCCGGATTGTTAGACTGCAGCTTCCTTTCCCAGTGCTGGGCTGGCTCTGCAGAGTTAGCAGAAGCAAGAAGCTGAGGAAATTTCCAATTTGTCATTTCAGTCAGCAACTCTGAAGCTGGGTGGAGAACAGCTGTGTAGTGGAAGCTGGAGCCGTTTGTTTTAACACAGTTGCTTTTAAAAGTAGGACTGTACTTTAGTGGTGACTGGTTTCTTACTGCCACTGGTACCAGTGCCAGTCTTACCACTTAGATATAATGCTTAACTATAGCTATAATTTGTAAAATGGCAGTCTGATCCCATTGTTGTTGTCTCTGTTGGCCCCCCTACTTACTCCAATTTAATCTGATCATGGTGCTCCTAACACACTCATCTCTCTGGTATCTGGGCACCCTGGCGACTAATGTCTCCAAAGCAGATGATGGGGAGCAGGATGCTATTTTTGAAGTATTTTAGAAAGCTCAGAGCTTCTCCTAAGGAGGAGGCAATAATAAGGGTCAGGAATTTATTCCTCCCTCCGGATTGGCAAATGAGCGTTCTATTGGGACATTGAGAGCTCCAGCACAACCATTGTGGAAGCCTTGGGTTGGATGTTCCTTCTGGCTTTCAGCTGCTGAAGCCAATGGCAGCTGTGATGAATGCCATCGCTGTGGCTGGGCAGCTGTAGCAGTTGGAGCCTGTTTGCTACATTAGCCTCACTGGTGGAGTTACTTGCTAAGAGAGGAAATGTTACCTAAAAGAGAGTGCTGCCTTTGAAGGCCCAGTTGTCTGAAATGGAATCTGATTGATTTGGAGGTCAGTCATGAGGGAAGTTGCTCACCGGGCTCAGTTACAGGTTAAAGATAGGAAACAAAGAGTTGGAATGAATGGTCAGTTTTCACAGTGGAGAGAGGTGAATAGTGGGATCGCCAAGGATGTGTACCAGGGATGTGGGAAAGGTTACAGATGTTATAAAATTGCTCAAAATATTTAAGTCTAAAGCATACTGTGAAGAGTTACAAAGAGGTCTAATAAAACTGGGTGACTGGGCAACAAAATGGTGGATTAAATTCAGTATTGGTAAATGCAAGTAATGTATATTGGAAGACATAATCCCAACTATAAATACAAAATAATGGGGTTTAAAGCAGCCATTCTGACTTAAAGAGGTTTTGGAATCCTCATGAATAGTTCTCTGAAAACATCTGCTCAATGTTCAGCATCAGTCAAAAAAGCTAACAGACTGTTAGGAATCATTCCGAAAGGGATTGATGAGAAGACATAAAATAACCTAATGCCACTATATTGATCCATGTTACACCCACACTTTGATTACTGTGTGATGTTCTAGTTTCCCCAACTCAAAACCAGATGTCTCAAAATTGGAAAAGATACAGAAAAGGCTAAGAAAATTATGAAGAGTATGAAAAAGCTGATAGATGTATGAACAGAGATGAAAAGGGCTGGGAATTTTCAGCTTGGAAAAGAGATGACTGAGGGGAGGATGTGAAATAGGCCTATGCAATAATGAATAAGGAAATGCTATTTAACCCACCATGTAACACACAAACCAGGTGTCACCCAATGAAATGAATAGGCAACAAGATTGAAAAAAAACCATGAGGAAGTACTTCACACAACCTAGGCAACTTGTGGTCTTTGTTGCTGGGGATGCTGTGGAAGCCAGAAATACAACTGGGTTCAAAAAGAATTAGCTAAATTCCGAGGCTCGCGACTGAGACAATCAGGGATGCAACCCTATGTCCTGGATGTCCCTAAACATCTGACTGCTAGAAGCTGGGACTGGATGACAAGGGATAGTTCACTGAGTAAATTGCCCTGTTCTGTTCATTCCCTCTGTAGCAACTGACATTGGCCACTATCAGAAGACAGAATATTGGGCTAGATGGACCATTGGTCTGACCCAGTATATGGCTTTTCTTATGATGGACGGTTGGCCAGGTGAGATTCTACTGATGGGAAAGTAAGAATGGCGATAATGTCAGCCTGGATTTTTCTGTGCATGTGAAATTGATGTGACAGCTTCTTCCCTCCAGCAGCAGCACCCAAGTAGGCAGTCTCTCTGATCACCATCCTTACATGCTGATGGGGACAGAGCATCATCCACCTTGGCTCCAGACAGTGTCTTGCTTCTTCTACATTGCAAGACCCTTCAGAGCCTTCCAAGCTGGTAGCATCCTTGGGTATATATGTTTCAACTGTCTCTGCTGCCCTTTTCCTCAGTGAGACAGGCACTGGGGAAGTTTTGGTGAAAGATTTTCACCTAATTCTAGTTCAGTGGAAGGTTGGGGATCCTTCCTGTAAAGACAAAACTTTGACTGGCTTCATGGGGAACAGGAGCAAGCCTGTAGTGTTCTCGGTGTGTTCTTACTGCCCATTTTTAGTACGGCTGCAGGCGTAGTAAGACTGTTTCCTATACGCCAGAAAGTCATGGGTTTGTGTCCCATGCCAGAGCTTGTGTCCATCCCAGATGCTGACAGCTTTACAATGCTTAGAAGGTGCCATCTTGAAGAACAGATGTTCAACTTGCTAGTGTTTTCTATGAATTTTTGGCATATGGTTATCCGGTTGGAAGTTGGCAATCTGCTACGATCCTCCATCCCTCAGATTAAAAAATGAGTGTAGGAGGTAAGTGATTTGGGTTGTCTGGAGTATGAAAAGCATTATATAAAGCTCCACTGTGTTCTCTCCCACGTCAGCAGCATGCATGATAGCTGTAGATAAAGGAAGGACTACGTATAGATGACTGGCTAGTGGGTTAGTGGGTAAGTGAATGAGACTTGGGCTCCTAAGTGTCAGAGTCAATTTTGAAAATGGGTTTTAAGGTATTAGGGGCTCTTAAAGACGTTACCTGCAGTCAGCTACAGGTGCTGTTGGAGGGCAGTTTCAGACATCCAGTGCAAGGCAGATATCCAGTGGTTGCCATGCAGTGCTCAACATTTGCTGCACCACTGAGGTTGTCTTGATTTTGAGAGTAGAACATACCATGAAATCAAATCTTAGTGTGGGTAAATACTAAATAGATACAGTGGTTGTCACTGAATGTCTGTTCATCTGGTTTAGCAAAGTCTTCAATAAACCATTTGAGTGCAGTTTTCATAGAGTTGCCAATTTGGGCACCTGAGTGTGACTGTGAATGCAACATTAAGCACGTGCAGAGAGGTGCTCATGCTCCCATCATCTGAGCTGAGCTGTGCAAGGTTAATCACAGATGAAGCTGCAGGTCAGCAAAGGAGTGTTCTGTGTCCTTTAACTTCCATAGTGCCACCATTGCAGGCCAAGAGAGCCCCAGAGGAAGCCGGTTGTCAGCTGTTGATATGCTGTAATCTGTCCCATTCCATCCGCTTTCTTTATTAGCATATTGAGTGCCATAAAGATATAATGAAAATACTGACATTTGGGAGGAGTTTCAGATTGATCAGGAGACTGCAGGGACTGATCTATAAGGAGGGTTTACAAAAACCTGTGTAACTCAGATGAACAGTGATTAGGTGGGGAACATGATGATTTATTTACACATCATTACAAATATGTGTGTTGCTTAGCAGATAAATAAAATACAATGCCTCCACCCTGAAGAGTTTACAATCAGAATTTAATCTTGAGTTCCTTATTCAGCCTTTACTCAGTCCTTTCTCCCATTGATTTCAGTGGGAATATTGTCAGAGAGAGGATTTTGGAGATTGAGCCTAAATTAACACACAACCTTAAATATTGAGTCTGTTCTGGTATGGCTATGGTCTGAAGAAGTGGATCTGTTCCACGAAAGCTCACCTAATAGATTATTTTGTTAGTCTTTAAAGTGCTACTTTACTGGTTTGTTTGTTTTCCTAATTTAATGTGTGATAACAGACATCAGAGCATGGAGTAAAGAGAAGGGGGAGGCCGTATAGTACAGTTGCACCTCCGAAAACTGGCATTCTCTGGTCCGGCAACGTCCTTTGTCTGGCAGGATGAGAGATGTTCCTAGATCAGAGGACTGGCGCAGGATGGCAAGCTAAGCTGGCCCCCAGGCAGTCCCATAGGGGACAGCAGGTCTGGGGCTGGAGGTGGTGTCTCCAGCAGCCCCGCAGGGCTGGGGCTGTAGCTGGGGTTGGGGAGCTGGCATCCCCCCAGGTGCCCTGTGTGGGGTCAGGGAGCTGGTGCTGGGGCCTACATTCCCCAGCTGCCCCACACAAAGCCAGAGCCAGGGCCAGGGAGACCATGCTTCTGCAGTGAGCTAGGACAGGCCAGCAGGGGCAGCCAGGGGCCTGGGATCATTAACCACCCCTTGTCTGTCAAAATCCATTGTTCAGGACCACTGAGGTCCCAAGGATGCTGAACCAAAGGGACGGAGTCTGCTGTAAGATCTGATGGTCATTTTAGAACAACTCTGAAGGAGGTGTACCCCAAGGAGAGAATAGTTCTTCTTCGAGTGTCCCCGTGGGTGCTCCACAATAGGTGTCGGGCTTGCCCGGCGCCGCAGATCGGATCTTCCAAGCAGTTTCTGCCGGACCGCTCGTGCGCCCGTGTGTGCCACTCCCTTGCGCGCTCCTGGCCATGTGCGCGATCCCGTCCCCGCCAGTTCCTCTTAACCGCTGTCGGCTGCAGACGGAATCCGAACTAGGCTAAGGCCAAGTAGCGTATTCAATGACTTTAACTGTTTTTCTTTAAAGTTTTTTTTCAAGTACTTAGGCTACTGCAAGTTAGCCGGTTGTTATTTTTTAAAAAAAAAAAAAAACAACAAACAAACTACAAGCGGGACAGCTTCAATCCAGTCCCAGGAACAAGCGCCGGAGGCCAGGAGCATAGGGCCATCAGCCTTCCTGCTGCGGCAGGCCATCAGAAGGGGAAAACAGCACAGAGAAGGTGCTAAGTACCCGTTTAACAACTGAAAGACTCACCAACAATGTCCTCTTCAGGATTTAAAAAATGTGAGTCCTGCCGAGAGGCGATGCCAGCGTCTGATGGGCACAGTCTATGCATAAGGTGCCTTGGGGAGTCCCATGTTGCACAGAAATGCTCCTTCTGTGCTAAATTAACAGCCAGAGCAAGGAGAGACAGGGAGATGCGGCTTAAAATGCTGCTTTTCGACAAGGCCCTCCAGCCAGACGTGCCGGAGCGGCCGCAGCAGGAGGGACCCTCCGGGGCCCATAAAAGGAAAGCTGCCTCCCTCACCCCATCAGCGCAAAAACGGAGGAAAGTCTCCCCAGCCCGATCCCTGCCGGCAGCAGCAGCGAGCGGGACGGGAGGAGCGAGCAGCCCCCAGCCGCAGCAACAGCTGATCGGCGGCGGCAGGGAGAGCCACGTGGAAGCGGCTCAGCCTCCGATAATCAGCCAGCCGCCCCGCACCGCAGGCAGGGTGGCAGCTAAACAAGTGCCGGTACCGGCGGCACCGCAGGCAGCGGCACCGACCCCCGGGGAACCGGCGGTGCAGAGAGCGCAGGCACGCAGCCTGCAGGCACCGGAGCACACCGCACGTGCGGCACCGCCCTCGAGCGTGCTGAGCACGGTGCGGACGGGGCTGGGATCCCCTGTACGTCAGGGGGCGGAGTTACCTCCTCAAGGGAGGGGGAAGGCTGCACACAAGAGGAGGCATTGCAGCCCCTCTCCGCACAGGGCTGTGGAGTTGCTTTCTCACAGCCCTCCGCTTATGTTGCAGACTCCAACCAGAAGGCAGGGGTCCCCCCTAGCCTACCCGGAGCCCCCTTCTCCATTTTTGCAACCAGCCTCACCCTGGCTGGGACCACCTTCACCCTTCCTGGGGTTTGAACCGCTGGACTATTATGCAAAATCGCTCTCTCCAGTGTCTCGACAATCTCCCTCCCCCAGACACAGAGGGTATGCACCAAGGGAGTGGTCTAGGTCACCTTCCCAAGAACAGTGCCTATACTGCCATGGTCGCCCCTACCACCCGGGGCATAGACACCATCGGCAATCTACTAGGGAAAGATCCCCACAGACGATCTCGTACCCCCGAGGGCAATCGCGACCGGGGACAGAGACTCAAGCATCTCAGGGGGGACTGGTTATGGAACCCCGAAATTTTCCCTCGCAAACCTCTAGTGAGAGGGTGTACCATCACCAGCAGGAACCGGAAGGGTCCAGAGAGACGTACCCCAGCGGTTCCTCGCTCTCCTCCCCGGACGAGGCTACGGCCCCGGGGGACGTCCATCCTCCGGACGATCTCAAACAGTTTCAAGAGCTGTTTAAGAGGGTGGCCTTCACGCAAGGCATCCAGACAGCAGAGGTGCAAGTGAAACACCATAAGCTCCTCAAAAATTTGAGACCTCCAGCCTCCTCCAGAGTAGCAATACCGCTTGATGAAGTGATCTTAGAGTCCGCCACTACGATATGGCAGACCCCTGCGACTATTCCGCCTGTCCAAAAGAGAGCGGATAAGAAATACTTCGTGCCGGCGAAGGGCATGGAGTTCCTGTTCAGCCACCCACAGCCAAATTCCTTGGTGGTGGAGTCGTCGCAACAAAGATCAAAGACATCTCAATTCAGGACAGGGGGAACAGACAAAGATGCCAAGAAGCTAGAGCTGTTCGGCAGAAAGGTCTACTCCTCCTCCACCTTAACGTTGTGAATGGCAAATTACGCAGCGCACTTAGCGAACCATAATTTCGACAACTATTCCAGGTTAATCTCCCTCATGGACTCGTTTCCAGAGGGCAAAAAGCCGGTGCTCAAGGCCATAGTGCAAGAAGGCTACGCGGCCTCGAGGACAGGAGTTCAGATCGCCCTGGACGTTGTGGACACAGCAGCACGTTCCACAGCAACGGCAGTGGTGATGCGAAGGGAGTCCTGGCTCCAGGCTTCGGGTATACCGAGGGATCTGCAGGCAAAGATAGTTGACCTTCCCTTCGACTCGCAGAAGCTGTTTGCTGAATCAACTGACTTGGTCCTTCATTCCAGTAAAGATTCAAGAGCCACACTCAGGACCCTGGGGATTTACACCCCTCCATACACAAAGAAAAGGTACTACCCTCAACAAAGACGGTACCAGTACCAGCAACAGCGCCCCCAGTACCACAGGGGTTACGAGCAAGGGCGACATCAACAGCACCAGCAGTACAGAACTCCCAGGCGACGTTCACAACAGAGCCGTGCGTCCTTGGGGCGGGGCCAAAGGCCACAAGTTTGACATACAGATCCAGGGCTGCGCCATCACTACCATCGCACAAGGTCATCCGAAGCGACTATTCCACCATCGCCTCCGACCATTCTACGACCAGTGGCAAAGGATCACCACAGACAAATGGGTGCTGGAGATCATAGCCACGGGTTACGCCATCCCCTTCCAGTCGCTCCCACCGTCACGACCTCCACCCAAGCCCCACCTCCAGGAGGCCTCCCATGTAGCGAGGCTCAGGCAGGAGGTGGACCATCTCATGCTCATAGGGGCAGTGGAAAGAGTGCCGGAGCAACTGCAAGGGAAAGGGTTCTACTCCAGGTACTTCCTCACGGAGAAAAAGACAGGAGGCTGGAGGCCCATCTTAGACCTTCGCGGCCTCAACCGGTACCTGCGCAAGCAACGTTTTCGGATGATCACAATCGCCTCCATCCTTACAGCACTGGACGATGGAGACTGGTTCACAGCCCTCGATTTACAAGACGTGTACTTCCACATAACTATCCATCCGGCTCACCGGCGATTCCTCCGGTTCATGGTAGGCAACGAACACTTCCAATACAAGGTCCTACCGTTTGGCCTCTCCTCGGCCCCCAGAGTCTTCACCAAGACCTTGGCAGTGGTGTCAGCCTACCTGCGCAGACAGGGGGTATTTATTTTCCCATATCTGGATGACTGCCTGCTCAAAGGGGCCTCGAAGGGGGAGGTTCTGCGCACGATACGCGTCACAGCAAACACGTTCTCTTCACTCGGCCTGGTTATCAATCTGGCAAAATCAAAAATAGACCCCACACAGGACATAGAGTTCATAGGGGCTCGCATAAACTCGGTTACAGCGAGAGTATATCTACCAGAGGCTCGCTTTCGGGCCATCGGCTCCTTCGTGCAGGTCATCACCTTCAGCCCTACGGTGCCAGTCTTGACGTGCTTACAGCTGCTCGGCCACATGGCAGCGGCGACGTTCGTAGTACAGAACGCCAGGTTACACATGCGCAGCATGCAGCACTGGCTGGCGAGTGTATACAAACCAGCAGTACACACCGTTCACAGGGTGGTGTCGCCCACAGCGGGGGTGCGCAAATCCCTGCAATGGTGGGTAAACCCCAGGAACCTGCTAACAGGGGTACCCTTCCACCAGCCGCAAATATCGGTTTTTCTCACTACAGATGCCTCCCTCATAGGGTGGGGAGCGCACATGGGCGAAGAGGTGACTCAAGGACTGTGGTCACCCACGGAACAGTCACTACACATAAATATACTGGAGCTCAGAGCAGTGTTCAACGCCTGCAGACACTTTCGAGACCATATACAAGGCAAAGTCGTCGGGATCAGTACAGACAATACCTCCACCATGTTTTATATAAACAGGCAAGGAGGAGCTCGATCCCGTGCCTTATGCGCGGAAGCAATCCGCTTATGGAACTGGTGCATCGCCAACAATATACTCTTGAAAGCCTCATACTTGCCAGGTGCGCACAATGTGAAGGCAGACCAGCTGAGCAGGCGTTTTGCACTCACACACGAGTGGCAGATCCGTCCCGATCTGCTACGGCCGATCTTCCACGCATGGGGTTTTCCCCAGATAGACCTGTTTGCCACTCAGCACAACAAGAAGTGCCCACGATTCTGCTCCAGGGCAGGACTGGGATGGGGGTCCCTGGGGGACGCGTTCGCGATCCCGTGGAGGGGCCCCCTGCTTTATGTGTTTCCTCCCACAGTGCTGATCCACAAAGTCTTGCAGAAAGCCAGGAGGGAAAAGGCCCGGATGATCCTGATAGTCCCAACGTGGGATCGACAACAATGGTTCCCCCTACTTCTGCGCATGTCGGACCGTCCACCGATGCCTCTTCCGGTGGCGCCGGATCTGCTCACGCAAGCCCAGGGGTCCATAGTGCACCCGCACCCCCAAAGCCTGCGACTGCAAGCGTGGTTAATCCATGGCTCAGCTCCCTAGAGAGCACATGCACAGTGGAAGTACAGCAAGTCCTAGAAAGTAGCAGGACTTCCACCAGGAAGACCTACAAGCAAAAATGGACTCGCTTCACGGCTTGGTGTTCTACCAAACAGCTGGCCCCCCTTTTGGTGCCTATACCTACAATACTAGAGTATTTACTGGACCTCAAGAGAGGAGGACTCTCGCTATCCTCGTTGAAGGTCCACCTTGTCGCCATCTCGGCGTTCAGACACGAGGAGGAAGGGCACACGGTGTTCGCCCACCCTATGGTTACCAGGTTCCTCAAAGGGTTGGTAAACCTATACCCCCCTCGGAAACCGATTCCACCTTCGTGGAACTTGGACCTGGTGCTTACCACGCTAATGGGACCACCGTTCGAGCCCTTGGCCACGGTCCCCCTCCGCCTCCTTACAATAAAGACGACCTTTCTTCTTGCAATTACGTCAGCTCGCAGGGTGAGCGAGCTTGCGGCAGTCATGGCAACGCCACCCTGCACTGTTTTTTCCAAGGAGGCGGTAACCATACGGCTGCATCCAGCCTTTGTTCCCAAAGTTTCTTCCGAGTTTCACATTAACGAACCTATTGTTCTACCCTTGTTTTATCCAAAGCCTCATAACTCCAACGAAGAGGCGCGCCTACACCTCCTGGACGTGAGGAGGGCGCTAGCCTTCTACGTAGACAGGACCAAGTCCTTCTGGAAAACGGATAGACTCCTAGTCTCCCTCGCTCCCAAGTTGAAAGGAGAAGGTCTCTCCTCGCAGAGAATCTCAAAGCACATTGTATCCTGCATAAAAATGTGCTACGAGCTCAAAAAGACTCCTTTATCGGCCACTCCCAGGGCTCATTCCACTAGGGCGGTGGCGGCATCAACAGCCTTTTTCAAGGGCGTTGCGTTAAAAGACATTTGCAGAGCGGCGACCTGGTCATCCTATGACACCTTCGCCAAACATTACCCCCTTCACAGGGTATTCCAAGAGGATACCCGTCTCTCTACAGCGGTCCTCTCGGGGACAAGCTGCACATAATCCGATTACCCACCTCCTATCTTGAGTTACTGCTGGGTAGTCACCTATTGTGGAGCACCCACGGGGACACTCGAAGAAGAAAGAGAAGTTACTCACCGTAGTAACGGTGGTTCTTCGAGATGTGTCCCCGTGGGTGCTCCACTACCCGCCCATCCTCCTCGCTTCGGATCTCTGTTAGTGTTTTGCAGGGGCACCCGAGGCGGTTGGTCGAGGAACTGGCGGGGACTGGATCACGCACATGGCCAGGAGCGTGCAAGGGAGCGGCGCGCGCCGGCGCATGCGCGGTCCGGCAGAAACTGCTTGGAAGATCCGATCTGCGGCGCCGGGCAAGCCCGACACCTATTGTGGAGCACCCACGGGGACACATCTCGAAGAACCACCGTTACTACGGTGAGTAACTTCTCTTTATCCGGGGTTGTAACTAAGAGGTTGAAAGTGAAAAAGGAGAAATGCTAGCAGAAAATGCTTTGTTCCAGACAATGAGGTGGCATGTGGAGGCTGTTATCAAATCCCTTCTAATCATCAGATGATTCGAGTGTCATATATTTAGTGTAAATCCTGAAGCCCTTCCTCAATTTTTAATCCATCCTAACTCAGACAGTCCTTCTACTGGCTTCTGGTTTGCCTGCTAGTACTTTTACCCTTTGTCCTACCTGTAACTCCAATGCCTTCATTCTTTTTGGAGACTCAGTTCTCACCAGATTGTCTTCATCTTCCTGGAACTGAGGGGCTTTTTCCAGTAAAGAATGTCCCCAGTATCTTCCTACCTTATGATGTGATGCCTCCAAGGATGCAGCCCCATCCCACTTCAACTCATGCCTAATCTTCTCTCTTGTAACGAGCAAATGTGAGCTTTCTTAAAGAATTCGTCTGCTTTCCCCACTTGTTAGTATCTATGTTTGGGGCAATTTCACCTCAGATCCACTTGCTACATGTATCCAGTTTATTTCCAGGTTTTCTTGTTGTTTTCTGACCTTTCTAGGTCCCATTGTTATTTGTGCAGGCAATTTTGGAGCATCTGTGAATTTAATTAACTTTCTGATTAGTCCCTTTCTTCCATATTATCTTTGAAGATGGCAAATGCTAATGATAATATTGATCTTTAGGGCATCCCGCTAGATATCTGACCCCTGCTCAATACAAGGAAGTTTCCCATATTCCTCTGTGTTTCCCATTATTTTCATTCCGATCTTCATGCTCCTGGTCAAGCCAGGTTGAATTAATTTTGCTAGGAAGATTTTGAGAGATGCTATGTCAAATTCATTTTCTTTTCACCTGCCTTGAAAAAGGAGCGGCAGGCACTGTGATCAATGGATAGAAACTGGTGTCTGATTTCATGGCAGCTTCTCTTAATGCCCTGTGTCCTCTGTAGTGATACTGTTGTGTTACTTCTTGTAGGGATGCTCCACAGCAATTCATGAGACAGATTTCCAGGCATGCTAATCCCACCAGGGCAAAACAACAATACAGGCACAATAGGAAGTATGCCAGTGTCACAAATGGCCTCTAGACTTTCACGTGCTTGTAACAATAGTCCCAGCACTGTCATCTGCCCCTCTCATTTGAGCACATCTTAAAATGGAAATCACATTGCTATCTGTGCACATAGGTAGAGCCTTTTGTACAACCTTGTGAGATGCTAAGTGGTAGGTGCGGGCACTTATTACCAATGTTTCCTTTAATTTTTTTCCATCCACGTGCAGAATAAATGTTATGTGCATTGAGGTATGTGTGGCTGTGCACCCTTCAGTGAAGCTGTTAGTTGATTTCAAGGACTGCTTATTGGGCATACCGATTTGAGTTCCGAACAGATGGCAGTATTTTCAATCTCCGGAGACTTCAGGCTCTCACTAAAGTGGTTACTTCAACTAACCGTGACCTTCTGTTTGCTGATGACTGTGTGTTGTTGGCTTGTTCAGTGAAGGATGCACAGGAGCTTTTTGATCACTTTGTTACTTCTGCTTTGGACTCACAGTGAGGGTCAAAAAGACGGAAGTTATACCTCAGACTGTTTGGAAAGAGTCCTGCACTCCAGTAATCGCTGCTCCTGGTACAGTCTTTAAGGCTGTTGACAAGTTCTTCTAACTTGAAAGTGTACTGTCCTGTAGCATAAATGTGGACGATAAACCCTAACCCTACTACTAATCTGCTCCATTAGCCAAAGCCAGTGCTGCCTTTGGAAAATTGATCAAACACCTGTAGAATGACCAAGGTATTAAATGCCATACCAAGATAACAATTTATTAGGCAGTTGTCCCGAATATCCTGCTGTATGGTTCAGAGTCATGGAAAATACGTATTGCCGCCATGTTATCAAACTCTATCAGTTCCGTATGTGCTGGCTGAAGAACGTTGCCCATGTGAATTGGTGGGACAAAATTCCTAACACAGAGGTTCTTAAGCTGTTTGGTGCTATGGGCATGGAAGAAATGCTTATGAATAAACAGTTTCACTGGATTGGTCATGTTATGAGGATGGATGATACATGAATACTAAAGATGGTCTTCTGTGGCCAGCTTGCTCATGAAAATCCCTCTGTTGATGGTCCATATAAGTACTATAAAGACATCTTAAAGGCCAATATGAAGTTGTGGCATATCTCCCAATGATGTGGGAAATCTATTTCAGAAAAGATTGTCCTGATGGCAAACCACTGAACAGGCTCTTAATTGCTTTGAGAGTCAGCATATCCGAGCACTACAGGAAAAGTGTAAGATCTGAAAAGAACATACGATGCCTGCAGTTGGTGGCTTTTTGTATGTTTATAGTCACCTCTGCCGATCAAGGATTAGGTTAGTTGCTCACCAACAGCATCATATAAGATGAGATCTGTCGATCAGTGGTCAGTCTGAGAAGAATGTGCACCATCCGTAGAAACACATGCAACAGCTGTGGGTGCTGAGCTAATCAGCTGGGTGGTATTTGAATCTCTTCTGGATGGCTGGGCAAGTCCTCAGCTTACAGGGGACAGTGCTCAACACCTTGCAGGATTGGATCATTAGGCACCATCTGTCTGTTGGCTTGCAGAATTGAATCATTTATGCACAGGGCCCAGGATACCAGTGCACAGTCATGGGAACTGATGTGGTCAAATGTCTTGCTCTCTCACTCTTTTCTTAGAGGTCTACCCTGGAGGCTGAAATAAGCTTTAGAGGCAAAGCAGTGTTGTGGTGTCTGTGTCATAAAAAGATTGTACCTTTTGTCAGTGTTCCCATATCCTTTTTGACCATTCACTGAAAAAGAAAGGAATGTTGCCAAAAGAATGAGCCAAATTCTGATTTCACTTGAGGCCAGTCCTACAAGGTGCTTCATTTCCTGAGAGATGAAGACAATCAACAGCTTGCAGAACTGGGCTCTTTTGTCAGCCTGTAGCCAACAACTTTGGTAAGTTATACTGATAGGAGAGCAGAATTCAGCAGTTCATTTCTTTGTGTGAAAATAAGCACTTGTTTACAAAAACAAATTAAAAAAACATTTAATTTGCTTTTGCTTTTTTTGTGCCTGCTTCCACATGGGTCAGTTTCATTTTGTTTTCTTAACCAAGTTTCCTTCTAGGTACCTATGTACTAACTCTAGATTTTTGAGTGTGGGTCCCCAGGCTTCAGAAGAAGGTTTACATTTAATAACAGCATATTGTTCTGTAAATTTGTCTCCCTTTAATCAAATCTGTAATTTCTTCAGTTAATGCAGGCTGTGGTGGGTCACAATTTATTGGCAAGAAATTGTGTGGTGGAATATAAAATGAGTCATTTTAATCATAGAGTCGTAAGTTAGAAACGGAAATCCTCTATGAGATGATTCTGGCTGGTGCTGGGTGGTCCTTTATTGTACTATTCCTGGTCTTTTGTTCAGGAGAGTGAGGTGGGAGGTATTTAAAAGATAAAACACTGGACTAGGGGACAGGGGATTTGAGTTTCAGTCCCAGTTATGCCATTAATTCATCATGTGTGACCTTGCGCATATCCTTTTTGTCTTCTGTAGCTGTTGTCCCCTCCGTAAAACAGGAGAATGGACCACCCCCAGCTTCATAGAGAGCTTTGAGATAACTACAGATGGAAAAACTATAGAAGTGCCAAGTCTTTTTATTGCTACGTGTCCCAAATGATGGGGGTTCCGCTGCTTCCCTTGGAAATCACCTTCACAGAGTAATAGACTGTGGCAACCAAGGGATCTCTCAACACTTGGTGGAGAGGCCATCAACCTTTGATTGTTTGCTGTGCTGCGTCTCATCAGCCGAAACTGCAACTTCCTATATGTTGAATGACCATTTGCTTAAAGATTGCCCATAAGCGTGAGTGTGCTTGGGAAAAAGGTTTGTCATCTTCCTTCTCTCCATCTTGTCTCTCTGTATGTGTCTGAGTCAGATCTTCTGACTCTAATGATTGGAATTTTTTCACCTAGCAGCCTTGTTGGAACCAATGTGGCTGTGGGCTATTGAGCTGGTTACTGCCTTATGTATTGTCAGCTAATGCATCAATCCTGCAAGATGCTGAGTGTCCTCAGCCACTGCTGAACATAAATTCATGTCCAACAGCATTGGGTAGTCTATATGATTAAGTGCATGGGCATGAGTGATTAATGTAGCTTGCTAGTAGCTGGGCAATGCAGTGTCCAAGGGACTTCCTTATAGTGCTGTCTAAAGGGGCCTAAGTTTCCAGAAACAACCAGACATGGTTCTAGATCCAGCAGGGGATATGTGAATCATCTAGGAGTTGTGTCTGTCTGTGGCACCAAATTCATTTCGCGTGGGCCATGAGTTTCAACTGCTGAATCCCTATTATAATTGGGGATGGGGGGGTGGCGTTATGCTGGAAGGATCCAGCTTGACTCTCCAATCCCAGATCTGATTTGTGGTGCTGGACTTTGAAAAGCTCTTCTTTGGTTTGGATACTGAACCAGTTAGATCTGTGATCGTTTTCAGGAGAGAATGAAAGTGACTTCCAGGGCCTACTGTGCTTTGACAATCAGCCTTTCTAAGGAGGCCTGAATGGAAGAGTCCATTGCATGTGGTAGAGGGGAAACAGCTGCTGCCCTCACTTTGATCCTCCCCAGTAACAGTCCAATTGATAACTAATAGCAATGCAGCTGCTTGTATTAGCTATTTACCCAAAATTGAGCTGGCTAATGAAAATGTTTCTAATTAATATGAGGCACATGAAAACTCATTACTGCAAGGTCATTGGTAATGAGAGATAATCAGAGCACAAATGACCAAGCTTTGAGCAAAATGAAGATGGAGCATGAGCCGGGGAGTCAGTACCAGCTGTATATGCACCAACTGCAAGGGAGGGACAGAGTCCAGGAAGGTGACTGGTGGGTCTTTGAAATAGGTGCCATCAAGTAACACTTCCTCCACATTCTCCTGGCTCTGCAGAGGATTTGATTAGCTGGAGAGACGGGTCTGAGCTGGGATTCCCGGGAGCAGTACAAATGTCCCTGGGATCCAAGGCCATTTAGAATGGGGGCAGGGGAGTTAGGCCATGCTCCCATCTCGTCAGAGGTGTTGGTTGTTAGAGATGTGCAGGTTTCAGAGGCAGCATGAAGTTGGGTGTCGGTGTGGTGAGCGGCCGAGTGCACATTTGCCACAAGTGTCAGTACTACCGTCAGCGGGCTCATGTGAATTGAGGGCTCGGTTTAT
Source organism: Carettochelys insculpta (assembly GCF_033958435.1). Taxonomy (NCBI): domain Eukaryota; kingdom Metazoa; phylum Chordata; order Testudines; family Carettochelyidae; genus Carettochelys; species Carettochelys insculpta. The sequence continues at coordinate 41,321,486 of NC_134142.1, read as the reverse complement.
GTGCACATGAGGTTGAGTGTTATTGTGCACACCTTTGACTTTGGGCCTTCATGGGTAAACTCCTTCCAGAATAGGTTATCGCTTGCCCTTGTTTCAGCTGCATGTGGGCTGTGTATTGTATTGGTGATAAAATGATCCAGCCCCAACACCAGTTTTTGATTGTTTTGGCTGTAGTTCCACAAGGCAATTATGTGCTGTCTGAAGAAAATAGATCCTTACATTTGTGCTAAATTCACAGGTCATTCTGGTTTAATTGACTCCTGTCGTGTATATAAATTGAACACTCTTGTGATCATCCCTTCTCTGAAGCTTTTTAATGTCTGCTAGGAGTTCTTTAAGTTAATGAAGTTGGACACAGAGCACCATATAGAGGTGTCTCATTGCTCAGCATTGTGTCACAGCTACTTGCTCCATTCCCTCACGGAGAAACGCAGTCCAACAGTTGGTAGGGCCTGGCTGGCAATCAGTCCAGGTAATTAATCCATTTCGCTGCCCAGGTCCCTCGGGCAGGGCAGGGCAGGGCAGGGCAGGGCAGGGCAGCCAACAGTTAGCATTCTACTGAATCTAGTCATTCACTGTGGGAATTAGCTCCCAGACAGGAGCTATAGACAGTATTTCTGGCTCCCTAGTTCCAGCAGATGTCAGACTTATTCAGGCCACCTGGCCTATTGGTGGGGACATGGCCTCTCCCTAGGGATGGGGTGGCTGCGGTCTTCCCACTCTACTACATCCAGCCCAGGGCTCTATGAGTGGCAGGTTAGTCCACCAGTAGGTCAGCAGGGATCCACCTGCAATGTTTAGGCCAGTCTACAAACAATCCCACAGCCGAACCCTGCTTCGCTTCCCTGGGCTACTTCTTTCTCTCCCAGCCAGGGGGTACCTGGGTTCTGGGATTGTCCTCCATCTCCCTTGGGTGCACTGTGATCAGCAGCTCTAGCAGCTAGTTGGGATAACAGGTATCCAGCAGCTCTGGCAGCCCTGCTGGGTCTCTGGGACTGCAGCTGTCTCTGGCTGTTATTAGCTCCAACACTTACGGAGAGATGAACTGCTTCTCTGGCAGCTCTGAATCAACTCGAGGCTCCAGCACACAGGAAGAGATATCCTGCTCCTCTGGCAGTTCCTCCCCAGCTGAGCTAGAGGGCTGGACTTTTATAGTCCTTCTTGTCCAGCCCTTTTGGTTCCAGAAGGGCAGCTTGGAGTGACCTGGTTCTGCCCATCAGGGGGCAGTTGAGCATCTTTTCCTGTCTGGTAGGGCAGGAGACCACACCCCCATGCTACATTCTGTAACTTGTACTCATCCAACTATATGGGGCCAAAATGTGATTTTTCTCAGCCAATCCTGTGTATAACTGGTGAGGAAGAGAAGGGGACCATGGCCAGACCACTCCTCACCACCTTTAGAATGGCTAGAATGACTGACTCCCTCACACTCTGGGCTCATGACAGTGGGATTCCGGCTTCCCCCAACAACGGCTGGAGGGCTTTTTTTGCTATCTCCTCTTGCCCACCCCTGCATATTAGCAGCTGGGATCTAGTTCTTGGCATGATCATCAGACTTCATCAACTGGATGCCAATGACCTGTGTCTAATTAGGTAATTTATGTGGCCTCCATTAGAGCATTTCACAAATATTAATGAATTTAAGCTTCACAACCTCCCTGAGAGGTAAGCCAGCAGTATTATCCCCATTTTATATACACCTGAATGGTGGTCCAGAGAACTCACTAAGTCATTTACACAAGGTCACACTTTACGTCTGTAGCAGAGGTAGGAACAGAACTGAAATCTCTTCAATTCCTCTTCAGTGCCTTAGGGCTTGTCTATACTTACTGGAAGATCGAAGTGCTAGCGGTCAATCTGGATTCAGTTTTGGCATCTGGTGAAGATGCACCAAAATCAATTGCTCTGGGCTCAGCTGTTGACCCCCGTACTCCATGCTATTGCGTGAAGTAAGGGAGGTTGACATGAGACTATAGAGGTTAGGCCTTCACTAGGGAGATACGTTGATTCTGGCTACACAAATGCTGTAGCTAGAATTGTGTATCTGAAATTGACTTATTTCCCTAGCATAGATTTACCCAAATTATAAAACCTTCCTTCCTCCTCCTAATTCTTCTCCACCAAACCATTCAGGAACACATGCAATAATGGAACACAGGAGCACAGAGCGGATCAGGCCACAACCTAATCTGCTGTCCTGTCAACAATTGAGGCCAGTACCAGATGTTTCAGATGAAGCTCTAAAGCCCCCTAGTGGATAATTATACAGTAATGTGCCAATAGGGGGAAGTTTTTCTTGATCCAGTTCAGTTAGAAGTTGGCCTATCCCTTGAGACATAAAGATTGAAGCAATTTATTCATTTTTATCCTGTCCAATATAAGTGCAGATGTTCTTGGGGCTATAAAACAAGGATAGTGATAGGGGCCTCCTTTGTAAAATGCTTTGAGATCTGTTGATGGAAAAGCATTATAAAAAACCTAGGGAGTAGTAGTATTTATTCAATTTAAAAATAATGTATAAAGCATTCTCAGCTTTGCTAAACTCTTGGCCTTGATAGCCCATGGCCACACGTTCTGTAGTTTAACTATGTACTGAGGATTTGTTTTCCGTAAAAAAGCTTTAACATTTTTGCTGTTTTGTTTCTTCAGAAGTCCCCTTTTGTATCATGAGCAGGTAAACAGAAACAGTGGATTTACCTTGTCTATACCATTTACTATTTTATATGACTCCTTGCTGTCCTCTCTTGTGCATCTCTTTTTTAAACTCAACTGTCTTTATATAGAAGTTTTTCCTAGGTGTTTAATCATTTTTGCTGCCCTTCTCTGGACCTTTTTCTGTTTCTGCTCTATAATTTCTCAAATGGGATGACCAGCACTGAACACACTAATCAAGGTCAGGACATATAAGCCGTGTCTACACGTGCACGCTACTTCAAAGTAGCGGCACTAACTTCGAAATAGCGCCCGTCACGGCTACACGCGTCAGGTGCTATTTCGAAGTTAACTTCGACGTTAGGCGGCGAGACGTCGAAGTCGCTATCCTCATCAGGAGATGGGGATAGCGCCCTACTTCGACGTTCAATGTCGAAGTAGGGACCGTGTAGTCATTGTGCGTCCCGCAACTTCGAAATTGTGGGGTCCGCCATGGCGGCCATCAGCTGAGGGGTTGAGAGACGCTCTCTCTCGAGCCCCTGCGGGGCTCTATGGTCACCGTGGGCAGCAGCCCTTAGCCCAGGGCTTCTGGCTGCTGCTGCGGCAGCTGGGGATCCATGCTGCAGGCACAGGGTCTGCAACCAGTTGTCAGCTCTGTGGATCTTGTGTTGTTTAGTGCAACTGTGTCTGGGAGGGGCCCTTTAAGGGAGCGGCTTGCTGTTGAGTCTGCTCTGTGACTCTGTCTGCAGCTGTGCCTGGCACCCTTATTTCAATGTGTGCTACTTTGGCGTGTAGATGTTCCCTCGCAGCGCCTATTTCGATGTGGTGCTGCGCAACGTCGAAGTTGAACGTCGACGTTGCTAGCCCTGGAGGACGTGTAGACGTTATTCATCGAAATAGCCTATTTCGATGTAGGCTACACGTGTAGACGTAGCCATAATCACGTTATGTAATGATGTTATGATATTTTTACTGTTGTTCTCTATCTCTTTCTTAATACAACCTAACAGCTTGTTTGCTTTTTCGACTGCCACTGCTCATTGAGCAGATGTTTTCATTGAGCTGTCCACAATGATGCACAGGTCTTTGGTTGTTACCGTTAATTTAGAACCCATCACTGTGTGTGAGTGGTATAAATCGTTCCTTCCACTTTGCATAACTTTGGGCTTGTCTGTACTGAACTTCATCTGCCCCCTTGTTGCTCATTCACCTTGCTTTGTTAGGTACTTCTGGAATTCCTGGCCATTTTTTTGTTCTTGAATAACCTTGGTAATGGTGTACCAGCCAAAAATATTGCCACCACACTGTTCATCCCTTTGCCAGTTCATTAATAACTATATTAATCCCAGCATGCCCTGGGTAGGGAACTCCACTATTAACTCATGGCAATGCTGTGCATTGAACATGAATTTCTACTCTTTTGTTTTCTGTCTCTTAGGTATGTCTATACTGGAAATAGAAGAGGTGTTAGCATTCAGTGGTTTGGATTAAAATAGTAATAAAAGTAGAGCAACTCAGGTCAGCAGCTTGAGTGCAAACTGTTAGGCCAGTCAGGTGCTGAACTCAAGTTGTTAATTTGAGCTAAGAATCAAGTTGTTGAGTTTCCACAACATTTCAGTTCTAGTTAGCTAGTGCTAATATTTTTTTGCAAGGTAGACATACATTAGTCTGTGTCTATGCTATCCTCTCATCCCCAAATCTTTCAGATTTGCTACCACTGACTCAGCTTCAGTGGGGCTGCAACAGTGGAAAGGCTAGCATAGGCAGGGCTCTTGTGGTCATTGGCATTTACATAGCTATGATGTCTTACCCTGCTGAGGACAAATCTAAAATGAGACTGTAGTAAAAACATCAGAAGGTGCAGGAACCTTTTCTCAACTAGAGACCTCACCATTGCAACCATTGGTAGAGTTGAACTGGGATGTACCAATGCGGAGAAATTTTTTGGGGTGGGAGAACAGATTAATGCAGATAAGCCAATAGCCAGTTTCTGAGCCATTACTGGTAGTTTTTTGGGGTTTTTTGTTTTGTTTTTTTGTTATCCGCTAACTACGTATTTTTCATAGTAGCTGTTTAGCTGTTTAAGATTATTTTTAAGTTCAAGTATATATCTCCTCTTTCTTCTTCTTCTTTTTTTTTTTTTTTAATTCCTGTATTAACAGGCTCAGAGAATTCTAGTATGTGGAGGTTGGAGAGGAATGAGTTTTTCCTTCCCAAAATCCATACTGGTTTATCTCAATCATATCACATTTAGCTGCGTCAGTGTTTCTCAACCAGGATACACTGAGGTCTTCCAGGGAGTACATCAACTCGTGTAGAGATTTGCCTAGTTTTACAACAGGCTACATAAAAATATGAAAGCTCATCACCTAATAAATTACCTAATAAATTATTTTGTTAGTCTTTAAAGTGCTACATGACTAATTTTTTGTTTTGATAGAATACAGAGTAACATGGCTATCTCTCTGTCACTAGTAAAATCAGTACAGTCTAAAAGTTCATTCAGACAGTGACTTGTTTCTGCTGTTTCATAAGCCTTACGCTGAAATGCAAGTACAATATTTCTGTACCAATTCATTTATTTGATAATAAGATGGTGGAAAATCAGAAAGTTTTCAGTAGTGATCTGCTGTGAAAATTTTGCATGTTTTTGTAAGAAAGTATTTTTAAGTGAGGTGTAACTTGGTGGTATGCAAAACAAATCTGACTGCTGAGAAGGGTACAGTAATCTGGAAAGGTTGAATGGCAAGTGGTTCAAAAGCTCAGATTACTTTAGGACCATGTTTCTCAATTGGTAGTACAAGTCTGGGGGTCATTTAATTTTATTTTTGGTGGGGAAGTGTACTTTGTAAAGAAAAAAAAAAGGTTGAGAATCACTAAGTTCTTCTTCGAGTGGTCCCCGTGGGTGCTCCACAATAGGTGTTGGGCTCGGCCGGCACCGCAGATCGGAGGTCTTCTAGTAGTTTCTATTGAATTGTGCATGCGCCAATGCGCGCCACTCCCTTGTGCGCCCCCGGCCATGTGCGCGATCCGGTCCCCGCCAGTTCCTTCTCAACCACCCTCGGCTGCAGACGGAATCCGCTCAGGCTAAAGCCAGAGTCAGATAAGATAGTTGTTTTTACGTGTAGTTTGTTTGTTTTGTCACTAAAAAAAAAAAAAGAGAGAGAGAAAGAGAATATCAGCTAGCAGAAAGAAGAGGAACGAAGGAGAGAGGGGCGGACAAGAAGGCTAGTTAAGCTGTCCGCTGCCCCGCAGGCTGGTGATTGTTATTTGGGGTGAAAAGGCACTGATTACGGGCTAAGTACCCTATTAACAGTAAAGACTCACCGCGATGGGTTTAAGAAGTGTGAGTCATGCCGCGAAGCTATGCTGGCCTCCGATGGGCATAGTGAATGCATTTGCTGCCTGGGGGAATCATACATTACCCAGAAGTGTTCTCACTGTGCTAAGCTTATAGCCAGGGCCAGGAAAGACAGAGAGATGAGGCTCAAAATGCTCTTGTTTGATAAGGCTCTCCAGCCAGAACCGCCGGAGAAGCTCTCTGGGTTGCATCAGAGGAAGGCAGCCTCTTTGACCCCCTCGGTGCAGAAGAGGAGGAAACTCTCCCTGGCTCAATCCTTGCCGGCAGGCCCAGCAGGCAGGACGAGCAGAATGCAGAGTCCCCAGCCGCGAGCTCATGAAAGCGGCAGCGCAGCAGCGCACGTAGCAGAGTCTGAGCCTCCGATTACACAACAGACGGCAGGCGCCGCGAGCGCCAGCGAGGCAAGCGCCAGAATCGGCGGCGCCAACGCAGGCGGCACCGTTCCCCGCAGCACCGATGGCGCGGGGGCACCCGGCACGGAGCCTACTGGTGCCGGAGGAAGCTACCCGCGCGGCACCGCAGCTGACTGTGCTGAGTGCGGCGCCGACAACAGGGCCGAGATCCCCGGCACGGGAAGGGGCGGCGCCCACCCCGCAGGGGAGGGGCAAGGCAAAAGCAAAATCTCGGGACCGCAGTCCATCTCCAGACAGGGCTGTGCTGCCCTTATCACCTAGCCCTCCCCCCGAGATACACACGCCACACTGGCGGGCTGTGACTCCACTGGCTTATCTAGGACCTCCCTCTCCGTTCCTCCAACCAATTTCGCCGTGGCTTGGGCCACCTTCACCATTTCTGGGCACGGATCCCCTTGAGTGCTATCACAAACCAGGTTCACCACTGTCTGTCGTCGCGGAGGTCCTGCTGTCCCAGACATCATGGGTACACTCTCCGATCGTGGTCGGGGTCTCCATCACCGGGCCCTTGCCCGTGCTGCTATGGTCGTCCTCATCATGCTGAACACAGACACCGCAGGTCTAGATCCAGGGGCAGGTCCTCCCCTGCTTCTCAATACCCCCGTGTACACTCTCGCTCTGGGAAGGGAACACAGTTGTCTCAGGGGGAGTTAGGTCCAGAATCCCGGGACCTTCCTTCACAATCCTCCAGGGAGCAAGTATATCATCGACCGCAGGAACCAGAGGATTTGAGGGAGGTTTACCCCAGTGGTTCCTCCTCATCCTCCCCAGATGAGGCCATGGCCCCCGGGGATGTCTCCCCCCCGGATGACCTTAAACAATTCCAGGAACTGTTCAAAAGAGTAGCTTTCACGCAGGACATTCAAATAGCAGAGGTGCAGGAGAAGCATCATAAACTCCTGAAAAATTTGAGACCCCTGGCTTCATCCAAAATCGCTATCCCGCTGGACGAAGCCATTCTGGAGTCAGCCACTAACATATGGCAGACCCCGGCCTCTATTCCGCCTACGAACAAGAGAGCAGATAAGAAGTACTTCGTCCCAGCCAAGGGCATGGAGTTCCTCTTTAGTCACCCACAACCAAATTCTTTGGTGGTCGAATCGTCCCAGCAGAGGTCGAAGGCGTCTCAGTACAAATTGGGGGATTGGATAAAGATGCTAAGAAGTTAGAGCTGTTTGGCAGGAAGGTATATTCCTCCTCTACCCTGTTATTGAGAATGGCAAATTATGCGGCACACCTATCAAACCACAACTTTGACAATTACTCCAGACTTACTCCCCTCATGGATTCACTCCCGGAAGACAAGAAGCCGGTGTTAAAGGCGATTGTTCAAGAGGGCTATGCAGCGTTGCGGACGGGAGTCCAGATTGCCCTGGATGTGGCGGACACAGAGGCACGTTCTACAGCTACAGCAGTGGTCATGCGTAGGGAATCCTGGCTCCAGATGTCTGGTATCCCCAGGGACCTGCAGGCGAAGATCATGGATCTTCCCTTTGATAAACAAAAGCTGTTTGCGGACTCAACCGACTTGGTCCTCCACTCCAGCAAGGACTCGAGGGCCACACTTAGAACCTTGGGCATTTATACTCCCCCATACAAGAAGAAGAAATTTTATCCTCAGCAAAGACGCTACATTTACCAACCACAGCGTGCTCAATATCAGCGAGGCTAGGACCAAGGGCGCCATCAACAGCAGCAGCAGTACAGAACTCCCAGGCGACGTTCTCAACAAAGCCGTACACCCTTGGGGCAGGCCCAAAGACAACAAGTTTGACGGGTATGTCGGGGCTGCACTATCAACACCATCACTCAATGCCACTCTCATTTCATGTTCCATCATCGCCTCAAAACGTTCCACTCCCAATGGCAAAAGATCACCACGGACAGATGGGTGCTAGAGATTATAGCCACGGGTTACACGATCCCCTTCCAGTCACTTCCACCGACGAAGCCTCCCGCCAGGCCTCGTCTCAGAGACGCTGCCCACGAGGCGAGGCTCAAGCAGGAGGTGGATCACCTTATGTTCATAGGGGTGGTGGAAAGAGTGCCGGAGCAATTCCAGGGGAAAGGTTTTTATTCATGCTACTTCCTAACAGAGAAAAAAACAGGAGGCTGGAGGCCAATCTTGGATCTACGGGGCCTCAATCGATACTTGCGCAAGCAACGGTTTCGGATGATCACAGTTTCCTCCATACTTATGGCACTGGACAATGGAGACTGGTTTGCAGCCCTCAACTTACAAGTTGCTTACTTTCATACAACAATCCACCCAGCACACAGACACTTCCTCCACTTCACAGTCGACGGGGAACATTTCCAGTACAGGGTTCTTCTGTTCGGCCTATCCTCGGCTCCCAGAGTTTTTACCAAAACCCTGGCAGTGGTATCAGCCTACCTGCACAGACAGGGGGTGTTTATTTTCCCATATCTGGACGACTGTCTACTGAAAGGGGCCTCAAAGGCAGAGGTCTTACGCATGATATGCGTCACAGTGAACACGTTTACTTCTCTGGGCCTAGTTATCAACCTCGCAAAGTCGAAGACCAAACCCACACAAGATATAGAGTTTATAGGGGCACGCATAAACTCTATCACAGCAAGAGTATACTTGCCCGACGCCTGCTTCCGCGCCATCAGCTCACTGGTGCAAGTCATGACGTACAGCCCCACGGTGCCGGTCCTAATGTGCCTACAGCTGTTGGGCCACATGGCGGCAGCGACGTTTGTGGTACAGAATGCCAGGTTACACATGCGAAGCCTGCAGCATTGTCTGGCGAGTGTTTACAAACTGGTATCCCATACTGTCCACAAGGTAGTGTCGCCCACGACAGAGGTGCACAGATCCCTAGTGTGGTGGGAAAATCCCAAGAATCTGCTAGTGGGGGTGCCTTTTCACCAACCACAAATTTCTATTTTTCTTACAACTGACGCCTCCCACATAGGATGGGGAGCGCACATTGGCAGCAAGGTGATGCAAGGGCTATGGTCCCCTGTGGAACAGACACTGCACATAAACATACTGGAGCTCAGAGCAGTGTTCAACGCGTGCAGACATTTTCGAGATTACCTGCATGGCAAAGTAGTCGGGATCAATACCGACAATACCTCCACTATGTTCTACATCAATCGACAAGGAGGGGCACGATCCCGTGCGCTATGTGCGGAAGCAGTCCGATTGTGGAACTGGTGCATCGCCAACAACATAACGTTGAAAGCCTCGTACTTGCTGGGCGCTCACAACGTGAAGGCAGATCAGCTGAGCAGGTGCTTCGCACTCACGCACGAATGGCAGATCCGCTCCGACCTGCTACGGCGCATATTTCGTACATGGGGTTTTCCCCAAGTCGATTTTTTTGCCACCCAGTACAACAAGAAGTGTCCCCAGTACTGCTCCAGAGCAGGAATAGGGTGGGGGTCCCTGGGGGATGCATTCATGATTTCATGGAAGGGCCCTCTACTTTACGCGTTTCCCCCCACAACGCTTATCCAGAAGGTTCTGCAGAAAGCCAGAAGGGAGAGAGCTCGCGTGATACTCATAGTCCCAACTTGGGACCGGCAACAATGGTTTCCCTTGCTTCTGTGCATGTCGGATCGCCCACCACTTTCCCTACCGGTGGCTCCAGACTTACTCACGCAGGCCCAGGGGTCCATAGTGCACCTGCACCCTCAGGGTCTGCATCTACAAGCATGGTTAATCCATGGCTCAGCGCCTTAGAGAGCACGTGTACGGAGGGAGTACAACAAGTCCTGGAGTGTAGCCAAAGGACCTCCACCAGGAGGACTTATGAACAGAAATGGACTCGATTTACAGCCTGGTGTTCCGCCAAGCAGTTAGCTCCCCTTGATGTTCCTATAACCGTAATACTAGAATACCCATTGGACCTCAAACGAGACGGGCTTTCTCTATCCTCGCTAAAGGTCCACCTCGCTGCTATATCAGCTTTTCGGCATACAGAGGAAGGGTCCACTGTATTCGCCCACCCTATCGTCACAAGGTTCTTGAAGGGGCTGGTAAACCTGTACCCTTCTCGAAAACCGCTTCCACCGTCGTGGAGTTTGGACTTGGTGCTCAGCACGCTATCGGGACCACCCTTCGAACCATTAGCCACGGTACCCCTCCGACTCCTTATGATGAAAACAACCTTCCTCCTTGTGATTACGTCAGCCCGCAGGGTGAACGAGCTCGCAGCAGTGATGGCAACGCCACACTGCACAGTATTTTCAAAGAGGGCGGTAACCTTACGGTTACACCCAGCCTTCGTTCTAAAAGTTTCTTCGGAGTTCCATCTTAATGAACCAATAGTTTTACCCTCGTTTTACCCGAAGCCTCACAGCTCCAGCAAGGAGGCACGCCTGCATCTCCTAGACGTGAGAAGGGCGTTGGCCTTCTACATAGACAGAACTAAGTCCTTCCGGAAAACGGACAGGCTTCTAGTGTCTCTCGCTCCCAGGTCAAAAGGGGAAGGCCTCTCTTCACAGAGAATTTCAAAGCACATCGTGTCCTGTATAAAAATGTGCTACGAGCTTTGAAAGACCGCTTTGCTGGCCCCGTCTAGGGCTCACTCCGCCAGGGTGGTGGCGGCATCAACAGCCTTCTTCAAGGGCATCGCGTTAAAAGACATATTTAGAGCGGCGACCTGGTCATCCTACGACATCTTCGCCAAGCATTATTCCCTACATTGGGTATACGAGGAGGATACCTGTCTGTCGACAGCAGTCCTCTCGGGGGCAAGCTGCACATGGATCGATTACCCACCTCCTTACTTGGGTTACTGCTGGGTAGTCACCTATTGTGGAGCACCCACGGGGACCACTCGAAGAAGAAAGAGAAGTTACTCACCTGTAGTAACGATGGATCTTTGAGATGTGTCCCTGTGGGTGCTCCACCACCCGCCCATCCTCCCCACTTCAGAATCTCTGTCTGATGTTTTTCAGGAGCATCCGAGGCGGTTGGTCAAGGAACTGGCGGGGACCAGATCGCGCACATGGCCGGGGGCGCGCAAGGGAGCGGTGCGCGTCAGCGCATGCGCGATCCAATAGAAACTGCTAGAAGAATTCTGATCTGCGGTGCCGGGCGAGCCCGACACCTATTGTGGAGCACCCACGGGGACACATCTCAAAGAACCATCATTACTACAGGTGAGTAACTTCTCTTTAGGTGTTTTAAAAAGCTCCCGCTGTAACTATTGTTTCAACTAATTTACTTTTGTACAGAAGTAAGGTTAAGTGGGCTGCAATTTCAAGAATCGTGTTTGGATCCCTTTTTAAACCCAGGAGCAACATTTGTTACTCCTTCCCCATGCCCATTTGTCAAGTGAAATAGCTGATTTTAAAGAGAAAGGGTGTAGTTTGTTAGCAGCTCAGCCACTTCTACAATTCCTTTCGTAACTCTTGGAGTCTTACACAATGAAAATTCTGAAAGTGTTTTAGGAACCTCCTCTTTTGGCAACAAACTGTATGCTAGTGCCTTATCTTTGTTACCTGAAAAGCATAGTTCTGGAGTAGTTTTCTACCCAAAATCCTCATTCTACTTTTGCTTGCCCAATGGAGCCACCAATTTGCTTATAGACCTCTAGTTTCTGATACTGTTGTTTATACATTAGTGTCTATACATTACTGCCTACTGGTGCTCGTCAGGATCAGGAATTTCTGGTTACTTGTGTTAGTCTTTGGTTATTTGTTCTTTATGTTGCCTCATAGCTCTCCTAATTCCCATCTGTGTATGGCTAATGCACTTGCTATGGTTTGTGCATCTTTCTGTGGCTTTTGTTTGGGCTGGATTACCCTTTCTAAAGAATCCTTGATTTATCTGAGGAACATCCCTGAAACTTGCCATTTAACTCTGCTGCTATTTTTTTGTAGTGACTTGCTTTCTTTGTTTGGAGGATGTAGACGTGTGATTCTGCCCAGACGCTCTAATGGTCCCTTCTGCGTTAAATACCACTCTGGCAATTTCCTGACTTACCTTTTAGATTCTTTCCAACAATTCCTTTCTTTTAAAAGTTATCTAGTACTGGTCGTATTTCAGACCTCTGACTGTTTAACTAGTCTGTGATCTGAGGAGCATTAGTCGTCCTGAAACTTAGTGGGTCACTCAACACTCTCGGGTTGCTTCTTTTCTTTCAGCGTTTGATGAAGGGAAATGTGAGCAGTTCCCACCAATGGCAGGGTGGTCTAGTGGCCAGCCCCCACACTAGAGGTTGAAGGATAAGTTTGTGGCATGGCCCCAAGAATCTAGTTTCCGCTCTGGCGGGAGAGGGGTTCCTGGGGGGGCTCCCCCTTTGTGCCTGGGGAGGGGTTCTGAGGCTCCGCCATCCATCGGCTGACCTGGTAGCAGCTCTGGCTCAGGCTGTGCTTGCTTCAGAGCCAGCTCCTACATCTTGGCTGGTCATCCCTGAACTGAGCTGGCTTCCCTACTTTTATGCTCCTCCAGGCCTGACACTGGCTGCAGATGAACCAGGGTGGGGCTGATTGGGCAAACAGGCTCTGTTTAACCTCTGCCCTGCCCGGCCTTCGTCTCACACCCTTACACCAAGTCACTTCACTTTACTCAGCATTAGGACCAGTCCATATATGCCTGAGGTAGTCAGTGTGGGGCACATGGAAAACTTGTCTTTATGAATCTGAGATAGGGAGAGACAAAGAGAAACTGAGTGAAGTGTGTAGATGGAGAAACACATGTAGTGATATGCAAAGAGACATTTATGCCGAAGCACTGTCCAAATGAGGTTTAATCTTGGTGACTCTCAGCGCTCCAAATTCATCATTTCCTTGCTGTTTACGATATGTGTGTGTCTGTACATTCTCCTGTTTAGCCACCCACCCCTTTTCCAAATCTTCCCTCTCCTGCGAAGCCAGTGGGAAGCCATTCTGTATTAGGCTAACTCGATTCTTTCCTGAGCACATCACAGCCATCGCCTCCCTTACAGACAGTAGGATGCAATCAGCTTTGTCAAACTCACCCAGAGCACTGAGGTGGGACTGGCACCATTGTCCTTTTGTGGCTGGGTTTGGTGACCTCTCTGGAGAGCTTTAGCTATGTGTGGCTCTGAAAGGGTTCTCTCTCAAATCACCTTCTCTCACACCCTAACTCGTTGTAGGTTGGCTTACTGAGGGGAAGCCAGGCCAAAAGAAGGACCTCTGAAATCAGTTCTGAACATGGTGAGGTTGGTACTTATTTTTATGTCTTATTATAGTGAGTCACATTGTCTGGGCTCTGCTCTTATGAAAATTCTTGTTTCCTGCACTCTTGAGACTGCAGCATTCTCTGACAATGTCACTATTGCAGTGCAGTGAAGCTGTTGTAGGAGGCAGTGGTTCCAAAGGAGCAGAGGAACGCTCAGGTAGTGAGAGCCAGTCTGATGGATGTCTTGGAACAGACAGAGACCTTGAACTGGACTGTGCATTTAGGGCCTGATCCTGTGTCCATGTAGGTCAATGAAAAAGCTCCCATTTACTCTAATACTGCAGGAACAGAGTTGTAGTTGGGTGCCAGTGTAAGAGCTCAATATTATTTTAATGTTGAGGGCAACCTGTGCTTCTCTGAGGACCTGAGGTCAAGGTGCCTGGGCCTGTATCTGATAGGATCAGACTAATCTGAATGCTGGCAGATGTACATGGACATTTTATGCCATTCTGGTTATTTCAACATGCAATAGCATTAAAGAGTCCAAAAGTGCCTTTGATAGCAGAGATGTTATAGAGGAGAAAGAGCCTTAGCAGTGTTTCCCTGTTCTTGCCTAAATTATCTCATTCTTACCTGGGATCAGTTTTAGCTGGCTTCAGTCAGATGCTGGTTTGGGCAGGCATTGAGAGAGCTGGGAAATGGTGCAGCTTGTGTTTGAAGTAAAGGAGAGGTGGAACTGAGTGTTGTGTGTGTTCTGCTGTCACTTCAGCGCATGTCTCACCAGCTGTCTCAAAGTCTACCTTAGATATTCACTAATACTAGAAAGAGAGAGGATTGAGTGCTGGGGCTGGGGGTGGAGGGAAACACAGTGGGTATGGCTTTGGAGGGGCAGTTGCCTATGACAACCTTCTAGGATGGGTCTTGGAAGAAGTACCTGAGCCATTTCAACCCTACAGCTTCTTAGAGGTGGAGAAGAAGTAGCTTGTGATCAGTGGCACTGAATGCTGTGGAGAGGTCTAGCAGGATGCTTGTGGTGCCCTTATCTTGTATGTAGTCAGGAGGAGATCATCCACCAAAGGAACAAGTGTCTTCTACGTCCCACACGGTGGTTTGAAAACTGACAGGCAACTAACAGTGGCCACTGGAGACCATTTTTTTTTCAACTTTTTTATTAGGTCACTAAGAAAAGAGAAGTTAGACACTGGTTAGTGGGTTTGTGAGACCTATAGATAAAACTGGTCCCTGTAATGCTGGCTGGGCTATTTCCCTGTTTTAGGGCTAATGGTGGATTCCCTTCATCAAAAGGGAGTCCAGGCATGCTCTATGTTCTTTTGCCACTCAGGAAAGGCAGGATCAGAAACCTAAGCAGTGGCCCTGGGAGCCAAAAGTACTCCCATCAGTACTTCCAGCATCAATGGGCCAAATGTGTGGAAGGAGAAGAAAATTGTTTTTGTTTTTGACAACTGTTCCTGGTGTTCAGAGAGCCCATCCCAGATGTGGATGCCTTTCTCTGAGTGGGAGGATGACAGCTCCTCACACTGCAAGGTGTTGTGTGCTGGAGGTGGTCAGAATTTCCTAAGAGGTGTCAGAGTTCCCTGGGGTGTGCCTTTGCTATCTTTGGGGCAGAGGAGAGATGGTCTGGCTTTGCTGCCGTCTCAGCAGGAACATACGTATGCAGACATTCCTTGGGTTTGGGCTGGGCTGCATATTTTGCTCGCTATGCTTAAGCTTTTTCTTCTTAATATATTTTACTGCAGGTGGCTCAATAACCACGGTGATCCGTGTAGGCCAGTGTTTCCCAAAGTGTGGTATGCGTACCACCAGTGGTATGCGAAAGGATTTCAAGGAGTATGTGGCAGAAAATAAATTACGAAAATGAGGAGCTAAGCACTGTGATGGCACTGAGAGAGGGGTACACTGATAAGGCCTAAGTCCCAAAAGGAGTACATGAATGTTTTAAGTTTGGGAAACACTGGTGTAGGCAGTGGGGTGGGAGAGGGTGAGTTGAGACTAGAACATCTGTTGGGAAACAGGTGTGTGTCACTGATTCTCCTATTCTTTCTCTTATAGGCTGGGTGGCACTTTCAGTGGGTAAATGACTCCCAGCCTCAGTCTCATGCTTTCTGTGCCAGCCTAGTGCTAGTGCCTTGTCCTGCTATGCAAAAGACTTGGGTTTCACCCACAGCACCAATCTCTCATCCACCTGGCCTGGCTAGTGCTTAGTGATGTGAAGAGACTAGAGCCCTGCCCTGCTAAACAAGACCCTAGCTCTGGTCTCTCCCTTTCCAAGCCAGCCAAGTGCACAATGCTTTTCAGTGCCATGCAGGAGAACCAGGTTTGATGCCCAGGCTCATGGGTCAGTCCTTGGGTCTGCTTAGTGCTTTGCAGAAAACCATTCAAAAGGCTTTAACTTGGCTGTCTGGGTTGGCAGGTCTCCAAGTGATATGTGGGCAGCATATTGCTGGTTCCTGTTATGTCTCTGAGACCTCCCAGGGCTTTGGCCTGACCACCTTCCCATATCAGAGATGCTAGAACACAAGTGGGCTGGACATGTTTAATTCAAGCTGGCTGCCTACTACCTGCCCTTTTCCTGCCTTGGAAGACAGGCAAACTCTGGGGAGCAGTAGGTAGCAATTGCCTCCTGCTGCCTTCTCTGGCTGCTGGATTTTTTCTCCTCTGTTGGAGACAGTGTGTTGAGGACAATTATTCAAGCTGCATAAAAGCTATTTTCCTATAATGGGCTGAACTTCTTGTACTGTGACAAACTGCCCGGCTGCTCCGGCTACCTCCAGTTCCCTGTGTCTTTTGTCCCTATTACCCGCTCTCCTCCTCTTCTGCTGCTTCTTTTTCTTTCATGCCTTCAGTTCCACACTCTTTCTCATCACCTCTCCCCATACACACACACACAAGGCAGGGGAAACAGCCAGCTCAAGAACATATTTGTCACAACAGAAGAATCAAAGGAGTCCCATTAAAATGCAGCATGCTCTTACCTGTGACTGAAGCCCAGGCAACCTGATGGCAGCAGTTTGTGTATGTAAGTCTGAGCAAATTTTTGAGTGGTAGCAGGTGTGTGCCTTTTGTAGTATGGGTTGCATTTGCAAAGGTTTTGTGTGTGTGTGCATGCACACATAAGATTATGTATGCAAGTTGACACATCAATCTACTTATATAATGTATTTTGAGTTCTTTTGAGTAGTGTCCCCACAGGTGCTGCACTCTAGGTGTCCATGTGTCTTCACATTGTCGCCTCCTTGTGCTTTTTGACACTGTGCAGCATGGGCTCCTCAGTTCCTTCTTTACCGTCCTCAGCTGTAGATGGAGATTTGATATCTCTCTGTCTCTAAAAGACAAGAAAGTTTAGTTAGTTTCACATTTTACACCTTTTCTCCAAGTTATTTCTCATGTTAAATGTTTATTAACAAAAAAAAAAAAAGAGGTAGAGAGAGAACAGAAAAACAAAACAAGTTTTAGACAAGCTTAGTTAGGGTTAGAAATAGTTGTTTCATCATGATCATGGTGAGCTCCCTGGGCTTTAAGCGATGCACAATGTGCAGAGAAGCCATGCTGGCCTCCAGCAGCCATGCTCCCTGCATCTAGTGCTTGGGTGAGGGCCACCAAACCCAGTCCTGCAGCCATTGCTCCAGCCTCACGGCGAGGGCCAGGAGGGATGGAGCCAGCAGGCTCAAGACTTATGTCTACAAAAAGTCCCTCCGGCTAATGGCCTCGGAGAAGCCCTCCGCTGATAAACTGGCACGGGAGACCAAGGGTAGAGACTCCGTGTGTCCCTCTACTTCAGTTGGCATGCCATCCGCAAAGGTGGGCCCTTCTCTGGCATGTTTTTGGCCTTCGGCGCTGTCTTCAGAGGGTGTGCCAGTTGAAACGGCTGCTGTGATGTCCCCGACACAGTCAAAGCTGGCAATGCTGAAGTGGGCACATGTGGAGCTGAGCCACCAACACTTAGCACCACCACCAGCTTTGGCCACTTCTACTCCTGGGCATAAGAGGTACTCAAAAACCAAGACTAAGTGGTGCTGGACCTGGAGTGCAAGCGGCACCATTTCAAGCCTCTGTGCCATTTGCACGATGCATGGGACTTGGCACTGCGCAAGTCCAGGGTGAAGGCACCACCCCACTCTAGTGCAGCACCAGAGATGGCACCAGTGCAGCACCGGGACTCCACTTTGCTGAAGCCCCCAGCACTAAAGTGAAACCTGGCATCTAAGTGGTATCATGAAGACTAACCACCAAGAGTGCACACGACACCGGCACCTCCCAGTTCACTGCACTATGTGTCCCCGGTGCTGCCTATGTCCCTGTGTTAGTCTCAATGCTCGTTTCTCACATGGCTTGAGGGTCAAGCCACCGATCCCAGGAGGGGGTGGTTTGGACTGCAGGAGTGTCTTTTCATTACAGCACTTTACCCCACACACTCCAACTGGGAAGATGTTTCACCCACCATGGCCTACCCACAGCCATCCCCACTGTGGTCTGCACGCCACTATCCGTGCCCTCAGGAACTAGTACCTCGGTGGTCTCCTTGTCAGACATGGTCACCCCATTCCCATGCTTCACTGGCACTGACCCCGGTATCCAGGGACTGCCCCATGTCAGAGCAGCTCCCATGTCAGCAACATATTCACCATCTCAACACTCTGGGGCTGAGGATTCCATGTCAGAGGGTGCAGATAGATCCCCACTGCACCACTCCTCGTCTTCACCAGATGATGCAGTGCTTTTGGTGTCCCCTCCCCCTGCAGACGACTCAAAGGTATTCCAGCAATTGTTTAGGTGGATGGCCCAGGCCCAGGAAAAGAGCCTGAAGAAGGTGCTGGTTAAACAATAGACTTCTCCGCACCCTGCAGCCTCCCTCTTCCTCCAGAATTGCAATGCCAATGGATGAGGCCATTATGCACCCTGCCAATGTCATCTAGCAGATGCCAGCATCCATTCCTCCACTAACAAGAGGGTTGATAGACCATAGTTTGTGGCATCTAAGGGCGTGGAGTTCTTCTTTACCCATCCACAGCCAAATTTGTTGGTGGTGTATGCCATCCGCAATAAGAGCAAATTGTTCCACTTCTCAGGATGAAACAAATAAGAAGTGGGACATCATGGGGTGCAAAGTTTATTCTTCTCGCGCACTGCTCCTTTGGATGGCAAATTACATGGCCATGCTGGCTGACTATGACCTTCTGAATTACTCCAAACTGCAGGAGTTGGTTCCCTTCTTACCTGAGCAGCAGCACCCAGCTCTCGTGAATGTCATCCACGAGGCTCACATCATCACCCACATGGCGCTCCAGTCAATGATGGATGTGATGGACAGGGTGATTAGGGTTACGGCTTCTGCCGGGGTCATGAGGCACACATCCCCAAAGACGTGCAGCAAAAAGTGGAGGACCTCTCCTTTGGCAAGCAGTATCTGTTCACCAAAAAGACAAACAAAGTCTTTCACTCTGTGGAGGATTCTCGCACTATGCTGCATATGCTAGGGATGTACGCCCCTCACGCAAGTGGGCTTGGTACTCTCCCTCTCAGAGACTATGGGGGCAGTTCCAGCAGCAACTGCAGTGTTTCAAACCTTGCCAGCAGCATAGGTCCCAGCGGCTAAGACCTCACCAGCAACCATAACAACAGCCCGCAGCATCCCACCCTCAACATCCTAAGCAGCTGTTTTGAGGGTATGGTCTGGAGTTTGTGAGATCTTTCTACTTCAGTATGGGTGCCATTTGTTCCATCACCACCTCCACCCCTGAGCTGCCATTACCTCAGGCAAGTGGGTCCTGGAGCTAGTGGCCCAGGGGTACTCTATCCTGCTCACTTCTACCCACCCCACCAACCTCCCTACCCTGTCCCTTTTCAAGGACCCCTCTTACAAGTCTCTCCTTGAGCAAAAGGTTCCACACCTCCTCCATCTTTGTGTCATCAAACTGGTCCCCGTGGAGTTTTGGGACTGGGGGTTTTACTCCACGTGCTTCTTAACCCAGAAGAAAAATGGGGTGAGAGTAGAGTCCCATTCTCAGCCACTGGAGGCTTAACAAATACATTCTATGTTGACGGTTCAAGATGGTGACTCTCGTGACCATTATTCCAGGACTAGACAGAAACAATTGGCTCTCAGCTCTTGACCTACAAGACTTCTATTTCTATGTCATAATCCATCCAGTGCTTAAGCGTTCCCTCCAGTTTATTGTGGGATTCCACCATTATCACTACCGGGTCCTCCTGTTTGGGCTCTCCACTGCACCCAGGGCGTTCTCCAAGACTCTGGTGATCATGATTGCCCACCTGCATTGGCATGGGGTTATCATCTTCCTATATCTGGATGATGGTCTTATAAAAAGACTGTCATTCCTGGAGGCCCTTTGCATGGCGATGGTCACCACATACCACCTGCTAAGCCTTGGCTTCCACGTAAACTATGAGAAGTCCATGTTTCAACCCACACAGTCCCTGTAGTTCATTGGGGCTCACATAAACACCACTGCCATCAGCGCTGCTCTACTGCTCCAAAGATTACGGGCCCTGTGATTTTATTCTGGTGGTGCCACTGTTTCCCACTGTCTTAGTGAGTGTTTGCCTCCAGCTGCTGGGGCACATAGTTGCTACCACATATGTGGTCAAGCTGGCCAGACTTTACATGCAGTGCCTTCAGTCCTGGCTGTCTGTATGCTATGTCTGGGCCAGGGACCTGCTGTCCAAAACTGTGGCCATATCACGAAACATTCTTGTCTCCCTTCAGTGGTGAACATGGCCAGACAACGTTCTCACTGAAGTGCTGTTCCACCAGCCACCCCCCCACACATTTATTACCCTTACTACAGATGCCTCCCTTATGGGATGGGGGGCCCATTTGGGTTCCCGTACGGTCCAGAGCAAATGGTCCTTCACCAAGCAAGCACTTCTCGTAAACCTCCTGGTACTCAGAGTGGTCCACTACACTTGCTGGCATTTCCATTGGCACCTCGAACACAGGTCAGTCAACATATTCATGGACAATACCACTTGCGTGTACTATATCAACGATCAGACTGGGTTTGGTCCCTGTCTCTAAGCCCAGAGGCCATAAAACTGTGGACTTGATGCCTTCAGCATCACATCACTGCAGTGGTCACACATCTCCCTGGGGTGCTGAACATGACTGCAGATGCCCTCAGGCATACATACAGCGATCACCATGAGTGGGAAATCGACACAGTGGCCCTCAATCACATGTTCCAGCTTTGGGACCAGGTGTGCATAGACCTGTTTGTGACTCAAGTCCACAGAATGTGTCACAAGTATTGCGCTAGAGCGGGTCTGGCGAAGCCTTCTCCATCAAGTAGGACATGCCCCATCTTTATGCATTCCCTCCCCTTCTCTTGATTCAAAAGCTTCTGGTCAAGGTAAGACTGGAGCAGGCTTGCCTCGTCCTGACAGCCCCAGCGTGGCTGAGACAAACCTGGTATCCTTACCTGTACTGGATGTCAATGGCAACTCCATATCCCTTTCTCCCTTGCTGCAAGCTTCTGTTTCAGGACTTCGGCTGCACCCTTCACCCTGCACCTCCACCTGCATGTGGCTCCTTTGTGGTTCCAGAATGTCGACATCACATGCTATGAGTGAGTAAAGAGGGTTCTCGTAACAGCAGACAGGAGTCCACGTGCAAGTCTTAACCTGAACAAGTGGATGTAGCTCTCTCAGTGGCTGGGTGCTAGCCACCTTATGCCTCCTCACACTGCGCCCCTTCCTGTCCTCTTGACTACCTGCTGCACCTGCGTGAGTCAGGCCCAGCCCTCAATACTGTGTGGATGTATGCTGTGGCATTGGCATTGGCATTGGCATTGTTCCACCAAGCAGAGGATGGGATTTCCTTCCTCTCCCATCACAGCACCAAACGTTTTTTGACAGGTCTGCAAAACTTCTTTCTGTCAGTATGCCCTCTGATCCCAATTTGGGACCTTAACCATGTACTCAACTGGCTCATAAAGCCACCCTTTGAACCGCTGGAGATGCGTTCCTGGCTCTGTCTGTTGATGCAGGTCTCATTTTTACTTGCCATCACGTCAGACAGGAGGTTGGGGAGCTTGCTGCTCTCATGGCTGAACCTTCTTATACTGTGTTTACCGAGGACAGAGTCACTCTTCGCCCTCATCCTAAGTTTCTTTCTACAATTCTCTCTCTATTTCACATCAACGAATCTATCTGCTTGCCTGTGTTCTTCCCAAAGTCGCACTCCAATCCCGTGCGTGCACTGTGACACACTCTGGATGTTCAGTGGGCATTGACTGCACGAGGCCTTGGTACAAGTCTTCTAGGCTCTTCCTATCCTACGTGGCGTGGTCCACAGGTCTCGCTGTTTTGTCTCAATGGCTGTCCAAATGGATTGCTACCTGTTATTCACGCTTGTTATGTACCTCACTGAAGGGAGTTTCCAGGTGCTACCACCGCCCTCTCTTCCTGGGCTTTGTCCTCCACTACCATCTTTCTCAAGAATGTACCCCTTACAGACATATGCAAGGCAGCGGTGTGGTCTTCCAGCAACATGTTTGCACAGCACGATGTTCTCTCGTCTTCTGTCGCTTCTTCCATTTAAGCGGGACAAGTGGTTCTGTCAACTGTAATTGTTACTAGGCTCCAAACCCACCTCCAAAGTGCAACTACTGCTTTATAGTCACCCAGGGACACTACTTGAAGAAGAAGAGAAAGTTACTTTGTGTGGTAACGATGGTTCTTCGAGATGTGTCCCTCGTGGGTGCTCCATTTCTCTCCCTCTTTCCCCTGCTTTGGAGCGTCCTGCTCTGTTGGCTTTGGTAGAGAAGGAACGGAGGGGTCCTCGCTGTGCATGTGCCAGATAGCAAGAGGAGGTGCTACAGCGCACGTGCAGCTTGGGAAACCACAGCTGTAGAAGAATCTCCAAGCGCCGGTGCAAGGATGCACCAACACCCAGAGTAGAGCACTCCGGGGAGTACACATCTTGAAGAACCATCGTTACTGCACAAGGCACATAACTTCCTCTTTTCTGGAATCTGACCATCTATGTGATTCACAGGTCAGTGGGGGCTTCATGCAATACTCCTCAAGACTTCCTGAGTTTTCTGCTCTTTTCCCTTCCCCTTTTTTTGAAATGTTGTTTGTAGTGAGAAATGCATTGTCATAGAAAAAGAGGGTTTTGCAGAGTGCCTGAAAGGGTCACATGCGCTGGCTTAGTCTGACCTCCTCTAGCAGCTCATTTGACAGCTCAATCCCCCTGATTGAGAGAGATTTCTCTCTGACGCCTGCATGCCTCCTCTGGCCTTGGTGAAGTGTATCGTCCCGAAGAAGAGAGGCTCTCACTGGTGTGGCGGTGTGAGGGCTGGGAAGATCAGGACCAGATGTTGATCTGGTAGGGGAAGCTGACTGGGTGTTAGTGAAAGGATGAGAGCACAGAGGCATCACATGTACAGCAGCCCTTCACACACAGGCTGTCTGTGTGCGTGTACAGGCTCGTTATTTTGATTAATTCAGAGCTGAAACCTATTTTGCCAAAATGTTGCCTGCACTCATCTCCCCTAGGGTGTTAAATGATTGATGTTCTTTACTTCAGCGTTCCCCTGTGAGCCCCCTCCAGGCACTCTTGTGTCAGAGTCCCCTCGGCAGCTGGAGGATGTGCAGTGCTCTGTCAGAGGGTCCATGCTATTCTTCCAGGATACTGAGGTGTTTAGACTCCAAATTTGTAATCCCTGAGTGACAAAAACAACAAGAAGTCCTGTGGCATTTTACAAGCTAACAGATTTATTGGCGCATAAGCTTTCGTGGACCCACTTCATCAGATGCACCAGTTCTTTTTGTGGCTACAGACTAACATGGCTGCCCCTCCAAGACTAATCCCTGAGTGAGACACTGGACTTAGTTTTCAAGCTTAACTTGTTTGGAGTTGGCATTGAGGGGCTGCTGGGATCACAGGGCTGTCTCCTTATTTTGTTATTCTGTTCCAGATATGTTCTCATACCATAATAATTCCAGACCGTTGGAGTGTTTTCCAGAAGCACCGTAAGGAACACGATTAACTCCATGTATGGTTCATTCTCTCCCAGCCTTTCCCCAAGAGGAGAATTGAGTGCATAATGTAGGGTTTGGGTTTGAATCTGACTTCTTTTTTTGTTGTTTTTCCTATCTTTGTTTTTTTTTTTTTTTGTCACATACGCACTGCTCTATGCTTGAAGCAGGAATTGCTGAGGCTCGTGGTGGTCTTTTTTTTTCCCACGGCCCCTGAGAAAACTCCAGCACAAATAAGCTTTATAAGTCAAGATTTCCATTGTGCCAGAGAATCAGGGTTATTGAACAATGGTTTTCATTCTGAAGCTTTATGTGATCTTTTAGGTGTGCATTGCTTGGGCCAAGGAGCACCTCGAATCATAGAATTGTAGGACTGGAAGAGACCTCAAAGGTCCTTCTAGTCCAGTCCCCTGCACTGAAGGCAAGACTGAGTATTATCTGTTCCTTTCCTGAGTGGTGTTTGTGTAACTTTTTCTTTAAAATCTCCAATGATGGAGATTCCACAGCCTCCCTAGGCAATTCATTTCAGTGCTTAACCACCCTGATAGGAAGTTTTTTCCTAACGTTCAACCTAAACCGCCCTTGCTGTAATTTAAGGACATTGCTTCTTGTGCCATCTTCAGAGGTTAAAGAGAACAATTTTTCTCTCTCTTCCTTGTAACAACCTTTTATGTACCTGATAACTGTTGAAGCTGAAGACCAAGAGCTAAGTCTAGAAATTAAGTGTCCTGTATTGCAACTTACTGTATGTAAGACTGGCTGTAAAATCCCACATTGCTGTATTCATTGGTCAATGATTAATAATGCTATAAGAAGAGTATTCAAGCCAAGCATTCAAAAGTTAGGAAATGAAGAATTTAAATTGAAAGTTCAGCCTTAACTCTTCCCATTACCTCATTGCTTACATTTTAATAGATAGAGTGTGTCTATATTGCATCTGGGAGGCAGATTGATATACACATACTAGCTTTGATCTTGCTAGTGGGCTAACAATAGCAGTATGGCTCTGATGATAATACACTTCCCAGCTGCAGTGAAAGAATATCCTATAAGTTAAAACCTAAACAGTGGGGCAGAGAGCAGAGTAAAGGCTAAACTTTGTCTAACCTCTTCCTACCTTCTGAGTGCTAGTTTTTTGTTTTGTTTCAAACTTCTGAAAATTACATGAACACTAGCTTTTTGCTGGTTGTTTCTCTGGCGTGGATAGTCTGAATATCTGTGTGACTGAGTATGAACTGCTAGGAGCTGGTGTTTGTGGCCCTGTCACTGGAAAAGGTGAGCTCTCTCTCAGCTGCTTTTCTGTTTGGGATTTGACTGACTGGTGACACTGGATGCGCTGAGGTTTTAACCACTTTCATGCAGATATCAGAAAAGCATAGAATTGGAGGGGGGTTTTTTTCCTTGTAAATTTTTTGAAATTCTGATAATGTAGCAGGGTAAGTTCAATCACAGTTGATTTCCTCCTTGTCTGTGGAGTACTAGTATAAGGCAGAACAAATTGTTGTTAAAAGGTCAGGTGGCTGATACAGAGTTGTGGTCACTGGTTGAAACCTAGACCTGGCCAGTGGATGTTTACACTTGTGTGTGATGCTCTTATAGCTGTCTACAAGTGTTATTTTATGGCTGCTTGTTGGCCAGTGTGGAACAAATTTGATAGGTCTCCGAACTCCTAGTGTCCCACTCGCTGCAGCCATACTACAACTGGCATGAATAGGTCCCTGCTGGCTGGCTGTGCAGAGAGGCAAGAACTGAATGGGTCCTGCATACTGCCCTACCCAGTGTGTGGAAGAGGTTAGAGAGAGTTGGTGGAACAGCACAAACGCTAAGCTGGCTCTTCCACTGCCTAGATTGTAGCTATGCTGCTGAGAAATAGGATCTGTCTGCCAAGGGGCTGCCCATCCAGCACCACTTACCAGGGCTAAATTGACAGCAAATAGTTGTTTTGCTGTATCTGTAAATAGACTATCTTTCCCCAAGGAGGCATCTGGGCAGAGACTCTCAGGGATGGTATCTATCTCCCCCCGGCCACTTTAATCCTCTGCACTATCACTGAGAACATAGCCACACCTGTGTGTTTTAAACAGGAGCAATGATCTTGACTTTTGCCATGCGCTGTGACATGCCTCCTTTTGTCTCCGTGTCAGTTTCTGTTCATCAACAAACTATGTTCCCAGAGTTTCGCTGACAATAGGTGATGCAGGTGCATGACCAAGGAGGAAACAAAATGCCAGCTGCATTTGAAACCTAGAGGAGTAAAAGTGTGCATGTTTAGGGTGGGCAGAGGGGGTGAAGGTGGAGGAGGGAATGAGGAACAAGGGGCTTAGCTGATGATTTGATCTCTCCGCAGGTGCATCTGCGCTCAGCGGAACGCCTCCGGGAGCTCTGCTGTGCCAACAGAGGCACCTTCATCAAAGTGGGACAGCATCTGGGGGCACTCGACTACCTTCTGCCTGAGGAATACACTCGCACACTCAAGGTGCTACACAGCCAGGCCCCACAGAGCACCATGCAGGAGATTGAACAAGTGATCCGTGAGGACCTGGGCAAAGAGGTATGAGAAGCTGCAGTGCTCGTGGGCAAGCAAGCTGCAGCATCGCAGCTCTGGGTCACTAGCCAGAGGGGAACAGGAGCAGTAAGCTGCTTACAGATTTTCCTTCATAGATGGAAACATGACAAGTGAGTTTGGAAAACTGGCCTTGTACATTGGACAGTTTAGGCCACAAGAGCGGAAGCTGTGGGAGTCGTCTTATCCTAGCCCTGGGGGAAGAGTGGCAGTTCCCAGCCATTGCTGGGCGTGGCTTTGGTGGAAAGTCTAGTAAGAATTACATGGGAGAGGGAAAGGGTTGCTGGGCAGCAATAAGGTACATCAGCAGAACTGGGTATGTGTAAGGACCTGTGTCAAGAATAGCAGGGGTGCTACAGATCAAACATTTAGGGCTGTGAGCAGAGCTACTGCACTCCCCTGGATTGGAATGTGGGAGTGTTGTACTTCAGGAGCAAGGTGCATGGGCGGATAGCACTGGTCGGTCCCTACTGTGTTTACTTGGCACTGACAGCCTTTCACTTTCACAAGCTCCAATTAACCCCAGATGAAAGAAAGAAATTAAGTTCCTTTAATAACAGCATAAATCGTTTTTGCTGCTGACACTAAGGCAACAGAGTAGCAAAGGAGGCTGCACAATTAACCCTTGGAGCCCAGGAATAAATACCTGTGATATCTTGCAGCTTTTCAACTCATCCCTCATGGTGACAACTTTACCCCCAGGCTGAGGTGTGCCTGAGATGTAGGGGGAGGCTGCAAGGAGCATGGGTGTGAAGTGAAGCAGTGGGGATAGGAGTGTAGGTGGGAAGGAGAGGCAGCCTTATGCCTGGGTAATGGTAGAGAATGTAGATGGGGGGTAAATGAGTCCTGGTGCTGGGTTCGGGCTAGGCAGTGTGGGAGTGACATGTACATGTCTGGTCTTTTGTTCTGGCTGCCTGCATGGGAATGTGTTGGGGAGAGTGCATCTGGCTGCATGGCTGGTAAGGCTAGGTGTGTGTACGTAGGGGTGGGTGTTCTGGGTTGATATGTTGGTAGTTGGGGTGGTTCTGGATCTGTGTAAATTGAGGGCTGGCTGTTTATCAGTGACATGAGGGATTGGATAGGGAAATTGGATATTCATGAATGACAGCAAGCATTTTCCCCATAGTCTGGTTGCAGACTGCACCCTCTGACCTGCTTTCATGCTGCCAGTAAGTGAGATCAAACCTCAGTCTCATCCCAAGGTTAGTACCAGCTGGATTTATAGCACAACGAATAGATGAAGGGAGAGAAACAGGCCAGTAAAACCACTCCCTGCAATACCCATGCTCCAGTTGCTCCCTGGAGTAGAGCTGCAGCCAGCCTTCTCCTGTGGTGAGTGGAGGGAAAAGCCAGGCTGGGATTAGACAGCATTAAAACACAAAAGCAGTCGCTTCTGGCTCCGCATGCGCTGCTTCTCTCTGTATCTGTATGGGGCGCTTGGTAGCGGGGCCTTTTTGTTCTCTCTCAAATGCATTTTCAGCTGCCACTGATCCGCCCTGGTTTCTTTCAGCATTTCAGGAGCTAGATGAGCTTTCCATGCCTCATTGATTCCCAGCGAGGCAGCTCGAATCCCCCTCTCAGCAGCAGCCTTTCCTCTTAGCATTCACTTCACCCACATGGTAGTGTCGGGGTGATCTTTAATTTTAAAGAGACAGAGGAAGCAAACAGGACTGCTAAAGAGAGAGAGAGAGAGAGAGAGAAAAGGGTATGAAAAGAGACAGAGAAGAGATAATGAGAGAGAGATAAGGGAAGAAAAGTGGAGAAAAAGAACGGCACTGCTAACGATGGATCATAATGAGGCCCGAGGTACAGGTTCGGTCTCTCTAGGCTGGCACTATCTTGTCCAGCAACATCCATAGTCCTGCTTGATTTTAGTTATCTGGGCGACCACTTATCATGGCCATGGCCAAGTTTCCTGTGGTCCCATAAAGTCCGTTTACCACCATGAGTCCTGGCTCTCAATGTTCTATGCTGTTATTGAGCTCGAATTTACCCCTAAATGTCTTCTAAGACAAGCAGTGGAAATGTTGGTAATACCGCCAGACAGGATTGACCTCTCATGGTCTGGCAAATTCTCTCGTTTGGCACTGGTCAGGTCCCAAGGTGCTGTACTAGAGAAGTTCAGTCTAGAGTTGCTTGAGTCCATTATTTATAGTTGACTGAGTCAAAGAAATTAGAAACAAAAAAGGGTGTTGAGAAGCTAAATCTTCTGAAGGCCTCCTTGCTAGAGCCTGTAGGAGGCTGTGTGGTTGCAACACCAATGAGGTTAGTCCATACATAGAAACATGTTCACTACATTTTAACAGCAAAACGCTGAACTGAAACTTTGAATTTGGGTAAGATATTTGGGAGATGAAGTATTGAAATTTTTCCTTGGTGGGCCAGGAGCCCAGCAAACAGGGGAACTGTTAATGTCAGAGGGAAGGAAAGTTTTTATTCTACTGATTTCTACCTGTTCTTTTAACTTAACTTGACAAAGCATGAGTCCCATCCCCAAAGTTTTCCTTCCTCCGCCCCTCTTTACATATACTTTTGGAATGTAGCCAGACTAGTTTTGGTGGAACCTGAGACTGACTGAAGGATCCATGAGGAGCTCTGGAAAGTAAATCTTTCCTTGTGGTACCAAGTTAGTAAACTGACAACTTACAACTAGCTATTTACTACATTATAATATATTTATGTTGCATACATACACGGTTTAGAAACTGTGTGTATGGAATTGAATGGCTTGAGAACTGGAGAATGGTATTCAGGCCTTTCCTCTATAGGACACTTGTTCTAGTCTGGGTTCTGGAACCTATATCACCTTTTCAGGTGAGGCGGAGGTCATTTTCTTTGACAGCCATTCAGTATTTGGGAGAAAGAAGTTGGTAGTTCTACATGCAGGTATCTATCTCATGTAGTCCTCCCTCAGCATTGGCTCTAATGAGCCAAAGATAGGTTGGACCACTCAGACTACTCTCCCCAATCTCACTCTCAAAGGGAGTCCATTGTTTTTTTTCTAATTGTTGCATTTCTAGAGCATCTTGCACTGTAATATCCAAGTCCCCCTCCTGGATGGAGACCAGTTCATCAGCCTGTGCAACATCTCCTTTACTTTGTGTCCTTGATATCAGTCTCCTCCTGTTTGGCTTCAGTGCTGTCCATCCAACTCCCAAATAAGACTCTCTATTGCCTGATCTATTAATTATGTAGTAATTCTGAGAACTCTGTAGTTTTGCAGGGTTTTGCCTCATGAGCAGTCCCAGAAATATCACATTATTTGACTTATTATAACACCACCAGTATGCATGGAGACTATTTAGTAATACTTCTGTTAGTATCATTAGCAAAATCACAAACACTCCAACCCAGTTAAATGGATCAAAATGGTCAAAATGCCCCTTGTCTGAGCATCAGTACATCAACCCTCTCCCTTTTCAAAAATTCTGACATATTGGTACTCATCCACAGCAGCAGCAGTGTCATCATCCTGGCATCTCCAAAGGTGTGCAGGCTGCAATAGAGCTTTGATGATGTGTTATGCTGATGCCCGCTTTCGCTAATGCATAGCCACTAGGGTTTTTAGCCCTTTTCCTGCTCTGTTACTTCCTCACCCTTCTAATGCTGGGATGCTCTTACCTCAGGCTTATTAGCAAACATGTCAATTAGTTACTATGACTTTCCCGTGATTAGACATCTGCTGATAATCCTAACTTAAAATATCTAGACCCAGTATAAATTAGCATCCTGGGTTACATAATAACAGTTTAGGCATACTTTTTTATTACAGCGTTTTATCCTGCATGAGCTCGGGTTACTTTTGGTTAGCTTCTCGTGCTCAGGGTTTTGGGGCATTATGCCAGGATTAGTTTAGTGAATCGATTGTAAGCTTGTTGCGTTACTGCCTCAATTTATACCTATGCCTTTTAGCAAATACTTGTACTTGTGGGCAGTGTTCCCTCTAATTTCTTTTTGTATCCATTGTCAGAATAAATTTTGGCATGCGCTGATGTACACCACCAGTAGAAACACAGGCTGCCAGCTGTGGGTGCTCTGCTAATCAGGTGGGTGGTATTTGGATCTCTCTGGGGTGGCTGCCCAAGTGCTCAGCTTACAGGGAACACTGGTTGTAGGCTACCCCTTAGGACTGCTCCTCTGATTTCCAGTGCACTGCCAAGTGACTTAGACTCCCTGATAGCTCTCCCTTCCAGCAACACTGAATGTCACGACTCTTTGTCCTGGCTCTGTCTAGTCCTAAATGCACCTTGAAGTCCAACTACAAATCTGGCCTGCCTGCACAGTCCAGCAGTCCAGAGGTTAGCCTCCTCTCACCCCACCCCACAATAGTCCCCATCCTGCTCAGACTGAAATGCTCACACAACATAGTTCTGGTCAACTCTTCAGCCCATCCTCTCACACAGACCCTTTAAAATCAGTCTTGAGTCTCACCTGCCAGCCTTTCCCTGAGATCCTTTAGTTCCCTCTTGCGACTGACACAAACTTTCCAACGTACTTATATCCACAACTTCTGAGCCCTCTCCTGATCACTTTACTTATCCCAAATGTCCTTTCTGCTCCCAGCTTCCTCTTGAGGATCCTGCCCCCTGGTTTTCAAACCATTCACCGTGGGATGAGTAGGTCTTTCTGGACTTTCTTGATCTTGGCAGAAGTTTCTGTCAGCTCCTCCCAATCTCCTTTGGTTGGTTCCAGTGAGACAATCGTCTGATTTCCCTGCTTCTGGAGCCTGACCTGGGGACTCTAATAAAGCTGGGCACTGAGCCAGGGTGCAGTTTAACTTACCCTTCAATCGGAACCACCAGCAGGCCTATTAGAAAGCAAAGCTGGACACTTCCAAACCCTGCCACCCACTCAAGTGCAGACTGAGGGGCTGCCTGTCTGAGGTCCTGCCAGGCTTGCTCCTGCCCTGCTGTTCCACGAGTTCTGCTCCCAATGACCAGTAGATGGCAGACCAGCCCTGGCCTACTGGAGAGCCTCTTGTCACAGAACAGGGAGCTTGAAGGCTCTTCAGGGACTTGGGCAGAACTCCTTGTCTGGCACTGGGGTGGACAAAGAGGGATGCTGACATTTTTCTCCCTCTGCAGTCTCATCATACATTTCTATAGCCCCACATTAATAATAAGTAAAGCTCCTGTTAATTTTTCACTCTTATTGCCAGCAGGGTTGAATGTGACAGGCAGAGCTGGGCCGGTTTCTGATTGGAGTTCTTCACTTAGGGGGAGCAGAGAGTGAGGGTGGAAAATTGGGATGCTTTTTGTGAAGGGTTGAGGGAGCGGGTCATTGTGTATGTAAGACAAAGCCCCTAATATTGGGATAGTATTGGTAATATTGGGATATCTGATCATTTTTGCCTTCACTGAACATGGGACCCCAGTGAAAATACATCACCCCTCGGCCCCCCATCACTCCTTGTGCACATGCACCTCTGGGTCTATTTGCTGAGCTCTACAGTGTATGTGGCTGTGGCCCTTTCCCTGAGAAGACGCTGATGTTTAATCCTGGGGACCATTACCTCAGGTGCTGTGTCCAATCTCAGTTGATGGGGAAGTGCATGAGGAGTGAGGCTTGTATCTGACGAAGTCACGTCCCAAACCAGAACTGGCTTTATAGATTAAAGGCCCAGTTTCGAAAGGGGCCTTCACCCAACCCCACCTTGTGGGAGCAGATGGTGGAACACAGCTGCCTCCCTGCCTGGTGAGCGAGTGCTTTCAGGAGCCCATCATTTTCACCCACAATTACTTATAGTTTCTCCCTGCGGTCTAAGGGCTGTTTTACAATCAGCAAAGAGCCTGTACCTCTGACTGCAGCTGTGAAATGAGTCAGTTCACATGCTGAGCAGAAACGGTCAAGGGGAAGGGTGCTGGTTCCCCTCTTTGTCAATGGAGTGGGCATGAGTGAAGCACATCTTGTGCTGTAGCTCAGGTGGGCTGGCTTTGTAGAGACAGCTGTAGTTCGGGGTCTCAATGCTCTGGGCATGTTCCTAGTTTTTGTGTCTGCCTGGGCCCCGAGGCTTTGTAGTGCGAAGTGAAATACTCCTCACCAGAGAGATCATCTTCCTTACCAACAGAAATGTGGCCCGGCAGGATAGGGAACTATGTTCCTGTAGTTTCCTTTGCTCCTAAAAGCCCCAAAATGCTTTCCACGCTGTACCTGCTGCGATCATTCACGCAGCACTGAAGCGCATCCATGTTGGTGGTGGAATGGAGTCACTGTTTAACAATGGGCAGTGACACTGCACGGAGCCATTTGTAGGCAGTGACAAAGAATCCCACATGTCTTTGAAGCTGCTGAGATGTGGGAGTGACTATGGAGATTTGGAACAGGGCAAGGAGAATGGGACTAACACCTTGACACATGCCATGTGACCTTTAATGTCTGCATGGCCCCGTGATCCCAGATGACACCCTGGTTTTGTCAGGAGCTCTGTAATAACCCTGCATGATCAGGATATTGTTTTTGTGTCTCCTGGCTTTGCACGAATCTTGCAGGGTCAGTTTACAGAAAGGGTCAGACAGCTTCATAGATGAGTGTGTGTGTTTGTGTCTCATAAACTGGTGCAGTCTGGGAGCAGAAAAGAAAGTGTGTGGATTTTCCGGGTTCCTGTTCTGGCCTTCTGTTCTTTCCTCCTTTTCCCACAAACTACCCTCCGTGCTGCACGTCATAGCAGCCTTTGCTGTGACTGAGAGATCAGGAGGAAGGACTCTCTTCTCTCAGGCACCCATCAGCAGAATCTCAAGCTTTGGAGGAGTTTTTCTTGTTCCTGAGCTACAAAGCTTCCAAGAGCTTGACTGAGCCTTCAGATAGCCTTTGGGGGCTTCCTTGCATGTCCTATAACATTGCTTTGTCCCCAAGATTGTGCTCCACGTTCTGCAGCTGCCTTTGTAATGCTGTCTTAGGGAGGGAGCCACAGGCCCTGCTGGGTCACTTGGTCCCTATGATGGACTGTTGCAAATTCTTCAGTGGGCCCCAGGTGCACGTTGCATGTCAAGTAGTATTGCACAGTTCTGGGGAAATATGGCTGATTCTGCTATGGGGCCTGTGTGCAAACCCAGGGGATTTGCCAAAGCTCCTGGATGCTTGCTCAGTCCTGTGGCAGTGAGTCTCATACTCTGCAGCACTGCCATTGGCTGGAGAGAATCCCTACCCACTCACACAGTTCTAGGTGCCGCATGGTTGCAGGCCCTGCATCACTGTATGATCTGTGGATTGTGCTGTGTATTCTGTGATACAGCTACTGTAGTGTAATGCATCCAGGCCAAAAACTCAGCTTCTTTTTAGTTCTGTTTCGGAGAGTCTGCTGGCCCTCTCTTAACATCCCCTTAATGGTGGGTGGCCCTCACAGTGTGGACATGCTGGGGCAGATCTGAACCCAGAAAGCTGCTGCTGCTGCTGCTCCTCCTCATGCTCGTTGTTCACTGGCACTGGACTCTGTAATAAGGCTGAGGAGTCTGAGTTCTGTTTGCATTTCATTCTGCTCCCTGTCACAGGATCCTCCCTGCTATGGATGACAGTCTCCATCAATCATCTGTCTTGAAGAGGGGACCTTGGGGCTAGTGCCCTGATGGCTGGAGGTAATGCAGATGAGGGAGATGGGAGGGGAGGGTGTGCCCATCTCAGTGCCCCCCAGCCTCGGCATTAGCCTTCCAAGCAGCTATTGATAAAAACGCATTTATATTAAAAGGATAATAAGGAGTAAAAACCTCATATTTTTAATAACTTGGCATATAAAAAGATTTTTATCAATTATGAAGAAAGATTTTGGCTATAAAACAGTAATTTAAAGAGTCTGAGATAGATGGTGAGAAACATTAATGTCATCTGGAATAAATGGTCCTGCGTTAGTCAACTGAAAGGCATCGGCCTCTGGCTGTACTGGTGCTGCTGCTACTTCTGCTTTCACCATCCTGTTGGCTTGCCTGTCAGGAAAGCAATGGCTGTTGATGGCAATCCTCAAAGAAGACCCCTGCAGCAGCTGGCCTGGGCCTTCTTGGAGGTGAATAGCCCCTCTGGTAGCGCAGAGATATGGCACGTGTCTTGCAGCAGGGCACTGAGCATCTGAGGAAAGCCCAGAGGAATCAACAGCCTCTGCAGGCCCAGGGCAAGGTATGTGGGGGCTGGCTCTGCACCCCGGGAAAGGATGTGGTCTCAGGCGGAAGAGGTGGGGCCTCCGCTAATCAGCCCTGAATGCTCTCCAGACTGTGACGCACCCCTCCCACCACAGCCCTCTGAGCTTCTCTGACTGGCACTCCAGCAGCGATTCAACGGGGCCTGGGGCTCTGGCCACTGTTGCTGGCACAGTAGTAGCTCTGGCAGCTGAGAACTCTGAGCCCTTTTGAATATCCAGGCCCCAGTGCAATTGCTTCCTTGCCCCCTTTTCCTGCTCCCTGGCCCCCATCGATGGGCCAGGGAGGTCATGCTGTCTTCTTAGGGTGACTGCATTGCCTTTGGGCAAATGCAGGACCCTGGCCTCCAGGGATGGGAGTGGGGCTTCTGTCCCATGTCGGGGCTCCTTGGTGATGGGGGCTGCTGCTCCAGGTTGAGGCACCAGGGATGGGTGTTATGCAGCCTCCAGTGGGGAGGCACCAGGGATGAAGGATGGAGTGGAGGATGGGGGCTCCAGAACCCCCTGATGGGGTCTTTTCAAAGCCTCCTGGCAGAGCTGTCCATGGAATGAAGCAGGAGCTGCCTCCCTGAGGTGTGGAAGGCTGGGGAATGAGGTAGCTGGCCCACGGAGAGGCTCCCCTAAGCATAAGGCACCAGGGAATGAAGCAGCTGCCCCACAGAGGAGCTCCCCTGCAGCAGGGCTCCAGGGAACAGGGCAGCCACCGATGAAGGAGCTCCAATGGGGTGCCAGGGAACAGGAGCCCTGCAAAATATGGCACAGCTTAAATAAGGGGCTGTCCCTGTAAAAACCGAACAGATGGTCACTTTTTGCTTTCTAGAACTTTAGCTTTTGTTGAATCCACATATTTGTTCCCACATTTAGATTTATTTGTCCCTTTATGCTCCCTCTGTTCTTTCTGTACTAGTCACTTGTTACTGACTTTCCCTTCAACATGGTATATGATATCCTCGCAATCACGGCACATGGCAGCCCTGCAACCTCTGTTGTCATTATTATCCTTGGAACAAGAGGATGCCCTAGTTACAGGCTCTGGCTGCATGGGGCAGAGGGGCTCCCAATTACTGTGTGAGGATCTTTCTGAGTGTAACTAATGTCAGTCACTTGCTGGACATCCCATGGTCATCACCCAAGTCAAGGATGGCTTTGGGGAACTGTCTGGGGGATAATCTCTTTTGGTTTCCTTCCACCTCCCTGCCAATGGCTTAATGCCTGGACCCTTCCTTCTCTTATTTGCAATTGTATTAGGTGCCCACATTGTAGTATATACTAACCTTGAGGTGCTTTGTCACATAATGTCCCCTCGTGAGGTCTAAGGTGTGGGGAGCAGGTTTCCCAAAGAGGTCCCCTTTACTTGTGGTTGTTCATCATCTTGATGATGTGTGTCATCACTGTGTTATATCTTGTCTACTGATGTGCATCACAGTCAAGCTAAAGCTCATCTCACGGTATCCATATACATTGGGTCCTGGAATGACAGATCAGGCATTGGTTATATTGTCTGTGCTGCAGAGCACTGGCCAGACCTGGGCCTGTGTAAAACCTGCCTCAGCCCTCACGTAATGCATTCTGTTCCCAATGTTAACAGCAAGTAGCTGTGTCAGTCTGGAGCTAACATTCACCATATGGTAGCACCATTGTACTTCCAGCTGATCAGGCTCATGGTGGTGTGTTTTGCCTGCCCAGGAGCCTGGATATCTGCTTAATACACAAAGGGACTGAGTTTGTAATCTGCCCAGGATAGGGACAGCTGCTGTGCTGGGGTCTGGATTCTGTTTCCAAGTGTGCTGGTGACATTCTCTGAAAGGATTCTCACCTGCTCCTCCAATTTGGAGATTGGCTGGACTTAGGTCTCCTGTTTTCCTCCTGCCAGTATATTCAGCTCTCCCATTTGCCCCTCCTTGGAGTCTTTCCTTCAAGATGGCAGCTTCCATTTGTGTATCTTCCTCTCCCAGTTAGATTCATTGACCCACCCACAGAGTGGGTATCTTCCCATCTTTCTACAGAAGGATGTTTTTGTTAGGAGGCAATAAGGGAATTGAGGGCTTCAGCTCTGGCATGTCTGGGTCTCCTGGTGAAGCCAAATGGATGATTCAAGGTTTTGATTAGTTTCTAAAGTGAATCAGTGGTCTAATTAATGCTGCTCTATCGCCCATCCTGAGCAGCAGACCCTAATTCCAAAGGCGAATGCTGAACCATTTAAAGCATGTGAAGCTTTCCAGCAACTGCTTCTTGCTGCTGACAAGATGCTGTCGGTAAGAATGATAGAAACCCTTGGTTGGGTGCACTGTTCAGTTGAAAGCTACAGCTGAGGACATGAATTTTCATGGTTGAGAACTGTAAGGAGCTACCAAAAGGCCTCAAAGCTCTTTCCGGACAATGACTGAAGCCTCCCAGCCCTTTGGATTCCCTTCAACATTCCATCATGGTTTTGAGCTCATTAGGTGGATTTTGCATTGATGGCTAGTCAACATTGGAGTCATCTGATTTTTCTGTCATGAAAAATTAAACTCACACATGCTGCTATTCACAGAGCACTGCCCCCCATTCCAGTCAGGGAACTGAAGCAATGACACAAGATTTATTTGTTTTACCAAAAAAATTCCAAAAAATTAGCTGGATAATTTTGAGGACATGTCGGCTGGGAATAGGAGAAGCAGCTACACTCTTCAGGTGCAGTAATGCGTATGAATTACTTGCTCATGTCCTGACCATCCAGGAGAGATACAGATGCAGCCCAGCAGACTAACAGTGTGTTCACAACACCCACTGATGGCAGCATATGTGTCTATTAGTGGTGTTCATCTGCACATGCCGTGCTGCATATAACAAAATTTATTCCAGACATGGATGAAAAGTATGGGAAGGAGCATTGCTCATGTCTGTTAACTGACATTGCCATTTATCAGAGAGCTAGCTAGAGTCAGAGTGATGAAAATTCCTAAGGTCCTTTTCTGAAGAGTTGAGTTAATGAGGTCAAATTCCACTGTAGGTAACTCCTGTGCTTCTTTTAGCTACTTCTTCCTGCCCAGAGTCTTGTCTTTGTCCTTGCTAGAGAGTGAAGCTCCATATCCAGCCACCTCTGGAAGTCTAGCCTACTTGTGAGCGGGAGGCATGGCCAGTCTTCCTCATGTCCATTGTTTGGTGTCTGACTTTGAAAACAGCCTGGGTTGTTGGAGATGGCCCTTTGCCATTGTCTGTAATGGGGTGTTACTGTAGCTGGGTTGAGGTGACTGCCTCAGGGAAACGAGCTAATACGTGATTCCAAATGGCTTGGCCAAGGATGGCAGGAGCACGCTTGAGGTTTGGGCTGGTTCTGTCAGTAAAGGTCCTTTACATTTCCGGTGTGAGTGTAGCACTGGTGAAAGGTGCTGGATTGACAACCCAGGTGACTTGATGTCCCTTATCTGACCAAAGAGCGGGTGTAATATAAGCAGTAGCACAAGCTTTCCGCACGGTATCTGGCTCTTATTCCCTTTGACAAGGAGAGGCCCTGAAGGCGGAGAGCAGTTTCTGGGTCCCTTTCAGTGCTTGGCTGCTCTTCAGAGACATCCCACAAAGGTGCGTTGTTCAGCTGTGATGCAGTTCTCAAGCTGCTGACATCTGCCTTGCTAAGAACTGGACGGACACCCAACAACCTCTGACTATGTTACCCATGAGATGGTAATGACTGGTCAGTATTGACCCAGGCTGGATTGCAGCCAGTAGCATGCAGGCTTTTCCCCTGCTCCCGCAGGCAAATATTTTTCAGCCGTATCAGCCATGGAGAAGTAGGAGGATTGGATGTTGGTCTTGAGATAGGATGGTGCTGGGTGCAGTAGAAAGGTAGGTAGAACAGTAAGAGGTTGATCTCCTACCTCTTTTTAGTTAGCCCAGCCTTGCTCCTTGAGTAAAGCACACCTTGTGTGAAAGCCCCATCTGAGAGGTAAGAGAAATGCCCAGCCCAGGAACCCTTCCCTTGCGAGGTATGTCACTCAGGCACCGCAGCAGCGGCAGCAGCGCTCGGCCCATAAGTGCAGTTGATTTATGTTAACTGTTGAAACGATAATGTTTAATCTGTAAAGTGCTAATCTGTTTTTTATGTTGATTATGAATAGGCCAGCTGTGCCTGCTTTCCTATTCATAGAGTTTAGTGAACAAGCCCATTTTAGGGCTCACAGGGTGATTTACATGCGAGCAGACACTGCTTTAAGGCGAGTAAATCAGCTGAGTTACGCCACTGAAGCAGAGCCAAGGCAGCTCAACAAGGAGACAGGAAGTAAGGTGTGGGGGAAGGGAAAGAATGCAGGGAAGAGGGGGAAGAGAGAGGTTGAGAGCTGTGGAGGGAGAGGGGGACTAGAGACAGAAAAGGGAGGAAGAAGGTCTGGGAGAGGCGAAGCAAAGGGGAGGTTAATTCAGTTCTTGAATAGGAGATCACCAGGGAAAATGCACATGCTGTAGCAAATGGAGGGACTGACTCAATGGGGGACTTTCCCTTCTGAGTTTGAACTGATCTCAGCTTGCTGCTCAGAGGGTGCTGTGCTTCAGGGAGTCTTGTGGCTGGCTTAGTAGGACGCTGGTGCTGACCCCAGGCCTAGAGCCTCTCGGATATAGATTTGGTAGCCACATCCGTATCTGCAAAAATGATCTGTGAATATCTAGATCCACATTGTCCATGTAGCTGCCTGGAGACATAAAGCAGATATCCACAAATTTGCAGGGTTCTCTACAAAATTTGCATATTCACCTGCATCCATAGCCACAAAAACGAGCTGTGGCTGTCTGCACCCACATATGTGGATATCTGTGAATTTGCAAGACTCTGTCCATGCCCCAGAATGGTGTTGAGGGAGACTGTGTTATAGGGAGCAGCATAAGTGATTCCATAGAGGGGGCTTTCCCTTCTGTAGTTTTTATAGATCTCTCAGCTTTTTTCATATGAGTAGGTCACCAGGCTTATTAACCCAAGTGTCTGTGCCATATTCTGTTGTGGGATATTCTATTCTGTCCTTCTGAATTCTATTTCATTCTTCTTCAGTTGTTGTTCTGAACTGTTGTGTACTGTACAGCTGTGCATCTGTTGCTTGCACTGGCACATCCATAAACAGAGGTTTCAAGATTCTGTCAATGCCTACTCATCATCAGTACCTAGCTTAGAAAACCTAAATGAGCCATGAGGTCCCATGTCTTTGGTAACAGTCCTATCACACCCCCAGCACCACTCATGTGCTCCACAGCCATAGACAACCCACACAATCCAGTACATCTCCATGTGTACCATGAAACTTGACACCCATACTCCTACACCCCAAGCAGTTGAATTCAAGAAGACCTTACTACATTGACAATCTGTATAATTACTGTGAAAATGTAAGGAAGGAACAAAGGTTGATGCAATCTGCTTGGGATAGGGCTTTACACTCTGTCTTGGGTTTTTGTCTATTAGTCAGAAATGTCTGTTCCTGCTCTAGCAGCAGGATGTTGCATAGTGTAATTCTGTCTCTGCTGTTCTTCTGCTTTTTTCTCCAGGGTCAGGCATGTTTTTGACTCATTGCTTTGTGAGGAGTGACCTGTAAACATTCCTGATAAGTTGATGTGACACCTTTCTCACATACTTCCTAGTATTCTGAATCCTTGAAGGGTTTCTCTCTCTGGCTCTAAGAACTACCAAACACTATGCCTCCACCCTGCCAGGCAGGCAAAAACCCTATCCTGGCACACTGCTCCTCCCCGTGCCTCCCAGTCAGATACAGCACCATCCTGCCAGCCACAAATACATCCCACCTGACACATGGCTCCTCCTCCCCACACTCCTGAACACAGATGGTGCCATTCTGCTAGCCACAAATATACCCCACCCCATACATCATCCTCCCACCATGCTCCCAAATGTGTACAGCTCCATCCCGCAAGCCACAAATACATCCCAGCCCCCATACCATCCTCCCCCTGCACTCCAGGGCAGATGGTGCCATCTTGCCAGCCACAAATACATCCCACTTCACACTCGATCCTCCCCCTGCACTCCCAAATGCGTACCGTGCCATCCTGCCAGCCACAAACACGTCACACTCCACACATGGTTCCTTCCTATGCACTTGAAAACATCCTCAGCACCATTGTGCCAGGCCTGAATACGCGCCACCCAACATCCTGGTCTCCCCATGAGCTCCAAATGCGTACAGCACCTCTCTACTGGCCATAAATACACCCTACCTTGCACTGTGCTCTGCCCCAAGCACTCCGAGGATGTGCAATGCTGTCTCACTAGTGAATCCATCACACATCAGCCCAACACCCCTCACTCAGCATTCATCCATGTAGTCTGCACACATGCGTGCATCTCCTCACCCATACACCCCCATGACATCCACCTTACTGCCCTGTGGACCCAAATATGGGTGGTACCACTTTGTTGCCCACTGAATGTATACATCCACTGCAACCTGATGGTCATTGCACCAAGGCACATTAACCCAAACGGTCCCTCACCTCTCTTACTTCCTCAAGCTCCCAGTCTTTAGAAGCTGATGCTGTATTTTGGAAGAGACTCAGGTGATTTCTGTTCCCAGTGGTCCCTATATCCTCAGGTGCTGGCAGCTTATTCTTTCTCAGAGGGCAGCGTTTATTGATGCTGTTGACATGCACTGCCAATGGGATGCTTAGGCAGATCTGCAGACAAATACCAACGCTCTGTTCCCTGGCTGAGACTAATTCTGCACCTGTCCTTGCCCCTCTGTCCATCAGGCTTTCTGTCTTCCAGAGTTTGTGGACTCACTTGTAGGATGGGCCACAGTGCCAGGGTGATGTGGTTAGATACCTAATTGCTCCTGGCTCTCTTCTTCCCCCAGTCCTCACCTTACTGCTCAGTGACCCATCCAGTTCTCGGTGTCATTTGTCTCCCAAAAGTTCTTCCATCTCTTTGCAGTGCACAAGCAGAATGTGGTGATACATGAAGAGAATGGTCCATAATATTCATTTAGAGGATTTTGGGTGG
This sequence comes from Carettochelys insculpta, assembly GCF_033958435.1. Classification (NCBI taxonomy): domain Eukaryota; kingdom Metazoa; phylum Chordata; order Testudines; family Carettochelyidae; genus Carettochelys; species Carettochelys insculpta. The sequence continues at coordinate 41,280,253 of NC_134142.1, read as the reverse complement.
CTGTGGAATCCCCAGCTGCCCATTATGTGTGGCTGAACAAGAAAGGGACCTCCTGTTTGTGGCAGAGAGATAATTATTGTTCGAATTATTGTAGCACCCTATTGTGCTGGGCACTGTACAGGCTAGAACACAAAGATGCTCTCTGCCCCAAGTAGCTTGTAATTTAATTACAGGCTGAAAGTCTCTAGTCCAGCGCTCACTTGTCCAGCAACATCTGTAATCCAGCATCATTTTAATTAGATGGACGACTGCTTTTCATGGGGGTGGTCAAGTTTCGCGTGGTCCCATAAAGGTTGTTTACAGCCTCCAGTCCTGGCTCTCAGTGTTCTGTGCTGTTCTTTAGCTGTAACTTACCGCAAATATCTTCTCAGAGCCTAGTAAATCGTGGAAAAGTTAGTAATGCTGCTAGACAACATTAACCCTCCTGTGGTTCAGCAAATTCTCTCATTCGGCATTGGCTGGGTCCCGAAGGTGCCAGACTAGAAAAGCTCAACCTGTATAAGACAAGAGACAACAGATGGATGCGGGCAGATGCACAGATGAGGGAGTACAAGGAAACAGTGAGACAATATTGGTCAGTGTGATAGGCAGTGGGTCTCAGCACATCAGAAGCTTACCCATTGTCAAGCTCTTTGTAGGCACCACAGCAAATCAGAGGTTTAAGGAGGGACTTGAAGGTGGATACCGAGGTTGCGTTGTGGGAGAAAGCAGAAAATTGTTTGAAAAGTTAACCAGGGGGTGATGGAGGCAAATGAGGGGATGGCTAGAATGGGGAAAGGCCATGGATGGCTGTAAGGAGGTTGTGGCTGTCCCCTCTTGTCTGTCAGGGAGGGAGGCTGTGTCCCCCCTCACCCTCATGCCTCCAGAACAACTTTGTTCATGGGGGAATTAGCTGACAGCTAATAGGCCCAAGCCTGCAGTGCAGGCTGGGCAGCAATTGAGTCTGTAAGTCCCGGCCTTCTGACAAGGTGGGGGCACACAACAGTCAAGAGCTCCAGCCTGCAGTCAGATTGAGCAACAATTGAGGCTGAGAGCCTCAGCTCTCCAGCCACAGGGAACAACAAGCAGTTAAGGACTCTGCTCTATTGCCTGGCAGAGCAGCAGCAAATCTATAGGCCTGGTGCCCTCAGTCAAGGCAAGGTGGCAAACAGTTAATGGCTCTGGCCTTTGGTCAGGGCAGAGCACCACAGTAGTCTGTCAGGATCTGGTGGGGCAGACAGCAAAACTATCTGGCACCCTAGCACAGGCAGACAACACACCAATGCAGCCCTCTTGGCATAAAGGTGAGGAGGCAGCCACCTCCAGGATGGGGTAGAAAGGGTTGCGGGGATGCAGGGCCACCGGACTCAAATGTGTCTCAGCCCAGTGTCTTCACAGTGTTGCAGTATTCCACCACTGAGTCATTGGCAAAATCCAGCTGCAACAACACACTGACCAGCTAGCAATTGGTAACAGCACAGCTGATACCTATTTGGCTTCCCTGGGTTCCTTCCTATGCTCACACTCAGAGGGTACCTGGGTTCTGGGGTTGTCATTCTTCTCACTGGGGTAAACGGCTAGTGGCAGCCCCAACACATATTCAGTGTCTTAGGTGTCTGGCAGGTCCAACAGTCTTTGTGGATTTGTGGTGCTGTAGAGGCCTTCGTTGGGTCCAAGCTCCAGGAGCAGGTAGGAGGCATCCAAATGAGCTGTATCTGCCTTTTAGACTTTCAGTTCCTGTCCTGCCCCTTGGCTTCTGGCTGGGGCATTGAGGGTATCCTGGCTCTGTCCACCAGAGGGTGGTTGCATCTGTTACCCTGTCCATCAGAGAGAAACCACATCTACTTGCTGCAGTAGCCATGAAAGTGAAGATAGGTAGTTCCTGTTTAATGTGATAGAGAAGGAGGAATTAGGAGATGGATGCATGGAAAGGGGTGACTTGAAAGTGACAAGATGGGAAACCACCTTTGCAGCAACAGCATACTTGAATGGTTATGAGCAGGACAAGACTGCATTTGTCCAGGCCAGAGAAAAGGAGCTTGCTGTGTTCAGGATGTGAGATGATGGATGAAAATTTTAGCTAGGTGTATGGGTAGCAAAGGCCTTATTGTAGAGAGGTTATACAGAAAAAAATCTGCAGAATTTAGGCCTAGTCTGATTTGAGGATTGAGAGGGTGATCTGAGTCAGTGGTGACATCCAGGTTTTGGGCCTGAGTGAGCCAGGGTGACAGTACTGTCTGCAGTGTTTGAGGAAAGGCAGGGGTGGCTTGTGAGGAGAGAATAAGAGCTCTGTTGTAGTCATGTTGCTTTTGAGCTGATGGCTATGGAAATCCATGAGGAGATATCAGAGAGAGAGGCTGAGGGCTGAGTTTGGACAGGAGACTGGTTTGCAGTAGAGAGGTAGAATGATGAGCCAGCAGCAAAGAGGTTGTACTGAGTTGGTGTTTGTGTGGATAACAGTACCCTGTGGTAGGGTGTAGAGGGAGAAGAGAAGGGCACAGAAGGACAGAATCTAGTGGAACCACTATAGAAAGTTGGATTGGGGAGGAGCAACATCCTCTCTAGAGGATGTACTGAAGGAGTAGTTGGTGTGGTGGGAGGACCCCTAGGAGAGGCAGAGTCATGGAGGCCAAGTGAAGACGAAATTGTAAGAGGAGGAGGAGGAGGTTGGTCAGTGATGCCAAATGTGGCTGCCAAGTCAGGGAGGATGATGAAGGAGTTCTGGTTCTGAGAGGAAAGGGAGATAGGGCAGTAATTGCAGAGGCACGTGGGATGAGGTGGGAGGTTTTTCTGATGAAAGAGACTAAAGTATGTTTATGTTGTAATGGGAAGGAGCCAGAGGAGAGTGAAAGGTTAAGAAAAACAGTTAAAGAAGAGGATGAGAGTGGATGTGAGGGAGATCAGGCAATGGGATGAGGTCACTGGGAGGACAGGTGGAGGGAGCAGAGGAGAAACTGCTGAATCTGAGGTAGAGGGAAGGAGGAGATGGGTGGAAGAGGAAATGCACTGAAGGGGGTGGGAAGGTCATACTGCATTTTGTCAGGATTTTACATAACAGATTTGGATCTGGCCTGATAAGTGACAGTGAGAGGCCCAGTACTAGTCAGGCTCCTAAGACACAGCCCCTAGGCTGCTGGAATGCAAGGGTAGAAAACGTGTTATGAAGAATGAAATCTGGTCTCCCCGCCCCTATGTAATCTGGTCTTGAGGATGCTTTTACCCAGCTATACTGATTTCGTGGGGGAGACCAGTGTTTCTCAGACTGGTAGTCCTGACCCAAAGGGAGTTGCAGGGGGCATTGTAAGGTTGTTTGAAAGGGCTTTTGTAGTATTGCTACCTGACTTTTGAGCCTTCAGAGCTGGGCAGCTGGCCAGAATGGCGGCTCTTGACTGAAGATATGGCTCCACAGGCAGCCTCACAGAAGTAAGGGGTGGCAATCCCATACCTTGCCTCCTCTGCACTGCTGCTGGTGGCAGCTCTGCCTTCAGAGCTGGGCTCTGGGCCACCACTTTCCAGCTACCCATCTCTGAGGGCAATGCTGCCATGAGCAGCAGCGCAGAAGTAGTGAGAGCAGTAATGCAACTGCCCTTACAGTGATCTTGTGGCCTCACTCAGAGCTCCCTTTAGGACCAGGACCCCTACAATTGTAACATTGTGAAATTTCAAATTTAAATAGCTGAAATGATGAAATTTATTATTTGGTGGTGAAATTGACCAAAATGGATTGTGAATCTGGCAGGGCCCTACTCGTCACCCCCACACTCGTCGTCTGGCTCTCTGGCATGTGCTCTGTTTGTACAAGTTTCTTTCATGCCCTCTGTGAGTCTTAGGGACCTGATTAGCTCAGCCTTTGCCTAGAACAGGGCTCTGCAATGAAATAGCGAGAAGAGCCATTTTTTCAAATTCAGTTACAAAATCAGTCCTTCAAGAGCTGCAGTGCACGTGAATATGAGACAGTCCTTAATAAATAATCCAGACTGCTTTTTATCACCCCTATTTTAAGAACAGCGCACACACAATGATTTGTACCAGTTAGAAAGTTGTTACCCCATCTCCAGGCTTTACCTGCCTCGGCCTCCAAATTGCCTCTGTGTCCCCAAGCTTTACCCCACCATGCCCAAGATTAACGCCCCTGAACCCCAACCTCCGCCCCCCGCAGGCTTAACCCCACTGAGACCCAACTTTTCCCCCTAACCCTGCCTGCAGGCTTAACTCACCTGAGTGCGTGCAGTTCTGCAGCAACCGTGGCCACTGCCTCCCCTGCCGCTCCCCTCTGTCTCCTCCTCCTCCTTGGCATGATTGCGCAGCTCTGGCAGGGGCAGGGGCAGGCTTGGCCGCCCTCCTGCTGGCTTAGACTTCCGCCCACGTGAGGCGGCTCTCTGCCCAGCTGGCTTTCTCTGCTGGGCTCCCTGCCACAGCTGACTGCTGAGCGGCTCCGGCTGCTGTCGCTTTAACAAAAAAACTAAATTCAGTTGGCTCAACAGTAGGCAACTGAATTTAGATTTTTCTTTATGCAGTGTCAGCCTCCAGAGCCGCAAGAGGAGTCAGCGATGGCAGCCCTCAGAGCCACAAGTGGCTCTTTAAAGAGCCGCAGGTTGCCAAGCCCTGGGCTAGAACATTGCTTGTCAGGATACTCTTAACTGGGAAGTGTCTGAATGGTGCCTGTGACTCTTCCCAGTGCTCCAACTTTGATCCCCACACCTGCTGGGAGTCACTGGAGGAGCCAGCTGGGCTGTCTGGTTTCCTCTCTTTCTGCCTCTAGCCTGCGCTTCCACTGCTGCGTAGGGTGATGCCTCCCCTCAGTTGTCCCTGAATGACCCTGGGAGGTTAAGAACTAATTTGTAGGATGCTCCTCCCTTTTTGAGACTGCAGGGATATTCCAGATGAGCTTGTGCCTACTACCATGGGGCCAGCGGCTGCTGCACGGAGACTGTTGGAGCTCCAGACCCGAAGACTCTCAATGTGGATTGTGCAGGCTGCCTGCCTCCCATGGGCTCTGGAACAGCGCAATCCCAGTGCAGAGCTGGGCAGGTGGAGGCTGTGCTAGAGGGTGGAAGAGGCTCTTGGCAGAAGGGAGCAGAGGGTAGAGTGCAGTCCCTGTCCTGCTTTCCCTCAGAGACAGGAGGATGGGGATCTGCAGTTAGTGGCAAGGCGAGGCCTAGCCCTTCAAATGAAAAAGAAATGGCTAGAGTTGGGGAAGCTGTGCTCTCTCAAAGGGCCAATCTGTCTCTGAGATTGACAGACACAGCTCTGTCCTGACAGGTGGAGATAGGGAGAAGACGGCAAGGTAATATTTCTTCAAAAAGAGAGAGAAGGCAGCAGATTTAATGAGCATCGTTCAACTCAAATGACAGACAGCTCAAGATAAAAGAGCAAATTAGAAAAAAGGCAAGTGTGTTTTGTGAGCCTGGGGGAGAGCCCGTGGCACCCTGGAGCCTCAAAGACAGTGCTTGTTGGGGAGGTCAGTGTTAGAAGGACCAGGGCACTTCACAACTCACTGGCCCTTTGGTAGGGGTGTGATGGGGATATGTTCAGCCATACTGGGGGAAGGGTGGGGAGCTGCTGCATGAGGAGGATCCTTTTTGTTTTTTAAACCTGCATGAATGTTGTATATGGTAAAAAAAAGCTAATAGGACTGAAAACAGCACTGACTATGCTTCATAAGTTGTGTGGATCTTCAAACTGCAAGGCATGAGCTGACTACCCTCTGTGATCAAGAAGGATTTCTTTTCTCCCACAAGCCACTGCTTTGTTATTGCAGGATAGTTCTGGGGAGCTGTCGCTCCTCAGGAGCATCTGATAGTAGCAGGTATTGGAGAAGGGTTGCAGGGTGAAGTGTTAGGATTGTCCCCAACAGGATTTAGTTGGGATTAGTCTTGCTTTGAGCAGGGGGTTGGACTAAATGACCTCCTGAGATCTCTTTCAACCATTGTCTCAGTGAATCTGTGGTTGGCTTGATCCAGCATGGAAGCAAGTGAGACCAAACATCTGTTCTGGGGTGGCAAGAAGAAAGATCCTGAATTATGTGGATCATTGATCTAATCTGTTATAGCAAGAAAAATAGGAAGTACATTAATGAAGCATTAGCCTCATATAGTGTGGCAAATTCTAGATACTGGATAAGATGCTGCCATTCATTTTTACAGTGCAGCAATAGACAGGATCCAAAGATTTCTGCCCTGCCAACTCTGCAGAGCTATTATAGCCATGGAAGAGTCACTTGGATTTGTTTCCTTTTTATGCAGCATTTGAAAAATGAGCAGCTAAGTTCCAGCAAAATAACATTTCTTACTAGGGTTTCTATATAGGCAGAAAGAGCCCAGCCAGAGTTCTGAATCTGATCATAAACTTAGGGTGGTGGCATCAAAGAAAACCTTCTGTAAGGTTCTAAGTGGTACTAGTTTGATCTGGACTGATGTCCATATTTTCTGTCTAGGCTTCCCCATTTATATGTGTAGAGTGAGCATTGAGATAACTGTGGGATACAAGTGAGGAGATTTTGCATGCACAAAATTGTGGGTCCAGTTTGGAGGTTGGTTCTGAAACATCACAGATCAGCTGTTACCTGTCCCCTGTTTTACCTTTTGTGTTACAGGCTGTGTTGTGTTGGATCTGAAAGTAATTTCTGGACACTTCCTTGTCCCACAGTATAGCTGCATGTCTGCTTTATGTCACAGGTTCACTTCCGCTTAGCTTTTGTGATGCCTTCTGAAGATAAGCATCTGGTTGAAAACCAGCAGCTGGGTGAAGCTGGACCCAGACCAAGATGATGCTAGATGGAAGAGGGATGTGTTTCACTTGAGTCTTTTCTTCCATAATGATCCCATCCATTGAAAGCACCTGCCCCCTTAATAGCTGAACTGGTTTGTAGCTTTAGGGGTCTTCAGCTCTGTACTGCACTGTTGCACTTGGACACCCAAATAGCTACAGTGCAAAGGACACCCACTTCTATCCTCAGTGACCAGAAGACGACGCCTGTTTCTATCAGAATTAGATCTGGTTATGACAGTGCATGAGCTATAACATCTAGGAATGAATCTCCATGCTCTGTGAAAGCTCCAGCTAGTTCAAAATTCAGCAGCCCACTTGCTCAGCAATGCGTGTTGCTGAGATCTCACCAGACCAATTGGCTGCTCTGCGCACTGGTTTCCTGTTGAACACAGTTCACGTCAAACTTGGTGTTCTAATTTCCATCCCCAGCATGGAACTAGTTCTTGCTACCCAAGGGACTTCCCAAGACTGCTTCATTCCACAGGAGCAGGCAACTGTCAGCCAATGCAGGGAGATTGGCTTCTGACTGTGAGAGAAAAGAGAAAAAAGAACCTTCATGGAACTGGGCTTAGACCATGGAACTCATTGCTGATGAATGACTGCTATCTCTTTAGAGCCATGTGCAAAGTCTACCTCTCTGCCTAGGTTTTTTGTCCATAATGCATTGACTCTCCAACTATCCCATGGTCTTATTCTGTAACAACAACAGTAATAGCAGTATAAAGTGGCAGTACAACACCCAGCCTGCCATTTGCAATCAGGGAAGAAAAAGAGAGGGTCATAAGAACAGCCATACTGGGTCAAACTAACGGTCCATTTACTCCAATGTCCTGCCTTCCAACAGGGGCCACTAGCAGATGTTTCAAAGAGACTTAAGCTCAGTATAATTAAACAGTGATTGACCTGCTGTCGCCCAGTCCCAGTGCCTGGCAGTCAGAGGTTTAGGGACCCTTGGAGCATGGGATTGAATTTTTAAACTCAGTTCTACATAATTTTTCTTCATCTTGAGTTTCATTGATACCAAGGGAATGCATACCAGCACCAGAACAAGATGGATTCTAGCTAGGCATGCTGGATAAGGGGAATGGATTCTAACTAGGCATGCAGGATGAGGTGGGATTGTCAGGGTTGAATGGCACTTCAACCAGGGGCGCCGGTCAGCCTCTTGGGGAGTGAGGGGATGGGCTATATGCAATGTGCATTGGTGCTTTCTGCTCAGTGCCATCCCTACCTCTTGCCCTTGCAAATGCCACATGTGGAAGTTGGGGTTTAATCCAGCATTAGTAATTTTCTCAGGTACCATTGTCTTGTGTTGAACATCTGACTTTAATCATGGAACTAAATGAAGGTGCCATGTGTTTGCTTGAGTGCAGATGTTAAGCAGCAGTAAACAGGGATGGAATAAGAGGTACTTTTCCCCAGAACATTGGTCCACAGAAATTAGAAAATACTGATTCAGGTTAATAACTGATGCTGATTGTTGTATGGCTCAGCAAACTGAGCTGAGGTGGGGTTGGGGAGCCTGCCGCTCACAGACTCTCACATCAGGCTCCCTGGCAAGATGGAACCAGAAGAAAAGGGTGACAGGAGAGGGAAAGGCAGTTGAACAGAGACGAGACAAAATCCTGGGCAATAGATCTGAGGGGGAACAAATCCTGCTTTGATCTCTGGTAAGGGGATTTGAGGGCACCTCCTTGTACAGTTTGTTTCTTCTCTCCTGATTATGACTTTGTGATTAGGAAGCATCATTGATGGAATCCCAGATGGTCTTCTTCAATTGTGCAGAGCACCAAGTGGGTGGAGAAGTTCAAGGGAATGGGGTGCAGAGCTCTAGAAAAGTAACAGGATTAAAGAAGCAGCCATGGGCTTGATTCAAATTGATCATGGTAGAGAGATCCTCATTGCCCAAATCCTGGGCAGGGTACTGAGGTGCCATTAAACCCTGACAATCCCACCTCACCCTGCATGCCTAGAAGGGTCCCCACCATAGTAGGACGCATGGAATTTCCACTGTTGTACTCCTTGGGTTTCCATTGTGAGGCAGCTTTACCTTGTGACTGGATCTGCTCTCCCTGTATACTGAACTAACATACTTTCTACATGCCCTGGGCACATCCTCTTTTGATCATCGCGTTCCATTTCTGGAGCTGAATCGGCTGGTTATGGGTCCCATGGTGGAATGGGAGTATCATGAACATCTAGCTCTACAGTGATACTAATGTGAATTTGCCTGGATGTCTGTGCCCGGGGTATGTACTAGCTTCTCTGGGTGTATCAAACCTTGTATCTTCATGGTAACCCTGGCTTCAATAGATGCCAATGAGGAAGAGAGGAAGGACAAATGCGACCACCTGTTTGAAGATACCATTCCAGGTGGTAATTTTTTTTTTTTTGTTGTTGGTCCAGAGGTGAGCCTGAGGGCACAAATGAGACTTCTAGCCATCTAGATGAGCAATAGTTTGTGTCTAGTGGAAAGAGCTAGGAAAAGGTGTTCACTTGTATTTCCTAACATAATGAGAGGAAACAAGATGTTTCCTACCATAACTAAGGGGAAAGATCTGGGAGCGATTTATGGGATGTTACACCTGTGCACATTTGGAAGCAGATAGGACTGGACACGCATGCTGACTGGATGATAGTAAATCAGAACATGGCTGTAGCAGATATAGGGCAGGGTAAGAAATGTCTTCAGAGTGGTGTACAAGTGATAAGGAAGCAAAGAAGCCATCCTGGTCAGCTATGCATGAACAGTAATTTCATCTTGTGTTATGTCCTCTGGTCATACCCATAAGCAGGATTGGTCTTGATAAGTGTTTAGTAGTACAGGTTTTACTTCCCTGGTACAGGGGAGGTCAATGTTCTTCTGCTGACCACTGCCCCCACTCCCAGGCTCCCCTCCCACTGCCTGTGGCTTCTTGGTCCCCGGCTGCCTGCTCCATGGCCAGAGCCCCAGCTCTGGCTCTCCAGCCATAGGCCGATGGCTTCCTGGCTGTGGCTACCCAGCCATGGCTGCCGGCTTTCCTACCGCTGGCCTGGCAGGGGCTGCCCTGGCTGGGGTCCAGCTGCTGGTCTCCAAGCGTGTCCCCCATCCAGCCACCAGGGCTCTCTGGTCTCTCAACATCTATGGTCCTGACCATGGGTGTTGCTGGACAAGATAGTCCCAAATTTCAGAGATACAACCTGTAGTTCTTTATTAGTGCAAATTGACGTCCCTGCCTTTTGCCTGGGAGACCTCTCAGGAGCTCCAAGATGTTACAGGAAATGCTGATGGTGATTCTTTGAGCCACTACACAGCTCTCACCAGTATGTTGCTCAGGATGGCATAGTGCTGTAAGTGCCATCTTTCGGATGAGACTTTAGAGTGGGCTCTGATTCTTTATTGTAATTATCAGAGAGGTAGCCGTGCTAGTTTGTATCTTCAAAACCAACAAGAAGTCCTGTTGCACCTTATAGACTAACAGGTATTTTGGAGCATAATCTTTCATGAGCATCTGACGAAGCGGGTCTTTGCCCACGAAAGTTAATGCTCCAAAATATCTGTTAGTCTATAAGGCGCCACGGGGCTTCTTGTTGTTTTTATTGTAATTAATGTTTTCTTTGTGTCTTTTGCAAGAGTTGGGTTGGTGGCTCCATTTTAGTGGCCAGATTCTGTCTTTCTACAATTTGAAGTGATACACTATTATTCTTCACCTTCTTTCCCAAACTGTTAAGTAATGTTATTGCACCTTATTAAATATTTGCCACAATGCACACAAAAGAGAGATGCATTTCAGTACTGGATATGTATGTTTGCATTCTCAATATTCTTTTAGCAATGTGTTTGTAGGTTGTATATATTTGAAGTCAAGCACTCAGAATTTAGGAAATTTTATATTTATGACTGCTTGGTCAACCTTAATTTCTCTCCCTTGTGGATGTGCAATTATGTTACTCTCTTGCCTAATATCACATGAGAAGTCTATAGTAGAATCAAGATTGGAATCCATCTCTCCTGAATCACAGTCTAGTGTCTTAAACACAACAGATCATTCTTTCTCCTCTTGAAATCTGCCTCATTCACTGATCATTCTGTGTACTTACTGAGACAGAAGTCCCATAAAAGAAACTGTGTGACTATTTCATTAAAGACTGTCACGATAACTACATCCAAGGGTGTGAAATATATATGCAGACTTCAGGATCAGTTGGAATGCAAGCCACTCTACTGCAGATATATAAGATATAAAAAATAGATTTAATAAATACACACTGTTGACAGCTGAGTTTGGGTCCCATCAATTAGGCTTTGTATTCATTACTGGGGGAGAAGTCCAGTCAGATCTCCCTGACTCAACCAGACCTTCTATAAATTGTGGTCTGTTTGCTTTGACATTTGATGAATTATTCTTCATAATTCACTGTCTGATGCGATAAATCTAATCTTTTGAATTTTTGGTGTTTTTAATAACTCCTTGAGTAAAACTGAGATATTTTGTGTCTGGTTGGGGAACACAACTAGCTGGGGTGGAAGAGAGCAGAAATGACAAATAAGTCTTGGTTTGGGGTCTGGGAAGTTGGGGGGTCTTTGCCCTGAAATGACGTGTTCTTGTCCCATTAGCCTTGGTCCTGTCGGCTTTCAGGGAGCGAGGAGCCTATGGGTCAGATGTGGCATGGCACAAGTTTTTGTTTGTGAAAAGGTGAGAGGAGCGAACTGTCTTGACATATTCTGGACCTACTCCAGCGAGGGAACATCAGGTTTTGTGTTCAAACAAGATGCTATCCTCAAAAGTGAAAACTCCAAAAGTGCCAGTCTCTAGGAGGTTTTAGAAATACAATCGCAGACCCTCACAGTCTGCAGAATGAGATGAGAAGGTAGCTCTCGGGTACGTCTACACTACACAATTAGGACAACTGTATTAAGGTCAACTTTTTGACGTCTGATTTTAGAGAGTCCAAGGTACATGTCCTCACTGGGCACATGAGGTTAACAGCATGTGTCCCAGTAGTATGCCACTGTTTGACAGTAGCAGTAAAGCACTGTGGGTAGCCATCTCACTGTTTGTGCCTCCTTGCAGTCTGAGTTAAGCTTCCACTACCTGACGGGACAAAAACATTGTTGCAGGTGGTGAAGCAAGTGCTGATAACCCTGTGGAAGCTTGCAACATCTGACTGCTATGAGTCAGGTGGGAATCAATTAGGCGTGGGTAGATCTACGGTGGGGACTGCTGTGATCCAAGTAGCCAGATCAGTCAATGCCCTTTTTGTAGGAAGGCTATTGACTCTGGGAAATATGCAGGACATGTGGCATGGCTTTGCTGGGATGCAATTCCCTAACAGTGGTGGGGCAATAGGAATGTGTGTTCTGCCTATCATGGCACCTGGCCACATTGTCAAAAAGTACATAATCTGCAAGAGGTACTTCTCAATGGAGTTTCAGGTTCTGGTGGCGCACAAGGGCCACATCATGAGCATCAGTGTGGGATGGTCAGAAAAGGTGCACTCCGCTCTCAACAGAAAGCTACAAGATGAAATGTGGGGGCAGAGGCAGTTTCAGTTGAGAGGAAGAAATGGGGCCTACTTGAATTGCTGGACCACTTACCTTAAACAGATGTCAGTACTGGGGCTCCTGCATTTCCCAAATGCCCCTTGGGCACAAGAAGTATGTCCTGCTTCTAACCTCCCTTCAATTTGCTGAGCAAAGGGAATCCCTTCATTTGATTACATTTCATTCTTCTGGCTGTGAGTATCACAATAACTTTTGAAAGAAACTTCCTGATTTTTGTGGAAGTTGGAAAACTGGCAAAGCCCGATTTCCCCTAAAATCACTAGTTAGCCCCTCAGTATACAGCAGTGAGGTAGTGATCGTACAGAGGCCAGTAGGAGAAGAGCAGAGTTTGGAGTCCATGGATGAGCCATGGTGAGAGTCATGGATCTACTATGAAGGTTGGGTTGAAATTTGTGGACCCCTCACCCCACTCTGTCCAGCCCTTCCCTCCACCTCAATATCAGAGCCCTATTGATCTGGTTGAAAATTGAAAAACCAGAAATATCTAATTTTAGTGGAAATCAGAGTTTTCCAGTGGATTTTGGGGGGAGGAGGGAGGTTCCCAGCTGCAGTGTGGATGAAGGCCTGGTTGGGTCTATGGCTGAGTAGTACCTTACCTTAGATCCTGACCCCAATTATAGATACATAGTGACCCCAGTTATGGATGCCAATCATCTTTCACGTAACCCTCCAAGAACCAGATAGCCACACCCAGAGCTGTGATTGAAGTGGGAGTGTTTAGTGCTTTCTGTTTCATATTTACTGTGGCAGCACAGTCCTGGTGTGCAGGTAACTCCTGGTCATTGAACAACAAACTATCCTCTCTGTGTCCCAGACCAGAGGTCAATGAAGTGATCCTTAATCTCCAATACCCATCTTGAAAGTGGTTGTGAGATTGAGTTAATGAACTGTGCAGGAGAAGCATGCACAGAAATCCTTGGGAGGAGGTGGTTCAGGGACCCTCTGCACTGGGAAATTGAGGCTTTGAAACGGTTTTCATTTCAGTGGGACTTAGATGCCCAAGGGCCTGAGGCACTTTTGGAAAGAGGACTTAGGCTCCTAAATTATAGAGGCACTTTTGGAAACGTTCCTTTTAATATGTCTCTCAGCCTCTTTTCCCCAATTGTAAAATGGGAAAATGATATTGCTGGACTCTTTTGACTGTAAGTTCTTTGGCATATTGGACTGTTTTTTACTGTGTTTTTGTACAGCACCTAGCACTACAGTGCTGCAGTGTTAGTTGGGTTTTGAGGAATTAACACAATAATAATAATAATAATAATGATGAAAAATAAGTACCTAGTTAGATAAGGGAAGAGTCTTTAACACAGCTCCTTGTGGCTTGAATACTGATGTAATAATCATGAAAAGATCTTGCATGTTTAAAATTAAACAAGTCTAGTTTTTAAGAATAAAACATTCAGTGCTGCGTTTTCAAGACAGCTAAGGGCATGTGCAGTTTCCAGGAGAGCATGCACAGAATGGGTAACTACACCCACAGATGGGTAATTAGAGCTCCTTGATGTGCTGGTACCCTGTTAACCACTCTGGCTGCAGGAGCTCTGCATGCAGTTGGACACCTGCCTTTTTTGAAGATGTGGCCCTGAGGTTTTTTCTTTTCTTAGGATAAACCAATTTGGAAACTTTTTTCTCACTGATCCTACACAGCTTCCATACCTCGGTCACAGAGGTGTTAGCCAGATTGTCCTGTCTTTATGAGCCTTTCTAGTGTAAGGTAAACTTGGGATCCCTTTGGATATCTTATGGGATGACCTGTGGGGGAAGCAAGGGTGCCCCAGGACCTTCCCTGGCTTGTCAGATGGCTTGGACAGGATGTGGAGTTTGGGTGCATGCCATAGGTGCTGTCCCCCAAGGATATTACTGAGCATGCTGTATCCACCACTACAGCCACACCTTCTTGCCTTTGTTGTGTGACTGAGACCTTTGTCAGAGGGAGAGAAGACAAGGTATTGGCCTCTTGTTCTCCACCTGACAGTGCTGGGAGCATGACTCACTCTGTCTCTGAGCCAGGAAAGCACTGTGGACTCTCCTTGGCTGCGTGGGGAGGGAGATGTCAGAGGGAATGCCAGCACCTGGGGACACACACACACACACACACACACACACACACACACACACACACACACACACACACACACACACACACACACACACACTCTCTCGCTCTCTCGCTCACACACACACACACACACACACACACACGCTCTCTCGCTCTCTCGCTCTTGCCTGGGACCCTCTTCATTGTTAGCAGCTGAGTGGCCTGCAGCAGAGGCAAGGGTGGCTACTCTCTGCGAAAGCACTGGCCTGGGAAGGGATGTTTTCATGATGAATGAAGGCAGTTTGTTGAGCAGGGGGCCTGTGGCCCAGAGCTAATTGTGCTGCCACTTTATCTCATCCTCACACCTGCTCACGTGATGCCCTGCTGACAATATATCTCCCCTCCCCTCAGCTCCTGGAGAGGCTATCAATCCTCTTGCTACGCTTGAGCTCTTCCCTGTGCCAGCCTAGTATGGAGCCTGTACGTGCGTGTGTCTGGCTTTCTGGCTGGATGAGCTCAGCTGGCCACTGTGGCTAGCCTGGATCTCACTGTGCTCAGTGGTCACAGCAGTTCATTCTATTTATAAAAAGAGACCTTTCTGTCTGAGAGATTCCATGGGAGCAGCTGTCTGTGCACTGGGAAATCACAGGCTCAGTGGCAGATATATGCCTCACGCTGGCCATTACTGCTGGAAGGAGCCTACGTGGTACTTTTATTTTCAGTGTGTATTTGATCCTGGTGAAAGTGGCCCCGTCTGACATTCCATGGGACCAAAAGCTTCTAAAACCACAGGGTAGGCACCAGCAGGTAGGACCAAGTCCGTTTTTGTCCTACATGCTGTCCCTCCAAACACCCCAATGCCGAATTGAGGCCATGTGCCCTCCCCTCCCCCAGTCCTGTGTTTTGACCGCTGGACCATGTTGCTTCAGTAATCAAATGGACCAGTGATTTTGTCTGGTATAGTTGGACATACGATTCTGAACCGTATGGACCACTAAGCTTTCCAGAGCAATCTGGTTCCCCCTCACAAGTGGTTATTTCTTTTAAACAATCTGAAGCCAAATCCAGTGAAATATTGGGAAGGAAGGAAGGGAAAGAAAAAATAAACCTGATTTTTTTGTTTTTTTGTTTGGAGACGTGAATTTTGATGAGTTTGAATTGTGGAGCCACTGTAATTAAAAATCCATAACTAGTTATTTTTAAGTGTAGTTGTTTTACTTAATTGCTTTTGCCAACAGGAATAAAATAAATAAAAGGCACCTTCCCTGCGAGGTAGCTGAAGCTCCCTTTGAATCCAGTTGAAACCAATAATCTTAGGAGAAGATGCTGCAGGGAGTGGGAGGGGGTGATGTTGTCAGCAGCTGCATCTGGGAACAAACTGCTTCTGGGATAGTGGTTTTCTGTTCAACATGTTGCACAAAGGCCCTTTTTAAAGGGACTTTATTCATATTTAATTGCCAGCTTGCTGCAGCTCCTGTCTTTAATTACCTTTTAAAAAACAGGTTGTAAAAATGCATGAATACTCCAGTCCCTATCCCCACCATAAACGTTGTGCTCCTCTACTGTTTGTTAATGTGTGCCAAGCAAAGTGAAAACAAAGGTTGTGAATGCATCCCCCATGCAGCTCTACTGAGGCATCTCAGTCCTAAATTGAGACACCATCCCAGGGCTGTTATATTCCTGGGCTCCCTATACATGTAGGCTTGATCATACTTACTTCTGACACACAGCCTCCTAGGATATTCCGGTGCTGGGCTCTCATGCACAGTGCTGCTGAGACATGTTTGCCCACCACCACCACGTGCCCTGCTGTCCCATCTGGGCCTTTCCTACCAACATGCATCTTCTGAATTTTGTGAATGAGAAGATGCCCTTTGGAGAGCTACCTGCAAGCTAAAAATATTTGAAATCCAAATCTATGGAAGTATAAACAGTCGTTTGGTAGCTGAGAAGCCACCAAACTAACCATCAGCAACAAATATGTAATGTACATCCTGCCCACAGCTGGTTTTAACAATGCACATATGAACTTCTGATAGCCATTCTATAGTGTAAATGCCTTATTACATGTGCTGCTGAGATATTTGGGATCTTACGATGTGCCTTGTGGTACAATGTTCAATAAAAATAAAGAATTCTGTGTAAAGGGACAGGCCCCTCACCAAGCATAACCAGCTCTTGCTTGGTGCCCACTACGATCACCTTTCTCTGAGTACAAGCAACCTAGGGTTAGAATCAGCAGGGACTGAAAGTACCATCTGCTGACTGTTCAGTGCCTGAAGCTGGGTCTCTGTCCAGATCCTTGTGACACAGATGGTCAGCTTGCAATTGGCAGCATCACAGTCACACCCCTCAATCTCTGGATGCCACAGTGTTGTCAAGTACTGATCAGGCTCTAGCGGTGCCCCTCCAAGTTAGGCCGGGGTAGAACTGAAGGGGTAAGCTTGCAGAGCCTCTGCCCATGCTGCACCTGGTCTGTGGGTGCAGGTTTCAGTCTCCTGGAGGTTTCCCTGTGAGTCTGCCTTTGTCAGTCCTTACAAGCATGTTGATTCCTCTTTCCCTTCTCCTGGCAGATAAAAGAGCTCTTTGTGAGTTTTGAGGACACGCCTCTGGGAGCAGCGTCCCTGGCCCAGGTCCACAAGGCAGTGTTGCAGGATGGGAGGACAGTGGCAGTGAAAGTCCAGCACCCTAAAGTTCAGGCTCAAAGCTCCAAGGACATTTTGTTGATGGAGGTAAGCCAGAACCTTTCTGTTCAAACATTCTGGGCCAGATTCTCCCAGCTGGCAGATCACTAGTGATCCACTGATCTCTGTGGAGATATGAGCATAGTGAGCTGGGCCTGTATCGCAAAATGCTCTACAAAGATAAATGATGTGGTTAAAGGCTTGCAAAAATAAAGCATAAAATCAATGAGGGCTGCACTGTGAAGGATGACACTATACATGGAGGGATTGGAGTCTAGGGCTGAATGAGAAGACAGGAGAAAGGGAGTTTGAGGGAAGGGGAAGAGGGAGAGAGCGAGAAGATCTGTTAGAAAAGCCCGCGTAAGTCCAGATATAAGAGGCCAACTTCTAAAGTCCTCCTATTAGCCCAATTCCGGTTAATTTGCGGATCTGTCCCAAAGAAGGCACTTTCTAACTGGATTCATGGTGGGCGAGTAACTGGAGTTGTCTCCTCATTGGGTTGAAGAGTTTGTGTTCTCCTGTGCATCTGAGAAGATGGGCAGTGACATCCTGAACATAATGGGTGCGTCTATACTACAAACTAACTTTGAAGTTAACTTCGAAGTAAGGGGCTACTTCAAAGTAGCCTGCAGAGCATCTACACGTGCTTTCCCTTACTTCAAAGTTAACTACTCCATTCCCGGGAACGGAGTAGTGGCTTACTTCGAAGTTAAGTGTGTGTAGACGCTCTGCACTCCTTACCTCAAAGTAAGGAGTCCTCCAAGGAGGGCTGGCTTACTTACTCACTTACTTAGTTCTTATTTTGAAGTAAGGAGCTCTCCAAGAAGGGGCCTCCCCTGGAGGATGGAGACAGTCCGGCTGGCCCAGGCAGGGTTCTATGGTCCCTGCCGGCTGCATTAAAGGAAGCAGCTCCCTGGCAACCCCAGGCAGGAAGCTGAGAGTGTGCCACAAGTAGGGGCAGCATGAGCTCTGCCTTGGACTGCCCCTGCCTGAAGCACCTGCCAGCCTCCTTAGCCCCCACCCACGATGGCAGCACTGTAGGATCCCCCTCCCCCTCTGGGGGCTCCAGAGGAGGGGTCTGAGGACTTGCAGGGGCCAGGCAAGGACCATGTCAGGAGGGGACCCTCCTGGATAGAGGTGGAGCTGAAGGATGTCCTTGTTCTGTGGGGGGAGGAGCAGCTCCTTCGGCAAACCAGCACCCGCCAGCGCAATACCGAGGCCTTTGACCTGCTGGCCAATGGTCTCGCCTCCCGAGGCCGCCCCGACTGCCCTGGTAGCAGTGTCCATATGAAGGTGAAGGAGCTGTGCCAGATATCTATCAAGGTCCATGACGCTGCCAGCTGGTCAGGGGGCGTGGCCTGTGCACTGCCCCCTCTACCAGGAGCTGCACAGGCTCCTGAGGCTGAGGAAGACGGCCAGCCCGGAGCACGTGGTGGACACTGCCAGTCTCCCCCCCACAGACAGTGGCAAGGAGGTGGGCCCTTCCAGCACCACCAGCCCCCCTTGCGGAGACCAGCCCACCAAGAACGAGGGCGATGACAAGGGTCCCATCACTGGAGCCCTCGTCAATCGCCCTCCCCTCCAGAACACTGAGCCCGGCCTCTCCCGAGCCTCAGGAGGTCACAGCTGGTACGTTTAGGGGGAGCGGGACATCCCAAGGGATGGGGATGGGGGACCCCCTGAATAGCCCCATAGCCCATGCACCTGAGGATGGAGGGGGAGCACAGGCTGATTCTCGCCAAGCGGGAACCACAGGACATCCGGGATCCCACAGGCCATTGGGCGTTGGGGAGGCGGGGCGGGGGGCAAGGGAGCATGGGATCCAGCCCCCACTGGGTCAGGAGCCAACACTCACAGTCCATCCCCCTGTCCCCTCCTGTCTCCACGGGTCCCTTGCCAATCATCCAACCTTGCAGACCTGAGCAGGCTGTGGTTGCAGAAGGCTGGGAGGCTGCCCCATGGCCCTGGCCCGCATCCCCCCCACGGCCGTGGGCGGGCCCCTTGGAGACAGTGGTGGAGGGATGAGGAGGCAGCTGCCAACTGGGCAGTTGTGTGGGAGCTGACCGGAGTGCTGCGCGTGCACCCCCAGCCCAGCCCAGCCCAGCCCATCCCTACCTCCCTATGGTCCCAGCCCCATTGCAGCCCCCCACACCTGGGGCAGTAGGGGCAGCCGTGGCCAACATGGCTCCTGGTCCCCCACAACTCCAGCCAACTGACCCAACTCCCATTCCAGCCCCTCCAATTCAGTGCCTCCCCCAGAGCCTCTGCCTCCCAACTGCCAGCCAGTCCCCCTGTGTGCACCAAAGGTTTCCACGTTTCGTTCCATGTTGTACAATACTTTATTTCCCCCATTAAAGTTTCCTGTTCCCACCCTAGCCCGTGTCCCGGATGCTTCCGGCGGTGGGGGAGGGGTTGGTGAGGGGGAAGTGTAAGAGGTGCAGGGTGGGGTGGTGGTGCAGTGTGTGGCTTGGGGGGATCAGGGCAGGCCCTGCATGAAGGCCTGGCACAGGGTATCCTGGATCCTGACCCCATCCCGCTGTGCCTCACAGCACAGGCCAGCAGGCGGCTGCTCAGAGCCGGCCCCCAGGCCGCAGCCCAGCCCTGCCTGAAGGGCTCCTGATGGCCCTCCACAAGGTTGTGGAGGGCACAGCAGGCGGCAATGACCACAGGAATGTTTGGGAGGCTGACATCCAGCCTAGTGAGGAGGCTGCGAAACCTCCCCTTCAGCCTGCTGAATGCCGCTCAACTGTGCCCCTGAGATGGTTGAGGCGACCGTTAAAGGTGTCCTGGCCGGCGTGGTGTGTCTAGTATAGGGCCTCAGCCACTGCTTGTCGTCCCAGTCCTCCAGCACCAGCTGGTCCCACCATTCAGTGCTGGTGGCGTGAGCCCACTGGCTCCGGTTCAGGGCGGGGGGGGAGAAACGGGGGAGGGGCAGCATGAGGGTGGCAAGGGCCTCAAGGTGGGTCCCAGGCGAGCGAGCCGCGCATGCTGCTGGTGCTGCATGGCCAGCAGGCTGACCAGGACCATGAGAGCATCATCCTTGGTGAGGGAGGAAGCTGGCATGGTCTCTGGCTATTCCCCTGTGTATGTGCTGCTTCTGTCTGCAGCCTGTCAGCCTTGAGCACGTGTGGGCTGTGGGTGTTGGGAGGGGCCCTTTAAGGGGTTGGCTGGCTGCGAGCCTGGAAGGGCTTGTTGGCCATGTGACCCCATTCCTGCATCATTTCCTGGCCCATTACTTCGAAGTAGGGACTAATTGTGTATAGATGTTTTAACTTCGAAGTAAGGGAGGGTGCATTTTGTGTGGACGGTCTACTTCGAAGTTGTTTACTTCGAAGTAAGCAACTTTGAAGTTAGACTGTAGCATAGACACAGCCATAGAGTTCCAGTGAGCAGGAACCGGGGCAGGCTGAGAGCAGAGAGTTTCAATAGCCAACGTGTGAAGAGGAGGAGGTAAGTGCCCATGGCATGGTCTGATCTGCTCAGTGCGCAGGTTTCCTTGCAATCAGGGCTGTAAAACTTAAATGGAAAGAATCGTTACCTGTGACTCATTGTACCATATCTCTGATTGCATCAGTCACTGGGACGAGATCTCTTCTGCACTTTGCAAGCGAGTTGCATTGTGGTTATCAAAATGATCACAGCATGCTTTATTTAAGCCCAGGACTGTATGGAAGAGGCTGAGTGGAATTAGGGCAGGAGGAAGGAAAAGGAAGTGTGAGACTGGGCCAAGAGGTTATTGTGTCTGAAGGATCAAGGCTCCAAACCCTTAAGTAGGCCTCCACAGCCCATGGGCGGGAGCCTCCTAGCTTGGCTTGACAGACTTGGGTTGATGGTGCTCATGTTAGCACTTTCAAAATAGCCATGTAGACAGTGCTTTGAAGCTGCAGCTCTGGTTCTGAAGCCTGGGCCTGCGGGCTGTGTAGATCTATCCAATGGCACATTCTCTCCATTAGCATGGGTGTTACAGCACATTCCTTAGTGTGTAGCTGTAAAGTACTACATTTAATTTGTTCTTACTTATTGTACTGATAGGAAACATTTAAATAAATAAATTTATGATTCATTCTTCTCTATTTTTAGAACAATCCCCTTGTGCAGCCTGAAACTAAAAAATCCATTTCCTCCCTGAAATTTATTGTTCCTTCTTGTTCGTTTATTCTGGTTGCCCTGCTAGGGATGCCAGCAAACGTCTGTTATGCATGCACCTACATTATTGTACAGTCGCATGTGAGTGCTAGGCTGCGTGCTTCTCCTACTGTGCGGTTGCTCATGAATGCTCTCTGTATAAGTTGTCTTGTTTTTGAAAGGACTCTTGTCAGTGCTGGCCCACACACTTTGGCTTATAGTGATGGTGGGGTTGTTTGTGTGTATCTGCCCTATGCATTGGGGTTTTTCAAACTTGATATAGAGCTAAGGTAATTTGCATCAGCTGAGGATCTGGCCCTTTAAGACTTTGCAACTGGAAAAGAGGTCGCGTTTATGGCCATTTAAATAGTGATTGATGCAGTCTCCTACAGAGAGTGATGAGAGGGAATCAGAAAAGCTAGATGGAAAATTTACTGTTTCACTGCCTTTATTTGCAGGTTTCATAGTATCATTGCTAACTCTTTAACAATCAGGACAGCACTTGAGAAATCCAGAGCGAGATTTCACTCCACTCTCCCTACATCCACCCTTATTCCAGGGCAGTGTTTTAGACAGCTCTTGAAAACGGCCAGACAAATTACTATTAAGAGAGGCCCTGTTAATATTAAAATCATTAAATGGACTTGAATCATTATTTTAAACAGCAGAAAACAGCATATAAATGTCCCAATCATGAGCATCCTGCAGCCCTGGAAAATTTGTGCACACGTATGGGGAGATCACTGGTTACATTTGGTTTGGGTGACATAAATTTGAGAGGATTTATGCCCCCAGACATAATGGGAGAAAAATCATTCAATAAGATCTGAAGCCCAGCAATTACATTTTTAAAAGGGCACTGTGGACTGAGTTTAAGACTAACATTTAGAGAAGAGAGGTTGGGAGGATGAATAAATGGTTTCACAGCTGAACAGGAGCAGAAATGGTTCATGAATTTATTTTTGTTTTATGTTTCAATGATAGCTGCCTTTTTGTGTGCATTGCAAACATTCCCACTGCACTGCAGGAAAACTTAACTCGCAGTGTCGAGCCAAAAAGTGGAATGGTCTAGATTCACACACAGATGAGTCTATTTTCATTTTCCTGGCTTAGTGAAGAGCAAAACAGATGGTATAAACTGTGCAAAGTGAATTATTTTTTAAAAAGTCTTTACATTTTAGGACTCTCAGGTGGCTTTAATAACAAACTGAATTTTTTGTTTGGGTTTTTTCAAAGATATGGGTTCAGCTCCTCAGCTGCCATCAGCTGGCCACCAAAATCAGTAGCACTGCAGCAATTTACACAGCTTTACTTGAGTTTTATGCTGACTATGTCTGTTAAATGAACACAAGAGTTTTTGCTGCAAGATTTTATAACTAGGATTATGCCACCAAATTCAGTCTCCTGTATTTGAAGAACCATCTTATTGGGCCATCCTGTGCCCTATAGGAAGTACTGTCTGTAATTTACCCATCTAGATTTCCGCTTTCAGGTCTTGTACTTGATTTAAATATTTCTGCAAACAAAAATATCTATTAAATGTTTAAACTGAGATTTGTAAAGTCACATAAGGAGTCTGACTGCCCAGCAACTATTCATTTTAAGGGGATGTGGCTATCCAGATCCCTTAGGCAGTACTGGCTGTTTCAGTCTCAGTGATTATAAAGCCCAAACTCCAGGACAACTGAGCATGGGCCATGCCCCTTTTAGAGAATGTTTTTGCTAGGGTTGCAGCCTTTTACCTGTAGAGAAAATTGGTCTTCTTTTCTGAACTGCCATGTAGCATTTTCCTGTGTCATTGAAGTTCTTGCTCAGCAGTGTAAGGAGTAATGCAAAGGTGACAGGCCTTATTTTAGATATTTCTATGTCTTCTGCTAAGAAGGCCACTGAAATGAAACTGAACAGTGACTTATCAAATCACAAGAATCAGACATTCAGAAAAGACTTGTGGGTCACTTGGTGATCACATCATACAGCCTATCCTCTAGGGCAGTGGTTCCCAACCTTTTCACTAGTGCAGACCCTCAGTCACCGCCCCCCCAACTGTTTGCAGACCCCCATCAAAGCTGAACGTATGGCTAACATTTGTATGCTTCTGTCACGCGCATTTTGTCACACAAAGGTGCCACAACATAGTTTTTTTTGGATAGCAATTAATAACATTATTTTAAGATATTTAATTTAAAATAATAATAGATTATAACTTTGCAATTTATTTAAAACTTATTTTCGGTGATAATTTTTATTTATCTTCCCCCCCCCAACCAGACCCCCTGCAATATCCTCTTGGACCCCCAGGGGTACGCAGACCCCGGATAGGGAATCATTGCTCCTGGGCTTTGCCTTGTGAAGTTTAAATGCACCATGCAGTAGGGCCTCCTAACGTTTTCCTTGAGTGGCTTTCCTGCCATTTTAGAGTTCAGCATGCATGTTGGTCAGTGAGTGTGGGTGCAGCAGGCCAGACCTTGTCTTTCAGGAAAAGGCCTTTGCATCACCCTGTTGCACCATGACTGTGCATTAGCCCCAAAGGTGTTTGGAAATGTTGGTCTTCAGGCAAAGTGCAAAAAGCAGATCAGCCCTGTGACAACAGGGGCAGGTACGGGAGGGCTCCTCTATCGTGAATATACCTGCAACTACTGTGTGGAGTGAGGTGGGGATTTCTATGACTTGTTCTCTGCTTTGCCTGGTTGGGAACACTAAAGGTGGGAACTGTACTCATCAAGGCAAAGGGCTCCTGATGGGAGAGAAAAGAAGCCAGGCCCAGCTCAGGAGCAGTGGTGCAGTTGATCTGTCACTTTCTTGATTTCAGATTCTCCTGCTGGCAGTAAAGCAGATCTTCCCAGACTTTGAGTTCATGTGGTTGGTGGATGAAGCTAAGAAGAACTTGCCGCTAGAGTTGGACTTCCTCAATGAGGGGAGGAACGCTGAAAAGGTGGCCCACATGCTCAAAGACTTTGACTTCCTGAAGGTAGGAGAACTTGTGTGTGTACTTGTATCTATGTGTATGTGCAGGCAGGAGTCAAGGATGGCTTCCATCAGCTCATGGAAGAAGGACGATGAGGACAGCATCTGTCTTCTGTTTTGGAGTGAAAATGCTGGTGGTAGCATTGGGTCACCAGTCGTGCAAATAGATGGTTCAGTCAGTGTGCCTCATCCCTGACCCTGAGGAACCAGGTCAAGTGACACAGGAGTTCATTCCCCATGGCCCATTTGGTACCGGGCTTCTCTGCTGAGACTGGTTATGATCTGAGCTAAGACCATCCAACTCATTTTCCTATGGTAGGTGACTGAAAACCTGGTAGCTGGTAACAGCTTTCTGCCTTTACCATCCTGGGCTGGTTCAGCATTTGGACTTGGGGGTGAATGTCCCTGTAACTGATGACTTTTCATGACTGAGCCATCCAGCCCAGCCCACATCTGGGTTAGATGGTCTCCTGGGCCAGGGAGATTGAGTCCATCAGGTCTTCGCGTTGTCATAGCTCTGAATTTGCCCTTACCTTCTGGGCTATCGGATGGCAACTGTCCCGTGTTTCCTCTGAAGTGAGGGCTAGAGATGGAGATCAAACAGAAGATTAGGGCTTTAGCCAATGCAGCTGGGTGGGAACGGGTATGTTGGGTAAAAAATCCCATGTGTATTGCAGGGGAAGGAAATGAATTTCCCCTGAATCACTCTGACTACACACACACCCTCCTCTCCCAGTGTACATTCAGAACCCTTCTCTATGTATCCACATCTATAGCCAAACGCACAGCTCCTCTACATGCACATTGTGCCCCAATATGTACTGATGCGTAGCTCTAGCAATACGCACGTCTGTCTCCTCAAAAACCAGCTCATTCATCTGGCCACAAATAGAGCTACGTAGTCCTGTCGTGCTCCTCACCATATGGACGGCCCTGTGTACAGTAAGGTCTCAGAGTACGCAACCCCGCTCTTACGCATCTGACCCCAATTCCTACAGTAAACCCTGTACCGCGATTTCCAGTTGCGCTTAACTCGCTTCCCCCTCCCTGGCTCAACCCCCCTCAGCTCCTCACGGCCCCAGCTCAGCCCCCTTTCCCCCCAGCTCACCACCCGTGCATAGCTCCTGCTCACCCCCCACCACCGTCTCTGGCTCTCGCTCAGTGCCCCTCAGGTGCGGCTCTGGCTCAACCTCCCCGGCCCCGGTTCAAACCCCGTGCCAGCTCACCACCCATGGGCAGCTCCGGCTCACCCCGCACGCCCATGCCTGGCTCTGGCTTGCCATCCCTCATGGATGGCTCCCTCTCACACCATCCACCCGCCCCATTTAAACTGCCTGCACGCGACTCTGGTTCAAGCCACCTACCCGCCACCATCCCTCGTGGCTCCGGTTCCACACCCCACCCCTGGTTCAAACCCCTTGCCAGCTCACTACCTGCACCCGGCACTGATTCAAGCTGCCCCTCGGCCCCCACCTCTTGTGGCTCCGCTTCCACACCCCAGCCCTGGTTCAAACCCCTTGCTGGCTCACTAACTGTGACCAGCACTGGTTCAAGCTGCCCACCCTGTGTGGCTCCAGTTCAATCCCCCTGCTGGCTCACTGCCTGCACCCAGCTCTGGTTCAAGCCCCCTGCCAGCTCACCTCCTGCTCATGGTTCTGGTTCTGGCTCAATCCCCTGCTCCCTGTGGCCCAGCTCACCACCCACACACAGCTCTGGCTCAACTCCATCCCTCACCCTCCTGCAGCCCTAACCCTCCCCAGGCTTAGCCTCCTACAGCTCCAACCCACTGCTCAGCTTAACCCTCCCCAACTGCCCAACCACTCCAGGACTTAACTTTCTGCTCCTTCCCCAGCTGCAGAACATGTGCTCTGCCAGGGAAAAAGCCAGTTCCCCACTTACATGAAATCCAGCTTTACGTGAGGGTGTGCGGAACAGAACCCTCGCACACTCTGAGATCTTACTCTATGTACACGCACCCACAGGTCCCCCACTGAAATGCTCAGGAGTGTACACAATTGACCCCACATGCACAC
This sequence comes from Carettochelys insculpta, assembly GCF_033958435.1. Lineage (NCBI taxonomy): Eukaryota > Metazoa > Chordata > Testudines > Carettochelyidae > Carettochelys > Carettochelys insculpta. The sequence continues at coordinate 41,254,114 of NC_134142.1, read as the reverse complement.
ACTGAAACATGCACGTACAACATCTGTCCTCATGGTTCCACTGGTGAATACAAAAGCATCTCCTCATATGCATACTCAGACACTGGCACACAAATGCATTTGCACACACACAAAAATATGAACAAATACACTCATGTGTCATAAGGGTGTGTGTGTGTGTCCGTCCGTCCATACATCAGCACAAATCTCTCCCTTTGCTTATCACTTCCTGGTGAAAGAGACGTATGCCCAAGACCGTGTGAGTTTTCATCATGTTTTGAAGTGTAGTGCTTCCCTTGTCCCAATTACTTGTCCTGTGATTCCTCATATCCTGTGTGTGGGTATGCGCTGATCCTTTTAGAGCTCGGTGGTACCATGTGATTGCCTTTCCAAAAACCCAGTTACTACCCTGCAGGACCCTGGCGTGGCAGGAGGCCAAGGATGACAATTCTGCTGAGGAAGTGCTTATCAGAAGCACTGCATCTTGAAGGGCTGTGTCCATCACTGTCCTAAGCACGATATCATGGAGTAAATCCCTTTGGAGACAGCCAATCAGGTCTTCATGGTTTCAGGAGCCGTCAGATAACAATAAGAAATGGCTGTGAGATTGCTAAATAATGGATCCTCCCTTCTGACCTGCCAAGTCTGAGATGTTTTCATCAACAAGTAGGCAACAGGAGAATTGGACTCCTGTATCATTAATTTTCCTAAACACACAACTATAAGCTAGGGGGTACATTTTTTGCTGTGAACCCAGTTGAGCTTTTAAAGCCGGAGTTAAATTATTTCCATGTACTGGCATTACAACCAAACATCTGTGAGTAATTAAAGACTCACCAGTGAATTTGCCTTTCATCTTCAAGTGCTTGTATGGGGGTTAGTAACCCTTTTAACCCTCCACTGTAAATCTCAAGGTGAGAAGGAGTTTTGGCTTTGAATTGAAATGCTCTAAGGCCATTGGGATCAGTGTGTTTAGCAGCCAGTGCTCCAGGTAACACAACTGTAGGAGCTGAGAAATTGTTAATTTGGAGTTGGTGTTCTGGGGCGGTAAGGATTTATCTTCCTGGTGAGTTTCTAAACAAGAAAAGTCTAGATGGGCTAGATTGAAGGGAGATTGGTGGTAAGGGCACTTGTCTTTCATGTTGAACACCTGGTCAAACTTCCTAGGCAGCTAATGCATGAAGGTTGTAGGGAGCACATTGCACAGCAGGACTGAGGAGATCTGGAAGAGCTCTGTGAAAGGAACCCAGGCTAAAATAGCCAGGATTGAGGTGTGGAGGGAATAGGATTGAAATAGGAGGGCATCCATGGAGTCCTGAGGAGAGCACGAACTGGAGTTTTAGATGGCAGCAGGTGTGTTTGGAGGCACTTTCACTAACCACTGGCCCTTGGAATGATGTCATAAAACAAATGCAACTGGCTTTGGGGTTATGATGAGCTACAGTGGCATGACTAGTTCCCCTGACCTCAGACATATGAGGTGGGTAGCACTGCTTCCCTCACCCAGACTTGCCTCAGGACTCTTTCTGTTGGAGTTAGTGGGCCTGTTCTGTAGTGGAGAGCAAACATCTGGACAGCTAACTTGACTCCTGCTCAGCTTTGCTACCACAAGGTACTGTGACAAGAAGCTCTTTCCAGTGGGAGTATTAGCAGTCAGACTTGCTTGGCGACAGCAGGAGTCTCAGCAGGCACAGAAGTTGATAAGAGACGCAAGCTGGTGCCTATGGAAAAGAAACCAAGCAGGTTTAGGACTCTGGTTATGCCAAGTCTCTGAGCAACCCTGGGGCCAGTTCATCCAACTCTTCAGACCTCCCTTAGCCTGATTTATTGCAGCTTCAGCCGAAAGTGCTGTGGTGTTTTGTGATTGTGTGACAGTGTCACATGTGTGGTGAGATGCCTGTGAGTCTCCCAGGGTTACCATGAGAAATCCGTTGTTGGTGAGGCTTCATTTTTCTCCCCTTTCAATTTCTGACAGCCTGCAGTGCAGAGGTCTTGTCAGCCTGGAAGCACTGGTGTTACAAAGGGCACCTTTGAGATACCAATGATACTTACTTATCATTTATAGAACTGTGTTACGTGTGCAGTGCACAACAAAAAAGAACTGGGGTTCTTGCCTGGAGGAACTGACAAGGTGACACACACACACAACAGCTAACAGCAAATATCTGACCATGCGAAGGGCTGCAAATGTAACAACACCCACAGACTCCAGTGGTTGTCACGAGTGCTCCACACTATGGAGAGTCAAGCCTTAAATGTGGACAGGCGAGATACTTGCTGCAGCTGTTGTGATTTTACCAGGCTTGGTATTGTGCTTGGTGTGTTGCCTCTGCCCCATTCCACTGTACTGTAAGGAGAGGCTTGTGGTCTCCAGTGCTTTCATCATCATTAAATGCAATTAAAGTAACCAGGGAAAAGCACACATGTGGGCTTATGTGGTGGCATCACCTTGTTGCAAATTGCGGAGAACATGGGTTCTTCATCGAGTGTGGGTGCTCCACAATAGGTGTCAGGCTTGCCTGGTGCCACAGATCGGAATTCTTCCAGCAGTTTCTCCTGGATCGCGCAGATGCCGGTGCGCGCCGCTCCCTTGCGCGTCCCCGGGCACATGCGCGATCCGGTCCCTGCCAGTTCCTTCTCAACCGCCATCGGCTGCAGACGGAATCCGCTCAGGCTACGGCCAGAGTCAGATTAGACAGTGTTTCTACGTGTAAATTGTTGTTTCTTTTTTTAAAAAAAAAAAAAAAAAAAACGGGGGGAGAGAGGAGCGGAGAAGAAGAGTGGACGTGAAGGCCAGTAGGCCACCTGTTGCCCTGCAGGCCGGGGTCCGCGATTCAGGTAAATAGGCACGGATAAGGTGCTAAGTACCCTATTAACAGTAAAAGACTCACCGAGATGGCTTTTTCAGGATTTAAAAAGTGTGAGTCCTGCCATGAAGCTATGCCGGCCTCCGATGGGCATAGTGAATGCATCCGATGCCTGGGATGCATCTGATGCCGTTACCCAGAAATGTTCCCACTGTGCTAAGCTCACAGCCAGGGCCAGGAAAGACAGAGAAATGCGTCTTAAAATGCTCTTGTTTGACAAGGCCCTCCAGCCAGACGCGCCGGAGAGGCAATCAGAAGGGCCCTCTGGGTTCCACAAAAGGAAGGCAGCTTCTCTGACCCCCTCGGTGCAAAAACGGAGGAAGCTCTCCCCAGCTCGATCCCTGCTGGTGGTCTCAGCGAGCGGGACGGACGGAGCACACAGCCCCCAGCTGCATATTCAGGCAAGCGGCACCGCGGCAGCGCACGTGGCAGAGGCTGAGCCTCCGATTACAAAACAGCTGGCACGCGCAGCGCCTAGAGCGGCGGCCAGGCCAGCACAGGAGCCGGGGGCACCGCCACAGGCGGCACCGACCCCCGTGGCACCAATGGTGCAGGGCCAGCAGGCACGGAGCCCGCGGGCACCGGAGGACGTTATCCGCGCGGCACCGCAGCTGAGTGGGCAGAGCGCGGCGTCGACAGCGGAGCCGAGATCCCCGGCGCAGCAGGGGGCGGTGCCAGCCCCGCAGGGGAGGGGAAAGGCAAGAGCAAAAACCCGGCACCGCAGCCCTTCTCTGGACAGGGCTGCACTGCTGCTAACAACAAGCTCTCCCCCTGTGCTACACACGCCACCCAGAAGGCCTGGGTCTCCACCGGGCTATCCAGAACCTTCTTCTCCATTCCTCCAACCAATGTCACCATGGCTGGGGCCACCTTCGCCCTTTCTGGGATTGGATCCGCTGGAGTACTATCACAAACCAGTGTCACTGCTATGTGTGTCATCGCAGAGGTCTCGCTGTCCCAGACGTTGGGGGTACACACCCCGAGAGTGGTCCAGGTCTCCGTCCCCGGACCCGTGCCTGTGCTGCCATGGTCATTCTTATTGTGCTGGACACAGACACCCCAGGCCTACGCCCAGGGGCAGGTCCCCCCCGGCCGTCCAGTACCCCCGTGGACACTCCCGTTCGGGGATGGAAACTCAGTTATCTCAAGGGGAGTTAATTTTAGAACCCCGAGACTTTCCTTCGCAATCCTCCAGCGAGCAGGTACACCATCGACCGCAGGAACCTGAGAGTTCGAGGGACGTTTACCCTAGTGGTTCCTCCTCATCCTCCCCAGATGAGGCCATGGCCCCCGGGGATGTCGCTCCCCCGGATGACCTTAAACAGTTTCAGGAGCTGTTCAAAAGGGTGGCTTTCACACAAGGCATTCAAACGGCAGAAGTGCAGGAGAAACATCACAAACTCTGGAAAATTTGAGACCCCCGGCTTCATCCAAAATTGCTATCCCGCTGGACGAAGCCATTATGGAGTCAGCCACTACCATATGGCAGACTCCGGCCTCTGTTCTGCCGATGAATAAAAGAGCGGACAAGAAGTACTTCGTCCCGGCAAAGGGCACGGAGTTCCTCTTCAGTCACCCACAACCGAACTCACTGGTGGTCGAATCTTCCCAGCAGAGGTCAAAGACTTCTCAGTACAAATCGGGGGGATCGGACAAAGATGCCAAGAAGCTAGAGCTGTTTGGCAGGAAGGTATATTCCTCTTCCACCCTGCTATTGAGAATGGCAAATTATGCGGCACACCTAGCAAACCATAACTTCGATAATTACTCCAGGCTTACTTCTCTCATGGATTCACTTCCGGAAGATAAGAAGCCGGTGTTAAAGGCAATTGTGCAAGAGGGCTACGCCACTTTGAGGACGGGAGTCCAGATCGCCCTGGATGTGGCAGATACAGCGGCACGCTCAACGGCTACAGCAGTGGTTATGCGTAGAGAATCCTGGCTCCAGACGTTGGGCATCGCGAGGGATCTACAGGCGAAGATCGTGGATCTTCCCTTTGACACACAAAAGTTGTTTGCAGACTCAGCTGACTCGGTCCTCCACTCCAGTAAGGACTCGAGAGCTACACTTAGAACCCTGGGTATTCATACCCCTCCATACAGGAAGAAAAAATATTACCCTCAGCAAAGACGCTACCTGTACCAACCACAGCGTGCGCAGTATCAGCAGGGCTACGACCAAGGGCGACATCAACAGCAGCAACAGTACAGAACTCCCAGGCGACGTTCCCAACAAAGCCGTACACCCTCAGGACAGGCCCAAAGGCAACAAGTTTGATGGGCATGTCGAGGGCTGTACTATCACTACCATCGCGCAATGCCACTCTCATCTCATGTTCCATCATCGCCTCAGATCGTTTCACTCCCAATGGCAAAAGATCACCGCAGACAAATGGGTGCTGGAGATCATAGCCACGGGTTACGCGATCCCCTTCCAGTCGCTCCCACCGACGAAGCCTCCCTCCAGGCCCCACCTCCGGGACGCTGCCCACGAGGCAAGGCTCAAACAGGAGGTGGACCACCTTATGTTCATAGGGGCAGTGGAAAGAGTGCCGGAACAATTCCAGGGGAAAGGGTTTTATTCACGATACTTCCTCACAGAGAAGAAAACAGGAGGCTGGAGGCCCATCTTAGATCTTCGGGGCCTCAACCGCTACTTGCGCAAGCAACGGTTTCGGATGATTATAGTCGCCTCCATACTCACGGCACTGGACGATGGAGATTGGTTTGCAGCCCTCGACTTACAAGATGCTTACTTTCATATAACGATCCACCCGGCACACAGGCGCTTCCTCTGCTTCATGGTTGGCAAGGAACACTTCCAGTACAGGGTTCTTCCATTCGGCCTCTTGTCGGCCCCCAGAGTCTTTACCAAAACCTTGGCAGTGGTGTCAGCCTACCTGCACAGACAGGGAGTATTCATATTTCCATACCTGGATGACTGCCTACTGAAAGGAGCCTCGAAGACAGAGGTCCTACGCATGATACGCGTCACAGCGGACACGTTTTCTTCGCTGGGCCTAGTTATCAACCTCGCGAAGTCAAAGACCGACCCCACACAGGACATAGAGTTCATAGGGGCACGCATAAACTCTTATCACAGCAAGGGTGTATCTGCCCGATGCCCGCTTTCGCGCCATCACTACGCTGGTGCAAGTCATTACATACAGCCCCATGGTGCCGGTCTTAATGTGCTTACAGCTGCTGGGCCATATGGCGGCAGCAACATTGGTGGTACAGAATGCCAGATTGCACATGAGAAGCCTACAGCATTGGCTGGCGAGCGTCTACAAACTGGCATCCCATACTGTTCACAGGGTAGTGTCGCCCACGACAGAGGTGCGCAGATCCCTGGCGTGGTGGGTAAACCCCAAGAACTTGCTAGCAGGGGTGCCCTTTCACCAACCACAAATTTCTATTTTTTCTTACTACCGACGCCTCCCACATAGGATGGGAAGCACACATCGGCGACAAGGTGACGCAAGGGCTATGGTCCCCTGCGGAACAGTCACTGCACATAAACATACTAGAGCTCAGAGCAGTGTTCAACGCCTGCAAGCATTTCCAAGACCACATATGTGGCAAAGTAGTTGGGATCAATACAGACAATACCTCCACTATGTTTTACATAAATCGACAAGGAGGAGCCCGATCCCGTGCCCTATGTGCGGAAGCAGTCTGACTGTGGAACTGGTGCATCGCCAACAACATTACGTTGAAAGCCTCGTACTTGCTGGGTGCTCACAACGTGAAAGCAGATCAGCTGAGCAGGCGCTTCGCACTCACGCACAAATGGCAGATCTGCGCCGATCTGCTACGACCGATCTTTCATACATGGGGGTTTCCCCAGATCGATCTGTTTGCCCCACAGCACAACAAGAAGTGTCCCCAGTACTGCTCCAGGGCAGGAGTGGGGCGGGGGTCCCTGGGGGACGCATTCATGATTCCATGGAAGGGCCCCCTACTTTACGCGTTCCGCCCCACAGCACTTATCCCCAAGGTCTTGCAGAAAGCCAGAAGGGAGAGAGCTCGCATGATACTAGTAGTCCCAACGTGGGATCGGCAGCAATGGTTTCCCTTGCTTCTGCGCATGTCGGACTGCCCACCGCTCCCCCTACCGGTGGCGTGGGACATACTCACACAGTCCCCAGGGGTCCATAGTGCACCCGACCCCTCAGAGCCTGCACCTACAAGCATGGCTAATCCATGGCTCAGCTCCTTAGGAAGTACATGCACGGAGGGAGTACAACAAGTCCTGGAAAGTAGCTGAAGGACCTCCACCAGGAAGACTTATAAGCAGAAATGGACTCGATTTACAGCCTGGTGTTCCGCCAGACAGTTAGCTCCCCTTGCCGTTCCTATACCAGTAATACTTGAATACTTATTGGACCTCAAGAGGGGCGGACTTTCATTATCCTCGCTAAAAGTACACCTCGCCGCCATATCAGCCTTTCGGCATACAGAGGAGGGGCCCACGGTATTTGCCCATCTTATCGTTACCAGGTTCTTGAAGGGGTTGGTAAACCTGTACCCCGCTCGGAAACCGCTTCCGCCATCGTGGAACCTGGACCTGGTGCTCAGCACGCTCACGGGGCCACCTTTTGAACCATTAGCCACGGTTCCCCTACGTCTCCTTACGATAAAAACAACCTTCCTCCTTGCAATTACGTCAGCTCACAGGGTCAGTGAGCTTGCAACAGTTATGGCAACGCCGCCCTGCACAGTATTCTCAAAGGAGGCGGTAACCTTACGGCTGCACCCAGCCTTTGTTCCAAAAATTTCATCAGAATTCCATCTTAACGAACCGATAGTTTTACCCTCGTTTTACCGGAAGCCTCAAAGCTCCAGCAAGTAGGCACGCCTGCATCTCCTGGATGTGAGAAGGGCGTTGGCCTTCTACATAGACAGAACTAAGTCCTTCCAGAAAACGGACAGGCTTCTAGTCTCTCTCGCTCCCAGGTCAAAAGGAGAAGGTCTCTCTTCACAGAGAATCTCAAAGCACATTGTATCCTGTATAAAAATGTGCTACGAGCTTCGAAAGGCTCCTTTGCTGGCCCCGCTTAGGGCTCACTCCACCAGGGCGGTGGCGGCATCAACAGCCTTCTTTAAGGGCATTGCGTTGAAGGACATCTGTAGAGCGGCGACCTGGTCATCCTATGACACCTTCGCCAAGCATTATGCCCTACATCGGGTATTCCAAGAGGATACCCACCTCTCGACAGCAGTCCTTTTGGGGGCAAGCTGTTCATAAACCGATTACCCACCTCCTTTCTTGGGTTACTGCTGGGTAGTCACCTGTTGTGGAGCACCCACGGGACACTGGATGAAGAAAGAGAAGTTACTCACCGTAGTAACGATGGTTCTTCGAGATGTGTCCCCGTGGGTTCTCCACCACCCGCCCATCCTCCCCGCTTCGGATCTCTGTCTAGTGTTTTTCAGGAGCATCCGAGGCGGTTGGTCAAGGAACTGGCGGGGACCGGATCGCGCACTTGCCTGGGGATGCGCAAGGGAGCGGTGCGCGCCAGCGCATGCGCGATCCAGGAGAAACTGCTGGAAGAATTCCGATCTGCGGCGCCAGGCGAGCCCGACACCTATTGTGGAGCACCCATGGGGACACATCTCGAAGAACCATCGTTATTACAGTGAGTAACTTCTCTTTTCTTTTCACCTCCACTGTAAAGTTCCTTCCTCCCCCCCTGCAACCTTCCCTCTTTTTATGACTGATGCATGACTCCCTTGCTGTCCCATGACTTGGCCTAATGATCCATTGTCCCATTCCAGGTCCCTAGGATCTACTGGGAGCTGTCAACCAGGCGAGTCCTTCTCATGGAGTTTGTGGAAGGCGGGCAGGTCAACGATAGAGACTATATGAAGAGGAACAGCATTGATGTCAATGAGGTAAATTTTCACCCATTTCTGAGGTTGGGCAGTGAGGGTGATGGATAGAGATGTAAATAACAATGTTATTAGATGTGGTATCGCTGAGGCTGATTCGCCATCAACAGCCCAAGGGGATGACATGGGCAGAAATGGAGCAACATCTGCAGTGAGACATTTGAGAAAACCTTCAATCTTCATGCTTCAGGGCATAAGATATGATCACTTTCTGGGATCAGAAAGGCAGCCCTCCGCCCACCTACACTGTAAGATTGCAGAGTTGTGTGGATTGACTAAAGGGAGTTCACATTTTCTCTACAGCATGTGCTGTGGTTCATTGTAGGAGACAGGACACTGGCCGAGATACTAGGTTAGTGGTGGGCAACCTGTGGCCCAGGAGACAAATGCAGCCCACTGAGGCTCTACCTGTGGTCCGCAGACCACCTGGCTGCCCACCTCCCCATGTGCTTCCCTCACACTGAATCAGCTGTTCATGGTGTTCCAGCTCTGAGAAAGACAGGGAAGAGAGGTGGTGGAGCGTATATCAGGTGACTTGCATGATCTGAAAGTGCTGGAATGGAAGGTGGGGAGCAAGGAAGTGCAGGGTTTTGGTGCCCTGGTGCACAAGAGGTGTGGGGGAAGGGGGCACACAGGGGGACCATGGGGCTGCAGGTGGAAACACCATGGGCTGCTGCAGCCCACTGAGGTGAAGGAGGGCCAATTGTGTGGCCCACCTAATAATATTCATAGTTCCCATCCCTGTACTAGATGGACTGTTGGTTTATTCCATGATGGCAATTCATGTTACCCTAGAAAACAGGGTCACGTTCTGACACAGCAGGCTTCCTCTTGTGCCTTCTGCATTTTAGCAGGATGCTAAGCTCCTGTAAAGTAGGGGTGCTGCTGGGACTTTTGCCTTTAAGTTCCAACTTGGCAGGAATTTAGCTTACATCTGTAACAAGTTTTAGGAGTCTCTGCATCACTTTTGATAGCATTTTTGGAAGCCATAAAACAGAAGTCATAGCTGTTCATGGTTATCAAAGTGTTTGCAAGGGTCACAGTGTAAACCTTGCTGAATTGCCCAGATTCCTACTGGGTCCTATGTTCTGCTTCCCTAAATCACCCTCCCTGTTTACCCCTGTTGTGCAGCTGAGTAGTTTTCCTCTTCATTTCCCATCATAAAGAGTTGTATGATGTTGCTGTGCACTTATAAAGAGCTACCATGTTTCATTCCAGAGGTGGCTGCATTTTAGTGACAGGTGAAGTATTATCTATGTATGGTATGAAGTTGATAAAGCATTTTGCATTTCTTGACATGAAAGGAGCTGGAGGAAAGCAAGATACCACTTCCTGAAGGGTCTGAGAACAAGCCTGGGGGAAGGTTTTTGAGCCATTGAATGAAGTGTCAGTCCTCCCTTCCCAATCCATGAGTGTTGATTGAGTTGGTGCTGCCAGCGTTTTCCCCTGTGTGCTATTGATGAGCCTCAAAGCACCACTTGGTTGACTAGCTATCAAAGAGCTACAGCATAAAATCAATTGTGCTTAATCTGTCCCTCTACTCAGCTCTGAAGTCTGGATGCTTCTTCCCTCCCCTCCCTTCTTATCCATGGCAGAGTTCACCAGCTGACAATTAAGGAATTGCTTGTGCAGAGGAACTGCGTGCATGTGTGTGTGGGCCTCTTCCAGGCTAGAAGTTGTCTGTGTGTGTCCCCTCAGTTGGCACCAGAAGGTATCAGACGCCTCCCTGAAAACATAGGCACACAGAGTTGGCAAGGAAGCATTGAGCAGATGTGGGCCAGGGCTCATGTCTCCCTGTCCCTCCTAGCTGATCTGCAGTTCACCTTTTCCTTTGCTGTTGTAGCTAGCATGAGCCAATGTGAGGCTCTCAGTAACCTATCCACGGTCTCTTGCCCAGTAGAGGGAGGCACCTGCCTTCTGAAACATGCCCACTGGTGAGTTCAGATGGGAATGCTCTAGGAAGAAAACAAGAAGAACCAGGAGGCTGAATTCAAGAGGAGGCGTGTCCGTCCCACCCATTGGCTTCTTGTCGCATTGGACAAGCCCAGGGGAAGTGTGGAACACTTTGTATTTGCCGTGTAAAATGTCTGGTCAGCCCGTCATTTTTATTCAGAGAGTTTCCTCCCCCAGTTTCCCCAGCATCTGATGGCAGTCTCTCTCACATGTGCATCTGTTCCCTGCGTGCCACATGCAGCTGGCTGGGACAGTGGAGCCCCTCTAATAGCACTCTCACCCAAGGGCAGCACGCCCCTCTGGGAGCTGCAGTTCAGGCCCTTCGCCTCACCGTGCAGCTGTACACCCCAAGCTGGTATCACAGGGTTCACTGGCCACAGGTGCAACTCCTTGTTGCCAGGCTTGGTGTAGCCGCTCTCTGTGCCTTCATACCCTTTGCCCAGGGCTTCTTCATCACTGTGGTTGTTTCTCTTCAGGAAACTTTGCCCTCTGGCCAGGTTATACTTGAGTCCACCCCTTCCAGGGTAATCTATAGTCCATTGACCTTACAGCACTAATTCCCTCTGTCTCTGGGGCTCTGTAGTCCCTACTCTCTAGGGGGTTTCCAGCTCAGGGGCCTTATCCTTAACAGCAAGACCTACTTCCTCATACTCTTTGCTGCCTCCCTGTTTGGCTTTGTACCTCTTCTGTGCCCTCAAGAATGAGAGGAGACTCTCTCCTGGCAGCCCCTTTCTGCTATAGACTTTCCGGCTTTATAACCACCAGCTGGAGACAGGAGGTTTCTCTGCCCCCCTTGAACAAGTGCATCATAGGTAGCAGGAGGGAATGCTGCTTGCACTGCTCTGAGGCAACTCCTAGGGAGGAGCAGGAAGTTCCCATTCCATGACATGTTCAGTGTTTGGCCTCACTTGCTAAGACTGGGAATGTAGAGTGCCAGTTGTGTGGATGGATGTTTGTCTGAGACACAGCAGGTGATGTCATACAGAGGTCCCAGAATGACAGTCAGATAGGGATGATGCTGAACCAGCCTGACTTGAACTGGCAACCTAGAGGTCTGACACTTAAAAACCACAGTGAAAGGCACTCTGCATTTTAAGGCCAACTCCCTAAGCCAGACTCTTAGTGACTTTTCTTAAGGACTAGGGTCTACCCACCTGTCTGCTGCTGGAGCCCCCATATCTTGTGTCTCTGGGTCTGGCCAGCGTACCAGAGATCCTGCTGCTGAGAGTGAGTCAAGAAGGAGCTCTCTCGACATTTTGGAGGTGGTGGGGTGTTGTCATGCAAGATGTATGGGTCGCCTTTAGAAAGATGTGACCATATATCAGCTTGGTTTTGTCTTGCTCCCAGACAAGGCCTAACCAGCCACACAGAGGTACCTTCTCCCATCATAGCTTCCTCTTCTCCCAGAGTTAGGCCCTGTACCAACCCTGATGGTGGGAGAATGTCGGAAGCAGAGCTGTATCTGATCCATAACATTCCAACCAGATTGGAACATTCCCCATCTCTTGAGGAATTTGAATCTGGGGATTTGGTTTTGGCCCATTAGAAATAGGGCCCAGAGCAACACTTGGATCTACATTTGGAAGTGACTTTCCCCCAGGTTTTAGATTGCTGGGGCCACTTCAGCTCCAGAAACTTGGAGAATCTGCAAGTTGAAACCCCTAAAGTGCAGCTGCTTGTTTGACAACTTGGGGAGGCAAAGTTGTCTGAGAGAGCCCAGGGTGAGCAGGCATTTTTGTCAGCTTTCCAGAGTTCTTGCTTCCTGTCAGACTGGAACCTCCACAAGCATAGTCATTTCCTGGGTCATTTTGGTGCCTGGATGTGACTGAATAATTTAAAGACAAAGCCAACAGCCATTTTCTAATTCATGGAAGTGTTTGGAGATGCAGAAGGTGGGAAGGTTCTGAAGGGGGAACCTTGACATGAAAGGGGCTGGAAGAAAGCAAGATACCACTTCTCACTTCTTGGGAGAAATTCAGGCTGGCCCTTGCTCCATTGGTCTATACTTAGACCACTGGGAAGGCTGCATTTCCACATCTCAGCATGCTGGTGCCATGTGGAGATGAAGCTTGTGCCGGCCCCAAAAATGTAGCTCTGACGTTTCCAGCGGTTGCTTTTAAAAAAGGTCTGCCTCCGCCAGGTGCAAACATCCACAGGGTATTGCCTTCCCCTTCAGTCTGTGCTGTTACTGCAGCTCTGTGCTGGGATGTGGTATTTGCGCAGGCCATCTCAGCTCCTTTAGACACTGCTTAGCTGCTCAATTACACATGCACAGTTTACAAAAAAAAAACCAAAAAAAACTTTTTTTTGTCAATACAACAATCTGAGCTGCGTGTAAAATCTCTCCCAATCACATTTCTTCCATCCCACTTTAATTAGGCAGTGGGAGAGGAGTCTTTACTGTGGAGGATTTCTCTCATGAAGTAACACATTGTTGAAGAGTAAGCTGAGCCTCTCCTCTAAATGGAAAGGATCCCTGAAATGAAAGCTCCCTTCAAACCAGGTTACTGACATTTACTTAATGCCGTCTGTAGCAGGATTATCATTAAAGCTGCCCAAAAGCACATTAATCTCTCTGGAGCCGTCTAAGTGCTGGACTGTAATGGCATTTAATCAGAGAAGGCTTTGATTTCTAAAGACAAGTGCAAACACTGAAATATCTGCCTGTGGAACAGTTGCCTATTCCTGTGCAAGCACAGCCGAGGACAGGAACGCAGATGCGATTTATTGACTGTGGGAGAAAAGCGTGTGGAGAACGTTGGTTCTCAGACAAATTAGCTTGCTGTAATCTAGAGGCAAGGAAGGGTGTGTTGTGGGTAAGGCAGGGATCTTTTTGGAAATGGGTTGTTTCTGTTTCAGGAGATCAGAGCATTTGCAGGCTAAGAGGTGGGAGAGTGAACAGGGATCCAGGAAGATGTTTGAAGATGTTTATGGCATGCTTGCTGTGGGAAAGTAAAGAATGAGGCTGTTCAGAGAGCATATATTTCAAAAGATGTGTCCTGGTGGAGCAGCTGCCCTCACTCCTACCCTCCCTCGTGGCACCCAACCAGACATTACTTTACTCACTTAAAGAGTCTTGTCCCCATAAAACTGTACTCCTTATCTGAAACCTCTCTGTTGGGACTCCATCCCAAGAGAGGTTCTGTCTCATGCAGAGAGCTCTTGATCTGAAGATTGTGTGAACTGTGGATGCTGTAAAAGAACATACAACCTGTGATTTTCACTGTAGCAGGTGTAACGAAGTAGCACAGCTCAACTGGCCGGTTGTAGATTCCACTAAGAGATTCACAACCTGTAGTTTGTGCTGGGTTGATTGGTTACACAAGCCACCCAGTTGGGGAGCAGAAAAGATACTGTGTTCCCCCTGTCACTAGACACCTTCTAGTAGCTTGTAAATGTCTGAAATAACATTCAATGATCTATTTGATTTTAAAGCAACCAGTTCAAGGAATCTCAGAGATGAGCTTTATATTAAATCCAAATTAATAAAACTCCATATAAAGCTAGGGGAAAGAGAGCCCTGGACTCCATTTTAGATGTTATAAAGTTACAGCACAAATGTACCCAATAAATAAATAAATCCTCTCTGCCCTTCCTTAGTCCCGCTCCATAGCACCATACAGATTCAAATGTCTTTAGTCTCAACTTCCCACAGGTGTGGGTTAATACCATTCTCCCCATTATTCTGATGGGGAAGCTGAGGCACAGAGCAGGGAATTGATTTTTCTCACCACCAGACAGCGAGTCAGCACTGAGACTAGAATCCAGCAGTCCTGATTACATGTGCATCTTTACTGCATCTTTCTTCCCCACACATTATTTCAGCATGACACTGTTTCAGTGTGCAGCAGCACTGTGCTACACAAAGATGGTATGTCTGTATCTAACAACTTAGTGTTGGAGAGGCAAGTTCAAGACCTATGACCTCTCATCCCAAGCCTTCACCGAGGAGCATTTCAGACCTGCAGTACTGAGCAGCTCTAGGTCAGGGCTCTATATCCCCGGTGCCCATCCCTAATTTCACACCAGTTGAAGTGGACTTCTGCAATGGTGGGATTTTTTTTTAAAAAACTACCACAAACCAACACACTCATAAATCCAATTAACCTTCGATTAAGGTTCCAAAATCGAAGCTGTTCTTTTGGCCTGAGGCGGTAATATCGAGCCCTGAGAAATGAACTGCACCGTGACCTTTACTTTTAATGAGATCAATAGACGTTAGTGTCACCCTCTCTTAAAATAATTAGCAAATATTACAGCCCAATTAGGGCAAACAGCTAATCCTGCTCCTGATCTAAAGAGACAGGAACCAATGCAGGAGAGATAGGAAAGGACACTGTCCTATCAGCCAGTCCCGAGAGCCTCCTGTGGCAGGCAGTGAGCTCAGCTCCCCACTCCACACATCACAGGTTCTATAGCCTGTCCAGATTTGTACTCAAGCCACAGCAGGATGGAGGATAGCAGTCAGAACCAGCACTCACTTGGCTCTTCAGCTGGTTCACAAGACAGGGAAAGTGATGTGGTTCTCTGGATAATTTTCTGGTTTGTTACTGTAGGACCGCACATGAGCAATGCATTTCTGCAACTGGCTTGCTAATCTAGAGTTCCTCTTACACTCAGAGCTGTACATGCTGCTTTGTGATCAACAGGTTTCTTATGAATATCAGACTGTAGTGTGCTCTTCCAGACTTACTTATTTGGTTTTGTAGGGTTGTTTTCTGGTGATACCTCAGATGGACACACTGGCCTGTTGTTGCAGAGTTGTGCTCGTGACTGTTGGAGTGTGCCCAGCCATTGTAGTTGTAGGGTAGCTCATGACTTCTAGGAAGATAGATTTGTTATTGTGTGTTCTGTAGGGTCACTTGCATATCATTTAAACGGAGAGGATTTCATAAACGTAGCAAATCCAAGGGTAAAACTCAGTCTATTATCTAGCTATTGCTAGAGTGTGTCCTGGCCTGAAGTAGTACATTCCATGATGACACACTTAACTGAAGGCTGTAGAGGTTGGGTTCCTCCCATTCTCCACCTTCCATCTGCTGATTCTTCAGCCAGACTCTTCCCAGCGTTCCACCCCTCTTCTAAATGGAGAGGCAAGGTCATGTTGAAACTGTGTTCTTTGCACAGCAGGGCACTGTACTGATGTCACACATCATTGTCATTGAATCATGCTGTTTGTATTGTGCGGTAGTGATGCTATGGTGCCTGTTTGTGGCTAATGCCATTGTGTGCCATTACAACATGGGCACCTGAATAGAATTTGATTGATTCAGTGACATACCACGCACATGCCTCTTGAACAACACAGGGCAAACCCTTTGGAACAGAGGCAAATCTGGCACCATTCTGATTTATCAGATCCAGCTCTCTCTGCTATCAAGCAGATGACTTTTTCTCTTACATTCACCCAGACTTGTCCCTCTCTTAGTTACATCCCATTCCTCTTAGTTATACTCTTTATATCGCACTGAGCCTATAGCTACATTACCAAACAAGATCGACCTGCACAGGGTCGATCTTCTGGGGTTTCATTTTGCGCATGTGTGAAACGATGTTTTCTGGGGTCAAAGTTGACCCTGGAACTCCTTGTGAGAGGTGAGGAATAAAGATCAATGGGAGGAAACGCTCCCATTGACCTTCCTCCGTGTACACAGACATTGAAGTCGACTGCCAAGAGGTTGATTTTAGTTATGCAACCCGAGGCTATGTCTACACTACCATTTCGTCACTATAATTATGAAAAGTCCACCCCCGCCGAGTGACGGAAGTTACACCCATGGCAGGTTGGACCCTCCATCCTCCTGTGCAGGATGTCACCTGATGCACTGTGGTTTCACTGAGCCTTTTCTGCTCCATCAGCCTGAATTCTCTCTCCCTCCTTTGCTGAGTTAGGCTCTCCAGTCTCTTGCAACACACACGCAGGTATGGTCACACCCAGCTGCAGACAGACTGAAGTCAGCCCTGTGAGAGGACTCACTCAGTGCTCACGGGCACACCCTTTTTGGGGTATGAACCTGAAATAATAGTATTTGATGCATGTAGAAAAGATCTGCACGGTGCAAGATGGTAAAAATTCACCCTCTCCCTCAACATAGAGAAGGGTATGCCTGGTTTCTTGCCCCATCCCCAGATATGAATTGTACAAACTGGGTTATGTTATAAACAAGCAATAATTGTATTAATGCCAAAGGTACATATTAAATGGTTATAAGCAAGAACAAATAGAACAAAGCAGATTACCTTAGCCAATAAACAAAAATGGCAAACTGAGCTTAACACACCAGATAGGTAAAATGTAAATTAGCAGATTCTCAGCCTGAGTGGTAAAGTGGTTGGCAGACTCTTTAGGCACAAGTTACCTTGGCTTTCCCAGGTTTTCTTACATAGGCTAAAAATCCTTCCAGCTCGGGACCATCGCTTCCCACAGTGCTGTCTTTGTGCCTCAGATGTTTCCAGGTATGTTGTGGTAGGGAGAGTGAGGTCCCTATGTGTCATTGTCCCATGTTTATACCTGTTTCCCACTTGCTGGAAAACCCTTTTGCTATGACCTGTGTCAAACAGATCCCCAGGTGTAGTGCTGTCTTGGAGAGGTTTCTATTGCACACAGTTCCTGGGCAATCTTTTTGTGTGTGTGTGCATTGCCTCCATAAGCCATTAATGTTGTTTGGCCTTCGTATGACTGCACTGGGAGTGGCCCCCAAGCAGCAAATAAGGAATTCAGATACATAGGTCAATATCCCTAACTTCTATCTATGAAATGATATGGGTATATGAATGGGATAAGTGTATTCAGTAAATCATAACCTTTTCAGTGATGCCTTACATGAGCAAGCTTGCATAAAGCTTATCTCAGTTATGACATATCCATATCACCAGCTTATTTTCACAAGTACATGGAATATATTATCACAAGATAAACACCAATTTGAACAGCCTTGTGTTGTTGAGAGAGTTCGTTCCACTGACATAGCTCCTGTTGCTCACTGGGGTGGCATAATTATGTCAGCGGGAGAGCTCTCCCTTTGGCATAGAGTGGCTACATGTAAGATCTTACAGCTGTGCAGCTGCACTGATACTGCTGTAAGATCCCTGGTGTAGATATGACCTCAGTAGCTCCTCTCCCGCTTCGGTGTTCACATCCATCACGTTTATAGACTGCTATCCTAGCCTTTCTCTTTCATCCCTTACCCCACATCTTTAACTCTGTTACACTTTTCTCCAAAGTGTACCCCTCCACCCCAACTAATCATTTCAGCTGCTGTTCTCTGAACTCCTTCCAGCTGATCTACATCTTTCTGATTATAAGGTGTCCAGAAGTGAATGCTGGATTCCAGGAATGGCCACATTATTATTATTGTTTGTATCGCAGTAACATTTAAAGAACCGGGTGTGGACTGCGGCCTCACTATTCTGGATGCTGTGACTTCTTTGTGTCATGATGCTAGGCTTGTGTTGTGTCAGGCTGTGCTTCCATGGGTCACTGGAAACTCCCATCTAATATGTGTCCACCGTCACCCTATGGTTGGTCTCTCTCACCTCACTACTTTCCAGATTTCTCCCTCCCTCACAGAGAGTAGCTGGTTCTCAGGGGTTATTTTCCCCTATCTGTTAGCAGCTGTCTTCCAAGTGACGCTCATTTTTATGCCGTTATGTACCTCGCTATGGTGTCAGTGTGGGAGGGGTCAGGGTCCGCAGCGATAAGGGTAGACACCTTAGCCTGTGATAGAAGGGCGCACAGCCCTGGAGTGTCTGCAGCTTCCTCCAATTGATTTTCCAGGTGGTTTTTTTTGTTTTATTTTTAAATAATTATATGCAGTGAATTGATGATTGTGAACATTCCAGACTCAAGCTGTGCAGCTTAGTGGTGATTGGCCAGGTAATCCTGTGCTGCTGTTAGTGTTCCCTGAGTGGATGAGTTTGCAAGCACTCCTGGCACAGACTGATGCTCTGGTACCCCTTTCCTGTGACTAACCATGTCTCTAAAGCTTGGTCATGGGGGTGTTGATGGCAAGTGAGCACAGAAGAGACAACTGTGGCCAAATGAGCGAATTCCCTTTGAAATTCCGGCCACATTCGCTAGGATTAGTTTGAATTTATAGGCACAGACTCTCAAGTCAAGTGAATAGGCTTTATTGAACAGCACACACACGGACACACGGCTCATGCTCCCAGTGACACACGTGCATGTGTACACACACAGCGGTACGCAGACACATTACAAATACCCTCCTATCACTTGCTCCAAAGCCCATGGAGTTCTAGAGCTAGCCCCCTGCAGCTGACTGGGTGGCTTGTGGTCAGGGTGCCTGTGCCTCTGCGTGTTCAGGGCAGGAAGAGGGGCGATGCGAGCTTAGTTGGTCTCACGTGCCAGCTGGACACTCTGTCAGGGCAAAGGCTTCTCTAGAGCACGCGCTGGGAAAGTCTCTGATATGCCACATTGGCTGCCAAGGGCTCCACTCAGGCGGGGAAGGTAGAGGTGAGTGTTATGTGGCCAGGAGGAGGGAAAGGGGCTCTCCGGATGGTCTCCCACCCTTCTATCCTTTTCTGTCACGGGTTCAGAGCCTGGGGTCATGAAGAGGACCACAGCCACATTCCCTGGCTTTAAGACCAAATGGGGGTGAGAGTCCTGAACTGTCTGTTCCAGCATACTGTAGGAGACTGAGCCCCACCAGTCTGTGTGTTAGTGTGCCTGTGACTGGTGATTGATGACCGAGTAGGGGGGTGCAGTTCCTCTCGGTCAGCTCTGTCCCTAATGCCTGGTGCCATGGGACGCTGTGCTGTAGGGGCTGGTTTAAGTAACTCGGTAGAGGACACTCTCCTGTCTTACTGAGCACTGCAGTCAGTACTGCAGCGTGGCGCTGGAGGGCGTTGTGCTGTAGGGAGCGGTTCTGGTGATTCCACAGGGCAGGGGTGAGCAAACTTTTTACATCAGGCCACACTTTTCATCGCTGCACTTAACATCCCCTTCTCCCCCGCCTAACGTAAGCCAAACCAACAGTAATTTTGGTTATGTTCCTATTAAACAAACAAACAAACCCCCCCACCCCCTTTCTGCACGTGTAAGAAAATAAATCTGTAGAATGTAAAAGCTGTGTGAATCGGTATATAGATGTGAATACACAGACATAAAAACAGTAACACAGCTCAACATTTTAATGAGATGGGTGAGCCAGATACCCAGAAGTCAATCGTGTTGCTCCCCACCTTATGAAATTTCACCCCCACCCCCACCGGGGCCCTACACCCCTGCCAGGGCGAAGTCTCTTCCTTCTGCATTTACACTGTCCCCAGAGAGGTGGCCATGTTAGTCTGTACCTTCACAAAACCAACAAGCAGTGCTGTAGTGCCTTAAAGACTAACAATATTATTTATTAGATGATGAGTTTTTGTGGGACAGACCCATTTCTTCAGATCTGTAGAATCAGTTATTAGGATTCTCCCCACTTGAAGAAGTGGGTCTGTCCCAAGAAAGCTCATCACCTAATAAATTATATTGTTAGTCTTTAAGGTGCTACGGGACTGCTTTTTCGTCCTGTGTCCCCAGTTAATAACATTCCTCACTGCTAGGGTCGATCGCTTCCTCTGCTGGGTTTGCAAAGCAACTGACCCCTGTCTACCTGTGTTTAACAAGGGTTAGATTAAACGTGCCAGTGACCTACTTTCCCGGTACAACTGTGATGAGACCCCCACTCCCACCCTACCCTTACACTTGCACACTTACACACCCTTCACATTCCCACCTGCAGCAGAGGGATCTTGCCTCGAGCAGTGAACTGTGCAGGGAGGGCTGTGGGGTTAGTGCACAGCCTGTGTGATAGATGTGCTGCCTCTCTGCACACTGGACAGAGATAGCGCCTCTTTTATTATTGCTGCCGTGTGATTAATGTTGATGAATGCATTTAAATTGCTGCCAGTGCGCGCTGACTGGCCCTGATATGCTTAGATCCCAGCAGGCAGCCTACTCCCTGGGACGCTGTGCTGTCCTGATGAGAGGAGGTCTTGCTCATTCCTGCTTGCGCTCAGGTTTGAGCCCTCTTGTGTGCAGAAGTTACAGCACTTTTCATGCCACCGGCAATGTCTGCTCATGCTGTAGATCCTCTCAGCACGTGAAGTGGACGGCAGGTAGTGGGTGTTTGGGATGGGAATTCACATAAGGGCAGTAGTCACTGGCTTGGGCCTCACTCACACTCTTTCTTATTTCCTTCATTGTTTGCACCTGGGTCGGGTTTGAGTGCTGGGCCCTGACCCATAGGACTATGCAACTATTCCAGCTCCAGGCCCTCACACCCAGCTTTGCCAGTCCTGACCTTCAATAACCCTGGTTATTCCATGCTTTCAAAATCTACAGTTTCATCTGAGACAGTGAAATTCAGTTCACTTCGGACCCAAGGCAGAATTTGCACCCAGCTTTCCTGACTTGTAAAGCTGATTCTGTAATCTGGGGTGAAGCCAGATTTGTTCCTACTGGTCTGTGAAGGCAGCGTAGGTTCTTTCCCATTATCGAAACGAATTAACAGATTAAGAAGGACCTTCTGTGCTGCTTTTCCCTGCTCTCTCTTGCAGTTATTAGCTGCCTTTTGAAACACACCACAGCACATACTTTGAACTCATCAGCTAAACAAGTTTGATCTGCATTAGTGCTTGGATCATTCTGAGTATCACCAAGTTGCTGCAGTGGGCTGTGTTGATGATTCAGAGAGTGCTCTCTTTGTCCAGCCAATATGAGTAATAATGCCCCCTGTGGTGTTAGGGTCAGTACTGGCCCCACTTGTTTAGCATGGTGACAGGGGAGCTGTGTTCCTGAAGGTGTCGCATCTTGACCACTTGTTCCGGCACTGCCCATAACAACTGGGGTGGTGGTAATTCCAAATTCCAGTCTGAGTAGTGTTCTGACCCTCCAATGGCATCCTCCAGAGCCGACGCAATGTGATAATCTTCATTTCTTCTCCCAATGTAACGCTGTTCAGTTTAGCTTTATGGTTGGCAAACAGCCTCATCCTACCCCAGAGGCAGGCGCATTTCAGTGGTTGGCCAGGTCCCTGAAAAGCACTGTGAGATGTTTTTTGACACAGGTGTTCAGCATTTGAGTCCAGTGCCACTTTCTCAGGCTCCCTTGCCCCTTCCAAGATGCTGCCTCAGATTGCTGGTTACACTGCAGTGAGTGAGGGGGGGAAAGGTAGGAATAATTTGTAATGATTGTCTTTTAGTTGCTCAGGTGCCCTGCTGGGGGGCTCTTTGGTACCTTTTGGGAGAGAAACTGTGAGGCTGGGACTGTAACTGTGTGTTACTGAGGGGCTGCGTAAGTGCACTGGGGGGCCTGGCACTGCTCCTGTCCCTATGAGTCATAGGGCTGGGGACTGTCTTACTAACTTACTGGACTTGGGGGTGGATTTAAAAGTTTACTTTATTCCTAGGAGGCTTTTAGCTGTGATAAAATCACGTGGTGGTAAGGCGGCCACAGCATGGGGCAGACGTGGCTGTGACAGGATGATTTAAACAGCTTCTTGCTGTTGCTTTATCTTTCCAGACATCATAAATCAGATTAACTCTGGGCTGAGGTGGGGGTGGGCAGAGGATTGAGCACAGCAGGGAGGGAGACACTCCCTTTATAGAAACCAGCCACAGGCTTCATCTCCCCAGACAGACCCCACCCAAGCAGACAGATGCTGCCTTGTCTGCCTCAGCTGTGCACCCTGGATCCCCATCCATCTCCAGACAGATGTTCCTCCCCTGTGTCTGCCCTTTGATGCCCAGTTCTGCCCTGACAGATGCCCCAGTCAGGCTCCTTTCGTGGCTGCTCCAACATGTGCCCCCTTATCTGCCTCTGTGTCTTTCCTCTCCACTAATAGGTACCCCTGTTTCTACCCTGATGGATGCCAGCCTTTGTGCCAGTTCCCACCAGTTATTTTGTAGATGAACACTTCACACCTGCCCACAGCTGTCCCCACAACACCCCCTTCCCCCCGCACAATTGCTTTGTGGCTGGACATCTCCATATTTCTGAATGCCCCAGGCCATCAGACCCCAAGGTATGGGCCAGCATCTCCTCTCCCTATACTTTTTAGACCCTAGGGTACATGTCAAGATCTGGCTCCCCACTGTGCCCTGTAGTCACAGTCTCTGGCATATATGCTGCAGGCCAACTCTTCCCCACTCCATCGTTATTAGACCCTGCACAACTGGCAGCCCCTCCCATGGCATGACTGCTTCCTGTCTCCTTTCAGATCTCTCGCAACCTGGGGAAGCTCTACAGTGAAATGATCTTTGTGAACGGCTTCGTACATTGCGACCCGCACCCGGGCAATGTGCTGGTGAGGAAGTGCCCAGTCACAGGCAAGGCTCACATTATACTGCTGGACCATGGGCTCTACCAGGTGTGTGAGTATAGAGGACGCTGGGAGCCAACGGGTGGATGCTGTGCACTGCCTCTGGGGAGGGGTAACTCATGCCTGTGTGGTTCAGGCCAGAATAGAGCTCAGAGCCTCCTATAGCAACTGGTTAGTCAGAGCCCTGGTAGAATAAAGAGGTGCCTTGGGCTTGCAGATAGGGATGTTAATGGTAAACCGTTAGGGGCTGGAGCAGCCTCTCACCTGGTGTGGGCAGGAGGTTGCTCCAGCCCGGCAGGGTTGCCACAGGTGGGGGTGTCCAGTGCAGCTGGAGTAGCTCTGTCTGTTGTGGCTGGTGGAGGGATGGGGTGCTGGTGTGGCCACTTCAGCCTAGCTCGGCTGTTGTGCCCCCACCCCGCCATGGACAGGGGCTGCTCTGGCCGGGCTCAGCCATCTCCACCCACGGTGTGCCAGGGACTGGGATTGCTCCAGCTGTACTACTGTCCCCCACCCATGACAGCCCTGTGGACAGGGAAGATCCAGAGCAGCCCTAGTCCCTGGTGTGTTGTGGGTAGTGTGGGGTGGCTGGGGGGGCTTCCTCCCCGCCTTAATTGGTTAAACAGTAGGTTTACCTGACATTAACTGGTTAACCAATTAACTGGGATTTTACATCTTACATACTTGCACATCACCCTTGTGGATTTCTCTTATATCTCCTACTACTTTTTAATGGGATTTTATGCCTGGCAGCTTGAAAGATCAGTTATGGAGGTGGTTAAAGCTGCCTGCTGGGTGGGACAGGTTTCTTCCCAATCTGCTCTGGTGCTGTTGACTGATTTCCTTTGGGGAACATTGCCCTCCCTCACTAGGTCCTGACAGAGAAGTTCCGCTTGGACTATTGCCGGCTCTGGCAGTCCCTGATCAAGGCTGATATGAAGAGGATGCAGAAGTACAGCCGACGGCTAGGGGCGGGTGACCTGTACCCACTCTTTGCATGTATGCTTACCGCCCGGTCCTGGGACTCTGTCAACAGGGGCATTGACCGGTCACCTGTCACAGCCAGTGAGGTATGTCCTGTTTTGCTTCATGTTCCTGCGGTGTCTTTTTCCGTTATAATCGCTGAGTTAATTGACGTTAATATTAATGGTGGCCCTACCAGACCTATTGAGAGCTGGAGTAAAGGGAGCCTGGAAACCCTTTGCTGCACACTTTAATGGCTGCGTTATGCCTCCTCATCTCTTAAACTTGCCCTGGCTCGCATCTCTGGTCAGTGTAAAAGATTTTCTTGGTTAAATACCTTACCGGCTCCGGCAGAGGAAACCTTTGTAGTTTAGCCCTTGTCTGAGAATGTCACTGTGTGCAGGGGGCAGAATGGGCTGGGTGAGGGAGACTAGTACACAGTAGTGTTAGTTGCTAGCCATGTGACTGGCTACCTGCACTGGTGTATGCTTATCAAAAACCTTTGCACATGACAGAGATTGCTTGGTATGGGAGGTAAGTCAATGTTGCTTAAGTGCAAATCTCATCAGCACAATCACTACAATTCTAGGGAATTCCGAGCTAAGTTCTAACTCTCCCTCCTGTCCACATGTCCAGAGTCCTTCTCTCCTCAGCTTCTTTGTCCACTGCTTACAACACCCCCTCCCAGCACACTAACTAGCAAATGGACAATCATGTTGTTGTAGAGGTGGTGGTATGGGGAGAAGCAGGGGGTGGTATGGCAATAATAATTGGCCCAGTGTTTGTGTGGAGAAGCGTGTTGTGTCATGTGGCTTACTTTTATGTTGGGTGTAAGAAGCTTGTGTTATTTTAGTGGTAAAGTCCAGGGGCCAGAGGACAGAATGAGTTGGGTTTGAATTGCTTGGTAAGCTGTGCCACGTGCTATGCAGGTAAAATTGATAGATCTCTGCATATCCGTGGATAGTGGAGCAGATACCTCTGCAGGGCTCTCCCCCACCAATCCTACCAGGTGGGAGGATGGATGGGGTTCCACAGAAGGCCCCTGCAACTGCTTGCTGAGAAAGGACACAAGAAGCATAAGCCTAAATTTCCTTGAAGGAGGGGCCAAGTGCTGGCCCTGCCCTGCCCTGCCCCCCCTCACCTCCGTCTGGTGAACACCAACCCATGGAGCCCCAGCTCCAGATCCCTGCTGTCTCTCACCCCTAGTCCCTGCTTTCCTGCTACCAGCCTCTCCTCTGGATAACACTGCCTCCTCCTCGCTGGTCTGCACTCCTTTCCGCCCCTCCAGATTTGTTGTGCAAATGAAAGCAAAATCTGGATGGTGGATTGTGGACGCAAATCAGATGAGGAGTTATGGAGTGGATGTGGATCTTCATTTTTCTATCCGTGAAGGCCTCTAAAAATTGGCTATTTTGAAATTCTGTGGTAGAAATTCCTTGATCTCTGAGGATGGGTGCTTGACTTTTTCTTTTTTTTTTCCTTATGGGCAGAGTTAAGATTTGCTCTGGTGGGTCACAAATACTGTACAGCTCCCTTATGGCATTGGGAGGCAAGTTTCTGTTTAAGTGGAAAGCAGCTCTTTTCTCTTGCTTTGGGGTGAAACCGAGAGGTTAATAGCAGCAGCAAGAGCTAGATATTACAGAGGTAGGTGCCGTGTCACACACAGTTCTGATGATGCTCCTAAATCCAGCCTTTCCGTACCCTCTGCTTCTCCAGATCTGCTGATGTACTGGAGGCCTTATATTGTGCACCATCTGCTATTCCAGACTTTGTTCTTGCCAGAAAACACTGGCTCTGGTGACATAACGTGGTGGTTTTGTGGTGGGGACAAACACATTTGGACAGGACTGAGATGTACCCGAGCTATGTAATAGTGATCTGTGTGGGATCCCCGCCCCGGGGAATGATAATGCAGTTAGCATGCTGGAGCAGCACGTCCCAAAGAGGAAGAGGGGAATGAATACGATCTATCTTGTGAAATGGGTACCCGTTCCACCAAATCAAATGTGGAAAATGCTCACTATCGTTTCCCAAAACATCCTAGTTTCTGTCCACGCTCTAAAGGGCTGGCATTACCCCATCACAAGGTCCAAGATGCCACTTGCTGTTTTAAGTTGTTGCTAGGAAACCCCGTGAATATCTAGGCTTGTGCTCAAATCCCGAGCTTTTCCTTGGCGCAAAGGTTAAAAATACAACTGATAAAGAATCTCAAACACACATTTTGTAATCTGTGAATTTATGTTCTTTCTGCAACTGCCCTTCATGAGGTGTTGAATCCCACAGATTGTCACCTGACACAAGCACTTGTCATTATTGGATATGTTTCAAATTATTCAGTAAACTTTAGCCTAGAAAAAAGGTGGTTTTTTTTCTTTATTTTTTTTTGTTAGTGTAATTAAGCCATGGAACTACTTGCTACATGTTACTAATGAGGCAAATATCTTAAGAATAATGAACAAACAAAAAAGGATTAGATATTTTGTTTAAGAGGGAGTATCTTACACAGTGGTGGTGTTGGGATAAAATAAGAATCCACATGCTTCAGAGCATAAATTGGGGTTGGGAAGGAATTTCACCCCATGGGATGAAGTTAAACATTTAGGTGATTGAGAGTTATTAAGCTGCCTTCTGAAATATTTAGCATTGATCACTGTCAGAGACTTGATACTAGATTAGATTGATCATTTTCTGAACAATGCAAAAGAAGATAGGGTACTGGATGAAGTGCATAACTGGTCTGATCTGGGGAAGGTTCACACGAAACTTATATGAACCACAGGTCTCTGATGGTTCTGCAAGTCTTAAGTGCATGATAGAAGGTCTCGAAACCAGTCTGGGGGAAATGTACAGCCCCAGTCACACCTTCTGTGGTTGAGAAATTATTTTAGAACAGTCCCTTTTCCCTTTCCCCCTTTAATCATAATCCCAATTTGGTGTAAGAATCTGTTTCTGCTGCATTGTGCATTTGACATGCTGGGTTCTGAACTCTTCAGGTGCTTTGGTGACCTTTTTCTGGATTTCCTGGTTCATGCCACAGCCCCCGGGGGATGCAGGGAAAGCCCTTGTGTATGATGATTCTGTATTCTTGCTGAGTAGGTCTGACCGCTCTAGCAAGTGCTAGGAGAGTGTGCACAAACAATGGCTGGGGCTCCCTGCTATGGCTCAGCCCTGCACCTCAGTCCTGATCTGCAGCAGCTCATGGGCTCCTACACAGTTCACTAAGCTCACCCTGCTATTTGGGTCCAGCCCTAGCTTTGCCAAGGTGGGATTATTTCGATGGGGCTGATGCCTGTTACTAGGCTGGTTTGTTTTTGGAGGGAGAGCCCATTTCTGTTTGAAAAATGAGCCCCCCAAATAGTTTGGTGAAAGGCAATCACCAGAATTCATTGTAAGGCTTCTCTTTCCCAGGGCATTCCTCATATAGCTCAGGGAGAGTGATTGGTATCAGGGACAGTTGCTTCTTTGCAGGGTGTTTGGCTGGTGCCAGGGACACTGGGAGTCCCACTCTCATGCCAGGCTTTGGAAACAATCTGTTTAGGACTAGTTGCTGGGCAGGACACAGTTTTCCTGTACTGCAAACAGAATTCAAAACTTCTGCCTGTTCTGCACTGAGGCAAAGCCCATTCGTGACAAAGGCACAAGCAGAGACGAACAGCCAATTTCCCAGTGGTTAGGGCACTCAATCAGGATGTGAGAAACCCATCTCTCAGTTCCTTTTCTTTCTGATTTGGAGCCTGCTCTGCCTCTGAGGTGAGTGCTCTAAGCTCCAGGTGCTTGGCTGTCCTGGGGTGGGGTTGTTTCTCTCTGATCAGAGACCATCATGGACATGGGAACCCTTTTCAGCTCAAATATAGTGGAAACTGGCCCTTTCCTACCAAAAAAAGTCCACTGAAAACTTCCTGACTGAAGCTATTCAGTACCTGCTGTTGCTTTTCCGGTGACCATGAACTTCGTGCTAGAGCAGAAGGGTAAAATGCCTGGGCTGGGCCATGCATCTGACATATTTTGTGGGTGTGGGGAATCCTCCCTCAGCACCCAGTTAAGTTTTGTTTGGCACCTGCAGCACTCTTCTGTTGCAGTCAGTGTTTCCAGCAGGGGACAGGTGAGATGAAGCTTGGGCTGAAGGCAGAAGGGGCCATAATGAGCCATATACAGGCTTGGGTGCTTCTGACACTTAGGGATGGTGCTTGGTCCTGCTGTGAGGGCAGGAGACTGGACTTGATGACCTCCAAGTTTCCTCCCAGTTCTGTAAGATATGTAGGTCCGTATATTTAGGGTCCAAGCGGAGAGACATTTCTGGTGGTGCAAGTCCCTTTGCTTCTGAAAGGCTCCTAACCCCGTATGGGGAAGTCTCCATATTACTCTGTGGCTCACTTTTATGGCTGGGGTTGGGGGACAGGACTAAGGCATTGAGAGCTCTGCAGAGGCAACTTGCCAAGCTGCTGGGACACAGTGTGTACTAAGCACCCCCTGTGGCTGGCTGGGAAATGGCAGAAAATGGGCGTGAACTGCCCCATTGGTCAGGACAGACTCAGTCAGGCACTCAGGGGTGAGGTTGGCTCCCCACGTGCTTTTCTTGCTCTGCCATGTGCAGACAGGCTTCTGCAGAGAGGCAGCAGGAGGAGGCCCATTAGCTTCTGGAACACGGAGACCCATCTCCTAAGCAGTCACTTCCTTCAGTTTGCACTGCAGAAGTGGCGGGGTGCAGATTCACAGGGCTCTGTTAACTTCTCTCTCTTCTCTTCCTCCTTTACCCCACTGCTCTGCTGGTGCTCAGGATGTGGAGATTCGGACCAATGCTGCCACTTACCTACCTCAGATCAGCCAGCTCCTCAACAATGTCCCACGCCAGATGCTGCTGCTGCTCAAGACCAACGATTTGCTACGAGGGATTGAGTCAGCCCTGCACACAAGGGCCAGTGCCAGCTCCTTCCTCAACATGTCTCGCTGCTGTATTAGAGCTGTCTCCGCGTGAGTCCCTATGTCTCTGAGAGAGGAGCCCTGGCCCCACTGGGCACTTCTGCCTCTTGCCCCCTAGTGAGATTCTGACAAGATGGTGGCTCTGGAACCTCTAAAACTGCCCTGTTTTATTGAACCTTCCCCCCATTAGAATGTCTGTCAAGGCCCACCTTCCTCTCCTTAATCTTCTCTCTCCCCTGTCATCCACCCCCAGCATGGTCTCCATGGGGAGGGGGCAGGAACTTCAAGCCAGACAGAACTGGACGTAGGGAGAGAGCAGGAAACGTTGCAGGGATTTGTGCTAAAGTTTTGATTCTGGGATTATAATTCCACCCCAACCCCCGTCCTGATCTGATTAATGTCCCAGCCAGAAACAGCTGATGGAAAAAGAACCCGAACTTCACAGCTGCCTGTTGGAGCAGTATGGCCTTCTGGTTAGGGGGTACTGCTTCTGGCTTCTAGCCCTGGTTCTGACATTGACTTGTTCTTTGATTGGTGGCCAGTCACCTCATTTCCCCATGCCCCAGTTTTAGTCATCTTCAGAATAGGGATAAACAGTTACATCTCCTCTCAGTAAGGGAGTCATGAGGCTCCATTAACATCTGTTTTTTGGATGTGGGGTGTAGTACTATTTTACAGGAGAGTCAGAAGTGCCCCATTCTGTTCCAGCCTCTGCCACTGACCTGTTGTGTGACTTTGGGCAAATTGCATAATTTCCCAGTGCTGCATATTCCCCAGCATTTTTGAAAGCCTTAGGAGAGAGGTTCTGCAGCAGTGCAGTGCTAGCAGTGATGGAGTTCGATAGGAGCCGGTCAAATGGTGTTTTGCTTAGGGATCTGATTATGTAAACGCAAACCACATGGCGAACACTTATCATTAACTATTATTGATAATAAGAGTTAGCGTCTGGATGGCCCTCTGCAACGTTAAACACTCCTAGTAATGACTAATGGCCCTGGGAGAGGGGAAGGGAGGTGCCATCACCCTACTCTTCAGGTGGGTAGATTGAGGCATGGAACAGGGAAGGCCAAGGCAAGTCAGCACCAGCTGTGGAAGCAGAACATTGTTCCTGACTCCTGATTCCGAGCTCCTTGGCCATTGAGCAGCCATTCTCTTCCCTCCTGCTTTAGCTGGGAGAGACTGTTCCTCTTGTGGGGAACATTTAACCCAGGAAACTGTGACTTCCCCGCCAACGGGGATCCTTCAGAGTTGTGGATACTTTGGCTGGGATCCTGACTGATGATTGGCACCTGAGGGGGATGGGGTGGACTCCTCATCTTCACAATCTAAGATGGGCTATTCTGTTGCTGGGCTGTGTCTTTGGGAATTAATACAGCTGTTTCTCTCCCTTGCCAGGTACGAGAGGAGCAAGTCTCACTCCCTGTACAGAAAGGCCCAGATCTCGCTCTCAGCAGCTCTGAGCCTGTGGCAGATCAACTTGTATGAACTCTTCCTGTGGCTGAAGGGGTCCCGGCTGGGGAACTGGGTTATTGCTTTCCTGAGCCGGATGCACCATTCTCCATACTGACAGGAAGTGGTGGGAGAAGCCTGGGCAGTTACTGCTCTCCTCCGTTCTCTGCAGCACACTTGCCTTCCTGACCATTTCTGTCCGCACTCCACAAAGGAAATTTGAGACTCTCTTTCTTGTAACGCGTGATGTTGGCCATGGCTATCAGAGCCTATGCAATGAAAGAGGTGAGAGTGGAGGCTCTGGGAGACAGCACTCCTGGGTTCTAGTCTAGCAGTGAGAGAAGTGGGCAGGACAGGAGGCCTCTCTGTTTCCAGCTTTGGGAAGTACCATCATGAAAATGTCATATAGACTTTGATGGCAAATGAGACTCTTTTTTAACATCCCCTTCTTTAAACCACCGTATCGCATTTTAAAGAAATGTGCATCCCTCAGAATTTTGCAGGATAGATCAGGTCCCCTAGAGAGGAAATCCTTCTTTATACAATCCAATAGGGGTTTCCAACAGTTGCACAGAACCCTGTTGGTTTGATGCCTGTGTTATCCAGTGGTCAGAGCAGGACTGTGTCCCAGGGCTCCTGGAAACTAACAATGCCAGCAAATGTGTGGATGCCAGGGTTTCCGAGGTCTGTTCCCAGCTCTGCCGTGGAATCCTTGTATCATTTTTGGTGAGTGCGTTCCTTGCCTCGGTTTCCCCACGTGTGATATGGAGGTAATGCTGTTAACCTTCCTGTGAGCTCTTCAGGGAGAAGGTGCTGTGGAATTTTACCGAGAACTCGCATTGTGTTGCTGGTGATGTATGTGTGCTGTATTGTACCATCGCACAGGAAAATAAAGCAGGGTGTCACCTTAGCGTTCTGCAGAGGGAAGGCCTAAGTGCGTTGCTGCCCCATTTCACCTCAGCCCCATTTTTAGTTTTTCCTTTCCCAGAGCATGACATGTCGCTCTGTGCTGTTAGTCCCATACAAACCCCCTCCACCACTGCTCCGTTCTCCCCACCACTGCATTCTGTGGGACCGGCGTGTGGTGTGGGGTGGTGCAGATCGGTCAGCTGCTGCTGAGTCAGGCGTGCATTCCCAGGCCAGTAAGGGAGCCTGCCTGGGTGACTCATCACTCTTGCCTCACACTTTCATACAGAGCTAGTCCCCTATCCCTGACCATTGGCACGTGCTGCTGGAGCCAGTACCGATGCAGCATCGCACCTGGGGTGGTTGGCAGGTCTTAGAACTGCTTGTGATGCTGGGCAGTTCCTGGCTCAAACAGAAACCAGCCCCTCGCCCAGTGTGTGGGCCTGATCGCCCTGAGCCCACAACAAGGTCACAGGCCCCAGAAAGCCGTAGTCAGAGGCCTCATTTCTGTCATGCCTCAACAGGTGGCTTTCCTACATCCCTGCTCCCCGCGGAGCTTCCTGCAAACAGCAGCGATGGACAGAGGCTCAGTGTGGTCAGACTTGCGGGATCCTGTCCACACTGCCGGGGTAGGCTAAAGTTATAATGCTGAAAAACAGATTACACATGGAGTGCTGGGAAGGGAGGGGCCTTTCAGATCTCTGCCGGCCACCCCATGGGCTATCTTTGCAAGAGGCACCACCCCTGCTGTGCACAGTCACCAGGTTCCACTGAGAGAGGGTCTTGTCAGCACAGGAGAGCAAAACCTTGCGAAAGAGAATGGCTTCCTGGTTGCCGTGTGTCCGAAAGTCCAGCTACAGAGTATGCTTGTTTATGTGAGGGGGCTGTGTGTATGACTGTCACCTTGTGACACTGGGAGTGCAGAAATCCATCACTGTGGGAGAGGGAGAGAACGATATGTAAGCTGGAAACAAACCCAGTGGTTGTGCATGAATGTGTCTGTGATGGTGAAACTATGTCTGAATATGTGGAAGTGGATGCGCATGGGTGCCTCTGCCTGGTTAGTACATAGAAGCATATTATCTGCAGTGTCTGGTAGGTTAACTTGCAAATACTGAAATGAATGCGTGTGTTGTAGGGGATGTGTGTGTGTGTGTGTGTGTGTGTGTCTCTCTCTCTCTCTCTTCTCTCTTGTTTCCTACCAACTGCAATCTAAACCTCAACCTATTCCTCGCATCCCAGCCAGCCCTCCTCCTGTTCTCATTGGCTTGTCAGCTGGTAACCAGGTCTAGGCTCTTAGCTGGCTAAACTCTCTTCCTCCATCCTGTGTGGATGACAAGAGCAGGAACAAGGACTCAAGCCTTCTTTGCGTGAGTGAGGAGAACCAGCAGACATAGCAAGAAGCCCTGCCAAACCCTTTTCCAGCCTACCTTGGACACACCCCTCCCAAACTTCTCAAACGTCGGGTTTCACTGCCACTTGGATTCTGCAGACTGGACTGATCATTTTAATGCAAGGGGCCTGAGTCTGCAAAGAGCTGTGGAAGCCCTTTGGGTCTGATCCTGCAGCCCTTACGGGAGAGCCTTGATCCAGCAAGTAGACTCACTGAAGCCCATGAAACTTATGTGATTGCAGCTTGTAAGGTAGAACAGCTGGATTATGAAAAAAAAAGCTGTTGGCCTGTCCTCCTCCCTCCCCTTGCAAGGACCTTAGAGTCACACAGTGAAGTCCAGAGAAGCCTGTGCTCATAATCACCTGTTGAATCAGGCTTGTGCTATCAGCCCTCGCAGCTCCTTCCTGCTAACCATCCTAAACACACCCATCACAGGAATATCTAGGCTCCACCTGCAAGGAGCAGGTCACCTTCATTCTCCCCCTTTCTGCAATACGGTGTGAGTTCCCCACAGTTCTGGCTGGAGTGGAAGATGGGACTACACTCCATGGTGCATGTATACCCAACCATGCGCCTTTACCATACTAGCATCCATCCAGTCGTCTGCTAAGGCAGTGGCTGGTGACTGGTGGCCAGTGGGTTGCAAGCAGCCTGCTGGGGCTCCGCCTGCAGCCTGTGGACTCCCTGTTGTCCGACTTCCCAATGCCTCTTGCACACTGGGGTACCGGAACCCGGGATTTACCTGCTCCTCCTTACCAGGGCTTTCAGAGCCACAAATCACCTCAGTTGCACTTGGTCCCTGCTCCTCCTCTGCCCTCCCAGAGCTGGGATGCCATGAATCAGCTGTTTGCAACATTCCAGCTCTTGGAGGGTGGGGTACCAGTGGAGCCAGAACATGAATCAGGGGATTTGTGCACTGAGCTGGGAATGTACCCGCTTTTTAGCAGGTTAGTAGGGCAGGGCCTGAGTTGTGTAGTTTTTCTCCAGTCCTTCTCCAGGTGCAGGAGAGCCTGGCCAGACCAGGGCCTAAATCGAAAACTTGGGTCTGCCCATGCTGTTCCTCTGATGTTTTTGTCTCCACCTAAAGCTCTCAGAGCTGAACGTGCAAAAATGGCTTTTGAAGGTGCCTCCTTGTTGTCCCGGTTTGTGGCTGCTGGATGGCGGCAGCTCGGCTTTCTCTTTCAGTGATCTAGAATGATTCATCCCCCCCAGAAAAACAGTCCCCTTCTCTCCCTCTCCCCACTCCACACACTCTTTCCCTTCCTGCCTTTCCTTTCAAGGGACCTGAAATTCTTCTTTGATCCTTACTCTGTTATTTCTGCCCTAGCACCCTCTGCTGCCTCTATGGCAGGACAATGCAAACCAGAGTCAGAGGCAATGCATGCATGTGGCCTGGGTCCTGTGAGCTCCAGAATCCCTTGCTACATTAGAGGGATGCTTAATGGGGCACTGATGTTGGATCTGGATCCAAACAGCAGTAGCACAACTGTGACTGGTCTGTCCCACCCCCTGTAAATTCTGCCCCCTATTTCTGTAGGCCCACCCGTTCTCATGAATGCAGTAGAGACGGGAATCATTTCATGCACGTGGGTGGAGGGAGGCCTCTGTTTCACAGCTACGCCTCACAGCCTCAGTACAGGACATAGTCAGCCCAAAATCCCATATCCAGCTGAAACTTCATGGAAAATCCAGGAAAGCAGCACAACATGTACAGAGAGAAAACTTACCCAGGTTTTAACCACGTGCTCCCTGTGGCCCAACTGCACCAGCCCTGTGCTG
This sequence comes from Carettochelys insculpta, assembly GCF_033958435.1. Classification (NCBI taxonomy): domain Eukaryota; kingdom Metazoa; phylum Chordata; order Testudines; family Carettochelyidae; genus Carettochelys; species Carettochelys insculpta. The sequence continues at coordinate 41,219,687 of NC_134142.1, read as the reverse complement.
GGGGGTATTCAAGTCAGTGCTCATCCCTCTGCATCAGTCCACCCCTAGCAATGGAGCCATCCAGTAGCTTCAAACCCATCCCCGCATTACCCCACCAAGCTGAACTCCCAGTATCACTTGTTCAACCTCATCGTCAAAACAATTCACCTTCCAATGTCACCATCCACCTTCCAATGTCACCATCCTACCCCCTCCCAGCAAAGCTTTCCAAGACTCCCCCAGTGCATTTTCCCCCCAAATCAATTATTGCCATCTCCCTTCCCATCTCATGGGAAGGTGCGGCTGCTGCACCTGTACCTTCTCCAGCCCCAGACAGGCTGGGGACAGGGCTCCAGGAGATGAATGAGAGAGGGGTTCAGATGGACACGAAGCTGCGCTGTTCAGGCTCTTCTCGTTGCTTGGTAAGTCTGCCATAGGGAGAGTGAGAGCGAGAAGAGCCCAGACCAGAGCTCCTCCCACTGCGGCAGCCACCTCCTCCTTTCTCTGCTCCCTGGGGCTACATGGCAGTGCTGCCTGGGGAGAAGTTGGGGGCACCCCATCCCTGCTCCATTTCCTTGCAGCTGACAGGTAGTAGGGACTGTACAGAGCTGCAGCAAACCTGAAAAGGAGCCTTCCTTGGCTCAGCCCCAGGGTTTTGGGCCTGGTTGCCATCCAGCAGCTATCTTGTGATCCTGCAGGTGCATTACATTCACTGTCCTCCCCTCAATCCCTTGTTCTTAAAGTCATTTACAGCAGCTTGCCTGGTTCAAAACAGGTACTCGTTGTGGGGTCTGAGTTGTGTCTTTCTGTAGCATGCAACTGGCTTTGTTAACTACCTCATTCATCCCCATCTTGGTCTGCATATGAGTCCTAGTCAGCTGTTTTGTCCCAGTCACCTCTCTGGAGCTGGGACTGTGCTTCAAATAATCACTCTTTCAAAACAGGAGTCCTCAGCTAATACTGTAGTGAAACAGTCACCTGCTCTCTGCTTAGGGCAGGTGCTCAGCCTGCCTCCTGGAGCTGGGTAGTTCGAGCAGTGTTTACCTCCTGCCTTAAGCCAGGAGCACCGAGCTCTCCTCTGTGAAGTAGGTTGGAATTTAGCCTGTTGTAAGGCCTTAGCTTGCTTCTCCCTTTGCTGGCCCCATTTTCTACACTTCATCTTCAGACTCACTGCAGCCAGAAGGCAGCATTTTCCTACTGGCATCTCCCTTGCTATGAGGAGGAGGCAAGACATACGCTGGTTTCCATCTTTATAGCTCATCTTGCTTTTTTGGGTAAGAGGAGACTTGTCCCACCCATGTCTCCTGCCCAAGACTGCTTAAAAATCAGTGATGGGTTTTGCTCCCAAACACAGCCCTGGAACTGCTTCCTAGGTCTTTGTATGAAAACATCAGACCTTTCCAAGGTCTGCACTATTTGATCAGGATGGGTTGAACCCTAGGCATCACAGTCCTTAAGGGACCTACAGCCCTATCATGCTCTTCTCTGAGTGAACATGGGTGGGATGATGGAGGTGGCTGTACTGAAATGTGCTGCTGTAGTACAGCTGGACAGGAACAGCTTAGGCAGCAACAGGAAAGGTGCCTCTTACATTGTCCCACCAATGTGCCTGTAGTTGCTCTGTTAACACTTTTAATTTCTCAGGTCATGTGACAAAAGGCATTAATTAGCCCTTCTGTTAAAAGGACTAGTCACAAGAGTGAAATGCCTGCAAACTGCATGGAGACTATTTTAAAAATCCATCATAGAGGTTCAAATTAAATGTATACTAAAAATAAAAATCTGAGGACTAAAAAAATGCCACTATGGGTAAACAACAGAGTGAAAGAAATAGTTAGCAACAAAAGGCATCCTTTAGCAACTGGAAGTCAAAGCCTACTGCAGAAAATAAAAAGGAATATAACCTCTAACAAGTGAAAAAGTAGAAGTGGACTGGTTGAAAACAGATCCTAATGAGCAATTTAGTTAATGAGAAAAAAACAGAAGAGCACAACTTCTTAAATGTACCACAGAAGCAGGAAATCTGCCAAACAGTCAGTGGAGCCACTGGATGAGCAAGGTGCTAACGGAGCATTCCAGAAAGACAAGGCTGTTGTGGAGAGACATCACTTGCATCTGTAAGTCTTCATTGCAGTGGACAGGGGAGAGATCCTCGCATACTGCTTTGTAAGTCCCAGCCTGAGATATCAGTAGAGGAGGTTTTGGAACAAACAGATAAATTAAACAGTAATAAGTTACCAGTACTGAACTGTACTCTTGAGTTCTGAAGTTTCAAAACTATAAGCCGTGGGCAGGACCTCTCAAGGAAGTTAAAAGGTAAGAAACAAAAGATAAGAATAAATGGTCAGTTTTCACAGTAGATTGAGGTAAATACTGGTGTTCCCCAAGGATGTTTACTGGGGACTATGCTGTGCAACATATTTATAAATGATCTGGAAAACGGAGGGACTCTTAAACAGTGAGGTGATCAAATTTGCAGCTGATACAAAATTACTTAAGATAGTTAAATCCAAAGCAGACTGCTAAACATTACAAAGGAATATCGCAGTATTAAACTACTGGCCAACAAAATGGCAGATGAAATTAAATGTTGATATATGCAAAGTAATGTACATTGGAGAAAATAATCCCAACTATACATACAAAATAATGTGGTCTAAATTAGCTGATCCCACTCAAGAAAACAATCTTGACATCGTGTTCTTTGAAAACCTCCTCTCAATGGACAGCAGCGGTCAAAAAAACTAACAGAATATTAGGAACTGTAAGGATCTCAGATACCGTTATATAAATACATGCTATGTCCACATCTTCAGTATTGCATACAGTGTTAGTTACCCAAGCTCATAAAAGACATACTGGAATAGGAAGAGGTGCTTAGAAGGTTAATGAAAATGATGAGGGATATAGAACAGTTTCCACATGAGAAGAGATTGCCTAATGGGTTATATAATAGAGGTCTATATACTCATAACTGGGGTAGAGAAATTGAATAGGGAAGTATATTTACCCCTTCATGTAACACAAGAACCAAGGGTCACCCAATGAAATTAAAAAACAGCAGGTTTAACACAACAGGAATTATTGCATTTCTAAACAGGATCAGCTTGTGGAACTTGTTGTCAGAGGATGTTGGGGAGGTAAAAGTATTACTGGGCTCAAAAAAAATTAGATAAATTCATGGGAGCTAGGCTTATAATGGCTATTGGCCAAGATGGTCAGGAGTGCAACCCCATGCCCTGGGTGCCCCTAAGCCGCCACATGCCAGAAGGTGAAACCAGATGGCAGTAGATGGATCATTGTAAATGATCTTGTTTTGTTGTTTCCATCTCCAGTGGCTAGCACTGGTTACTGTCAGAGACTGGCTACTCAGCATTGCTCTGACCCTGTGTGGCCATTCTTCTCAGAACTTATCATCTATCTCACCAAAGTTATTGAGCAGACGAGAAAATCAGTCTTGAGTCACCTCGTCTGGATTCAAAGCAACAAACTAGAAGTGAAAGACTGTCAGCCCATTGCCATACCCCCCAGGTAACCCCAGCGACTGCTGGGAAGTAATTCAGTGGTGATGCTTTACAGGTCATCTTGCCTTCTGCACTCTTCTGTATACAAGGACCGCAGCCAGTCCACATGAATTGTCCTGCATTGTGCTAGATGAAGTAAACCTGAACCTGCACCATCTAATCCTTTTGCATTAACCACTCGAAGTGGTAATTACCATTCCGCCCTTGTCTACGGCGAGGGAAATTAGCCTTGGCTGATTTGCTGCAATGTTGTACTGTCCGAACCAATAATAACTTTGTTGACATTCCAAACATGAAGCAAAATCCATTTGAAAAGCAGCACGAGGACTTGCAGGCACTACGCTTTGGCTGATATTAATTTTCCAGCACCAGGCCGCAGGGAGGGGAAGAGGGGGCCTAGGGGGGAGGTGGGGCAGCCCTGGAAAAGAACAATCCTTCCAAGGAGTAAATGCCAAACAGCCAGCATGCTGCTAAATTGATTTACACGTGTTAAAACGTTTCTGCCTCTGGATTTATCTGACTGCTCTTTGTCTGGCTCTGAAAGAGGCAAACCTAGATCTTGTATCAGACAAGACAGCAGCCGGGGGACCATGAAAAGGTTTGCCCTTGTAGCTAACGTGCCTTGTGAACATAGCTGTGGCTTTGCGTGTTATTTTCTGAGTCTCTTCGCTGCTCAGGAGCTTCAAAGCCTCTCTCCCATGTTTCTCGGGAGCTTTCATGTGGCTGCTGTCCCCCCCCTCAACTTCTGTGTGAGTAGTTGTAGGTCTTTCAGTTTTTTTAACTAGTCAGCAGCAGCTGCCACTCTCCCCAGAATGATGAGCTGTCAACTACAGAGCGACCTGGTTACATGAGCTAGAGAAGCAGAGAGGAATAACCATGTTGGATTTAGCTTCCCAGCTCCTCTGAAACAAAATAAAAATCTTCCAGGGCTGAGGTAATCCTGGTGCTGCTGGGATGCACAGCTCATCTGCCAGGCCGTGTATAATCAAGGTCAAGGCTACAGTTTTTCTCCAGTGCGCTCCGCTTTAGCACATGTACATGTCTGGGGTGTGGGAGGCGAAGGTGTGCATAGGATAATGATAACCCACTTGCGTGCAGTGTGTCTCATATCAGTGCTGGGCTCCATTTTTGATTTGTTTAATGTAAGGTGACTAAGTGGGTCATATGCAGATGTACAAGGAGGCGTGCGCCATACTCTGCATGGCTGTTGGCACAACTTGTGTTGGGCTCCTCTGAGCTGTGCTCCTATCTCATCAGCTTTCACTTCACTGAGGCAAGCGCTGCTGTTCCAAGATAGAATCCCATACAAGGCATTTTATTTAAATAGACAAGTCTGAACAGCGCCCCCTACAGGGAACTACTTATCCCACTCTCCTTAATTCAAACACGCAGAAAGCTGCATGGGGAAAGGGATCTCTAGGCACTTTTACAGCCCAAGAAGTGTCTGTTGCCAGATGCAAATTAATAATTATTAATAATACATTTTTTTGCAGAAAGAGGTCTTTTGTACGGCCCATCTTTATGCTTAAAAGTACTGTGCCCCCAAGTAAACCAGAGTGTTTCATGATATTCCTGTGAAAATAACACCTAGCTCTTCCAAAACACTGTATGAATGTCACTTAATTGTCTCACAACTCCCCCACTGTGGAATGTCAGTCACAATTTTGAAGATGGGGAAACTGAGGCATAGAGCGACACCAGTCCCGCTCCTCAAAGGTAGTTAGACATCAACTGTCTTTGGGATTTAGGCACTTAACCACATTTGTGAGCTTGGTACCTAAATACCTTTGAGAGTGGATTTTAAGTGACTTATCCAAGAGCACTCAATGAGTCAAAGCTCTGGTTAGAGAGCTTGGTTATTCTTGGTTTCCAGTCCCATGCAGTTGTCTTTATAAAGTGTGCTCACTTTGATAATATTTGCACACGGCTACAAAGTTGCTTTACTTTTTCAGGCCCCCCTCTCTTTATAACCATGCCCTGGACAACTGTTCATAGTCTGCCTTTTACTGAGTTCACTTGCAGTGAACAGCCTCCTTTCCAGCACCCTGGAAAAGTGTGTGATTCCCTTACAGTTGAAACACAGCTTCTGGCCTCCTTGCTTGAATATTGTGAACCTCACCCTGGTTTGCCAGTCCAGAGGTACTGCACCCGCCTTCCATATGACATTGAAGAGGCATATTAAGCATGTCTAGTTATATAGTCTTGTTGTCTAGTGATTTGTCTTTCTGGAGGACTCTCATCCACCACTTCTGTCTTGCCATTATGGAGGTAGTTTACCGCTGTAGCTACCTTTACAACAGAAATAGAGCTGACCTCACCAGAGGTTTCTAGCACTGCCTTCTGAAAGGAGATCATGTCCACCAGTGTGAGGAGTTCCTCAAACTTCTCTTTCCCCTTGTCAACCACCTCCTCAGTTGAGGTCAGTGATTCATCAGCCTTGCTGAGACCTACCTGAGCAACATCCCATGGACCCCATCTAAGGCAATGAATCATTTGCCAGAACACCTTTTGAGACCATTCATTCTTCATGGTCTTTCCAAACTCCTCCCAAGCCTGGTCTTTACTTCAGTGACCACCACAGCGGCAGACCACTGGTCTGCAGTGCCTGGTACCTCTCAGCCATATCAGGGGTCAGATTTGCAAGCATTGCTCAGAAGGCCTCTTTCCCTTGATGGCTCCCCTCACCACTGGTGTCCACCATGACATGCAGTGATTGTAAAGTCACAAAAGCGCATCAGGCCCAGTGTGGCAGGGCAAATTTAATTGTGAAACACATTTAATATGTTGGTTCCTTATGTGCCTGGAGTTCTGAGCTCAACATCAATTGAAAGGAAAAAGTTTATTTGGAGGGTAGATGCCCAGCGGAGCTGTCTGCTACGAGACACTCAGCTCCAGAAAGCCACAAGCTCCTGTCAGCTGACTCTGTAATAGTGCCTCTAACTTTAATAAAAGTAAGATGGTAGAGATTGCTAAATGGTGGCTAATAAATAAAATGCCACACAGGGAGCCTGGTAATACAATATTGCTCTTAAAGGAAATATGAAAAATAGTAATCATGGCCATTGTTATTACTATCTTGTCCTTCAGTGTGCCTAAACTATCCATCACACCGATAAGGCTGAAAGAAATACCCAGCATTTAGCAATACAAAATGCATATTTCACAGTGCCGTCCATCAGAGCAAGCATGCAGCTGCCTTTTCCACATCCATTCTGTGCTGGAATCTCTTTCACTTTGCTGCCTCCTATAGCTGTTGGCTAAATCAACAGTACTGAAGCATAGGCACCTTCACTGGAAAATCAGCAGGGAGAGAGTCATCCTTCATTGGAATAAATGGAACCCTGAGTACGGTGGTAACACGGCAATGTGGGCTGGGGATTTTATTTTGAAGTATCCACATATCTAAAATACACTGCAGTAAGCCATATGGGCTGGTTGGGCATCGGGGGGTGGGGGAGGAAGCTTGTTGAATTTAGCCTTGAGTGGGGGAAAGTCCATTGAAAGCAACTTCCCACTGCCAGCTTTGCCCACAATGTTAGCACTCAGTAATACAGTAGTAGAATTTTACTCTGAAGAAATGGTATGTTGCTTAACTTACCATTTTTCACTTATGTTCTCAGAGGATGAGCAATAATAAGTGCAGAATAATATGAATTAGAAACTGGCAAGATGAGTCTTGGTCAGCCACACCAAACCTTTGTCTGGCACCTTTGTTCCCCACAGCATTCTCCTGGCTATGCCCAGGCTACTTTACAGGATTCATGTAAAGGGATTTCCACCCCTTCCCCAAGGAGACTGTTTCTCTGGTTAAGAATAATGCTCCTGGTATTGCACTGACAATCAGTTTTGGTCAGTGTCTTCCCATTACTGCTGGTAAGAGTCCCTCACAAACCTGCCCTCACTCTCAACCAGCTCCTCTTCCTTTGCTGAAGTCACCTAGACATCAGATGCAGAGCGAGGAATTCCTAATTACTTACCCTGGCCCTATCAACAACTAGTGTGGTCTTGGGCTAGGGTGACTAGGTTTTTGACTGGAACACCTGGTCTAAAAGAGGTGCTGATTGCTCCAGTCAGCACCACTGACCAGGCTGTTGACTGTCTTATTAGCAGCACTGTGCAGCAGAGTAAGCAGGCTCCCTGCTAGCCTGTGTGGCGCACAGCTCCTGTGAAGCAGCCTCTGAAGTTTCCATGGGCCAGGAAGCAGTGCCTATGGATGAGGCAATACACAGAGCTGTCTGACCACACCTCCATGGTAGGACCCGAAGAAGACGTGCCAGGAGCTGCTTGAGGTATGCACTGCCCAGCCTCCTTCTGCCCCCCCCAAATACCCATCTCAGCCCTGATCCCCCCACCCTCTGAACCCCTCAGTCCCAGCTTCCTGCACACCAAACCCCTCATCCCCATCCCCAACCTAGAAACTGTACCCTCAGCTGGAGCCCTCACCCCCTCTGACATCCCAACCCACTGTCTCATCTTGGACCCCACCCCTGCACTTTGAACTCATGGTTTATGAGGAGAGGCTGAGGGACTTGATCTTATTTAGTTTGCAAAAGAGAAGAGCAAGGCACAAAAAAGGACCTGGGGATTACCGTGGATGAGAAGTTGGATATGAGTCAACAGTGTGCCCCTGTAGTCAACAAGGCTTATGGCATATTGGGGTGTATTAGGAGAAGCATTTCCAGTAGATCTAGAGTAGTTATTATTTCCCTCTACTCAGCACTGGTGAGGCCACATCTGGACCATTGCGTCCAATTCTGGGACCCCCAGTATAGAAAAGATGTGGAGACATTGGAGAAGGTTTAGTGGAGGGCAATGAAAATGATTAAAGGGTTGGAATACGTGATCTATGAGGAGAGGCTGAGAGATTTGGGCTTATTTAGTTTACAGAAGAGAAGACTGAGGGGGGATTTGATAGCAGCCTTTAACTTCCTGAAAGGGAGCTCTAAAGAGCATGGAGAGAGACTTCTTAATGGTGACTGATGGCAGAAGAAGGAGCAACAGTCTGAAGTTACAGAGGGAGAGTTGTAGGTTGGATATTAGGAAAAACTATTTCACCAGGAGGGTGGTGAAGCACTAGATGTATAATCTGTCTGGGAAAATTTGGGACACTGAAAAGATCCCACAAGACTGGAAACATGGTTACCTTATGAATCTTCCAAAGAAAGGCAACCTGAAGGAATGCAAGAACTGGAGTGGCATCACCTTACTGTCTATTCCAGGAAAAGTGTTCAATAGGATTTTCTTGGAGAGAATGAAGACAGAAATCGATAGCTCAGGGAAGAACAGGTTGGTTTCCAAAGTGAGAGATCATGTACTGACCACATAGCAACTCTCAGAGGCTACACTTACACTACAGAGATCTTTTGAAAGAAGCTCTTCTGGAAGATCTCTTCTGAAAGAGCTTCTTTCGAAAGAGTGCATCCATACACAAAAAAGCGGATCAAAAGAGTGATTTGCTCTTTCAAAAGAGTGTCCACACAGCCCCTATGCTTTTGAAAGAACAGGCCAGGGATCGAAAATGAAGACTGTTCTTTTGAAAAGAAGGGCCCTGCAAAGTGTCTACACACATTTTCTTTAGAAAGAAGCTTTTGAAAGGGGGCGCTCTTCCTGAAACGGGAAAGGAAAAGTGATTTCGAAAGGAGCAACACATTCTTTCCATTTACTTTTGAAAGAGTGCTCTTTGTGTGTAGACGCTGCATGGGTTCTTTTGAAAGAACCCCCTTCTTTTGAAAAATCTTTCGAAAGAACTTGCTAGTGTAGATGCAGCCAGAATGATCATAGGACAGTCTCTTGAGTGGAACTTCACCCGTACATAACTTTCATAGACTTTGAAAAAGCCTTTGATGATGTTGATAGAGACACTTTGTGGAAACTGCTGCAACACCATGGCATCCCGTCCAAAATTATTAACTTGATTCGTTCAGCCTATGAACCATCGACATGCTAAGTTGTTCACAGTGGTGTCCTGACAGAATCCTTCAGCATACTGTTGGGAGTTCAAAAATGGTGCCTATTGTCACCTTTCCTGTTCTTGATCACAGTGGTCTGGATTACGAACAGGACATCAGATGGCCATCAATGAGGCATTCAGTGGACACTTTTCAAACAGATAGAGGACATTGATTTTGCTGATGATGTTGTCCTTCTTTCCCACCAATATGAAAACATGAAAGAAAAGGTCACAACGTTAGATGAAATTGCCTCAGTGACAGTACTGAGCATTAACAAGGGAAAGACCAAGACAACGGGTATCAACCAGTCCAATGACACCACCATCACACTGGGAAGGGAGTACCTGGAAAATATGGAGTAGTTTACCAACTTGGGGAGTATTATGGGTATAGATGGAGGAACAGATGCCAGGATCGAGAGAGCAACAGCTGCTTTCAAGACTCTCCATCCTATATGGAGTTCACAAATAGCATCTGCAAAGATGAAACTACAGATCTTCAACACAAATGTGAAGAGTGTGCTCTTGTATGGATGTGAAACCTGGTGTACTAAAAGAGGAAGACCTTGGACAATGTGAAGGTGGTCTACTGAGATTAAAGGACAACAACTGGGGTATTTCTGGAGCCAGCCAGAAGTTTTGTCCCAAGACAGTGAAGTGGAAGAAGCTTGTAGATGACATCTGCTCCACACAGAGTACCAGGGTTAAGCAGTAGTAGTAGATCCTGCTTCAGGCTGGGGGCTGGACTAGATGACCTCCTAAAGTCCTTTCCAGCCCTAGGATTCTAGGATTTGTCCCCATCCCAGAGCCTATACCTCAAAGCTAGATCTCTCACCTTCTTCTCCACCCCCACCCTCTGAGCCAACCTGGTGAAAATGAGTGAGGGTCGGTGGGGACAGTGAGAGACAGAAGGAAGAGGGAAGGAGTGTGCGGTGGCTGGGCCTCAAAGAAGGAGCAGGACATGGGCGAGGCCTTGGAAGTAGGATGTGCAGTGTTTTGTGAGTACAAATTTGACAACCCATACTTTGGGTGTGCTCCTCAACCTTGCTTCCTCAGCTTCACTCTCTGTAAAAGGGGATAAAGTAATTTATTACTATCATGACCTACCTTGGCTGATGTGAGAGTTTATTGTTTTATGTGTGCAAAGCAGATGGTAGATCACACTTGCTGAATATTATTGTTGACATTTACCCACTTCAGACATTTAAGAGGCCACAGACCCTGAAACTCAAGCATCCAAATGAAATATTGTTAAACATGAGAGACAAATCACATTCAAGCACTGGCATGCTGAGTGAAGGCTGCCACTCGGGTTTTAACTCAGCCTCATTATGCAGGCACTGCAGCTAGACTGGTTGTCTACCCAAGGACCTCACAACACTAGTCCATATTACATATCCCAGATGGTTGCTTACAAATAAATTGTGCAGAGGCTGATGAAGATACTGCAACGTGTCTCTCTGCCTCTCCCTCTAAGGTTGTGTCTACACCTGTATTCCGCTTTTGAAAGAGGCATGCAAAATGAGGTGCATATTTACATATCTGGTGCCTCATTTGCATATTCTTTCGAAAGAAGAAAACCAATGTAGATGCAGCTCTTTCAAAAGTAAACCCCCTCTTTGAAAGAACCCTTCTTCCCATAAGAAAGGGAAGAAGAGTTCTTTTGAAGAGGGGGCTTACTTTTGAAAGAGCTGTGTCTACACTGCTTTGCTTTTGAAAGAATATGCAAATGAGGCTCCAGATATGTAAATCTGCACTCCATTTGCATTTTCAATTTCCCTCATTTGCATGCCTCTTTTGAAAGAGGAATACAAGTGTAGACACAGCCTAAGGCCCTGGCTACATTAGCCCCCTCCTTTCGGAAGGGGCAGGGTAATGACCCACTTTGGCAAATGCTAATGAGGCACTGTCATGAATATGCAGCCCCTCATTAGCATAATGACAGTCACGCGCATTTTGAAAGTGGTACTTTTGAAACACATGCCACCCATGTAGAAAGGGGCCTTTCAGAAAGACTCCCGGACTTTGAAAGCCCCTTCTTCCAATTTCAGAAGGCCCCTGTCTACACAGGCAGTGTGCATTTCAAAAACGGCACTTTCGAAATGCATGTGGCCACCATTGTGCTAATGAGATGCTGCATATTCATAACAGTGCCTCATTAGCATCTGCCAAAGTGGCTCATTACCATGCCCCTTCCAAAAGGAGGGGGACTCGTGTAACTGCGGCCTAACAGATCAGTCTCCTTGGTCTAATCACTGTGCACTATACACCTGCCCGTATACCCTGACATTAGTCTAGGGTAGTCCTGGGGTAGTCTAAGGAGGAGTAGAGGTGCTAACTGGGAGGGTGACAAGAACTGGTATGGGTCTGTCATAGTCGTAAAATACATATTTTGTTAGTGACATATAAACTGCTGAAGTGACAGCCCAGGGCAAACTCCTTCATTGTTTTGTCTCATCATTCACTGCCCAGAGCTATGGCATTGTGTCAAGCCAAAATTATTTTGAGGAATGTTTTATTGATCCTTGTGATGAAGGGTTCAGCCCACCCCAACCCTAAGGTGTTAAGGTGGCCCAAAAGAGGCCAAATTAAACTTCATGGCTGCACCTGGAGGTAGGCACAGGGCTGTATAAATTACTAACTGCTGCTGATGCCCAGCAGGGAGAGACGCTGGTTAAGGAATACTGTATAAAGAGAGGAAGTATATAGTAGCAGAGGGTTGTAAGGGGAGGATCTGCAGTCAACTTGCTAGGCATGGGGTGAGGGTGGAGCAGGAAAATTAATCCTAGTCCTAACCCTAGCCCAAGGTCAAGCACAGATGAATTGTGAGGAAAGACTCTGAAGGGGAAGCCCAGAGAAAGAGCAGCAAGGAGGGAGACCTGCACACCATGGCTGCTGTTTATGAGGTCCCTGGGCTGGAACCCCATGGAGAGGGACGGCCTGGGTTCCTCTGCTAGTCACTGGGAAGTGGCACGGGACTGTTGGACATTTGATACTTTGATACCTCAGAAGGGGAGACCATGTGGTGACCCATTTAGAGTTGTGAACTGTGACCTACAGGAAGAGGGAGACCATCACAGAAAGGGAGTGATGCTGGCAGAGTGTGTCATAGGGGAAGAAAACTGCTGGGCCACACCTAGTTAAGAGATGATGTTCTTGTGGTGAGTGGAAACCCTGCAAAATTAGGATACCCTCATCTAAATCCAAATCCCAGAGGAATGAACAGCCATGCCACTAAAATCATCACCGCCACTGCTGTGAAATGGTCCCTCTCTGGCTGTCTCAGCAGGAAGATCAGGTACTGAGTGGAGTCTGAATTCCCTTCTTATACCAAGAGAAAGATCCTTTCAGGGAGGACAGAGATTCCTGGGCCATTCCAAGGCATAAATAACCAACTCGCTTTGACTTCCAAATTCATGCACTAGTGCAGGTGGGTACAAGTGTGTATGTATGTGTGCTCCTGCTGCTCAGTCTCTCTTAGCCATTTGTGTAAACAGGATGGATGTCTGTCAGCCTCCCAGGCATGTATCTGGCACCCTTCACCAGCAGGAAACATGGACAAAAATGAATAGTGAGACAAAGTTTGAGAATATCACAGAAAAACTGGGCCAGGACATCTCCCCACAATCCTCCCAGCCCCCCTTTCAGCTGCCATAAACTGTAGTAGGAAAGGAGAGGCAAATATTTAATTTCTAGACCTGATTGGAGCTTTGGCAAGAAGTTCCGAGAAGAAGAGCTGAGTGTTAGCTGCTCTAGGGACATTTTGTCAACAAAACATGATAAATCAACTTGTCGATATTAAATCATCTCATCCCAGGTCTGAGCAGAGATCTTCCCTGTGGGACATCAGAGAATGTTGACTGCTAGCCACTCATCAATTGAACAAATACGGACAACTGTACAAAGGCTTGATACTAGTGGCTAGTGACCGCCATCCGCTCCCACTGATCCGGCCTCATTTGGGTAAGGTGAATGGTCATCTGGCAGCTGAGAACTTCCAGCTCATTTCACAAAGCCTCCCCCAGTGCCACCAGTCACTTGGCCCTCATCTCAGCTGGCTCCCCAGGACTACAGCCTGTCCCTCTGAGATGGTGATAGCGAACTGCAAAGACAATTACCTCGCTGGCAAGTTAAATTAGCGCTGTTGTGTTCTCTCTTTCTTTTTCTCTCCGTCTCTCACACTGAAGTACTTACCTGAAATTAGCAGCGGTCGGCGCTTGCAGAGGTGAATACGATTGTGATTATGAATGCAATTCTTGTTTGTCTTTCAGTGCCGAAATCCTGTCAGCGAGGAGAAGTGATAATAACATGCTATTAAGTTCTTTCTGGATAATATAATTCAGGAGTCAGGAGGCAGTTTGGTCATTTATGCCTATGTAAAGCTTAGAATAATTTTTCAGTGTCATTATCTTCTTCCTCAAAGAGACCATTCCAAATATCAAATATACAGACCCTTCTCTCCACTACCTCACATTGCTTTCATGTGGTCCTCCCATTCTTTATGCTTGTAGGCTCTGAATTTTCAGGAATTTAATTTTTCTTTCTAGTTGTTCACTGCTCTTTCCCCTACCTCCAGGTTTCTCCCTCCCTTTCCCTGTAGAGGGCATTTTGGAACTTAATATTTATTTAGCATCTGGAAATTGAGACCAGCTCCTCACAGATGCCAAGTGCCTGGGAAATGGCTGGCTGTGATATCAGGGGAGGTGGTTCACATCTCGTAGCTGGCCAAGTGCAGTACATTCTTCCACGCCCACCAGAAAATGGCCAGGCCTTCGCTAGTTAACAGTAGGCATATTCCTTCCCACCCCCTTGTGTCATTGGGTAAATATCTAAATATACTTGTAGTGAGGTGTTGTGGCCTTCCCCTGCCCCAGAAGCAGAGGAAAACACCCAGAGGCTTTGGTCAGGGAGCCAGAGTACCCTTGCCCTGACCCCCAGAGACTAACACACAAGGGAGGAAGTGCCAGAGGCAGGGTATGGAGCTTATTAAAAGGGCGGCCTCTGAACTGAACAGAGGGCCCTTGCAGGAGCCAAATACCCCATGCCAAGCTGATAGACTCATGAACTGCCCCCCCGATCTGACCCCAGAGGCACCTCCAGGCCTGCTGCTTGCCCGCTACCCAGAGGTCCCCCATCTACCCGCACCCCTGACTGGCTGTGGGCTCACTACCCAGAAGGTCCTGACCTGCCTGAGCCTACAGACCTGCCGGCTGCCAGCTACTCAGAAGACATGGACCTGCTCGACCTCCTGGACAACCCTGCTTGGCACCCCACGCCGATGGAGGGAGAGGTAGGAAGTAGCCTGGGGGATGCGCTACCAGAGAAAATGTCAGCTTGTTGTGACTTGGATAGCCACCGACCAGGAGCTGCCATTAGGGCCCTGGGCTGGGGTGCAGTGGAGTGAGTGGGCCTGGGCACCCCTCCCCTTTTCCAAGGAGTGGCGGCCTTCCACCTCTCCAGACTTGTGTGTGTGGTTACTGTGCTGCCCTGCTCCAGGACAAGCTATTTGCTTTGTCTTTGCCTGCTCAGCCCCATTAAAAGGAACTGAGCCTTATACTGACTGCTGCCCCATTCTGCCCTGGGGCGAGCAACTTATATTGTTTGCCTACTCAGCCCTGCTGCAAAGAGCTGAGCTGTGTTCCACCTGCTGCCCTGCCCCGGGCCAGATGCTTACACTGTTAGTGTACTCAGCCCTGCTGGAAGGAGCTGAGACCCTATGCAGATGGCTACCACGCCCTGACCCAGGTGGGCCACTTATTAAGAGTTTGTTGGGGCCCAGCCTGCTAAAGTGTCTGAATCCTGCAGTGACTGCCACCCTCCTGCTTTAGGCAGGGGGCTGGACTAGGTGACCTCCTGAGGTCCCTTCCAGCCCTCGGATTCTATGATGGTAGAGGGTTGTTGTGGCCTTCCCCTCACCCCAGAGAGAGTGAACGCCGAATGCACACCTCCGCAGCACAGTGCAGTATTTAGCAACATCCCTCTTCTGTCATTGATCAGGAGCAGATCTGCAAAGGTTCTAGGGGCTTAGTGGGTTAATAGAATCACTGCTCAGTTCTGGAGAGAGGGAGATGGAAGTCAGATCCAGTGAGATCACACATGCAATGAATTTAGTTGCTTCAGCCTAGCCTCAAGAAACATTTATCCTTATTACCAAATTACCATGAAACTCAACTCAGAGGGGGAGGCTGTGCTCTGTCTGGCCCAGGTCAGGATTGCCAGAGCTGTGTGAGGCTCAGACCTGGAACAGCAGTGGGAGTTTCAGGTCAGAGGTGAAGAGCATTAGTAGAGCTGTTCAGGGAGCTTTCACAGTGTCTGTCTGCTCTATAATTGATTGTAGTCAGCAGTATTGAACCCTTGATTTCATGTGCCCCAAACACACCTATAGCATGTAATGTCTCTCCTGTCGCAAGGAGGGGGCAGACTTCTGGAGGCACCGACCTCCCTTCTGCCCCTGCAGTGCATCTGACTGACCCATGCGTTTGAGTGAGTTTGACATTCACGCTCCATCCGGGGCCAAGCAAGAGCACCATTTTGGGAGGGCAGGGATGGCAGAACAGTGCCTACTGGGATGCTGTCTGCTCCTCTTCCCATTTTCCTGACTATCAGGGTGTGAGGGGGAAGTACACAGCTTGGATGCATGCCTTGCTCTCGCCCCTGGCTGGTGAGGAGAGGGGACAGAGGGGTAATTCACGCACTCTGCATACTTTCCCCTTGCTCCCTGATAGGGGACTGAGAGGAAGAGCAAGCAGCATCCTGATACGTACAGTGGCTGCCCCCTCTCCCAAAATGTTGCCCTTGTAGTCCAGTAAAATTCAATCCAACTCTCTTTCTGCATTGGTATCTCACCCAGAGCCCTGATGGGTAACTCGACTGACCTCTGCTGGCAGCGTACTTTCCCCAAACGCAGAGCAGAAGCAGATCTCACAGTCTGGCAGCAGAGAAACTTGCCCAGGTCCAGCACAGCCTAGCCAAGCACAAGGAACTGAGCAACTTGAGTTGTGGAACTGTGGACCCATTCCTGGCTACAAGCATCACCAGGGTCATCTGGAGGTAGGGGTGGGGCTGCGGCTTGGGACAACGCCACACCAGCGCCCAGGCATGGAGTCTGGGGCAACGTTCTGTCCAGAGTCCCAGGCCCTGCTCTGCCCCTCCCTAACAATAGGGCCGGGGGTTGCGTATGGCAGCAATAGCGGCAGCAGGGGGTCGTCTCTCTCATCCAACTCACCCTGCAGGCAATGGCAGTGGCAGCCTGCTCTGCTCAGCTGCCCCTTCCAGCTAACAGCAGAGAAGCTAGGCCCAGCAGGCGGGGAGGGTGGTGGAGCAGAATGGGCTGCTGCTTCCACTGCCATATGGTAAGTGCCGGGGGGAAGGCAACATCCTGCTGCTGCAGGAGCCACCGCCATGTGCAACCCCTGGCCACAGCCTCAGGTAATTCTCCCGCCTCCTGTCCATAGGATGGCTGGAGTGGCTGCTGTGAGGGCCCCCAAAAGAAGAAGGCCTGGGCTAGGCCCATCAACAGGGGCAAAAGAGGCAGTTGCCCTTGGGCCTGGTGTTTCAAAGGGGTCTGGAGAGCCAGGCTCCTTGGAAATGCCGCAGCAGTGCTGCTCTGGCTGCCCATGGCTTTGAGGGAGTGGGGGTGGGCCAAGCACCATGGTCCAGGCGGTGCTGAGAGCTCACTGCCCTGGGCCCTGCCCCTTCTGGGCCCACCTTGCCCCGGAGCCCCAATGGCTGTCAGTGCCACTGGCCTGGGGCAGCCACCCGATCTCATACTATGGATGGGATGGCTGTGGCCATCTCAAGAACACCTCTTGCATGGGCAATATGGAGGTCCTTTTCTCAGAGGTGCCTTCAGTTTCTGATGCTCCTAAGTACAGGGCATGTGCTCCCCCCTCAGGCCCCCCATGTCAAGTCCAGGAGCTGTCACCGTGTATGGTTTCCTGGAGAGAGCCCTCATTCTTCCCGATACAAGGTTTGTTTCAGCTGCATAGGAGACTTCCTTGGATCAACATACCACTAATTTTCTCCACCTCAGATGGGAATTGTTTGTTTTGCCTGAAGGCTGTAGTGCGCTCCCTGCCTCTCCCCGTCCTCTCACTGCCTAATCAGCACACAGGGCTTCTTCTCCAGGATTGCTCTGTGCTGTCCCTGAATCACAAGGAGTCTTGTGTTGAAAAAGCTCTAGTTTAGATTGCACCATGAGTTTGCCAAGCAGGAAAACATATGTAAACTTGACTCTATCAAACTAGGTCTGAATAGAGGCGAGGAATGGCTAGCCGAGTGCAAAAAGTAATTCCCCCATCTCAGTGTTCTCACTTTCTTATCAACTGTTGGGAATGGGCCACATCCACCCTAACTGAACTGGCCTCATTAACAGTGCTCCTCTGCAAGTTATGTAACACTCCCATCTTTGAGTGTGTATCTCTGGCTAGCTGAATTTTTCACTTTATGCATCTGATGAAGTGGGCTCTAGCCCACAAAAGCTTGTGCCCAAATACATTTGTTAATCTTTAAGGTGCCACAGGACTCCTTGTTGTTTTTGCTGAACCAGACCAACACAGCTACCTCTCTGAAAACAGGGCAACACGCTTCCTTGTGCCAGGTACCGGCTGTAATATGCTGACTTGTATGGATGTGCCCCCAGCTGAAAAATAGGAGTTGTGGACACTGTTGCTATCTTTTAAAGATACACAACTAAGCAGGTCTGGAGATGTATCGGTTCCCTCTCTGGCTTTTGTACACAGGACTCAATACCTCCTACTGGACCCAAGGAATACTTATTACAATCATCTCTCCCAGCTTGGCCTCTGTTGGGCTCTTGTTAACTGGCTAATTTCTCATACGCATTATAGCAGCTGTGACTCTTGAAAGAGGCCAGGGTAGTGGCCTTGCAGTCTCATTCAGGTCATGTGTTCCATAGATACAGACTGGCATGGAAAGAGCTCCAGGCACATGTGCAAGATACAGAGTCCAATAGCGAATGGGTTCCCATTTCTGAAAGTGTTTCTCCCCACACAGCAGACTGGGTGCTTCGTTCTCAGAACCAAAGATCGTGAGCTCGCTGTTCTGGCAGGCAGTATACCAGCCAATGTGACTGCATGGATCATGGTCATGGACTGCTAAAATACTCCCTTCTCGGGGCGGAGACAGAGGAGCCATGTGAAATGCATTAGTAGCAGCAGCCGCTGGCTTGTTCTGGATGGGTTCTTGCTCCATCTCTCTGGGCACAGCCTCTCCACATGAGTTATATTCTGAGCTTGATGCATCATTATGTTCTTTGCTCACGCTTTTGTCGAGTGGGTGCTTCAGCGTATGCAGTTAATGGGTATTTTCGCCCTGAAATAGCCCCCAGGAAAGAAAGCACAGAGGCTCCTTAACAGATGCAACTTCAACACCAGCCTACACTACAGGCATGAAAACAGACAGATGTCTCTGAGTGAATGCAGCAAAAATTACCATCCAGAACGGGGGCTGGTAAACAATCAGACTGCTCTTCTGCATGCAGAGGGCACAACTGAAGAGGAGACTTTTATTTCATTAAGTTAATTGGCAACAGTCTCTGAATTGCCAGACATGGCCTTAACTTTGCCTCTGGGTCCTGGAAAATGCGCTGTGCCATGTCTAGAAATATGATGGCAAAGGCATAAAACTCCTTTTGTTTCCTGCATGCTGTCTCCATCACTGCTTTGAAGCCGACGTAAGGGGAAATGTTCTTCCTTTTGCCCCTTCTTCTTCCGGGGGGGGATGCAGGATTTCTCCCCGCTGAGGAGAGAAATTTTGCAGGATGCAAATGAGATTCAGACCCCCTGTGTAGTGTGGCAGGAGTTGACAGCTTGTGAAGGAGCTGATTGAGCTCCAAGTGCCAGCTAAACTGAAGGAAGAAGGCTAGGGTTGCCAACCTTCCTGATCAGATGGACTGGATGCCATTTATGGGAATGGTGTCCAGTTGAGAAAGTTGGCAGCCCTAGAGGAGCCAGGATGTTAGCACACGTGGTCTCCTTTTCATAGGGGGTGTATTATAATCTGTACAGACTGCAGACCCTTTGCCTATCAGTGCCTGGAAGGTGCAGGCATGTGAGTATAGTGTAGTGCTTCTCAACCTGTTTACCACTGTGGGCCACACATGCAGCTCTCTGTGTTATGTGGGCCACATCCACACAATATAAACACAATCTGTATGGCCCTGAGGATGTCACATGGGCTGCAGTTGTATGCTGATTGGACCACAAACGGGCTATGGGTTGGGAGCCACAGTGATATGGCCTCATTGTCACGTGTGGAATGACACAGTAGCATATAGGGTGAGGTCTCTTTGGGCTTGAGGCTGTGACTCTATTTACGTGGTAGATGTGGCTTTCTGCACCTGCGTGATGTCACCCTACCTGCATTGGAGTGTGCCCTCACTTGAACAGGGGCTTAGGCTGATTGCACAAGGGCTGCAGGTGCAGTGACTCGCAGCTGATGCTAGCTGTGCTAAGGTCAGACCTGTATGGCGCTGGCTGCTGAAGATGTGCACAGTGGCAAACTGAAATCTGCTACAAGGGAGAAAAGAGTAGCAGGAAAACAGGAGTGGACTTTCCAAGGGCTCTGTCTGTGGAGCACCCGTAGTTGAAATGCACAAGGCTCAGCTGCCTGCTCAGAGTGCAACTCACCTGGTCTGGCCAGTCCAAGCCCATGGCTACCTCCATGCTGCATGCCTGCTTTCCCCATGCACAGGCAGCCCACAAAGCCCAGTTTCTCTCCCTCTCATTCCACTTACCATAGACCTTCTGAGCCCCCTGTAGCAGCAACCCCAGCCTAGATCCCCTCTTTTCCACAGCCCCCCCAGCCTGACTCCCCTTGCTCCCTTCACATGTGGCCAGTCAATCCATCCCTGCTTCAGGCTCACTGGGTTGTGAAGTCGTAATTCCATGATGCTCTGCGATTCTCTAGCACCTTCTGGGCAAGGATCTGAAAGCCCTTAGCAAACAGGAAATGAAGTTAGTCTCTTATCAATCCCTGACAGTTGGGAAGCATTATTCTCCCCATTATACAGATAGGGAAACTGAGGCACAGAATAGGTGAATGAAGGACTGAGTCTACAGCAAGGCCGGGAGTGAAGGCCAGTCTTCCTCTTCCCTAGTTCTGTGGTTTCATCCCTAGGCAATACTTTCTCCTTTTCTGCCCTAACTTTATGAAGCTGATCTGGTTGAATCACCTACCATGGTAGGTGGGGAGGAGGAGTCTGGCCCTTCCACCAGCAGCCTGGACTCAGTTGGGCAGCAGAGTGGTTGGGCAGGATAAGGGCCTATCTGGTATGTGTTAGCTCTTAGCCTAAGCTGGGGATTCAAAGTTAACCTGTTGCTGTGTCTGTGATATATAAGAGGTTTATAATCTGGTCTAGAACAAGAAGTAGTCCTGTGGCACCTTATAGACTAACAGGTATTTTGGATCCTAAGCTTTCCTGGGCAAAGACCCTCTTTCTTGCGCATCTGACGAAGTGGGTCTTTGCCCACGAAAGCTTAGGCTCCAAAATATCTGTTAGTCTGTAAGGTGCCACAGGACTTCTTGTTGTTCTCGAAGATACAGACCAACACAGCTACCTCTCTGAATCTGGTCTAGGTGACTTCGGAAATTAAGATTTCTGGGTCTCCAACAATGGCACAGCTGAGAACTGTCACAGTGTGGGACAGATAGCTAGGCCTGGAATAGCAGATCAGAACTGAGCTGCATCAGCTGAGCAGTGTAGGGAGCCTATGACAGGAATGGCTTTGGATGAGGCAGGTCAAATCTGCAGCAGCCCCGTACTTGATAAGACTGTTCCCTAGGGTTTTCTAAGAAGTGACCTATGTGCTTTATTGTTCCCATTTGGAACTGGAAGGGACCTCAAGAAGTCATTGAGTCCAGTCCCCTGCACTCACAGCAGGACCTATCACCATCCCTGGCCGATTTTTAAAAAATCTGACCTGTCCCAGACGCGCCAAAGGCCTCCTAAAGGCTTGAGCTCATAACTGTGGGTTTATCAGACCAATGTACTAACCACTGAGCTATTCTCTTCCTAAGTGCAGAAGGCCTATTATGTTAACCTATCAGGCCAGTAGCAAGAACAATTCTGTCTACTCAAGCCGCTAGGGCTAACTATTACAGCTGCTCACATACCACCCACAGTCTGAGCATGCATGATGCAGTTCATGTGCAGGGCTTTTCTTCCAGCCCTCTGCTGATTTAGTTTGTCTGACCTTTGTTTTAAAACCCTCTTTCACAGTGGAAATAAGTAAATCCACCCTCATCTCCTGCTCACTGCATCGGCAGCCAATGAAATGGCAGAAGCCAGAGAGACTTCCCAGTGTGTGGGTGCCAGAAGATTGTCAGTCCCTGCATGACTATGGGCCTTTTGGTTGATGGGATTATTCATTGAGAAAATGAGGAGACAATCTTCAGAGGAACAGACTAGGAGGAGGTGGCGGAGTTAATCTCACCGCTCAAGGACGGCCATTGTGCAGGGAGACACTAGACAAGAGGCCTCAGAAACAACAGTCTGCATGAGGGAGAGATGACAAAATCAGACAGACAAAGAGAAAAGTCAAGGGCTCTTTCCTTCCTGTGAGTGACAGGAGGGGATCACTGTGGCCCAGCAGCTAAGACTTGTAATTCACCACCCCAAGAGACCACTTCAGGTTCTCTGCCAGGAAATACATGGCATCGTGTTTGTAGCTAGGACAAATGCAGAGTGCAGTGCAGCTGTTAATGTCTATGCATCCCTGCTGCCCCCTACTGGATAGCACCAGAATTGCTTGGTCATGTGTCACGTGCCCCATATGGTTAAGATATTTGCTTTAGCTGGAATGGTAAAGGAGTGTCTTCTCCTAAAAAAGAGAATTTAAGCTCTTGTCTGCCGTATGAAGGCAATGCTGAGTGACTACTGTATGATATACAGAGATCGCTATCAACTCTTGGGTAGACAAATTTCATTATGCCAAAGAGGCCAACCTGGGTTTTACATCAGACTCATTGCATTCTGGGACAGAAGGGTGTGTCTTCAGGCTAGCTATGTCCCATTAAACTTGTTAGTTTTTTACCTTCATATTGAATCTTAAGACATTAATTTAAGGCTTCCAGTAACCCAAGGGACACTTCCATGTAGCTCCTTCTATTGCAAGTGCTTGGAGCTTTGTGGATGAAAAACATACAAAATTTTCAATGACTGTGCCTGAAATACAGAACAAATAACCACTGGGGCAAGAACAGTGGCAATAAATATATGGCTGTTCACCTCGTTATGAGAGGCATCTGCAGGTGGTGCGATTACAAATAACCTCACAAGTTATTTTTCCTAGCTTGTGAGCAAATGTTCAGTCCGGGGATGGCATGCTGTGTGTTGTTAGTATGGGGTAGGCAGGGCTATGCATAGGAAGGGAGCTGTGTGAGCAGCAGTAGAGGCTGTGCTCTACCAGTGTTCTCGCTAATGTTCTCCCTGCCTGGGATGTGCACCACCATGGAAACGTGGCCAGCTGTGGGCACTCTGCTAATCAGCTGGGCAGCACCTGAATCTCTTCTGGGTGGCTGCCCAAGCACTCTGCTTACAGGGAGCACCGAGTCCATACCAGAGGAAGAAATGCCAGCCATTGGGCTGAGAAGAAACCTGAGGTAGGACATTTGAACACCTCTGTTCTGGTACTGCTTTCTGTGTGCACATATAACAGGTTACACTCAGAGTAAGCCCAGCTGGCAAATCCCTATTTCTTCGCTGTGGGGAAGCTGGCCTGTAGGCCCTGCCTTTCTGCTGACACAGAGGCTGAGGGGCAACACCAGTATCAGAGAGGGCCTCTGGTGTTGGAAGGAGCAATGTTAATATGTACTACAATTTTGAAACACTCTCTTAAACATGGGAACTTCCAGACTAGATCAGACCAGTGGCCTATCTAGGTCAGTGTCTCCTCTCTAAGAGGGGCCAGTACCAGAGTTTCAGAGGAAGGCACAAGAACTCGAGTGGAGTTGAATTTAAGGGAAATTTCTTCCCACCTCATCAGTGCTTGGCATTAAGCCTTGAAACATGTCTCTTCTGAGTTTTTAAAAAAATCCTTATGTAATAGTAGCTGCTCTCATTCCTATGTATATAGCACCTTATAGACTAACAGATATTTTGGAGCATAAGCTTTTGTGGGCAAAGACCCTCTTCGTCAGTCTGTCATGTCGGTTAGTCTATAAGGTGCCACAGGACTTCTTGTTGTTTTTGAAGGCACAGACTAACTGGGCTACATCTCTGATATGTATATAGTGCTTTACAAATACTGAAATATTGTTACAGGGCAAGCAGGGCCTTTATGACCTTCTCAAGCCCCTCGGTAGCTGGTTTTCCTCTGGATATAGGGGTGCCTGCTGGGAAGCTGGATATAAAACATGTCCTACCATCAACAGGGATGATACATCCTGGTGAGTGCAGCAGCTGGCTGAGGTAATTCTCCAGTGACCTGGGATTGTGGCCAGGGCTTGCATGGATCTCTATGGAGAGGGAGCTGGGAAGGGAGGCTGTAAAGAGGTTGGCTAAAAGGCTGAGAGAGAGGCACAAGTGGTGGGAAGTAGTACTGGAAATCACTGTTAGGCAGGTTGGCACTGAAGGTAGGTGGTGACCCATTAACAGAGTTCCATGGTCCAGGCCTGGAGGGAAGGGAGGCCTTGGGTTACCTTAGAAGGCTGCTTTGTGGTGGGTTTTTGTGACTAAGGAGTTGGTTACCTTGGGAGCCCCTGAGAGATAGGGCAAAGAACCACGTTGAGATCTCTTGAACCAAGGAATGAAGGAGTTTCCTAAACTGCCCACTATGAATAATGAATCTGTGGGAGCACCTGCAAGCAAAGGAGAGGGACTTGGCTCAAAGACGCTCAAAGGGCTTGTTTTGGACTCTGCTGTGGGAGAACACCTGCTCTGGTTGGAAGAGAAATTGCCCAGACTCAGATACAGCCACAAGCAGCTGACAAAGTAAGCCCGACAAGCATAGGTGTTGATTTCCTCTCTAGCCGGAGGGTGTTTGACCCATCCTCCTTGCCGCAGGCTCTGCTCCTACTCCCCTTCCTAAGTCCCTGCCCTGCCTCTTCTCATTCGTGCTCTGTCTCCACCCCAATTCACTTCCATCCTGCAAACCCACACCCCACCTCTTTGTCCCCACCCAGCCTCCTTCCTCAAGCTTGCCTCGTCCCCCTTCCTCCCCCTCCCTTCCACAGCTTCCTCAATGCAATGGTTAGCTGTTTGTGACACTCCAGAAGCTCTGGGAGGGATGGGGAGGAGTTGGTCAGCAGGCCCAAAAGTAAGCAAGAGGTGCAAAGCAGAGGGGGGCCCGGGGGCAGTTTGGCTGCTGGTGGCGGGTGGGTGCTGAGCGCCTATTAATTTTTTCCCAGTGGGTGCTACATCCCCAGAGTACCCACAGAGTCAGTGCTTAAGCTAACAATTATCTCCAACTTTCCACCAGTGGATTGGATCAGTGTCACTACCCCAACTCACGGATAGGGAAACTGAGGCACGAAGCATTTACCTGTCCCATCACAAGTTCACTCTGCACGTTAGTGACAAGGGGAGAATATAACTGGGAGTTCTGAGCTTCTGGTCCCATGTGGAGTGCACTAAATCAACTGCCCTTTCTCTGAGGGAATGCTCTTCCTCCACCCTGTCCCCACATTCCTGCAGCAAATTCTGAGAGAATCCAAGGCTTATGTTACTCTAACAAACAGGAGAACTCTTGGGAAACCCCAGAAGGCTGATGTTTAGCTAGGCCACGCCTGTGTCATGTAAGCTTTGGCTAAGCCGCAAGAGTGATAGAATGCGTGAAAGCACTCAGCTACTACACCGGTGAGCATGGCATAAGAGCCCAGGGACTGGCCATGGCAGCCTTCCCCAGTGAAGCATTGTTGATTGTCTAACACGTGATGGTTGCTGGAACCTCAGCATTCCATTCTGACACCCTTCGAACCGAAGTCACACCCTTAACACCCTCACTTTCTTGTTACGATGAATGTTGTACCGGTGAAAGGGGCTGTCATGACAACACTGGGCACTGCCCATTTCTGACTACCCCCAGAACAGGGGCAGCCCAGACAATGGCAGAGCTCACTTGCTGCTCTGTGCCCCAACCCTGTGCTGAAGGGAATCCCTTCCAGGGATGGAAGGAGCTCTGTTCTTGCATCCCATTCAGTCTGTCCAATCCGCTGAGGCTGCCAGCATGAGGGATAATTTGTGCCAGCTGTAGTGTTGGTGTGTGTGATATGGACTCCTGCCCACTAAAAACTGGACTGAAACTCATTAGTTCATTTCACATGCCAGTTCTGATTATGAGCTTTATTTTTAAATGTGCCATCTTCTACCCCACTGAGAACTTTACCACTGCATTCATTGCTTCACAGTGATTTTAAAAAAAAGGACGAGGGTAGAATCTGAGGGGGCGCATTCGCTGCTTCTAAATGTCTGGTTTGCAGTTTAGTGGAAAATCCACCATTAAATCAAAAAGAAAAATAAGAACCATTGCTTTAGAGGCATCTGCACAAAACCACAGATTATTATGTGCTCTCATGCCTGCTGACAACTGAGGCAACCCTGATAGACCAGGAAGTCCTTCAATCTGGCCTTAATTCAGACCGACTCTTATGTCTCTTTGTGGAATATTTTCAAAGCTGCCTGTGCCATGTCTGAGGTTCACTCAGCTGCTGTCTGAGGGATAGTAACAGAGAGTAAGCCGTGCTAGTCTATACACTATCAAAACAAAAGGCAGTCAAGTAGCACTTTAAAGACTAGCAAAATAGTTTATTAGGTGAGCTTTCGTGGGACAGACCCTCTGGAAATACCATCACTGGACCTAACCAGGTTACTCACAGAATCACGGGCACTTTCTCATGCTCCTCTACTAACATCATATATGCCATCATGTGCCAACAATGCCCAAACGCTTTGTATATTGGACAGACTTCTGACTCACTTAGACAAAGGGTCAACGGGCACAAAACAGACATCAAAACACTCCAGATCCACAAACCAGTTAGTCAACATTTTAATGGAATGGGGCATTCTGTCAATGACCTCAAGGTATGTGTGTTACTGAAGAGAAATTATCGCACCGTTTTAGAGAGAGAAGCTGACGAGCTGACTTTTATATTCAAATTCGGCAAATTAACACATGGTTTAAATCGTGATGGGAACTTTCTGAGTCACTATAGGGGCTCGTCTGCATACTTGGCTCAATCTAATTCTTGATCTTCCCCCGCCCAGCCCTCCACTCTCTGATTTGCTCACCTTGATTATCTTTTTCTGATTTGTCCTCCTTGCTTACTGTTTTTGGTTCTCTGTGCCTTAAATATTGAGTCTGTTCTGGTCTGGCTATGGGCTGAAGAAGTGGGTCTGTCCCACGAAAGCTCACCTAATAAACTATTTTGCTAGTCTTTAAAGTGCTACTTGACTGCCTTTTGTCTGAGGGATGTGTTTGGTAGTGTAGGATGCCCAGGTATACTTTTGCCTGCAGTCAAAGAGAGAGACATCCAGTGGTTGATCTGGAGTGACCCCACTAGGGAGTCAAGATCCTCTTGTGCAGACAAGAAAGTCAAACAAAGAAATGATTTAAAGCAAGGGCTGATTTGCCATTGGCATTTCCCTTCTGTGATGCTGTCAAGAGCGAGATGGTCATGGGAGAATGGATCTGTGCCCCTGGTGCTGGGCAGAGGGAGGCTCGAGGATGTTAAAAGCCTTTGTGCCATTACAAATGGGACAAATGGAGAAGCTGGCTGGCACACACACGTAATAATCAGCTACTCGTTAAGGATTCTAATCAGGCAGAAATATTTTGTTGTCAGCTCATTACAAACTGTAAGGAGGTCACAGCTCTGGGTCATAACTGCTTTTTCTCTTGCTGGAGATAACAAATGCATTTGCTGGAGCCTTTGGTAGCTTGTTTGTTACAATACGTGAGCGATATGCAAAGTGGGGGGGAGGGATAATCAAGAGGGGGTGGGAGCCAGCAGGCTACCAGAAGGAGGGTGGATCACTAACAGGCAATCTGAAGTCAGGGGGAATGCATCCTTCGGTACCTTTCTCATCCCTGGAACTTCCCCCACTAAGGTCCCCGCAACGTTTGCGTGGAGGGATATTGAGGCCCTCTCAAAGAAAGCCACTTAACAACTGGTTGGGGGAACATGCTGTCCTAGCCAGTAATGGGAATTATGATACATTCAGCTGCACCTCTTACTCCAAAGCTTTTCACTGACTTGACATATGGATCACTTCATCCAGACTTGGGAACGGGATGCAGACAACACTGGGATGAAGTATGGCTGCTGTACCATCGTTTGGGCAGGAAGGGAAGAAGGGAAGTGGTAACAACCCACTTTGGCACAGGACCTTTCAAGATGTCTGCATTCTACAGCGCTCTCTTGCTGCAGGTTACTTGTGACTTGCTCCGGTTGAATTGGAAAAACCGCCATGTAGAAGGGAGGCCAGACTGGAGGACAAGGAAATGGGAGTAGGGGGCAGCTGGAAACAGGAACTGGGGAGGCATGAGGAATCCATAGGCTCAGGAGCTGACAGCTGTTTTCAGGAGAGGAGGGACAGGGACAGGGCACAGATCTTGGGGCAGGGGGAATGAGTGGAGGCCAAAGTGAGGAGCAGAAGACTGCCCCTTTAAGACAAGGGGAAAGCAAGGGAGGCAGCAGCAGCTGGAGCTCCTGATCTTTGCCCAGATGGGATAGAGGGAGAGTAGAGAAGAACTGAGCAGCCCAGATACCTTCAGAGGGAGCTGGTAGGCACCTGCCAAAAAGAACCCAGCTGGGAGCACGATAGTGCCTGGTGATTTTGGGTGCCCATCTCAAGAGACTCGAAAGGCTTTGACTCTGGAGCATGGGCCACCACTACCTGAAAGTCAGGGCCTTTAACTGGTGGTAGGACACCCAAGTATTAAGATGTGAAAATAATTCATCACTCTCAAATCTTGTGGACTCACCCAGACTCATCCCTGAAGCAGGGCTCTCTCAAGCAGAGCCCTGGGTCCATAGTGACTTGGAGAGACAGTCCTCAACCCCACCCCCACTTTCCTGTAGTTCAGCTCCCTTTAGCCCGGCCCCAGGTACGTCTACACTTTGAGAGGCACTGTAATTCCCAGCTTGGCAAGTCATACCAATGCTAGCTGTGACTGAGCCAGTGCACTAACAATCGGGAGTGGCATAGGTGTGCGAGCCGCAGGAGGAGGTAGCCACCCTAGCTACATATGCCCTCCCAAGACATGAGGTACGTACTTGGGGTGACTGGCCGCTCACACTGCTGAGGCTACATTTTCTTCCTGGTGCACTAGCTTGATAAGAGCTCGCATGGGTATGTCTCTTTGAGCTGAGAATTACACCCCTAGCTCGAAGCAAAGACATACCCTGTATCTGACCAAGAACAGTGCCGCCTGCTGACTCACCAACCCCCTTGTCTCTCTTCTCACAAAAGCCTTTTCCACTTCCCAGAGTCTTGGCTGAGTGAGACACAGCCCCTTCTAGGAAAGGCCCAACTCAGGGTTGCCAACTTCCCCGCTTGAATGGCCCGAACACCATTCACAGCAATGGCATCCAGCCCGTCGGATCAGAGAAGCTGGCAGCCCTAGTTCGCTAGATTTAAAGCACTATCCAAGTCCACTCTTTAGCACAAACTATGTTGCAATAAGCTAGAACTGACACTCATGCTGATATTGGTATCAGGCTCTACTGACCTCTCCTAAGCTGCTGCTATTGACTAAGCGAAGCCAGGTTCGACAAAGAGAGCCACGGCAGGCTGTATTTGTCACTGAGGTAGCCTGTGCCTCACTAATCCTCTGTGCACCAACCACTCAGTCTGCAGCCAAGGTCACCCCCAAAATGAAGGCAACGGCCTTTAAGGAGACAGCTCCTGAAGTAACTGACACTTGCTGGCAAAACAACCTCTGGGTAAATGCCAGTTTGTGTAAAAACTCACCACTCATTTTGTCATCAAGAAATTAAATAACCCCTTTATGATTCATAAATTCCAAGGCCAGAAGGGACCACTGTGATCATCTTGTCTGACCTCTTGTATAACACAGGCTACAGATCTTCCCCACAATAATTCCAAGAGGATTTTAGAAAGCAGCCAATCTTGATTTACAAATTGCCCATGTTGCAGAGTGCATCATGATTCTTAGAAAATTGTTCCAATGGTTATGTATCCCCGCTGTCAAAAATGTACACCTTATTTCCCATCTGGATTTGTCTAGCTTCAGCTCCCAGCCATTGGATCATGTTTATCCATTCTCTGCTACATCGAAGAGGCAATTACTAAATATTTGTTCCCTGTGTAGATACCTACAGACTATGGGTGAGGAACCTCCAGCCCATGGACCGCACATGGTTCCTCAAGGTTAGCCGCTGGCAGGCAGGCTGGCTGAGAGATGGTTTGTTTACCTAAGCATCCACATGCACAGACATTTGCAGCTACCAATAAATATAGTTCACTGTTCCCAGCCAATGGGAGCTGTGGGAAGTGGTGGCTTGACCTGAATCGCTTCCAACAGTTCCCATTGGCTGTGAATGGTGAACTGCAGCCACCAGAAGCAGCAAGCAGCCACCCTTGCAGACACTCAGGTAAACAAACTGGGGTCTGCCAGCATCAAACACTGCTGAACTTCATGTGGCCTACATGCCGGAGGTTCTCCACCCCGTTATAGACAGTGATCAAGTTACCCGTTAACCTAGTCTTTGTTAAGCTAAATTAAGCTTTTGAGTCTGTCCCTGGCAGGCAGGTTTTCTAATGCTTTAAGCATTCCTATTGCTCCTCTCTCAACTGCCTTCAATTTATCAACATCCTTCCTGAATTGTGTGCATCAGAACAGGAAACAATATTCCAGTAGCAGTCACACCAGTGCCAAATACAGAAGTGTTTAAATAAAACCCCCAAACCCTCTCTACTCCCACACAAGATTCTCTTGTATGTGCATCTAGGACCACATCAGCTCTTTTGGCTGCAGCCTCACACTGAAAACTCATGTTCAGCTGATTATCCACCATGATCCTCACATCCTTTTTTGGAGTCAGTGCTTCCCAGGAGAGAGTGCCCCATCCTGTGACTATGGCCTATATTTTTTGTTCCTAGAGGTATACATTTACTTTTAACCATATTAAAATGCATATTGTTTGCTTATGTTACCAAATGATCCGGATCACTCTGAATCAGTGACCTGTTCCCCAATATTTGTGTCACCTGCAAACTTCGTCAGTAACAATTTCACATTTTCTTTCGGATGATTGATAAAATAGTTAAACAGCATAAGGCCAAGGACTGATCCCTAAGTGCTCCTTCCACAAACCCACTTGCTTGGTGATGTTTCCCCATTGACTATTATATTTTGAGTAGTATGAGACTGGTCTGGACTTTCTTCTGCTTGCACATTGCAAATGTGATCAAGTCATGGTCACTTGTACCTAAGCTACCGTTTTTTTTAATTCCATGACCAATTCCTCTTATAAGGAAAGAATTTCCCCAGGTTGGTTGTAATACCTTGTGTGTTCTCGGAAATTATCATCTCTAGTGTTTGGAAATTCCAAGGATGTTTTAGTACTGGCAGCATCAGACCTGTAGCATATGTCATTCAAATTGAAGTCCTCATGGTCACACTATTACTTCCCCTACTTGTTATAGCTAGATATGTAAAGAGATGGCTATCCTGTTCGTTCGTGTGCTTTGGTGATCTGTGGCAGACACCAACCAATACCTCATTTGTGCTTTAGCTGGAAGGACATTGATCCATAAGATTTCAAGATTATTTGCTTCCAAGTTATCAGTGACTTGAAAACAGGTAATGCCATTTTTGATATAGAATGACACTTCTTTCCCCTTTTCCCACTCAGTCTTTCTTAAATAGGTAATAACCATTGATTTTAACATTCTAGTAATGCAAATTATCCCACCAGGTTTCAGTAATACCAACTACAGCATATTTATGCTCATAAATGAGCCATTCCAATTCTTCTTGTTTGTTAGCCAGGCTCCTAGCATTGTTGTATGGGCAGTTCCAGAATTTATTCCTTTCATGTGTTTTGTTTCCTTGATTAATTTTATTCCCAGCACCTTGATTTTGTGCTGAGTGCCCATATCTTCCTTTTTTCTGAAGTCCTCCCCTTTTGCTATGACTCTAACCCTCTCCTGACTACCTCAGCCAGCCTGCCCCAAGGAAAGGTGGGGGCCATCCACACTATTCTGCCCCCTTTCCCCACCAAAGGTGGACTAATGTTCCATAAAACCCAAATCTTCCCCCACACCACTTACCTAGCCAGCCATTCAGCTTCAGAATCTTCCACCATTTGTGGGACAGGAAGTGTCTCAGGGAAGATTATTTGGACATTTTTTCCATCATGTTTCTGAGTCTCCTGAACTGTCTTTGAGATATCCTATGTTGCAATGCCATTAGAGCCTTTATAGGAGGCATTGCCAATGGGTCCTTGCCCATTGACTTTAGATGCCTAACCAGCCTTCGAGTAACATCCTGTGTCTTGGTTCTGGGAAGGCAGCACGCTGTCTCACTGTCCACCTGCCCCTTGCAGAATGTTCTTTCTTTTCACATTGGGCCTACAAAATAACCAGGCCTTTATATAGGGTCTACATGAAAATAATGTCTTTGTTCCATCTGCTGGTCTTGCGTGTATCTGTAAACTAACCTATGTCTGTTCCCCAAGCTGTGCTGCTGTGGCTGGAGATGCTATTTCACAGAGAAGGAAATGAATATGGCATTTTTTATGTTAATTGCAAAGCTCTGTAGAACCAGAGGGAACCACCAAAACCTATTATGATGGTTTCCAGATTGGAAAAGCGTAAATAGGGTATATAGACAACTGAGATTTGAGAAAAGCTAAATTATAAACAATCCAAAAATGATAATCAGATTAAATTAAAGATTCCCCTTGGGCTCATGGCATCTGCCTTCAGGGACCAAGGAAGAAAACCTAGGGAATTTCAGCTGCAGGCCATTGGAGTGGAGAGTGCTTCATTTCTGGCTATTAAAACTAGCTTTCTCCCCTCCTGTCTCTGAAAGAAGCCACTGGGTATGGTAGCGGAGTCTGTAGAAAGTGGGGATGGTGGTATGGCTGGGGGAATGCCCACTTAATGAGGCATTGTTGTCTTGCTTCCCACTGCCACATGGATTTGCAGTAGGTATGTGGCTATGTCTACACTGCTCACAGCAATGAGCCTCCCAACCTGCGATGACAGAGTTGGGTTAGCAGGGCTGGTGCTGGCTCTCTCAGAGCAGCTGTACAGGCAGTGCTTTGAAGTTGTGGCTCAGGTGGGAGCATAGGCTCTGAAGCTGAGGGAAGAGGCAGGTGGTTTCAGAACCCACATCAGCTGAACCTCTCTTGTCTGGCACCCTTGGGACCTGACCAACACTGGACAAGAAAATTTGCCAGATGATGGTAATGCTGCTAGACAATACTGGCCTCCCAACACTTTCATTGCTTACTGGGCTCTTGGAAGACATTTAGGGGTAAATTACAGTTAAATAACAGCACAGAACACAGAGAGCCGGGACCGGTGGCTGGAAACAAACTTTTTGGGACCACAGGAAACTTGGCCACATGCATGATAAGTGGTTATCCGGCTGAGTAACATGCCAGATTTATGGAGTTTGCTTGATGAGAGAGTTCTGGATTAGAGAGGTCCAACCTGTCATGATGTAGTGATATGCTATATGCCAGGCTACTAGCTTAACTGATGCTTAGGAGGACACCTGGATATACATGTTGTCTGTAGTGCCCGAAGGCTACTTCGCCCAGCATTGCTGGAGATGTCAGTCATGAGGCACTGAAGACTCACTCTTTGTCCTGATGAGCAATTTCTGCTCAGTGCCAGAGCTGCTAAAATTACTCCTGAAGCATCTTTTCAGTTTGTTTCTATAGCACGATCACAATGAGGTTCTGGTCTGTGAAGGGGGTGCCTCACCACTACCCCAATCCATGTAATGTTAGTTCCAGATAATAGTATCTTACTCCTCCACATCACCTGTCAGAACAAAGAATGTCAAACATAAGATCACATTGCACTGGCTTTGCCTTCCAGTCCTAGCGCCTCAGGGCTGCCCACTCACAGTGCAGCTCAAGAGTATTTTGTGATGGGCTCAGTGTTATCCACTGAAGTCTGGAATTTTATCCTGAAGGGGCCCTGGTTTGATGTATTGATCACAGAACTTTGGTTTGCACCAATAACTCAAGCTTTGTCTAGACTCAGTCTTGTTTCCTCATAACCACTCCCATGGCATCTGCTGCTGGTGGGAAGCTTGCTTGGGTGATACTCTTTCTGCAATCAAACAGTGGGTGTCAGCCTTCGGAGTGTGATGCAGCACCATTTTCCAGGGCAAGTTCACTTGAAACAAAAAACAAAACAAACAAACAAAAAACCCCAACACATTGTTTAGGTGTGTCCCAGGTTCAGGGTTAACTGCACTTCTAAGCCCATTCCCAGTCTTCCTCAAGGGGACACTCTTAAAGTTTCTGGCTCCTAGCTCTTCGGCCAGTCCCTGCCTCTCTCTCCTTCCAGTCTGAAGAGTTAGGCTTGCAGTTCCTCTGCACCATGCTGTGGTTTCCTCATCATGTCTGACAGGGATCCAGCACCTGGGGTGAACCTATCTCCAGGGGCTATAAGAATGTACAACCCTTATCAGCCAGCCTTCCTAAGGCACATTGCATTTATTCTTAGGGTATCAGCCTTACAGAGAAAACGTAACAGAATCTACGTGCATACTAAGAGCTTACCAGATGTTGCTTCCAACTCCAACACAGGTTTCTCTAAGCATCTGTCTTTCAAAACCAGCAACTGGGTTTGCCCCCTGGCTTATAAATCCATGTCAGTTTCTAGATCAGGAACCAGACTCCTGACTGGACAGCTCAGCTATGTCTTGGTACAGCTGGGCCTTGGGACGCTCATCTCTTGGAACAGGTAATCACAAGTTAGTGACAATGTTCCCTCTATTTTTTCCCCATCCATGGGCAGAATAAATTTTGTTCTGTGCACAAAGGATGTGCACTGCCAGTAGAACACATGCTGCCCACTGTGGGCAGCTACGGGTGCTCTGCTAATCAAATGGGCGGCATTGGAATCTCTCCTGGGCAGCCATTCAGCTCTCAGGGAACACTGGTCGGTGACTCTTCTTTGGACATGGCTTCTAAAGCCTGTATTTGTGCACAAGGTGAGTTGTGGACTTTGCATTAGCCACTTCCCAGGGATTTTTCCATCTAATATTGATTGCCCCAAAGTCCCTGCCTGTCTGGTACAACACAATAGAGTGTTTTAAACAATTGACCCTTTCCAGGACTTCCATCTCTCAGAGGGATGCTGATAGCATAGAAGTGAAATTATTGTACTTGGCCCTTTGCTGGTGTCCTTGTTTTGCCCATGGCATCAGTAAGTGGGTTTTAGGTGGACCAGTTAAATAAGCAACTTAAATGAGTTGGTTTCAGAAACTGGGAGTCAGAGAGAAGTTTGGATTTTATATAACTGCAGATCTGGAAGTGTTGCTGTTTCCCACAGGCTGACACCATCTCTCACTACACCACCACATTTTCTCTAGCTCTCAGAGTTCTGCTATGACTTTATTTCTGCCATTTGCAGCTTTCTGCTAGGCTGTGGAAGTACTGTGC
This sequence comes from Carettochelys insculpta, assembly GCF_033958435.1. NCBI lineage: Eukaryota > Metazoa > Chordata > Testudines > Carettochelyidae > Carettochelys > Carettochelys insculpta. Next base: position 41,184,614 of record NC_134142.1, on the reverse strand, counting down.
CCTGAGACATAGCACCCTGAGGTAACAACAAAACCCACTGCTTCAGCTCACTGCCCTGGAATGGCACCATGGTCAAAATACACTGTGGGCTCTTTGTCCTTCATTCAGGCTTGTGGGATGCAGGATGGACCCATGACCATGGAAAAGACTACTCCCAAGCATTTCAGGATGGGCCAGTGCCCCTTCCTCTAATGGCTGAAACACTCCAAAGCTTGGGACCTTTGCAAAGCTCGTTCATCTCATGGCACCAGAACGGCTAAGACGGAAGAGAGTTTGCAGATTTTTATCCACCCATTTTTATTCTGGGTTCTATGGTCTCCCTCTCACTCCAAAGGATTGACTCAAATCTGTTGTTGTTAGACACAAAAACTGACCCACCCTCTCATCTCTAACAGAGGGCCCCTTCAGGTCAGGGTATGCTGATGCCAGAAGTTTGCCTTGTTCCTGCCCATACTCTGGGCCTAAAGATAGGCTTTTAGTATTTGTCAGTGCTACAGCTGGGAGGTGTGATTGAAGCAAACACAAACATATGTGAGCTAGCTTTGGTTTAGTTACATCAAAGCTACCTTGAAGGAAGCCACAGCTTCAGTTCACACTAGCTATGGTCTAACTCCATCAAAGCTGGCCTGCACGTGTTTGCACATGCCGTCTGGTTGCAGGGTGGACATACCTTTGGTCTCTATGATTGTCAGTGCAGCAGCAAATCCACACACAAAACAGGTCCAGATAATGAGAGGGGAAGGTGTATGTGTCAGAGTTGCTCATAGTTTGTCTCTCTCCATGAATGACCTGCCTTAAATCATCCGCTATGGGCATTGCACGCATGGAACAGTCCACATCCCCTTTGACTTGCGCTAAAGAACTAGTGGATTCTCGAGTGGATTCAGCACCAGTGTCTTTTTGGGAAATGCCCAGGTTGACCAGATCGAATATTTTTTTCTCTTCTTCCCTGATCTGGCTGGGTAGCATGGCTTTGGGGTCCTCCCCTCCGCATGGGAAGTCAAACGAGCATCTCTCAGGAGTGACAGAGAAAACACCCCGTCCTGTTCAAAGGCTCGTGGATTTCTGCTGAGTGGCTGCTGCAAAAACGTGTCCTTTCCATTTTCCCTGCCTGCCCCACCTCCTCTTTTTCAAAACACTCCACTGAATGATTAGCTTTGCAAATGAGCAGGGAGGCAAGTGGCAACAAAAAGAAGCTGGAGCTGAGGCGCTCAGGTATAATTACTGTAATTAACTTGAGCAGCAGGGGCACTGCCAGAGTGGGGTGCATCACTGAGCGATGCCACTGGCAGAGGAAGCCATGACGGACAAAGGTAGACTTTGTCTAGCCATCACCAGCCTCCCTCACTGGTTGCAGCCTCCCTCAGGAATGAACCCATACTGAGACACAGCTCCCAGGACTAGGGCACTTGAGCTGGGGCCCCAAAGGAGGGATTGCAAAGCCTGCCGGGAACGACAGCTTTCCAAACAGTGTGCAGCGCAACACAGCAGGAGCTTGGCAGCAGCCTGGCTGGGAGGCCTCTGTTTGTGTCTAACTCCAGCCAGACGTTATTTCCAACACCCTCCTCGCAGCGGGGCTGACCCTGACACGTGGTGAGAGCCCTCAGACTCTCCCTGATGCCCACCGGACATGGGGGTGCTGAGCAGTTGGCTGGACTGAACTCCTGCAAGACAGACAAAGGCCAAACAAAATCCGCACTGAAACAATCCCCAACCCCAAGTCTCACCTCAGCCATAATGCCCCCTGAGGGGTGAGCAGCAGCAGCAGCAGCATCTTTCCACCCTTGTCTGTGGGGAGGAGGAGCTCAGGGGGCACAGGAAGCCTTGTCCTGGCTCTGGGGAATGGAGAGCCATGTGCTGGCAGTTGGGGTTTTGTTCAGGAACATGAAGACAACTCTGGATCATTGGAGCCCTCTCAGGACAGAGCTGGGAAAATCAGGCCCAGCGGGCACCTCTTTGTGGAGACCTTTTTATTGTCATAATCATTAACAGCCTTGCAGCTGGACTGGGCTAATTGCAGAATAGGTACTAACTGCCCCACTTATTGGTGGACTTGGATATATTCTCAACACAGACAATGTATCATTTTCCTTCACTCAGTTCCATCCCATTTCTCTTAGTTACACCCCTGGGGTACTTCTCCCTCCCTGGAGTTTACATGTCTCAAACTCATGCCTCCTCTCCGCCTAGTCTGTGCTGCACTTTGGAAGCATGGTGGCACCCATCTGAGAACACTGTGGGGCAAGGCTTTCCCAACATGCTTTCTGCCTGCTCACACCTGCTCAACATGTTGGCACAGTGGCTCGGGCCGTCTCGCTCACCTCGACGCTTGGCAATCCCAATTATTTGGGCAGGGAGTTCCCTCTCCTCTGCTTACTAAACAGAGCCAGAAGCAGATTGATTTAAAATAAAAATGTTATGGACATCAATTGCCATTGATCTAATGCTTTAAATCATGGAAAATGGCATTGGCTCCTGTTTTTTTAAATGTTCTTCAAGTCTTGACCTTACAGTTTATTGGACAGAGACTTAAGTTTTCATGAGGCTCCCACAGAGCCAGGGCTTTTATTTATTTAGTTATTTTCTCTTTGCTTTTGAGCCTACATAGATCAATAAGGTCTGGAATTCAAGTGTTTTTTCTAGCCAGTGCTATTGGGATGAGGCTGTAAGGGTATGCGCGTGTATGTGTGTGTGTGTGGTGGTGGAGGGAGATTACAGGAAAGCACTGGTATAATGTACTGTACAGAAGTGTTTCTTAAAGGTTTTAAGACCATGGAACACCAAACAATAGTATTTTTTAATGCGGAACACCTCTGAATACATTCTTGAAAAAAATTGCCAGACTGCAGGAAACAAAATAAAAGAAAACAAAACAGCTAGGTATATAACATAACCAAAAAGAAGTAATTTAAGCAGGTATCACAGCAATGAAGAAGTAACATTCTACCTGGTTTTAATAACACAAAATGCATAACATCAGTGTATGATATCAACAAAGTGTCACACCAGCAAGTTGTTCCTGAAATGCCAATGGTCCCCAGAAATAGTTTAAGAAACATTGTTCCTAAGCCCTAGCAGCTCTGCCCACAAGAGCAGCTGCAATTGGTAGCGATGAGCGTTCTTGTTTAGCTTACATGGTGTAATGGCCTTTGGCTTTGAATCTGAGAGGCTACAGCTCTAGTTTCTGTTCTCCAGGTGACAATCATCAAGACTGGATATTCTTCTAAAAGTTAAGCTCTTGGAATTACTTTGGGGTAGTTCTGTGGTCAGTGCTACAGAGGAGGTCAGATTCAAGACTCACAATGGCCCCCTTTGGTCTAGGAATCCATGAATCTATTTGTGATTTATCTAGGAATTGAGGTGTTTTAGTGGAATGGAGGTGGAACGTATTTTGTCACATGTGAAAGTTGCAAAATTTTCCCAGTGGAAAGAGCACGAAGAAGGCACCTCGAGGGATGTGTGTGTGTGGGTGGAGGGAAGCTTCCCATATACAGGTTTTCTTTAGACTTATTGTCACTGATTAAAACGGAATGGCTTAAACTTCAGGTTCGGGCTGTGCCTGAGAGAGCAGCTGAATGGATACAACTCAGCATTTTCAACTTTGGTCTCACAACACTTTATATCAGCAAATTGAAGTAGGGAAGTGCTACTATTCCCATTTTATCATGGACAAACGAACTCAGAGAAAGGCATAGTGACTTGTCACTTGCCCACTATTAGTCAGTAGTAGAGCTATGAATAGAATCCAGGAAGTGTGAGTCCATCTCTCCTGTGTTAAATGCTAGACTAGACTTCCTCCCATTAATTTAATCCAGCCTGCTTGACTGGGTTCCCTGCTTTCTTTGGAAGAGACAGAAATTTAAGCGCTTTAAATGTTGTAGGCAACTGTCAAGGAATTTCAGCTTGCAATTTCCTACCTCTTTCATCACCCAGATAATCGGATGATAAAAGGCAGAAATGCTGATCTTTTCCCTTTACACTAAAATAAGTGCATTTATGTATTTTTAGTGAGTAAATGCGACAAAATGCAGAAGCTGCTAAATATAGCAGGTCTGACTTTTTATTTCCCATTAAATTCCATCTGTAAGAACTGTGTCCCACGCATTAAGGAAGGAAATGGAGCACTGAACAGTAATATATACATTTTTGGTAGAAAATATGGTTCAGTTCCATTAATTCACAGCTATTTTCCAGAATCATGCTGGGAAGTGCTGAAATGATGTCTGAAAAGGCTTTTACCTTTTTACCTTTTCTTTGTTTCCCAAATAGGACCAGCTCACCCGTCACAATGAAATGACATTTATGAGTGGGTGAGGCCTGGGAGGAAAACATGGGATGGACAAAAAGAAAAACATGCAATAATTGTGGCCCTAGCAAACCACATGATGATCTTCACCTCATTTATTTAATTTAACTCATTTTGCTCTTCTGTCCCTTCCCTCTTCTTTTTCTACCTAAGCTTGGATCCTGCGTTCAAATCCCCTGAGTCCTGTTCGTCATCCCAGGCTGACTTGATTACAGAACTGAGATCTTAGAGTGTAAGGTTTTCCTGGGCAGAAAATGACTATATAGCTGCCTGTAGAGGGCCTAGAATACTTCTGGAGTAGTATCATACATAGTAAGAAAAATGAGGGATGTTGTAAGTTTGCAACACAGTGAGGTGATTTGGGTTTTATTTATTTATTCTTTTTTTTTTCCTCAGATGCTGTGGTGGTGCCTCTCCCAAACTCTAACTCTAAACATTTTCCATCCTGGCCAACAAAATCGCTACGGGTCCTTTTCTCAGGCAGGCTCATGGTTTTGGAGGGCTCGGGCATGGGGCAATTCTTCTGTGGGAGCAGGTGGGGGTACCCTGGCAAAGAGCCCAGCTCCAGGTCTGATCAGTGAATGCAGGTAGAGACAAGAGTGTGCCCTTCACCTGGCAGAGCTGGATATCTTGTTCACTGCCCCCAGCAACTATTCCTCTCCTTGGTGATGGGCTGTGAACAGGACAGAGGGAGATGGTGGATCAGTTGCCATGGAACAAGCCACCTCAGTAGCCTTTAAATCTCCAGTGAGCTCTACACTGACTGGTGCTGAGCGGAATCAATCAGATGCTGGACAAAGCCAGGCCGGAGGGTGGGCAGGAATGTGAAGGTTATTTTTGCTTTCCTGTAAGGTGCTGGTACTGATAGAGATGCTTAGCCCAGAGCGCTAATTGAAACTGCCCAACCTGCTCCATTCCTCAGTATCTCCTCTGTATGGCTGCTTACACCTCAGTTAATGAACAGCCGAGAGACAGGCACAGCAGGAAGAGCACATGCACAGGGTGTCTGTAGAACCAGAGGAGTTTTATCTCCTCCAGCTCTCTCTTATTCTGCTTGCCAGCTCTACCCCACCGCCCTGCATCGACCCCAGCCTTTTAGTATCACTGGGTAGTTGTGTAAAGTGGATCTGAATGAGCTCTCCTCTGACATCTAGTGACGAGCTGGGGGGAAGAGACCTCAGAGAAAGACCATATTTGCTTAAACACACTTACTCTGACCAGAACAAAAAAGCAGTCCAGTAGCACTTTAAAGACCAACAAAATAATTTATTGGGTGGTGAGCTTTCATGGGATAGACCCATTTCTTCAGATACTCTGAAGAAGTGGGTCTGTCACACAAAAGCTCACCACCCAATAAATTATTTTGTTGGTCTTTAAAGTGCTACTGGACTGTGTTTTTGTTTTGGTAGTATATAGACTAACACAGCTATCTCTCTGTTACTACTCTGGCTAGGTATTCATCAGAGGGAGCTGCCTTGCCCAAGTGATCAGTTTTGGCTGGTGTTGGAGCCAGTGAAGGAGGGAGGGAGCAGAGAACTGGCCTGGGGGTGTGGGTTCCATGTAAACATTCCTAAGTAATTGATTGTTTTCTTTTTTTCTCTCTCTCTATAAGAATGGGACTGAATCTGACCATCCTTGCTTTGCTTGGCATTAGTGGCAAGTTTTCAGAGCTGGATTAAGTAGTGGAGCCTTAGAGTGTGATATCATAGAGAGGGTGCTGGCTGTGGGATAGTTCCTAACAGCAGCAGACGGTGGTAGTGGCTGTGATGTTACGCCCCCATACTTTTATGGAAATATGTTTTTCAATATGTGCAATTCAAATATGCTTTATGCAAAATGGAGCATGTAACATATAATTGGAGATCTTATAATCCCTTGAATGTGTATCTTCTATTTGTGTGCATCTATCATTTCTGTGTTTGAAGTTAGAAATATGAAGTATAAACCTGTTAATCTAGGTGTGCTAGTGAAACGCATTAGGGGTACTCAAAGAATTTAATGGCCCACTACTCAAGACAATGATCTGTAAATAGTCTGGTTTTTCATGTCACCTTGGATTATGGCTGGTTTTACAAAGGCATGTGACCATGACATCTGGGGCTGGAATCCATCTTGAATTTTGTACTTTTCCACAGGGTATGGGGAATTGATTAAAGATTTTCGTCCTCTGGGAAATTCTATATAAGGACTGGGAAGCAAACAATGGGCTTCTTCAGGTGGTTTCACAGACTGCTCTGCATCTGAGAGGATGTGTGAAAAGACCTGGAAACAAAAGGTCTCTAATGATAGAGGTAGAGGAGCACTATTGGATCTAGGTCAGAAAGGACATCTCTTGCCTGTGAAGGACTTTACCTGAAACAAGGGTCAGACTAGGGTGAGAAATAACGATTTGTAACAAGATATTATTGGTGTATTAGACTGAGCTGGTGTGTTTTGTTTTAGTTTAGTAACTGACTTTGATCTGTCTAGTTATCACTTCCAACTACTTAAATCCTCTACTGTTTATATTTAATAAAAATCACTTTTGTTGATTATTAAACCCCCAATGTAAATTATTATTACCTGCCTGGGGATGGGGCAGAACAGCTATGCATGTCTCTCTTTCATTGATAAAGGGAATGAATTTGTGAGCTTGAGTGGTGTAAAACTTTTTGCAGAGTATGCAAGATTTATATGGGGCTTTGATCCCGTTGGGATCATGCACCTGGGTGCTGTATCAAGTCCCTTTGACTGAGCCTTCCCAGAGCCCATCAAGTGATAATCTTAAGGGGATCTCTATGACTCAGCCCCTCACAGCAGCTACCAACAGGCAGAGTGAACATTAGCAACCGAGAGCCAATTGCAGCAGTGGCTGCAGCAGGTAAGGAATTTTTCTGCACCTTCCTATTAAACTGCAGTGGGAGGAGAACTCATGGGAACACCCTTCTGCACTCTGGGTCTTTACTGAGAAAAGAGAGTAACTGTGAGTGGTGGGCAGTTGAGGGAGAAAGGCCTGGAATGTTAAAGGACCATTTGTTTGTTGGGCTTTCACACTGCAGAATGAGAATCTGAGGCAAAGGACACTGTTCAGCACACTCAGGGGAACGGGGTTGCTCGTGGGCCTATGCTTTTGAATTGTGGTTGTGGTAGTAACCCTGCGTACCTTTTCCCTTTTTATTAACAGCTTTCTTTGCTATATACACACTCAGTAGTTGCAAGTATTGCCTCTCAGAGGCATGCAGGGGTGGCATTTAAGGTTTCCAAATGACTGGCTGGGGGCTTCAGCCAGTTTGGTATATATGGTTTTGAATAGGAATATGTGGAACCTCTAGATATAGAACTTAGCCGGTTTTGCTGTCTGCTCCACTGATTAGAAGGGTTACATTTTATTATGGAAGTGCTTAGGGCCCTCAGTCATGGATCCACTGTGCTGGGCAATGTACAAATACATAACAAAGAGATGCTCCCTGGCTCAAAGAGCTTACTGCCTCTCTTCTACTTGGCCCTTATTGCCTGCTTCTTGCATCTCCACCATCTTGTAAGCCTCCTGTGCTCCTCCCACCCAACTGCTCCCATCACCTTGCTGCTGCCCTTCCTAGACCTAGACTTTCCACAGCTGGTGGTATCAGGAATCCAGGCCTCTGGTGCGGGCTCTTCTCTGTTTCGTGGGTTGCAACCCCTCTGGCCCTGTGTGGGAGAGGACAGACTTTTTAGGGTTGCTGTAGGTGTGGACTAAGACTCCAGACTCAGTGCTAGGACCCTGGACTAGGGTGAAAAGCCCAGGCTTCATGGGTGGGCAGGTGTGGGGAAGTTCAGCTGTCTTGAGCCAAGGCCAGAGTTAGGGAGTCTGGTGTGTAAGTGAAGGGGAGAGGAAGAATAGGGGATCCAGTTGCTCCCCAAGAAATAGCTCCTCAATGTATCAAACCAAAGGGGGCTCGGATAAACAGAACTGCCTCCTGCGGGGGAGAGCACAGCCCAGAATCTTTTGCTGACTATGGTGTTCAATGAAGTTGTTGGTGAATGATAATGGCTTCAAGGCTGCTCACGTTTGACTCTTCCAGGACACTAGTGTTCGTGTGCCTGTCCCCCAAGAGATATTTAGGATTCTCCTGAGGCAGCGTTGATGATGATATTATTCAAGTGCCATCAAATGATGCTTGTATGCCTGGATCTAACAAGGACAGGAACTGGCAAAACCAAAATTCTGTCAGAATCACTATCTTTATGGGCCAAGCTGGAAAAGGAAGCACCTGGAATTCTGCCAAAGAGAATCTGTTTTTTGTTTCTTTGTTTTCTGATTCCCACTTTACGTAGTGGCTTCCAGGCTGATGGTTACTCCGAGAGGCTCTGGAGCAAAGATAAGACCACGGCTGCCCGTGGGCCTTATGTGGGATGCAGCATGGGCTCCCACCTGACTCCACTGGCAGAGGGACATGTCTCCACCCTTGCACTGGTCCTCTCACTTTGGGTAGCCTGGGACTCCCTCTGCACTAGATCCTCATCCCACACATACAGGAGACACAAAAACATGAATAGCACCAGGCCTGCTCAAGGGGGCAGAAGGCCTCTTTTTCCCTATTCACTTCCCCCTTTGTACTGGGGGTCAGACTGGCATGATCCAGCCCACATGTGAAGACTGGATAAGCAGAGACACAGATACACGTGGCAAAGCAAAATTATTTGTAATTACATTTCTAATTTCCCAACCCTTCAAGCGAGCCTGGAGAGGAGGGAAAATGGGAAAAGGTGTCACTTCACATTCCTGGTGGAGAGTCAGGTTTGTTTGTTATTGTTTTATCCCAGCCCATTCTCCATCCTGAATTCTTCCCTGTGTCACAAACAATCTAGCTACATTGCAGTCACAGGGTGTGACTGCCCAGTGTGCAGACATAGCTGCTCTGGCTTTACTGTAGCACGCTCAGGCACCAGAGCAGTGAAGTCACAGCAGGAGAGGTTGCAGCACAACCACCTCCTTCCCCCAAAACCCTGGGGAATCACTAGTGTGGCTAGCCCATAACGAAACCCAAGCAGCCATGTCTTCAGTGCTCCAGTATCTACACCAAAGCTAGCGCGGGTATGTCTGCATGAGCTGCAATCATGCCCTGCAAATCCAGTGTAGACCTCTCCAGAGTCTCTCTCCCAGATGCATCACACATCCAGCCAAAGACTTCCTTAATCGAACCTCTGTGTTGTGAGAAAGCACACGCAACAGAGCGCTCCGTGCAACTCACAGCATTTTCCATCATACACTCACCTCCTGCCTCCAGGCTGAGCTCACAGCAAAGAGAAGCTGTCATCATCTGTAACTTAACTGAAATGCATTAATGTGGCTGTCATTGGAGGGAGAACAAAGGCAGAATGCAATGTTATGGGAGCACAACAAAGTCCCTTTTCTGAAGCTCCTGACAGAAGACAGAACTTGTATAGCCCTTTCCAGTCTTAGCTCTCAAAGCAACTAACTACACTGCCAAGCTGAGCCGGGAAAGGGATTTCCATGTACCTCAGTCCCAGCAACATATCGACAAATCAAAGGGACTTCAGAAAAAAGCAATGTAAGGAAGGAAGTCTGGATCCGATCGACAAGATACAATTCAAAGAACTCAAGTCATATACACAGTGCGCCTGTTGCGGGCACCTTAGAAACGTGCCTGATAGTCACTAATAGCAATTATTCAAATCATAGTAAAAAAGTCAAGTAAATGGCAGCTGTTTAGAAGCCATGGAAGAGAGTACACACTGAGGAGAGAGGGTTGGTTAAGAGTTTTATAGAACCGAGAGGAAAGAGATGAAAATAAGACTGTGAACATCTGGGCTGCACGCCAGGGGTACAAGATTCTCCATCCTAAAAGAACCCCTCACAGAAAGACCCGGAACTGCAGCCACTTTGCCTCAGTTTGCCCACAACAATCTCCAGCCTACTCCCAATGTAAAGGGAACTGCTACAATAAACTTCACCCTTCAGGTAAGTCATGAGCAAAAGCTCACCTTACCCAAGGAATCCCAGCCTGAGGCCAACACCTAAGGGAAAGCAACGGTAGCCCTGCCGGGCTTAGATGGTCACCTCCTTTCTTACACATGGGCTCCTCGCAACAAGGGCCTGGTTCAAGTTCAAAAGCAAAATCTTTCTTCCCATCCCAAACACGGCCCCTTCTCTCCTTCCCAAGAAGTCTGTCGTCTCTCCTGTCATTCAAGTGTTCCTCTGCCTACCCTCTGGGCTCAGCCTCCACCCCTCCCGGGCACTTTTGGATCATTCCCTTCTCTTTCCTGAACAGCCACTCACAGGTATTCCTGCTGAAGAGTTTTTCACAGGCCTCTGCCTGCCTTAGGCTCTCACATAGCACTTCAAAACCTTCTACTTCCCTCTCCAGCCTGCTCACTACTGCAGGGCTTCCTGCTTCTCGCCCAAGTCCAGTTCAGGTACAGCAGCACAGGGATCACTGACCTGAGGCATTCTGGCCCTTTGAGGGTCAGGGCTCCCTGAACAACTCCCTAACAGCAACCTATTAGGCATAGTGAAATTATCTCCTAGGTCAGGGCTTTGAATGGCAGGAGTAACTCATTCATTAGCTGCGAGCAGCAAACTGAGGTCAGCTGATAGAAGGAGACAATCACCCGCTACCCAAAGTATTAGGTGAGTATAAATAGGAGCATATGACCCCCCCCCCATGAAAAGAGTGGGAGAGCTGCCACAGTATTCCAGCCAAACTAGCCACCCATCCTTGTAGGGATTCAGCAGTGAGCTCACGAGCATCATCACAGCATGTGAGAGAAAGCCAAAAATAGATCTAGATTAGTAGAATAGATGGGCAAACAGACTCCATCTGCAGTGTCACCCTCCTGCTCCGAAGCCTCTTCCAGACTTCGCCGTCGCTGTGTTGCCGTTCAGTCCCTCAAGCGTTTCTGAGAACTGGGGTGAGACTGCTGTGAGGGCTGTGAGAATGGTTGTGTCTGTGGATCAGTGAAGTGAAAATTCCTTCTCCTGCCTTCCATCACTACCAGGGCCGCCTTGTCAGAGTTGGTCACGATTGGTTTCTGTGAAGCCGTGTGCCCAGAACCACTTGCATGCGTGCTTTGTGTGCAGGGTACACCCATGATTCACCTGACCCACCAATTTTAATTCAACATCAAAGCACTGGAAATCAGACTACAATGCACAACCTCAAGCTAACCTTCCCATGCTACGTGATTTAATAATCTAATAACAATTATCATCCGAAATTACAATTATACCATAGTGGAGCCAGGAAAAGAATGCAAAGCTGATTATGTACGCCAAATATCTTGGCTAGTGAGAAATACAAACAAGCATCTATTATAGATGGATATTAAGGGCTGGATCCTCAGCTGGCAAAGTGTCATCAGAGTCAATGGAGCCTCATTGATTTACACCAGCCAAGGATGGGGCCTTGCGACTTTAAAATAATTAGCTCAACAATAGGATGCGTGTTCCATAACAAAATCATACACCACTGCTCAGTGGATGTGCATTCAAAGAGGGTTACATAATGAGCTGACAGATTAACAGATTGGTGTTAAGGTTGTGTGTTGCACTGTGATGTTCTGCTCTTCGCTGTACGCTTTGAGGGTGATAGTATTGTTGATGCAAATGTAGATGTGTTTGAGAGGGTACTGGTGTGTGGGCAGGCTCACAAATTGATAGTGTGTTGGATGTGAACGTTGCCTTAATTTATTATATCTTTGCTTTTGAGGGGTTGCGTTGTGGGCAAGTATGCTCAAGCAGACTTAACTATGTTATCAGCATTTGCTGCGGGGCATGGAGAATATACGTGTCTATATAAACCTATAACAGCTTCGATCCTTAAGCAGGCTTCAACTCACTCTCCGATACTACTTGTATCCACAATGAAGTGCAGATCCAGCATGGGCACAGCTATCTGTGCCCACAGTTACAATCATTTACACACCTGTCTGCTTTGAGCATGCAATCAGGTAGCCATGTGCAAGCGTGAGTGCTGATAACTTGTGGCTGCAGTTTTGCATTTGCGTCTAATGAAAAGATGCAAAATCATGCCCACATCAGAGGCTGTGTTTTTGAAACTTTAGGCCTTGTGTGAAAAATGCGGCCTGTTTCACAACCTTCTCAATGGCGTGCAATACTTCCCCTTTTTGCCCAGTGCTTCTCTGAGAGTGCAGGAGAGTAAGTCTCCAGCCTCTGTAGATAATGGAGATGTAAGAGCTGCAACCGCTCCCACTCCCGCCCCCATTCCAAGCAGCGCTTTCGTCACACTCGGCTTGTGCATTGTAGTTTCCAGGCGAATTTCCACTTGGTGCTCAGGGAGCTGAAACCTTTGGATTAATCCCAGATCTGTCAGCCTCCATCATTTTCAAGCAGGGCTCGGAGCAGTAGGGGACTCAGTTACTTTGTCCAGCATGGAACAGCCGTAAGCTTCTGACTGTCTCAGTGAGTGGACAGCTCTAGTCCTTTCCTGTCCCCTTCCTGAGACGTCCCTGGAGTTTTGGCTATTCTGGCTTCCCCAGGATTCTCCTGGACCTGAATCAGCCATCTCTCTCCTCTCACTGGTGACCGCTCAGCTTGGTCTCTATGGCTAAATTGGTCCAGCTATTGGCCAAACACTTCCATCACCGCCACCCACCACAACAAGGCCACTTTTCCCAAGACTCTCATATCTCATTCCTGTAGCTGTGTTCCATTCTGAAGCTTCACCTCTCCAACACAGGTGTGACAAGCAGCCCTGGGCCCAAGTACCCATCTGGGATATTTTCTTGGTATATGAACACTCCTGGCAGGTTGAACTTGAGACCTTGCTCAAATGTGGCTTTGGTTCTATTGCACCTCAGTGATTATTTGGAGGTGACAGCAATGGGCGATCCGCCCGCATCCAGACTGTTATCTGTCCCCTGGCATTAGAACAAGGCTGAATATTTCTCAGCCAGGGAGGAGTTTTCTCTCCATTCTGCTTTTCTCAGTATTTTCCAGGGGCTGGAGTCTCATCTGCTCTTTGCATTGGCGTTGCTTATTTGGGGCCACATTTTTGTACAGCTCCACGATCCATGGGGATTTTGAGCACATCTCTCTGCCAAGGCCATGGCTTCTGAGAACTCTTTGAAGCTAGCCCGGTGCCACTCAGACCATTGTAGGCTGCAGATTTGACCCTATGGTGCAAGTGGAAAAGACATGAGAGTTGTTTTACTTATCCCTCGGTTGCCAGCTCTGTGCTGTAAAAAGCACCAGGCAGAACATGGTGTCCACTTAACTCACACGTATGACTTAGCCACACCCTTGCCTGCAGCTTGGTCTGAATAACTGGGCTACTCCATGCGATCCTCCTTCATGCCAGGCTATGGAATGGGAGTGGAGCTATTCAGCAGGAAGCTAATGCCCACAGTAGCTACGGTGACTGGTTCTCTTCCCCTACACTGATATTCGTGATGTGGGTCTTTACTTTCAAAAGTTTATGCTCCAAAATATCTGTTAGTCTACCAGGTGCCACAAGACTTCTTGTTGTTCTCGAAGCTACAGACTAACACGGCTACCTCTCTGATACTTGGTGTCTGTATGGACATCCTGCAGCTGGGAGTGTCGGTCTTTCTTTAAGCCATGGGTATGCGCTGGTTTGGTGTTGGTGCAGGAAAACAGCACCATACACCCACTGCCATCAGGCTGAGCCTCATCTCAGAGCCACACCTTGGATGTACTGGCAGTACCCTACTTAGACCATGCAGCCTGCCTGTCTAGGAAAAGAGCTGCCCCTAAGCTAGTGAATAACAGAAGCAAACATGAGACATAGCCATTAATTAAGGAGAGCCACACAGGACTGCAAGGGGAATGAGTCTATGGGGAGGGATCTGACACACACATTTTCATCAAGAAAGTAAAGAGATGCCCTGAAAACAGGAGCTAGGAACTCCTGAGTCCTTAGCAGTAGCTGTGACACTCCATTATACTGTCACCTTAGGGAAATCTCTGACTGTCGCTATCCTAGGCTCATGGGCTATCTGTGCCTCAGTTTCCCCATCTACAGCAGAGGGTTAATGACACAACTGCTTTAACACCATGGCTGGGGAGAGAGAGGACAGGGAGTGAGGTGAACAAATTAATTTTCTGTAAGGCTGCACAATGCTAAGCATGTTGCATGCTCCGAAGTACCCATGGAGGTGAAGCACTTCCCAGCTTGCAGGGCACCATGTGGCAATGGCCTTGTGAGCTGAGGCATGGCTGTGGCTGCAGCTCAGTGTTCACGAAGAACATCTACACTCTACCATCCACAGCACAGCGTAGAAGTGACCAGATGTCCTGATTTTCAAGGGACAAGTCCCAATACTCGGGGTTTTTTCTTATAGAGAAGCCTATTATTCCTCACCCTCTGCTCTGATTGTCCAGTTTCTATCTGTGCTCCACAGCTTCCCCAGCCTCTAGAAACTCCTGTTCCTCCCTGGTGTGGCTTAGCTGCAACGTATGTATACGTTATACCCTCCTCCTGGGCACGGCTGAAATCCCATTTCACATCCCCCCGAACGGTGACAGGAGAGCTCCTTAAGTGCCACTTTCTTTGCTTAAGCAATTATCCTTTCTATAAATATCTCCTCCTCATGTGTGGAACGAGCATCCAGCACTGTGAAAAGGGTTTAACCCTTCAGAGTGCAACCAATAAAGCCCATTATCCCAGCTCCCCAGCTGGTGCTCCCTCCTGCTCGCGCTCCCTCCATCTCTCCTGAGAGGCAGCTGAATCAATGTTTGAGTTGTACAAACAGCCGCCTGACTGCAATTTGGAAGGGATTCAGCGGGGGATTACAGCGAGGCAGTGGATAAAAATCTATTACATGGCAGTATTTACTCTAGATCCCTGTGACACTCAGCCTGAACTCGAGCCACATACTCCAGCCTTGCTCACTGACACAGGCCCTGGGGGGCTTGGGACCCATTTGGAAGAGGCAGCTGGAGGATACGGCAGCTGAGTTGGACTCTCCTTCGCATTTCCAAGGCAGAGGCTTCAAAGTGAATTTGGCACTGGGGAAGGTACTTTTTCGACAGCCCTGAGAATGAGACTCAGTTTATGGTCCTGATTATATTGGTGTCAATGTGGAGTGACTAACTTTAGTGGAGTTGTGCTGGATTGTTGCACAGGACTTTGCTATTGGAATATACACTGGACTGTTCTGGTCACCTACAGCCCAGGTGCCACCCAGGAAGCAGCAGTGGAAGCTCCCTTCCACAAGCATGGCTTAGCTGTGGTCCAGAGACCCCCTCCTTTCACAGTTCGAGGAGAAGATCAGTGACCAACACAGAGATGCTTGTTCTCTGTTTTCGGACTTGCTATCAGATGGGCCAGTTCATGCCAGTTGTGGTGATGGTTGTGTCTGAAGTGGGATGACCTGTCTACTGGGACTTGGACTGAGACCCTCCAAGTAATATCGCACAGGAAGCAACAAGCTGCCCTCAGGTATAGTTGTTATTGGCCCAGCCAGACAGAATGTGGCAGGAGCATGTTCCACCCTTCCTTATGGATCTGGCTCCTCTTCAGCCCCTGCCCCGTTTACATTCACACACTGATGCTGAAAGCCGTCTCACGTCCCTGGCACTAAGAAATCAGTTCTGACTACGCTAAATATTTGATTTGGAAGCAACAGCAGAATCAGTAACTCAGAGCAAACAAACAACCAATCTGGGGCTACTGGGAGCTAAGTCAGTTCTGGGACTTACTCCGGAACACCAGTGGCTGATTAACATACAGGCTCAGGGGTCCTGGCCACTTTTGGGAGCACCGGAACCTGTGCAGATGTCCAGGGGCCACCGATGCCAGAACTATGGCCCCACCCCATCCTCTCTCTTAGGTTCGGCCCCTGTCCAAGCCAAAACCTTGAGCCAGGCCATGATAAGAGCATCCCCAGGATCCAGGCCCACTGCCACAGTAGAGAGTCTTGGACCCTCCACCTGCCCCAAGAGAAGGCTGGACATTCTTGAGAGCAATTCCTGGCACATATTCTCACCCACCAGCACATGCCACCCAGACAGGTGGAGGCAGGGCTGTCATTTAGGCATACACAGAAGATGCAGCTAGGTAGGGCACCACTAAATTTAGTGCCTGTGAGGCATATGTCTAGCACAGGCCATGGGCAATGCTGGCTCTGGCTGCCCCAAGCCCCTGGCCTGTCTCCTGGCCCCAGTGGCCAATCCCCCAGCCCCCTGCTCTGCCTCCCAGCCCACAGATGTGGGACACTGTCCTGCTTCCTCCTTCACCTGCTCACCCATCAGCTGCCTCCCCTATTCCTGCCCCCACAGCCCTGCGTGCAGCCCCCTCGTGGTACTGTTCCCCCACCCACCCTCCCTAGCCTGGGATGGGAGTACAGGCCCTTGGGCTGTGTAGGTCACTGCAGTTCATAAGGCTGGACTGGGGTGGAGGTCCAGGGCTCCCCACAGCTGTATTTAAAACTGGGGAGGGGGAGCCATGGCTCCTCATCTCCCTAGTTCCAGCGCCCCAAGTTCCTGGGATGGGGCGGGGCAAGTGGTCTTTGTGTCCAGGCTCTGGTAAATCATCATCTGCCTCTCCTTATCAGTGAACATACTGGCATGATTGGCTAGGATGTGCGTCACTGGGCTCTACTGGAGGGAATCAGAACTGCTCCACGGTGAGTCATAGACCCAGAAAAGTTAACATCAACTCTTCGTGCTCCAGTGAGGGAGGCTTGTGGTTTTTTTTGAGCAAGAAGATCTGAGTTCAATCCTTACGGCTACCATGGATTCTAAGTGGCCAGGGTGTATAGCTTAGTGAGAGCTCTGATGTCCTGCATGGTCGTCATGCAAGGAATGCCAGTCGGTACTCTCAGGCTCTGCTGTTTGCATATGGGTGCAGCAGAGGAGGGGGACTTTACACAAGAGGACACAAATAAACAGACCTGGTGGCCGGTGAGGCAGGAAAGAGCCCCACTTTGTAGTAGGCTGTGTCCTTGGCTCACATCACAGACGGAGGGGGTGTGGGGAGCAGCGAGGATATACCACAAGACCCAGCTGACTTAACGTGGTGTGACAGCCCTGGCCACCAGTGAAAAGAGTCAGCGAAACCTCTGCTGTGAGGAAAGGATTGGGGGTAGGAAGGGAATTTACCATCCATAGACTCCCCCTTTTCCTCCTCGCAGTTCCAGATATTCACCTACAAAGGGAACGTCAGATGTCAAAGGAGTCTTGACATCACTGCTCTGAATTCCCACTCTGAGGGGAGATAGTTCAGGGAGCGAATTGAGTACAGGCCAAGGCTGCGGTACTCTACTGCCAGCCGGGCAGCTTTCAGTGCTCTCTCCGGGAGCATGTGTTGAGGTGGACGATGCACAGATGGCAAACAAAAGGACTAATGAAGATCTGGAAGGTTCTGAGCCAGATCCAAATGTCTTCAAAAATCTGGGCTGTCTAGCCTAAGTCCAGCGTCAAACTGAGAGTAACCAAGTGCCTAATGCCCTCAGGATGTGACTCAGCTAGATGAACTGCTGACTCCGCTGGCTAGGCAGCTCATTCCCAAGAATGAAACAGCCTGGCACGCACCTGTATTGGTGAAAGATGGTGGCATTCTCTACTTGTGGAGTTAGACACCTGTGTTCGAGTCTTGGCTCTGCTCTGTCTTTGAGCAAGTCACTTCTCCAATCTATGCAGTGCAAGAAGTAACTATGTGGAAGAGCGGTACTGTAATTAATGCCTGAGACTGGGCTTTTGGGCACTTTGCTTGGCTCTCCTGGGGGACCTTTGGGTCTCAGTTTACACATCTGTACAGCAAGAACAAGCCTGATCTACATGGAGGGTATTCAGAAGCTTAAATAAGGGAACATTGTAAGACACTGAGATCATCAGACAGAAGCACCCAGAGAAGGGCAAATCATTATTACTTTTCTATTACTATTACACGTCTTACAAAGACCTGCGTTGCAATGATGAGCATTGTTCTGAGAGGAAATGGGCAACACATCTGCAAATGTACAGCATCTGTTATTTTTCCTTTTGCACGGGTCTCTGGTCCCACCTCTCCCACTTTCCATCATAGACCTTCTGCCCTGACTGTCACCCTGTCTTCTGCCTCTCAGAGTATGTGATTATGTGTTTTTAATGCAGAAGCCATCAGAGATCAGGTTGATGCTGGACCCTCAACTGAGACTTCCCTGACTTTGTAAGTCTTGCAGCTCTCTACTACAATAGTACACTGAATTTAGTCCTGAGATGGGCTAGGGGATAGAGGCCCAGACTCCTCTCTGCCTTGTGCAGTAAGATGGTGGTGATATATATTTCAGGGTCTTCAGAGGAAAGGAGATCAGGAATCTCCACTCAAACAGGTGCCTGTCCCACCTTGTGCTGCAGGAGGATCTTCGTTAGCTGTAATTATATTTGGTCTTATCTCTCTCTTCTAAAGCTCCCCACGTTTATCTGAGCAAGGCTGATTCTATCTTGCAAACGCGGGAGTTCTGTGATCACGCACACGCAGATTATATTACAGTTAATGAAGTTGCTTTGTTTGTTCTGTTGCTTAGGGGAATAAGCTAATGGTTCAGTATGGCCTTTAACACTATTTGGCTTTGTGTATCAAATATTTATTTTGCAAGATAAATTCAGACAACAGGTGTGTCCATCAATGCTAAGGTTTTGAGGGGAGGATGAAGAGGCAATGTCCCACTGCGGTAAATGGGGTAGAGATCTATGCTAGGCTCTTCTCTTCTAGGCAGGATTCTGTGTTCATTCAATCCAGGTCAATGGTTTCCTCCTCTTTATTCCAAAACAATTTACCACAATGTATTGATAAAACATTTGTCATTCCCTTTAAATGCCCAGGGCCTGACTCCCTGGTGCCCTGCACCTTATGTTGTCATCCACACCCGGGTAAAGTGGCTTCACAGTGCCATCAGCTCAGAATTCTCCCCTCCCTTTGCATGAGGGTGAGGAACTACACAAGATGCAAGGCAGGGGCGACTTAGGCCCTGTGAAATATGCATGGGTGGATGTGAATGGGAATCCTAGGTGCAGAGCGACTTGGGATCCAAATGGCTGTGTCTTGGTCTGGCTTAGCGTGACAAAGAACCTGTCCCATCACTCTGCTCTGCAGCTTCACAACTTACAGGTTGGTGCAGTGCCTATGGCGTGATGCCTTTGTGAAAGGGATCTAGGATTATCTCAGGGCTATCCTTGGACAATGCTCCATGTTGTCCATTTGAACACCTACCCTCCTCCTCTTTGTGCAAACCTGCAGCCCTGCTTCCTGTGCCTATGGTGATACTGTGACTTTGCATTATCACTGGAGAAAGGTTCATTTCCTAGATTGTAACGCACAGGAAGAGGATGTGAAATCTATTGTTCAGCAGCTTAACATGCAAAAATGGCCATACTTCACCAATGAGTAGGTTCCCACATTATTCCAGGAACGATTCCACCTGAGTCCACATGCGATTTGCAGACAGCATCTGTCTCTGGAACAAGAGCTGAAAACCATCCAACTGAAAATGTCATCATAGCAGCACTCCACGGGGATGCCGAGGTAGGAATCCTCACTCCTAGAAATGTCCCGGTGTTTGAGGGTGTTATAATCATAAGGGTTAGCCAGCAGCCTGGGAGTAAAAGGGTTAACCTCCTTAGCCAGGTGGGGTTGGCCTATAGGAATGTAGGTAAGAATTGAATTTTGGCTTCTTCCTCTTTTGTTTTCTGTTTTTGCTTTTTCTTTCCAGCCATGAGGGAGAGAAACACACAATATCTCCCTCCAAAAACAGACCCTCCAATCTTCTGTAAGTCGGGTAAAGTTTAAATCGATCCGTTAGGCTTTGTTGTTTTATGGTTGGGGAAGTGGGATCTGATGTCTGTGCGCTTTTTAGAAATGTTCTTTTACTCTCCTTGTAACTAAGTTCTAGGCCCCTGGTGGAGACTCCCCATGTGTTTTACTTTGTAACCCTTCCATCTAGTCATGGGGCTTGCAACAGAAATATTATTGTAATAGTAAAAGTTCTCTCTTTTTCTTTTTATTAACCTGGTATTGGTTAATGTTTGAGTCCTGGTTTTTACTTTTGGGGCTGAGATTTCCCAAGTAGTCTCTCCCTGGTTTCCTGATTATTACTTGGGTGGTGGCAGCAAATTTTATCCCCAAAATCTAAGGTTTTTAGGATTTGGGGACGGGGGGGAGTTTATACCAAAATGTCGTAGATAAGGTTTTGGAAGTACTTTTGCTGGCCCCCCACTTCTGCATTTATCTTGCTAGAGTGGGGAAGGAGCCATGACAGAGGGCAAAAGTTTGTTGACTAAAAGCTGCTAAGAAGAGAGAGTCTTAGGAGAGAACCCCGCTTCCAAACCCCACAGGGGGAGTCTTAACCTCAGTCTGTCTCTCTTCTAAAACCAGCTCTGGGGAAGTTTGTACTCGGATCCAAACTTTGGAGCTCTGACTGTTCCCTGCTACAAAGTGAACGTAGTGAAGCGATCACTTTATAGAATCATAGAAGAGTAGGACTGGAAGGGACCTCGAGAGGCCATCGAGTCCAGCCCCCTGCCCTCATGGCAGGACCAAGCACTTTCTAGCCCATCCCTGAAAGCCATCTATCTAACCTCTTCTTAAATATCTCCAGTGATGGAAATCCTACCACCTCCCTTGGCAATTCATTCCAGTGTTTGATCAGCCTGACAGTTAGGAACTTTTTCCTAATGTCCAACCTGAACCTCCCCTGCTGCAATTTCAGTCCATTGCCTCTTGTTCTATCCTCAGAGACAAGGAAGAACAAGTTCCCTCCCTCTGCCTTACGACACCCTTTTAGATACCTGAAAACTGCTATCATGTCCCCCCTCAATCTTCTCTTTTCCAAACTAAACAAGCCCAATTCTTCCAGCCTTTCTTCATAGGTCATGTTCTCTAGACCTTTGATCATTCTTGTTGCTCTCCTCTGGACCCTCTCCAATTTCTCCACATGCTTCCTGAACTGCGGTGCCCAGAACTGGACACAATACTCCTGCTGAGGCCTAACCAGCGCAGAGTAGAGCGGGAGAATGACTTCTCGTGTCTTGTTCACAACACACCTGTTAATGCATCCTAGAATCATGTTTGCCTTTTTCACAACAGCATCACACTGTTGACTCATATTTAGCTTGTGGTCCACTATAACCCCTAGATCCCTTTCTGCTGTACTCATTCCTAGGCAGTCCTTTCCCATTCTGTATGTGTGACACTGATTGTTCCTTCCTACATGGAGCACTTTGCATTTGTCCTTATTAAACTTCATCCTGTTTACCTCAGCCCATTTCTCCAGTTTATCCAGATCCTTTTGAATTATGACCCTATCCTCCAAAGAAGATGCAACCCCTCCCAGCTTGGTATCATCTGCAAACTTTCCCCTTGTCCTCTGCACCCCATCAGACCATTGCCATCTCCCCTGCCAGGACTTTGCTTGGCATGAGTGTGCATTCATGGCCATTGGTGATTGATTGGAGGTGAGCTGAAACGCTCCAGCCCTAGCTGTGTGAGCACAGGAAAGCACCCAGCTGTCGCCAGGTGTTTAGACAATAAATCACCCGGACTTACTCCCCACATGACTCTATAAAGCTGGAAGTGTAAACAACAAGCTGTGTCAGTGATGGAGTGTCACCCACTAACACAGACACAACACGAGCGCTATGCCAGGCATTAATTCTCCTTAAGTTGTTGCAGAAGTAAAGATGTATTGGTGTCTTAGCATGGAAAGCCGCAGATTCTCTCTGTTTATTCTTGTACCTGCCTGTTGAGCTTGTTTGCTTTGTCTCTGCCTCGAGGAAGGAAGTCCTTCTACACAGAAACTCCAGTCTTGCCTGGATCTGAAGTTTTCCGTAGCTCAAGTTGTTTGGATACAGTTTGGACGCATCCACACTTGGAAGCACCAATAGCTGTTGTAATGGCCCGAGCAACACCATATTTATGTATTTTGAGATTCTGCCTTCCCAGGAGCTTCTGACACTCAAGACAATGAGCCAGGCTACATACTGCTACTAAGACAAATAATAATTTGTGCTTTAAGCACTGTATGAAGTCCATGCAAACAGTACTCTAAAAAGAGTAGACAAGCAGTACAATCCAGCGGACAGGGCATGCATTGAGTCCTGCTCCTGTCTCTTCTACAGATTAACTGGCTGACCCTGTGCAAGTTACTCACCCTTGCTCACTCTTTAGATGTATTTTCCCAACTCTTAAATGTGGATAATGAGACCTACCTACAAGAGCCCCATGGAAATACTTTATTGTGTAGGATCACTAGGCTGATAGTCCAAGAGAGCAAATTTAATTAATAAACAAAAAATTAAACAAGAACAAAAAATTCCTAGCTAACATATGAAATTTGATTTCATATTTCAAATTTGGTGAACTCAAAAGATCTGCTGTGTCAGGCATAGCCATCCTCCTCCAACAGCTATTCTCTATCGAGGATGTGAGTGACATAAGGATAAATTTGAATATTGATTAGGCCAAGTCAATTACACCAGAGCAATGGACTGGACTAAAACCGAGTCCTTACCAATGCTCCCAGGATTTTACCCTGCGACCCTGCTTGCCGTTTACGGTGGGTTTAGTCACAACGGGGTTTTAGGGTGTGTGAACTGCGCTGCTGCGGTGTGTTTACCCAAGGAAGAAATACAAACAAGATGTTAGGTTCAAACAGGGAGAGAGGGTTTATTCTATAACTCAAAAGTATGAATTTTGGTAAGCTAAGTTGCACAAGATATGTAAACCCTTGTTTTTTTGAAATAGGCACCGGATTTGAATACTAATTGGCTTATAGCCTTAAACAATAGGTAACTGCTATAACAGCACTGCTATCTAACCCTTCAGCTACTTACTGCGCTTCCGGGACGGGCCGTGCAGCCTTTGATGCGTGCTGTAAAATGGAAAGATAAACTTCAGAGCTATATTGTATTTAATTATTTCTGGATTTTCCTGAGGTTCACCAGGTCGCTTAACCCTTGGCCGACTACCACGGGGAGCAGATGTTACTTAGAATAAGAATTTGCCTGCGCTAAGCTAGGTCAATTCTCTAGTTAAGTGGGTTGCCCTGCTGGCCAAGCAGGGGAGAGCCCAGCATATGTGGGGTTTCCTTCTGAGAGGTTATTCCCTTAGTTAAATGGTGGGGTTTTTCTAGTTAAAGGTTATCCCCTTAAAAATGGAACTGCCTATTTTGACCACCTTGTTATGGTGGCCCTTTATTGCAGAACCTTGATTACCCTTAAAGGGTTACTAAGGACACCAGGGTTTTCCCTTTATAGGGTTATCCCTGACCGCTCTACCCTCCTAAATAGGGGGGAGCTTATAGCTCTGGATTATAATAACAAAGCAGTTTACCTAACTACCCTTCTGTGTGCATGTAATAGTTTTAGGCTAGACCAATAGCATTGGCCTCCTGTGCCTTTACAAAGAGACAAGGAGTACAAAATATAAGACGCAGATCATGGACTTGGGGAAGTCCCAATCCACCCTCTATTACAAAACTATATAAAAACATTATCTGTTCACCTAATTATTTATATTAACCTTAAACCCAGACCATAAATACCTCCTTATTCCTGCTCTGTGATCCTGGGCCTGTAGTTCTCTTCGAGCTAGGAAGTTATGACCCTCACGGCGCGCTTGTACGGCAGCCGCGTCAGGTCAGATAGTAAAGGAGGGAGAAAAAGAGAGCCAGGAGGGAAAACCGGCTTGGTTAACAAAAACCTTCTGTGTTTTTAGGAACGACCGTGATATTTCAGACACCGGCCTGAGCTAGGGTCGGTGACTGAAAGGGCAGGGTCGCTGCTGCGGTTTTCCCGTGCAGGGCACCATTGTTTAGGTGGTGCAGTCTGCCGGGCAAACCCTCCGGATAAAAGAACCAGAGCCTTACTAGTGATTTTTGCTCTTTGTAGACTGGAGCTCTTCTGGTCTTCTGGCTGGAACTTTTCTGTTCTTTGTTGGCCCACGGCGGCTAGCGAGCGATGACTGACACGCAGGTCAGCTTCGGCTCTTCCGCCAGCGATGTTCGGCTACAGGCTCAGTCCAGTTCTTAGCTTAGTCCTTCTCTGTAGTCTTCTTTCTTCTTCTGCTCTCCTCCGAGGTCTGGTCCGGAAAGTCCCAAGCAGGGCTGCTCTCCTGAATATATGCAGCCTGGGTGGACCTGTTTGACAACTTCTGCCTGCTAGGTCCTCCTCAGTGCCACAATGTATCAAAGGGGCATTTGACTATTGCATATGGATAAGGATTCTAAATTGACCAATCAGTTTGAAACCTTTCAAACCATAACTTCATACATATTCATAGCCCGCCGAATATTAATTGCAACTGTCATTCTCTAACTGTCATTTTCCAGCGGCCATTTTGTGTATCTGAACACCATTTTAACAGTAAATATATTTTTCAATTTATTTAATTTTGATGTGGTTTGTGAGGGAAATATGTCACCACTGCTGGTAAAGCAGATTATAAATTTTAAATGCTTAGCTTAAGGGCTGTTTGGTCAGGATGCAGGGCAACCACACAGACACCACGGCTCATGGACAGGGACATATAAATCACCTCAGAAGAGGATTTTTCTACATTCTCCTGTCCCTGAATCAGAGTTCTTCCTTGTGTACTTTCAGTTTCACTAGAATGGAAGTTCTTTCCTTGTCTGTACTGATGTCTGTGGGAGCACGAGCACCTGGTGGCCGGGCCTCACTCGCAAGGCAGAATGACCATACACTCCATCTTGGAACGCTATCATACAACGGCGGGGTGGCCTGAAGCCAGGCCAGAAGAAAGAAATCAGAAAGTTGACAAGTAGTTGGAGAGTCCCCAAAGAGAACGTCCTGACAAGTAGATAGTAAGTCCCCAAAGAGAACAGCTGGGGCATGTAGCTGGAAGCCCCCAAAGAGAACATCTTGGTTGTGCAATATCAGAGGGTCCCGGGGGGAGGTTTGGAAAATGACGAAGGACAGAGGAAATCTTGTAACATGTTCTGACAGGCCAGGAGTATAGAAAGCCCAAATTAGGTAACAAATGCTTTAATTGGCCAGGTATTGTACCCCCAATTAAGAAACAGTATAAAAGGTGATTTAACAGGGACAAGGGGGTGGGCTCCTGGACACTAGGTGGAGGCTAGCAACTTCCAGTCCAGACAGCAGACCCCGGCCTGATCACCTGGACGTCACCACCACGAAAGGTCCCAACCAAACCGTATCTCTGACTTGAAGGGCCGCTGTAACATAGTTGTTTGTAAGATGTAGGAGCACTGGATGTTACTGGTAAGTCACATGTAATTATATACAGCTATATGTAACCTAGTGTTTAGCCTATGCTAAATAAATAAATATATATATATATGACAAGTGTTAAGTAGTTGTACTTACGAATAAATGAATCAGTCACTATCGGTGAATACCACTAGCTGGATTAGCTGGGGCTGTATAGAGAATTATTGAGACTTAGAACAGCCTCAGGGCATTGTGGTGTTCACAAGTGGAGTGTTATTGTTCCTGGTACTCATAACACTGTGGAAACCCAGGTTTTAAAGTAGATATACTGAATCACATATTGCTGCTACACTATATAAGGCTGCTATAGCGGTGGGGTGGTCGGTCCCGGGCCATCCACCCCCCCACTGTATCAAACCCCACGCGCACCCACGGGACACGGAATAGGTTGGCACATCGTCAATGTCTTGCCCCTAAGCCTTTCTGACAAATCTACTGCGTTCAGTTCTGTTGAAATTGTAAGGTGCAACGGACAGGGACACATTCTTCTCACCTGAACGTGATTAACTATGATAATATGGGTATAAGGAGCCTTACTTAGTGGTGGAGAAACTGAGGCACAGAGCAGGCGACCTAATGTAGTTAAGGCCACGCAGTATCAGAGCAGGAATTTATACATTCCAGACCACTGGACACTACACCCTTAACATTTTAAACGCTATGCTGGCTCTGAATCACTCTTCTGAAATGAATATCAATAGGATAATTTTAACCCCAGAAGCATTGAGGCCACTGACAAGGGAGAGTGAAGTGTCTGCTCTACAAGCTTGGCTGAGAGCCAGCTAGCTTTTAGCTCAGGCAGTAGAGCATATCACCTTAACCCCTAACATTGCAGGTTCACTCCCTTCTGCTACCAGCTCAGGTCTGTCGGCCTTATACAATGAAACCAACACAGGAGATTTACAAAAAGAAAGAAAAATAGTTAACCTGTTAACATCAAAGCCTGGTGTTTCTGGGTCCATTATAGCATTGTTAGATGATTACGAGAAAAAGGCCATACATGTTCGGAACCTTTGGAATCAGTTCCGGTGTGTGGATGAATTGAGAAGTTTAGTGACTGAGATTTGAAGTTAAATGATATTATTAATGTTTAATCTGACAGGCAGCAGTGAGAATGGAACTGTTAAAGAGAAAAATGTTTAGGTTCAAGTAGGGCCGAGATATCCTGCAGTTTTTCAGGGGACTGGAAATTACAAGAAACCTAGAAAGGCTTGTATGTAAGGGAGATGGAAAAGACAAGGACTGTTGGATGGCGGGAAGGGGGTGTGATCAAATTATATGAAACAATGATGGGAAAAAAGAAGGGAAATCAGGGTCATAATATAAGAACAATGGCGGCACTGAATGAAAAAACATTTAAAGACAATAGAAAGAAATATATTACCAACTTCTGGAACTCACTGCCTCAAGTTTTTTTTTATGGAACTTAACAGAATTCCAAACAGGATTATCCATCTACAGCATAAGCTCATGAACAATATTGGCAGTTAACATAGATAAGTTTAGAATTGGGATCAGCAACCTTTTGGAGGTGAAGTCCTGAATTTTGACCTTTTGACCTCTATATCCAGTCACCAGTGCTGGTGACACTTTCTAAAGTCACTAATAGTCATACTTACAACAACTTCATTATTAAACAAATTAAGATGCAGAGCTTTACCGTTTAGGTGGTAGTTTGTAGCATTAGCTGGGCTTTTGTTAATCAGCAGGTGGCATGGCTTTGAGCAAGCTCCCAGCTGCATGGGGGAGAAGGGCTGTGGGTGAACTCACGCCTCACATGCTGGTGAAAATTGTCTCCATTGTATGGCATAAAGTGCAGCCTGACTGCACATACTGACAAGGAGGCCCTGCAGCCCTTTGAGCATTTGAGCAGTGTTGATTTAGGTACTAGTTTGCACCAATTCTTTGGAGGAATATTTGTTCAGTTTAGTTCTCTCCAGTCATTCCAGCCCTCAGTACTCCTTTCCTGGAACCAAACTCCTGTCTGATCCAATTCCCTGCATTCTTAAAGCCTGTGCAGAGTCACTGCTGCTGGAATAACTCACCCTGCAACAGGGCACCCCGGGTATGTCTACACAGCAAGGTTGTGCTGGAATAGTTTATTCTGGAGTAGTTATTCCAAAATAAATTATTCCAGAATAATGCATCTACACTACAAATAAGCCCTGGGATAAGGAATAAGGAAAACTTATTCCAAAATAGTGTGTCTACAACTTTGGAGTAGAGCCCCTGCTTCCAGGCTGAAATACTATGTCTACCCAGAAGAAGTATTTCAAAATAAACTATTCTGGAATTGCTTATTTCTAAATAGCCCCCTTTCCCTGTCTACACAGCCCCTATTCTGAAATATCTGTTTTGGAATAGGCACTATTCCTTGTACAGTGAGGTTTACCAAATTCAAAATAAGCCGTCTGCTATCTTAAAATTACTTCGTAATAGAGGTCATATCAAGTAGATGCTTGCAAAGTTATTTAGAAATAACAGCTGTTATTTTGAAATAGCTTTGCCATGTAGACATATCCCTTGTGTGTCAGACAGGAGAAGCTCTAGTAACAGCCTCAGCTTCTCTCAGCTGTGCTTGTAAGCTCACACCCTTTCCCCAGCCCTTCCCTGGTTCTGACTGCAAGGGAGCAATTATGCTTTCATCGATCTCTCGTCTCCTGGAATCACCCTGTGTGCACCAGAGCAGTGTCAGAATCAATAAAGCAGGCTTTGCACAGAGACTGGGCTGGGGCCAAAGAGGCAATTTGCTCACTGGACAGGTTACGATGAAATAATATTGTGTCAGCAGGTGAGGTGGCAGAGAGACTGGCCATAAAGATTTTTCTCCATCGCTGCAGGGAGAGCAGGAGTTTGATCAGATTTAGAGACAGGCTCAATAGCTGCTGCTTTAGATCATGCTGGAGATAAAATGTAACTGGAGGAATGTAGGAAAGAATAATGTAAAAAATACAAAGGGCTGTGGACAAGTATCCTTTAAACCCATCTGCTTAGAATCACGCTGGCAGAGAACAAAGGGGGAATAAAAACATCCCTGGCTCCCCATTCAGAGAGGAGAGTGTAAGCGAGAGAGCAGGGTTAGTGATTAGAGCAGGGGACCAGACTCCTGGGGGCTATTCCCAGTTGTCCTAGGGACTCATGCTGGCCCCTCAGGGATGTCACTGAGGGCTTCTTTACAGGGTGGGATAATGGGCACCAGGGATGTCCCCAGAAATGTTCCACATGTTATAATATATACAGCTGCATTGTTCTCACTTCCCCTTTGCATGGCACTACTCAGGTTGGTGCTGCTGGGTCAAATTTCGGGAAATGGTGTTGCAGTGCTCCAGGGTACACTGACCCTCAGTAGGGGGCCTGCTCAAACAGGGCCGGGGCAAACTGCTGCTCACACCCTTTCTGGGCAGCCCTGCTCTGTACTGAGCATAATGTGCTTTCAGTGTCAGGTGCATGGATCATGCTATGGAGGTGTGACGTCTAAAGCTCACTATCATTGTGCATTACTTGGTCCAAGTAGACTCTGAAGATGTACAGAAATGCTCCTGCCTGTGCTTTAACACAGAACTGTGTGAAACAGTCCTGTGTTGAAGTGCCCCAAGGAACATTTAGTTGTGAACCAGAAACAGCTACATGGATCAATTAAAGTGGAACACATCAGGGTGCTCCAGAAATCACAGCCTCACTGGGCACATTACCCAACCCAGACACTTGCCCTTAGACTAAAGTTTTCAAAATTGTCTGCTAACTTTGCATGCCCCATTTGTGAGCTCTCAGATGCAGGGACCAGCAGGTCACTGGTTGGTTGGCCCTTTAAGGGGAGTCAGGCTCAGCCCCTTTCTCTCCCCTCTTCCACCGTTCTGTTGAGGCTTCAGTTACAATTAGTGATGCCAGCTGTGGAAGGGTCAGGGAGAACTGCACAGAGAGGGAAGAGAGCTCAGTCATCGGGCAGACCTAGGAGAGGAATTAGGGGAAGTCCCTCTCTGGGGAGGGCCTAGTGAAGTCAGTCAGGCAGGGGAGAACCACAGGCAGCAAGTCAGGCTCTTGCAGGGGACTTTGAAAGAAGGAGGGAGAGCCCTGCGGGAAGCTGGTGGAGTCCCTGGAGTAACCTGCTAGAGAGAAGCAATTTGAGGAGAACTCTGCAGGGCCCAGGAATAAGGGCAAAGGTCAGAGGGCTCCAGTGCAGTCCAAGAGGGGCAGGGGAATTCTTAGTTTGGCTGTTTCTTTAGATTTACTGATGGACTTTCCCTACCCCAGCAGTAGATTGAATCTGGCTGCAGAAGTGGCTTGTGGAAGGCCCAGGCAGACAGGCTGGCACAGGCCTGAAGAAGTGCTCAACAGACGGTGTTTGAGGCGCAGTCCCCTGCGATGGTGGGTTCTGTCAGGGATTTCTCCGAGGTGAGTGCAACCTTTTATGCATCAGAGGTAAAATTAGGGGGTGAGCAGCCCATGGCCCTCCTTGGCCTGGGACTGGACTTTGGCCTGACTATCTTTTGTTACAATGGAGGGGAGAATGCATCAAATTTGAGTGAGGCTGTGACCCATGTACCTGCTTGAGTCCCCACCTTTGCTGTCATTCTGGTGCCCATGGACACCACAGGACTCCTGGGCTGGTGACAGGGTGGAGCGCTCAGATCTGGGTGTAGGGTTGTGCATGAGGAATGCCAGGCATGGTGTGGGGCAGCAGGAGGCGTGTGGGGACAGAGCTCAGTTCTGGGGGGCAGGGAGAGAGAGCATGAGGCTAGTATGGGGAAGGAGAGTTCTGGGCCCCATCCTTAGGAAAGTTCAGCTTGAGCCTCTCTTACACTCTTGCTGAACTCAGCTGGCTTGATTGGGATTCAGCACCTCTGTCAAATCGAGCCCAACCTGCCTTGAAGTGGGCACCCTGAAATCAGCATCCACTTTTGACTTTGGTGCCCGCCATTTTGTGTCCCAGTTCTTCCCTCTGCAACCAGGGGATAATGATGCTACCATCTTTCACTTAACATGCCACCAAGGGCTGCTGAAGATGTCTGAAGGTACAAAGCACTAAATGTGCATAAGAACATTGCTGTCAGCTCAGTGGATGAGACCACCTATAAGGAGGGTTAAGAGGAGTCTCGGCTGCTGTTCTTGTGCCAACAGCAGCCAGACCCATGAGATGCTGCAAGGTAAACGCACACACTCAGTATTAACAGAGAGAAAGCCGTGCTAGTCTATATACTATCAAAACAAAAAAGCAGTAAAATAGCACTGTAAAGACTAACAAAATAATTTATTAGGTGAGCTTTCGTGGGACAGACCCACTTCTTCAGCCCATAGCCAGATCAGAACAGACTCAATATTTAAGGCACAGAGAACCAAAAATAGTAATCAAGGTTGACAAATCAGAAAAAAATTATCAAGGTGAGCAAATCAGAGAGCAGAGGGCGAGGGGGGGAGTCAAGAATTAGATGAAGCCAAGTATGCAAACGAGCCCCTATAGTGTCCCAGAAAAACCGGGATACAAATTTTCTGGGACACTATAGCTCTTTTGCATACTTGGCTTCATATAATTCTTGACTCCCCCCTGCCACCTCCCACCTCTCTACTCTCTGATTTGCTCACCTTGATGATTTTTTTTCTGATTTGTCAACCTTGATTACTGTTTTTGGTTCTCTGTGCCTTAAATATTGAGTCTGTTCTGGTCTGGCTGTGGGCTGAAGAAGTGGGTCTGTCCCACGAAAGCTCATCACTTAATAAATTATTTTGTTAGTCTTTAAAGTGCTACTTGACTGCTTTTTTGTTTTGATGCTCAACATTAACATCCCCTTGGTGCTATCTGGTTGCAGGAAGGAGAGGTGAAGGTCATGGTTACTGTTTGGGACTGAACTGCATTGGCTGAGGTGTGTGGGCATGCGATTTGCTCAGCGCTTGCTCACAGTGTCCAGCTCCATGAAGTGTGATCAGCCAAATTAATGACTTGGTGTGACTGAGCATATGTAGCCAGCCAGAAGAAGCTCGTGGTGGTGGTGGTGGTGGTGCTGAGCACGCTGGAGAGCCAGCTATGGCTCTGCTCTCTCTTTTTGAGTACAAATGACAAGCTGATTCGGAGAGCTGGGCTGGGAAGCAGCCAGCAGTACAAGGCGTCCAGTGAAAGCGAGCAATGTTTTGGATGGCTATGGAGAATGAGAGAATGGAAATGCTGACCACTCCCTCCCTCTGCACTGCACAGCTGCCCAACTCCACTGGTCAATGAGGCTTATCCATCACTGCTGAGGAGAAAACTCAGCCATGTGTGAGGAGAACATCTGTGCCAAGAGTTGCACGCCCTCTGCGCATCCCCTGTGTGTTCGCTAAATCACAACATGGTGTCACTGTGGTGTGTCTGTGACGGCTGCTCAGCCCGTTCTGTGGGTGAGGCTGCAGCAGTGCCAGCTGCCAGGCACCCAGACAAGACTTGGTGTGGCAAATGACAGTGGGCTACGTGCACCCACATTCCCGACCACCTGCACTGACTCATCATTCTGTGAGGGCAAAGGATTGTGGGTCACTGTACAAACAATGTGACTACAGAGACAAAGCTGCTGACCCCCAGCACTGCCTGTGAGTTCCTCTAAGCCAATATTGCTCCAGCCTTTCTGGCTTGGAACGAGGGTTGCCAGCTCTGAGGAAAGCTATTCTGGATGCTTTTTCCCCAACGTAGCCTAATGTCATTTTTGTAAAATAGCTTATTAAAGTCTCCAGAATAATGATGGTGGAACTATCTTGAGGGTGACAGTGCTGAGCTCTACCCTGCAACACCCGTTTGCACTCTTCACTGCCCCAGGTTGGGCTCGCACATAAGGTTTACAGTTCTGCTGGGTCAGGCACCATGGCTGGAAATAGCATCTGGTATGTCCAGTCCAGGACGTTTGGCAACCTAGCCACAGCCAACGGCAGTTGCAGAGCCCCGGGCTGGCAGTGTGACTCCAAGTGGCAGTAGGGCCTTCAAAGTCAGTTGGCCAGGACCCAGGGATGGCAGGATGCAGAGCCTATGGGGATGGCAGGTGGTGGGACCCCAAGGGGTGGTGAAGCTGGTAAGGCTGGTGGGATCTGCTCAACAAGCAGCCCAGAGGCCAGGACCCAGGGCTGGCAGAGATGGTGGCAGATTGACAGTAGGGCTGGCTATTGGGTGCAGGTGCAAAACCTAGGGGTTCTGCAGCATCCCTGCACCCTTACTTCCCGTGCCTGTGCTCCAGGATTGCTTTCCATAGTCATGGGGAGATCGATGCCAATTCTGGGAGATTCCAGGCCAATCTTGCAGCGTCGGCAACACTACCTGGAACCCATCACCAGGGGTCAGGTGGAGTCAGGTGACAGTGGAAACCCAGGTGACAGGCACTAAGCTTGTCTCCAAGGCCTGATAATGTTTACTCTTGAGACTCAGAACAAGGCTGCTCTGTTTCTGCAGGGTAGCTCACTCCTCAAGAAACACATTTAATTAAACATTCAAGGACTCTTTATGATTGCACCTGGTGTTGGGGCCAGATCCATCTCTACTGTGATGAAGGACAAACAGTCTCTGGGTAGCTTAAATGCGGATCCAGAGCGGTCCTAGCTCCAATTTCTGGCATACTTCCTGTGGTTAAAGCAGATGAGAATGCAGGTCTGCCTTCTACGAAAAAGGCATAGGGTCGCTCTGCCTGGTGAAAGCAGGGGAGAATAAAGTTTGTGTAGCAGAGGAGGGCTGACTGCATACAGACAGCAGGCTCATCAGCAGGGATCCAAACTGGGACAAGTCTTTGCTGTTTAGCTGTAAGCTACAGGGTGTTTTAGTTGCAGAACTAGCCAGTAGAGGGAGACAGGAGCGTACACACACTATACCTGTGTTTTATATTTGTATCAAATAATGGATCTTGCATGGTACAAATGTACAATGGGCACATAGAGTGTGTGGGCTGTAATGCAAACTTCATACCCGGATGTCACCTTTTTCCCCCATGAAAGACTTTATTGAGATTTTTTTTTTTGTTTAAAATTTTTTTTGAAGAAAGAAATTCGGTTTTGGCAATTTTAAAATCAGATTCATTTTGAACAAAAATGGACATTTTTCACAAATGTCAGCTTTGTCAAATAAACCATTTTCAGATGGAAAATGTTTAGACAGATGATCTTCCATCAGTT
The DNA here is from genome assembly GCF_033958435.1 of Carettochelys insculpta. Taxonomy (NCBI): domain Eukaryota; kingdom Metazoa; phylum Chordata; order Testudines; family Carettochelyidae; genus Carettochelys; species Carettochelys insculpta. Next base: position 41,151,000 of record NC_134142.1, on the reverse strand, counting down.
TTAATCATGACCCGGAACACTGTCTCCCTATCCCGGGCATTTTCTGTTTAAATCTCACGGTCAAATGCCTGGCTAAGAGACGATGAAAATTTACCACTTACAAAATCTGTCTCTTCTGGAAATCCTAGGCAACAGCTGAAATGTGTTTACATTTTGTGGAATATCCTTGTGGAAAGTCTGGGACAAAGACACATTAATTTATTTTGCTGAAAACTATATTACAGTATGGTAGTAAATTATTCCCAGGCCAGAAGGAGCCACTGTGGTCATATAGTCTGACCTCCTTTAGAACGCAGGCAATTGGAACTTCCCCAAAATAATTCTAATTTGAAGCCAACTGATATCTTAAACATCTAGTCTTGATTTAAAAATAGCCCAAAGTGGGGAAGGAACAATTTACCAAGGGTAAAATAACTAATTAATTTCAATATTAAAATTTTTATGCCTTTTTGCCTGTTTGAATTTGTCTAGCTTCAATGTCCGGCCTTTGGATTGTGTACTGTTCCCTGCTAGACTGATGAGGCCTTTGTTAAGTATTTGTTCTCTGATAGGTACTACCAGACTCTAATCAAGTCACTCTGTAACCTTCTTTTTGTTAATCTAAATAGACTCAGGGAGCCCAGTCACTACAAAACAGGTTTTCTTATTTTTTTAATTATTGCACCATGTTTTCTTATTTTTTTAATTATTGCGCAAAAACAGCCATACTGGGTCTGACCAACGGTCCATCTAGTCCAGTATTCTAGCTTTTGACAGTCGCTGATGCCAAGTGCTCCACAGCGAATGAAAAGAACAGGTAATCATCAAGGGACACATCCCTTGTTGCCCACTCCGAGCCACTGACAAACAGAGGCTAGGGACACCACCCCTTCTGGCTTTTCTCTGAACAGTCTCCAGCTCATCATATCCTCGAGATTCCCCAGTTTATACATGCCAATATTATACTGAGATTTAGGCCACAGGCGTTGACTGGGAACTCACATTCAGTTGATTATCATGAACCACCACTCTCTTTCAGAGACGCTGCTTCCAAGATAAAGCCTCCGATCCTGTAAGCATGGTCTGCATTCCTTCTACCTGGATGTATACACCTGAGTGTATTAAAACACACACTGTTTGCACCCAGTTTATTAAGTAATTCATATCACTCTGTCTTAGTGACCTGTCATTATTTACCAGTCCTCTGATATTTACATGATCTCCACATTTGGTCAGTGATGGTTTTGCTTTCTACCAGCTAACAGATACAAATGTTCAGTAGTATATGAGTGGGCCACGTTAGTGACTCGCCTTCATCTCCGATTGTGGTAACCAAGATGGTCTCCTGGGATGGGGTCATTTTGCTGCTTGAGCTTGTGGGCTGTGCCAGTTGACTTGTAGCTGCACTTTGGGTGCAGAGGGAGCACACAGCTCTCACAATCAATGTTGTGTGCAATCAGCACATACCTCACTGTATGTGCCCTTGCTTTGTGTGTGTGTATGTGTGTGTGTGTGTGTGTGACTTCAATAATGCTGGTAAGAAAAAAACCCAAATGGATGGAAACCAGTGGTATCTGGCAATGTTGCATGAGGGCCGTGGCAAACAAAACATCTCATGGTCCGCACATAGAACCCTGATAGGCCACATGTTGCCCACTACTGGTGTAGAGCCAAGAACTGCTCCTTGTGGGACCCAACTAGAAGAACGCCCACTCCATGACAATTCCCCATGTATATTTCCATATTGAGAGTTATTAGGTAGCCAGCAACAGGTTATCTTTGTGTTGTTCCAGGGTGGTCTTGTCTGAATGAACAATTAGTTTGTGGCAAGCAGGAGTATAAATCTGGTATGCACGACGGTGCTGCACACTAAGGGTAGGTCTACACAGTGCAATTATTTCGAAATAACAATGTTAGCATCTACAGAATGCAACCACTATTTCGAAATACACTTGAAATAGCAGCCATCTTATTTCAAAGTGGGTAACCCTCATTCTATGAGGAATAGTGCCTGTTTTAAAATAGATATTTCAAAATATGTGCTGTTGAGACAGGGAGGCTGTGTCTACATTAGCATTGTACTTTCAAAAGCGGCATGCAAATGAGGAAATTGATAATGCAAATGAGGTGCATATTTACATAACTGACAACTCATTTGCATATTCTTTTGAAAGAGCTTCTTTGGAAAGAAAAAAAACAGTATAGACATGGCTCTTTTGAGAGTAAACCCCATTTTCAAAAGAACCGTGTTCCTAATTTTTTTTAGGAAAGCAGGGTTTTCTTTTGAAGAGCTGTGTCTACACGGCTTTTTTTCTTTTGAAAGAAGAATATGCAAATCTGCACCTCATTTGCATGCCTCTTTGAAAAGTGCAATATTAGTGTAGACACAACCGAAACAGAGCCTATTTGGAGATAAGCCATAGTGTGTCCAATGGGTCTATTTTGAAATAGATTTTGTGTGTAGAGGAGGTATTTCGAAATAGCAGTATTTTGAAACGCAATTTTGTGTGTGGAAGCATTATTTCAAAATTGCTCTTCCAGAATAGCTTATTTTGAAAGAAGGCTGCTGTGTAGACGTAAAGGTCTGTATGGAATCTGCCAAAATGCATGAGAAATTTCATAATGCAATTTGATCTATCTTACTTTAAAACAGATGTAAACTTTTAGTGCCTGACAGCAGAGTCCATGCGAATGCTTTTGTGCAGCAGGCTTGGACAGGGTAGATTTATATCCCATCTTGCTGTGATGTGTTCATTTAGACAAGCCCTAAATATATTACGTAAATGTTGTAACTTCATACAAATCAAGTTAGCTTGATAGCATCTATTTTTCAAAATGCCCCTGTTGGTTAGCATTAATTTATATTACCCTACGTTAATTCTTTAGTAAAGGATTCCTGTATCAGCCAATCCATTATCTTGGTTTGGATTTGATGTCAGATTGAAAGGCCTGTAATTAGCTGGGTCATCCCATTTAGCCTTTTTAAATCCTGGCACAGCATTAGCTTTCTTCCTGTTTTCTGGTATGTTCCTGCTGTTCCAAGTCTTATTGAAGTTCAGCATTAATGGGCCTGTGAGCTCTTTGGCCAGCTGTGTCAGAAACTCTTGGATGCAAGTTGTCTGAACTTGCTAACTTAAAATTGTTTAATGTTAGTAGCTGCTCTTTAACATCCTGCTGAGTTAGCACCGGAATGGGAAAAGTGGTGGTGTTGTCATCACCCCGTATGATACGACTGGCATCTTCTGAAATAGTAACAGGAACAGTTACTGAATATTTCTGCCTTCTCTACATTGTACTGAATCTACCTTTTCCATTTGGTAATGAACAATAACATTGTTAGGGTATTTTATTTTAAAAATCCCTCCTTCCTACTGTCCTGAACTGTGCTGGCCATAGATTTCTCCTTGTGTCCTTTTGTTTTTTTAACTTACTACATTCTCTTGCTTCTGATTTATATTCTCTGCTATCAACTTCACTTCTTCTGTTTTATTTTCTACAGAGGCCTTCAATTTCCCTCTAAGTTAGCTCTGTTTAAAACAGTACAACCTTTCTTTGATTTTTGGGATTGTGGCTCTTTGGGGAGATTTTTCTGTTTACATTTTTCCTCCCAGCTGATTTGGTTTGTGAGCGTTTTCAGTTGACTGCTACATTGTAAAATTGGCCCTTTTAAAAGCACTCAGTATATATGAGTAGCTGGGACTTTAATCTGTGTGAACATTACAAACGTGAACAGGTCTTTTATACCGAAATCACCACTAATTTTTAGTTCTGCAATCTGTTCCTCTGTCAAGATGAGATTTAACGTACAATTTCCCAATGCTGGATGCAAAACTTTTGGAGTTAGGAAGCCGTCCTCTATAACACTCAGAAATTCCAAGGATATTTTTGTACCAGGAGCAGAAACCTTCAGCATATATCGTTCAAACTGAACTCCTTTGGGAGGGATAGCTCAGTGGTGTGAGCATTGGCCTGGTAAACCTTGGGTTGTGAGCTCAATCATTTAAGAGTCTGGGGCAAGTAGATTAAAAAAAATCTGTTAGGGACGGTGCTTGGTCCTACTGAGAGGGCCGGGGACTAGACTTGATGACCTTTGCAGGTCCCTTCTAATTTGATGAGATATGATATATATAGCTCCTTTGTGATATTACAGCTTCCCCCTCTCTCCCCTGGCAACACTTTATAGCTAGGTGATAAATGCTGAAAAGCCAGGAAATTGTAAATGTTAAAATAAAACAACGGTGGAAAGCCTGGAAGTTTAGAGTTAGGGTCCCCCTCAAAACCTTGGCTCTGTTCCTTATCCTGTCAGCGAGCACTTTCTGATGGTTGTAGAGTGGCACCAGCGTGACTATTCCACGTTATTTCCAGCTGTTCTTTGTCCTACATATGCAGCTGGAGAGGTCATAAGTTTGTTTTAAAACTTCTTTACCATCTTCAGAAAGTTTTTCATTGATGTGCACAACTGCTATCAAATCAAATATCCCAACAGGGGAAGTCCATCTCCTCACGTGCCAATCAGCCCTCCCTCAATGCTCTTAACAACTGCGTCAGATAATTCACGTTGCACGTAACTGGGCACCCTTTCAGAGCACCGGCTTCATCGATGATGGATCCTGATTGATAACTGTCCAAAGCAGTGTGGACTGACACATGTTCTTTCCATCATCTGAGTCAGATATGACCATCAGAAGGCTGATTTTTCTTTATTAGTGGCTTAGTTTCTGTACTTTGTGCAATGGATTGTTGCTCTTTTAAGACTTCTGAAGGCATGCTCAATGCTTCGTCCATCTCAGATTTTGGACAGCCCTCCTGCATCTTGGGTGGAGTGTCACAGCTATCTCTAGAAGTCTCACGTTGGTACGTTTTTGTGTTTTCTCAAATCTGCAGTGAACGTGTTCTTATATCGAAGAATGTGTGCTGGATCATCATTAAAGACTGACATAACCTGAAATATATAGCAGAATGCAAATAAAACCACAGAAGAAGAGACGTACAATTTTCCCCCAAGGAGTTCAGTCAAAAATTAATTTAACACATTTTAAATGAGTGTTATCAGCACTGAAGTGTGTTTTCTGGAATGGTAGCTGGAGCACGAAGGGACAGATATATGTTGAGCATATTTGGCAGGTAAGTACCTTGCAACAGCAGTTACAAGAGTGCCATACAAACAGCGGTTTTTACTTTCACTTACAATTGTAAACAAGTGGGCAAGTCCCACAAATGAAAGCAAACTTGTTTGTCTTAGTGATTGAGTTAGAAGTAGGATTGAGTGGACTTGTCAACTGTAATGTTTTACACTGCTTTGTTTTTGGCTACAATTATGTTTTTAAAAAGCCCAGCAGAATAGGGGTACCCTCGTACAGCCCTCTTCCATCCCCAGCAAAATAGGGGTACCCTCATACAGCCCTCTTCCATCCCCAGCAAACATCCCCCTTCCAGGCCATCAGGTCTGAGCACGCATGCCTGGATTTCAGTGTCAAAGCGGCGTGCTCAGGTGAACAAGTGCAATCTCTCCTTCTGCTGCCTCCTGTCTTCATGGCAGCCAAAATGAAAGATAAGGGAGTGTGAACCAAGCAAAAGAGACGTGACAACCTTGAAGTGCATATTTTTTCCTGTTCCCTAAAGGGGATATTCTGCACCCAGATCTTCTGCATCCATCTAATATAAATTTACAGCACATTCTCACCATAGACAGAGGTATTCAGAGCTATGCAAGGCCATCAACTAAGGGTTCTAAACCTACACAGCAGGAAAAACCAACGAGCCCGAAACATGACAGCAAATCTCAGATCCCTGAAAAACTGACTTAGACTTGCATTATGGGGCAAAGGTAGCAGTGTAGACTACGTGTTGGGCTTGCGCTGAAGAGCAGGCTCTGAGAATTGAGGGGGGCAGGTCTGGGAGCCAGGCTAAAGCCAGAGCCCAAGTGTCTACATTGCTATTTTAGCCAATTCCACCAGCCCAAATCACTGAATTTGGCCTCTCTGACTCATGACTGCAGTTTCTTGTCTGCTGTGTAGGAGTATATTAGGCATTCATGATTAGTCTTTATGCAGCTAAACTAGGTCCCTTGAAATCCACACACTTGTTCCTGAGGCTTATTCCTGGCTTTGCTGCCACTTTCCACCCACTTGTCATCTTGGGAAGAGGACCACAGGGTGGTAAAGTTGCCATAGTCAACAGCTGCTAAGTCCTGGAACTGAAGCACTCTCTCTCCTTTGTGACCGTTTCCCAGCCACCCTCCATCGAAACTCAACTGCAACATCTTGGGGTGGAGGGGACCTTACTGTTACCCCATCAGTTTATCTACACAGTATCCACTGGGTTTACATAATCTCCTAGAGTTGCAGCAGCAGAGACAATGGAAGGGTTGTCCGGTCTTGTCTAGCCTACTTCCTGCTCCAAGGTTGTGCTGGACTTTGCTTCATACTAGACTGGGTCTCCCAGCCTTTCCCCAAGGGAGATTATTTCATATTATCATTTGTGTAATAAGCAGGGAGTGTTTTCTCAAATCTTACATTTTCCTCTGATTACCTTCCTTCCTCTGATACCACCATGGACCACACTTATGTATCCCCAGGCCTTCCCAACTCTTCCACAAACTCTTGTTCAGGTTTGTTTGACAAATCCAGGAAACATCTCCACCTTGCAGGAGCATTTAGACAGAAAATTTAGACTAAAAGCTCCTGTAAACCAAAGTGTCTTTCCCCCTTCTTTGTAAATCCAGTGCACGTTAAATGAAGCTCATCTGCTTCTTGAAGCCGCCTGTGTTATTATTGGAACTGATGCACATTCACTCTAACCAATCTATTTTTATTTGAAGCACTTATGCTGTATGAAACCAAGCATAATAACTACAGTCAATATAGATATATTTGTTTTTATTTAAACTCATAAGTGTGCTAAAAGCAATAAATGCTTCCCCCACTGCAAACCAATATACACATATAATAAATAGAAAGCGTATGGCTCAGTCAAAACAGGAGTGTCCGCTTACCCAAAGGGCTGCTTCTAAAAACCACTGCCAGTTATTATTACAGACAGCTTCAGGGCAGTAGCGGCTGCAGAAGCAGCATGCTGGCTGGGGGATGGGAGAAGGGAATCAAGGCTGGTGTATGTGTGGTGGTAGTTCTGTGTAGCTGAAAGAATAAGGCTATGGCGTGTGTGTCCGAGAGTTAACGGGCAGATGGGGAGTGTCGCAGGGACAACAAAGGGAGACTAGCTCCCACCACAATTTTTTTTTAAAAAAGGAGACTCGTTCTTACTACAACATTTACGTATTGAAAATATCCCAGCTTCTTCATAGGGTATACGACCAGGTTTCTTCTCTCTGAATCTGGTGCGCTGTGTCCCAGCCAAGCACTACCAGCCCTCGAACTAAACAACAGCACCTCTGGATGCAATGATTCTCTTTCCTGCTGAGCAAAGACAAAACCTTGCCAGAAGCTTGGGAAGGGAAGAGATGGGAGAGGTGTAACTCTGTGTACACAGGGCAGAGGTGAGTCCCTGCCTCCTTGGTTGACTCTGTGGTATAAAGCTTGGGACTGGGAGCTGTACTGTCTCCTTTGAGTCCCATAGCAGCTTTTGCACATTCTGCCTGGCTTCCTGGTTCTCCTTTTAGGAGCAAAGTGGACCTCTGAAAATTCCTGTCTCCTAGAATGATCATTTCTCCTTCTGAGAGTCTTAGATGCTTTTTAAGTGTGAGGAGTGGTAACAAGGCAGTGTGTATCCTCTGGAGTGCAGAAAACAAGCTGGTCAAATGTGTGCCATGTGCCCTACACTTACTGCTAGTGGGGAGTCTCCTCTAGGTATACATGCTAGGGATCTTGGTTTCTGGAGTAGGGAATCTCTCATTGCTGTTGCTTCGAATTTCTGAGGGGGTTACACTGTCAAGGCTAGTGACAGCAGGGAGGGTCCTTGATCCCTCTGGCAAGCTATATTATCAGGACAGAATCATCATCTTAGCCTGTGAGCAGTGTGCCTCAGGTGGCATGTGAGCAGGTTTTATTGCTGACTTCAGTCCAGTGGTTGGGTCATTAGCTTCTGTGGCACGGGCTGGGCACTGATGCGGACTGTGACGAGAATGCTGATCCAGGCCGCCCAGGAGGAAGCAATGAGAGACTCTCACAGACAATGTCTAATAAACACATAAGGCTGTGGAATATTTTTAGAGACATGGGGTAGGAGCCTCAGTGTAAGACAGGCAGCTTGAGAGAGGCTTTCTCAGTCCCTGCCTTTGGGTCACAGCTGGGTGAGAAAAGCTAACCAGAACCTCTGTGTGCCAGAGCAAGATGGTGGTTACAGATCTCCACATGATTACAAATCCTACGCATGATCTCAACTGTGCACCAGGAAAGGAAGCAAAAGGATGTATTAACTCCATACCCAGGTCCCACTTAGCCACGCTTCCTTTGCCTTCAGAGAGAGAACTTGTCCTTTATGCTGGTCAGTGCACATGGGTGGCAAAGCTGCCGAAGTAAATTAAAGGTTTCTTGGGGCCCTGGGCCAGAGCAAGTAGACACCCCGCTCCCTCACTCCAGTCCTTCCACTGTGATTCTGCCCTGTTCTGCCACGTCTTTCTGCGGCCCTGCCCACAGATCCAGCCCCATCTGTCACTTCCCTGGGCTTACCCCTCTTCCATCTAGGATTCCCTCCATGTCATTCCGCCACTGTGGCTCCCCAGCCATTTGCTCTTTTTCTGCTCCCCCACCCCCATCGCCCCAAAACTAAAGATGTTTTGTCTCTACAGCATGGTCCCAGGGCTGAAATGGGGTGTGACAGCTACCACTCCAGTCCCAGAACCACTGTGGGGGCATTCCCTTCCACCCTTGTGCTTCTGCAGGGGAACAGGTTTGGGACTGCCTCTGCCCCCATGAGTGCTTTGCTGGAGAGCAGGGTTCGGGGGGGGCTTCATTTGCTGCCCCACAATTTCTGCTGGAGTGCAGTTGGGGCTACTTTGGGGGCTTTCCCCACCCAGGGGCTTCTTCCAGGGAGGGGGTTAGGGATTACTACAAGGGAGCTTCTGCCAGGGAAGGTATTGGGGTGCTGCAGGGGAGCTTTCCCATCCCATGCTGTTTGCCAGGAACAAGGTTGAGGGGTGCAGGGGGTGGCGGGGTGCCTCTGCCTGGCTAATCACTGCACATAGGTAAGAAATGATGAGACACAGCAGGTGAGATGAAACCCACAAACAAGGCAACAGTGACTGACATGATCGTAACTGGGGTAATAAACAGCAGTTTTGACTCACCTATTCCCTAGCCTCTGTCTAGCTCCCCCACTCAATCACTAGGGGGCAGAAGCCAGGGGCCCCTCAATTGGCTGATGTCCCTGAGCCCATTGGCTAATCCTTGACTGCCAGTGTTTAGTTAGGATAGCAGGAAGGGTGAGGTGTGAGCATGTGGGTCAGAACTCACATTTCATCATCCAGCTGCTGAATCCCCCACTTCATCATGCTCAGTGCTGGGTCTTGCCTGGACTCGAAAGCTTGTACTGTCTAAGCCTGAGCTAAACTCAGCCCCTTTGCCAAACCAAGAAAAAAATTGTGGTATGGCTGTATCCTAGTACAGTAGGCTCAGGTGGTTTTCCTGTGGTGCCCTAGGTGTGGGAAGGCTTCTCTCACTAGGATATCTGCAAGACACAGCTCTAGCTTTATGGAAATCCTTGGCACCATTTTGGCAGGACACATGCTCTACTGAGGTGGAGCTCCAGGGACGTGGTAACCTGTAGTTAGAGGCATGTCCAAAGCAAAGTGAACAACGTGGCTGAGAGTATTGGTTTGAAAAATGATGGTGAGGCGGGAGAGTGACGGCCAGGGGAGCTGTAATATGATATGGAGCCTTTCAGCTCTTGGTGCGTGGTTCTAATCTCAGCCAGGTCAGTGCATTTAACAGATGACAATTGTTTGTTAGCCTGCAAGAAAAATGTTAGTTGGTTTCAGAGCAGTTCCTAGTGAGAAGGATTCTCAGTCATCGTGTGCATCTTAGGATTGGCAGTAACTTTCCGCCAGGTGGGGAAGAAAGCAGAGGCCAAAGAGTGAGTAGATCATGGAGATTTGGCTTCTCATCCCTAGGGCTAACAAAAATGGGCAGCGTGGGAGGCAGCTGCTCCCACCTTTACCGTTGCTGTAGCTTTTGTGTGGGCCAAATAGGAGGCTTCTTTATACAGGACTGACAGCCCATCTCCTCCTCAGCAATACCTTTCTCTCTCTCTCTCTCTCTCATATTGCTCAGGTATCTTGAGAACGGAGACTAGGGTGCCACTATACTGCTGAAGCCAACTGGGCAGTGGTGGTTAGGCCTAGTGCCAGAAGTGAGAGTTCACCTGCTGGTTAGAAGTAGATCGGGGGGGAGTGTCCGGAAAATGAGCCAGGGTTCAGTGCTGGACGCACAGATGACATATGCCAGAACAAGGAGTAAACCAAAGTTGCTTGCCAGAGGCAGAGCCAGGGATCAGAACCAGGAATTGGAAACCTGAGTGGGAGCTGGAACAAGGGCAAGCACAGCTGCGTGGGGCATGCACGTTCAGCAGCCGCCGATCGCCTCTCAGGGCCAGGGTTATAAACAGGGCTGCTAAGCCAGGAGACCACGAGAGGGGATGGTGGCCACTCTGTCAGTTCCAAGGCAGTACAGCTAGGCTCATTAGTTCCCAACACAGAAGTACCCAATGAAAGTCAGGAGGCGGATGGATACAAGCCTACCTGCATCTGAAGGCTTGGGGACTAATAGGTTTGTCAGGCCCCTGGGCAAGGTGGGGAGAGGATGGATCAATGCTGTTGGAAGGGACAGGTCTGTAAGCAGCCAGCCTGCAGTGCCACCTGGACTGTGTTGTGCCACATGGGGGTCCTGCTCCCACCCCCAACCCCCAGAGCCACCTGGTGCGCACTGCACAGCACTCCGGCAGCAATTTAAAGGGACTGGGTCTCTGACCACTGCTGCTGCCACAGTAACAACAGTGGCTGGGAGACCCAGACCCTTTTGAATCCTTGGGCCCCAGGCAGTTGCCCTCTTGCCCCTCATTGGTGGGCCATGAAAGCTCTTCCCCCAGCCTAAGGAGGGGAGCTACTAGATTCAGGATTCAGATAATTACAGGGAAAAAATAATGAATAACAGGATTGGGAGTGAGGGCATAACTGCAAAATTAGGGGTGCAGAAGTGGGCAGCAAGCAGAGAATCTCAGACGCTGCTCCTCAGAGGGGCTGAGGGAGCCAGCAGATGCCACGCAGAGGTTCTCTGCCTAGAGACATGAGCCAGGGAAGGGACATAAGTAAGCTTCACGGTTGCAGAGCACCTCCTTGTCTAGCACCGTCCATCTGGCATTATAGATGGCTGCTTTGGCCATGCAAGGAAGAGGTTGATCAGGAGATCTTGGGACTTTGTGAGGCCACAGGTGAGATGTTCACAGATGAAGAAATATGGAGAGAACCTTAAAAGAAGGTTCTGAAGGAGCCAAAAAGGGGGTTGCAACCTCGTGTGTTCTGGATAGATGTATGCCACGCGCTCGCTCAAGCCACAAAAATGACAAGATTGAGGATGGGGGTGAATCATGTCACGCACATGCCTGGGCTCACAGCTCCATGGAGGAGCTGAAGGCTGCTGTCCCCAGCAGGCCATGAAACCCACATAGAAATCAGGCCAGCCCACTGGGGTTCCTCGCCCTCAGCAGATAGGGGGTCCTGCCACTTAGTATCAGGGTGGGACATGAGGGTGAGGAAAAGGACTGTGCAGAGAATGTACCTGTGGTGTGATTCAGAAATGAACCAACTGCAAGTTACACAGCTGTCTGGGGGTGTGAAGAGTGGGCAGTTATGGGGGGGTGGGTCTCACGGGGCAGGGGCCCAATGAGAAAAGTCAAAGACTAGAAGTGAGGGAGCACCCTCCCACAAGATCCCCTCAATAAAGGCCTGAGAGATGAGCTGTAAGGATGCCCTCATCTCCTGGGTTAAGTGCCAGGGCAGTATAAGGGCTGGAGGGTCCCATGCGCTGGCCAGTGCCCCCCAGTTTTAGCCCAGTTGGGGGGATTCCTACCACAACCAACCTCTGGCACACTGAGGGGGACTCTGTCACCTGTTCCCCAAGTCAGCCTAGCCCAGAAGTAAGTCAGGGAGCAGGTCAGAAATGATGAGACACAACAGGTGAGATGAAACCCACAAACAAGGCGTGGAGGGCAAGGTAACAGTGACTGACATGATCATAACTGGGGTACTAAACAGCAGTTTTGACTCACCCATTCCCTAGCCTCTGTCTAGTGTTAAGATTCTGCAGAAGACCATAGCATTACTGTGCAGTTGGCTCTCTCTGCACCTTGAACATACTGTGCCCTCTCTTGTCATCCCTATTTCCTAAGGGGGTATAATTCTATCAGATACACAGCAGAGAGTGCCTCAGAATCACCTGAGCAAAAATCATACAGGAAGACTCATACCATTGCTTTGGAAGGCCTAGACAATTGATCCGTGAATGTCTATTCAGGCAGGCTTCAGCCTGGAGTACCTTGCTGGCTAATCCATTTACCATCCTGTTTGTGTGTTGGCAGAGGTTTTCAGCTGGGCTTTATGAAAGGGAGGATTTCTCTGTAATGAGAGGAAACAAACAAGATAAAAAGGCAGAGATAAGTGACAAGACAGGATTCCAATGCTAACCCCCGTTTAAACAGAGTGGCTGTCAATACTAATAACATAAAACCAGCAGTGAAGTGCAGCCGACACACACTGAGCTATGGAATGCTCAGACATCTGAAAATTTGATCAGAAATTGCAGCAGCAAATGCAATCAGTGTGTCTGGAATTTTTGTTTCATTCATTTATTGCATGTCTGCTGGGAGTCGGGAAGAGTCCTTACCAGGTGTGTCTCACACATTTGATTACTGGTGAGTAGCCCCTTCCAAATCATCCAACCCTATGAGGTTCTTTAAAAGTGTAGCAAAGGTCATCTGTTAAGGTAAGGTGTGTACCTGAGTATGCCTGCATCTGCGTCCATTAAATACATTTCCATCAGCAAGCTGTACATGGGGCATAGGAACTATTGATCAGGAGTTCCTGAAAAGTCTGTTTTTGCTGTTTCTCAAATGTGGGGCACTGCAGGTCAGGAATGAGGATGTGGCAGAGTTGTATGGCCACCCACGACTAGACTAGCAGGGAGTGATGCACATCAGAATTGTGGGGCTTTGCGGGAGCTTCATGGGGATGCAGGAGTGGAATAACAGGCAGGGCTATTAATCCAGAATGAAGTGCACTAAAGTATGGGGTGCTGGGTTGCCCTTGCAAGACCGTGCCCTGTGTTACACAGAACACTTTGAGGGGTGACTATAAACAAAGCGTGAGGGGTAAGTATGGGAGCGGAAGTGTTCAATATGGAATGATCAGGAGCACCAGAAGCAATAAAGTATATTCATAAACATGCAGCTGCAAGACCCAACATGGATGCTGATGCAGAAAGGGAGTTCTTGGCTGAGTCTTTTAATACAGGTGCAAAGCTAGGGGTATGTCTACACAACATAACCGCTACACATCTACACAACATAATCGCTATTTCAAAATAATTTTGAAATGGTGGTTGACTTGCTTCAGAATAGGTAAACCGCATTTTTGAAATAGGGGCTGTGTAGACAAGGAATAGAGGCTATTTTGAAATTCGCCCTTGTGTCCCCAATGGCTGTATTTCAAAGTAGGCTGTATTGTGCATAGATGCTGTGTTTTAAAATAGCACCCCCCCGCCCCCTATTTCAAAGTGCATTTCATGTCAAGCAGCGTTATTTCGAAATAAGCTCTTCCGGAACAGTTTATTTTGAAATCAGGCTGCTGTGTAGACATACCCAAGGTTCCACAGCAGGCGAGTCTGTGGATGGAAAATAAATAAAAAGTGAATTTCACCATAAGTACAGAAGCCAGTGCAACATAATCATAGTTAGACTACACAAAATGATTAGTGACCTAGGACAGCACTCAGCAACCAGAATAGCAAGAAAAGCCATTTTTTTTCCAAATTCAGTAAAAAACTCAGTAGTTCAAGAGCCACAATGCATGTGATTAAGAGAAGGTCCTTAATAAATAACATCAAACTATACTTTTTGTAACCCCTGTTTTAAGACCAGTGCGCAAAGTGATACATGTTTACTGCAGGCCACTGACAAACTTTTTACACATTCTGTTTTCTCACACTTTACATGTGCATATTTGTACCACTGTCTTTCTGACCTTCACTCTCAAAACTATTTTAATTGTGCCAATTTTACTTCATGTTCAATTTCTGTTTTCTTTCTAAAATGTGTGTTGCCCTTCGCAGCAGGAATGCCACAAACTTCCTTTTCCTTTTCAAAATCAAGACTTTATTAGCAACATGATCAAAACACTGGTAGAATATCGTATCCCACAATGCACTGCACATATTAAATGGGGGTGTTACGCACCATTTCGAGATCACAAATCCTTTGCTATTTGTATATGAGTTGTTCATGTTTGGGCTTTTAGACCATCACCATTTATCAAATAATCAGGAGGTGGTATTTTGCTTTGCAGTTACAGCATTGGGAGCCACAAAGAAGTCTTTAAAGAGCTGCACGTGGCTGTGGAGCTGCAGGTTGCTGACCCCTGGCTTAGGGGGATAGTGAAAACTAAGCCCGTTTCATGTAGCAGGAATAATATAAGCCAGTGGTGTCCAATAGAAATTTAAGGACCACCATGCCCTGCCCCCAAAATAGATTCCACCCCCCTCATCTGCCGGTGACTCACCAGAGCCACTGCTGTGGCTGGAGCTGTGGTCTGTGCTGCATCTGGAGCCCCACGTGCTGCATCGCAGCTGCTGGGGCCATGCTGGGGCCATGCTGCCACTGCTGGGCCACGGGGCCGGGGGCCTGACTGTGTGCGCTGGAGCCGCTGCTGCGATGCACTTATCCCACCAAGCATGGGCCACGCGGGTAGAGCGGGCGGAAGGTGCTCCACGTGCTTAGCTCTAAGGAGCTGCATTTTGCCACACCGTGATGTTCAGTTCACCACATGGCGAATGGCAAGTGTATTGGACACCGCAGATATAAGCCAATGTGGTAGAAAGCCTGACCGGCGTATTTGTAAAAGGGCTGATACGACTCAGCAGCTCGGTCTTTCTCATAATATGGGGTATGTCTGCAGCAGGGCATGAAGCACTAGCTATGTTGGTATTGATGGACTTGTTAATGGTTTTCAGCTAAATAGGAAGTCTCTAGCTGCCATAGCTGCAAAGCAAACCTTTACAATGGGAAGCAAACATGACCAATGCAGACAGCTGCCTGTATATACAGAGAAGCTGAAATGCTTGTTTTGAGGGGGTAAACTTCTCCACTTGTTTGAATGGGCACTAAACAGAGCTGGCCAGGTATTGTTTGACACAATATATTTTCTTCATCAAAAAAGTCACTTTTTTTTGCAGAAAGGATCATTTTCAACAGATTTCTCAACCTGTAGTTTTTTTTTTTTTTTTTTTTTTTACAAAAAACATTGAAATTGTTGAGACATACCATTTTGACATTTTCTAAATAGAAAATTCTGTTTTTAGGTTAAAATGAATTTCCTTTTGACTTTTAAGATCATTAAAGTAATAGAGAACAACAGGAAGTCTTATGGTGCCTTATAGACTAACATATTTTGGAGCATAAGCTTTCATGGGCAAAAACTCGCTTCATCAGATGCATGAGTCCTGGGGCGAGGGTGGTTTCAGAGGGGTATTTAAGGAATGGGGTCCCAGAAAAAGGGAGGGCCAGAGCTGACAAGGTCTGTTCAGCAAGGTGGAAATGGCCCGGTATCAATAGTAGGTATCAGAAGAGGAAAAAACAAGTCAGATCAGACAGGGGATGTGAGTCTTTGTCAGAGTCTAACGGAGAGATATTAACACCTAGGGCAGCGAAACTGCCTTTGTAAGCTGCGAGCCACTCCCAGTCTCTGTTTAATCCCTGGTTAATGGAATCAAATTTGCAAATAAATTGCAGCTCAGAGATTTCTCTCTCCATTTGATTTTTGAAACTTCTTTGTTTCAGGACTGACACCCTTAAATCTGCTACTGAGTGTCCAGGGAGATTGAAGTGTTCCCCCACAGGCTTCTGTACATTACCATTCTTGATGTCTGATTTATGCCCATTTATTCTTTTACGGAGAGACTGTCCAGTTTGGCCAATGTAATTTGCAGTGGGGCATTGCTGACACATGATGGCATATATTATATTAGTAGATGTGCAGGTAAAGGAGCCCCTGATGGTATGGTTGATGTTATGTCCTGTGATGATGTCACTGGTGTAGATATGTGAGCAGAGTTGGTACCGAGGACCATTGCAGGGGCTGGTTCCAGGCCTAGAGCCGCTGGTTTGTGATTTGTAGTGGCTGGTGAGGATTTGTCTAAGGTTGGCAGGCTGTCTGTAGGCGAGGACAGGCCTGCCTCCCAAGGTCTGTGAGAGCGGAAGATCATTGTTCAGGATGGGTTGCAGATCACTGATGATGCGTTGGAGAGGCCTTAGGTGGGGGCTGTATGTGATGGTCAAGGGTGTTCTCTTGTTTTTCTTGTGAGTCCTGTCTTGTAGCAGGTGGCTTCTGGGTACCTGTCTGGCTTTGTCAATCTGTTTCCTCACTTCCAATACCCTTTCCTGGGTATTGTAGTTTGAGGAAAGCTTCGTAAAGGTCCTGTAGGTGTTTGTCTCTGTCTCATGGATCAGAGCAAATAGGGCTGTACATTAGGGCCTGTCTGTAAACAATGGATCGTGTAGTATGCCCTGGATGGAAGCTGGAGGTGTGTGGATAAGCGACGGTCACATAAATACCACCCTATACCAAAAACCCACGGACCACTATGCTTATCTGCGCAGTAGTGTCCAGGAAGTGAATCTCTTGTGTGGCCTGGTCCAGGCTAAGTTTGATGGTGGGGTGGAACCTGTTGAAATCATGGTGGAACTCTTCAAGAGCCTCCTTCCTATGGGTCCAGATGATGAAGATCTCCTCAATGGAGCGCAGATAGAGGATTGGCGCTAGGGGATGAGAACTGAGAAAGCGTTGTTCCAGGTCAGCCATAAAAATGTTGGCATACTGTGGGGCCACGCGGGTGCCCATAGCAGTGCCATGGATTTGAAGGTATAATTTGTCTTGAAATCTGAAATAGTTGTGGGTGAGGACAAAGTCACAAAGCTCTGACACCATTTGTGCCTTGGTCTCATCAGGGATAATGTTCCTAACAGCTTGGAGTCCATCTTCATGTGGGATATTGGTGTAAAGGGCCTCTACATCCATGGTGACCAGGATGGTGTTTTCAGGAAGGTCACCAATGGATTGTAGTTTCCTGATTAAAGTAACGGTTTTCTTAAAAATGTAAATTTGAAAGGAATGTAAATGAAAAATTTCTCAAAAATAACATTTTAATTGACCCCAACCAATTTTTCCCCTAGATTTTATTTAGTTAAAATTTTCAAGATTTCAACTTTACATCCTAATTCAGGACAGGGAAAATGTTAGAAATCTTGAAATTTTCCTAAGACAGAACCATTTCCCTCTCAAATGCTGATAAAATTGCTTTAAAGGTCAGCATTGTCAGATATTTCACTGCTTCTCAAAGCATGCAAGCAAGGAGAGGAAAAATGTTGGGAAGAACTACACCAGCATTTCCCACGGAGTGCGTGTGCTGGGGGAGGATATGAAAGGTTAGACAGTGGGTGGTACAGAAGATGGATGCATTTGAGACATATACTAAGAACACATGGTGGGATTGTGGGAGAGGTGGGCCATGTGTTGTTGGTTTCATTTTCCTGAAGCGGGGGGGTCATCTCTCAAACATTTGATAAAGTTTGAAATCCAGCAAACTCTCCATTAAACAGATGCTGGTATAATGGATGCTGTCTGCCAGCCCCCCCTGCTCCCCCCAGCCCCAAATAAATTCTGGAGACTCACCAGGGCTGGAGGAGCTGCTAGAACAGCTGGGGTTGTCAGGGCTGGAGGGGCCACTGCAATGGCTGGGGCCAGAGGATCTGGGAGAGGCGGGGGGCTGCTGTGCAGTGCAGGAGCTCTCCCCACACAGCCCTGTGTGAGTGGAGCATGTTGGTGCCCGACTGCCGCTGTCTGCAATAGCGCTGAGCAGCAGCCATGGTGTCGGAGGCTGCTGCCCACTGGCAGGCTGGGGGCGGCCACGCTCTACTTTCCCGTGGTGGCTCAGAGCTGGGGGCTGGAGGAGCCACAGTGCTGAGAGCTCCAGGAGGTAGAAGGGGCCAGGCTGGCATTTAGCTCCTCTCCTGGTAATTGGGAGAGGCAGATGGAGGTGTGAGGGGAAGAATGAGGCAGGAAGGGGGAAGGGGAGAGGGAGGCAGAGGACAGGAGTGAGTGATGGGCTGGGAAGGTCAGTGCATCATCATACACGACAATCATTCGGATACAACGGACTTGGGCATTAACTGACACCCCTTCCCCTTATTAGTCCATTAAATCAAGGGTTTCCTGTAGTTCCACTGGAAAGCTAATGTGTGCTTGCATTGCAGAGCAGTCTTGCAAATGCACAGGGTCAAACAGGGGCATCAGGAGGGCACAGAACAGGAAGTAAAAGGTAGTTGTGAGGAATTTGATTCGATTTAACAGACGGCAGTTTAGTAACACATCCCTAATACCACCAAAAATGCATGTGCCACAGAAAGTCCTATTGCCATGAGAACTAATATACAAGATAAAATGGAGGTCCTAGAGCAAACTCAGCCATTCCCTGACAGGGGGTCAGTATCCTCTTACCTTGCCTGGGTTTTGGCAGAAGACAGATAGAAGAAAGGCAGGAAATTGGAAGCATTCTAACTGGAGAACCAGCAGTTTCATTGCAGATTACTTCTAAAGCTAACTGGCTCATGGCAGCACTGGCTTTGCAGGGTCATGTGAACAGCAGAACTTGCATCCCTTAGGGTCTGGGCAATGCTGGAGGAAGGCAGCGGCAGGCATCGCAGCCTTGGAAGGTTTGTTTTCATTTGAAAACCACAATGCTAACATTTCCCTCCTCCCCATGCTCCCTTTGTCCTTTTTTCTTGTGTGTGTTTGGAGTTGGTGTCTCAGCTATAACTAGGTCAGGGAGCCTAAGTAGGTCACGTTGGCTTTCTAAACACGGTAAATCTGGAAGCAGAGCTCAGAAGAGAAGGGCAGACTGTGTAAACAAAAGGCAAGATGCTGGCCTAGTGGGAGGGGTTGGTCCTGCAGTGATGTGCAAAGGCAGCATACTGCCATCCAGAGCCTGAGAAATACCAGAATGAACCCAGAAGAAGAGAAACTGAGGGCTGGGAAAGGGATCGGGGCTGAGCATGAGGGCTGTATGCAAGGGGAGTGAAGAAATGAAGAGCAGGAATGGGGCTGGAACAAGAGCGGGTGTGTGTGTGTTGAGGATGAGAAGCAGAGAGCAAGAGGTGAGGTGAGGGTAGAGGGGGGCTGATGGTGAGGGGTGGGAGGAAGCTTCCATCTGGGTAGAACTGCTCTGTTGCGGTGAGAGGCACCAGAAAGGCCCCCAGCGTGATCCAACCTTGTGCACCATCACTGTTCTCTAGCAAGGGGGTCTGGAAGATGGGACAAGGAGGTAAGAAGGAAAGGGATTGTGACTGTGCTCAGGCCTCTCCCATGTCTCTCATTTCAAAAGGCATCACTCATTTTAGTTCCAAAAGTCCACGCAAATTGGGAGTGCCCTCACAGTGGTTGTTGGAAATATTTTCCAACCAAAATACAGTACAGCAAAGTCAAGGTGCCCGTTTTACTGCTGCTGAAGGATAGTGATGATGGTGAATCTATAGTGCTTAAACCTTCCTGCATAAATCATTTTTGGGTGTTTGTCTCACAATATGTCTGTTTGGGCCTTCGCAGGGTAAGAATTATACACGTTCCCCACCCTGTGGGACCTAGAACACTCATGTTCTGTGGAGATGTGGGCATTTCCTTCTCCCACCTGTGGCTTCTCTGGGCTGTTATCACAGGGCAAGGTATTTATTTGCCGAGTGTGCTGGGTCCAGACCCTGGTGCAGTGATGCAGAGTGCATCTGCCTTGCTGTTGAGTGGTGGGTACGCATCCATGCTCCAGGTGCGCCAACTCCTGGACTGAACGGAATGTTGGGTGCATGGGAATAAACAGCCAAGCGTTCACCTCACCGCCAGTGCCTCCGGGTAATGCTCTGGGATTCATTGTTAATGGCAGCAGCTCCATGGGGCCAGAAGATCAGCCGCAAAGGGCTAAAGGAGCTCACGTATTTTTCTTCTTTCTTAGCATCCTCTATCATAGCTGCAAAACTGCACTGGGGTAATGCACAATGGCTGTAGTGGGCTTGTCAGAACCCTCCCTCCCTCCCTCTCAGCTGTTTGGAGAGCCTCAGACTTCTGTTTTCACCTAAGGGTCCTTCTCCCTTAAGCACCATTTAAAGGTATTTTAGTTTTCTCCTTCCCTAGAGTGTATTCGTTCTGACTTGGGCTGCTGCTGGCTATGGAGAGCTCGATCTGTTTCTCCGCACGTGTGCTGGGAGGCATTGTACTGTGCGCCACAGAAGTTTTGCTGATGGGGATGTGTAGAGTGGGCTTGGACTGTGAGGAAAGAAGGACCCAAGGAAACCTTGGTGAGGTAATATTTATTCCTAAATGCTAGCAAGGTTCTTTTGCCGTTGTCAGAAGCAGAGCTATTGCTGTGAAGATCGTATGCAGCTTTGATTCTAGCAGCAGAAATCCAATGACCATCTCTGGGACACTGGCTATGAAGGAGCTCTGTAAGTAAATATTGCTAGCAGGAGACTTTTCTCAGTGATGCAGTGGATAGAGCGAGGGTATGTTGAGGCGCTGCCAGTATTTTAACAAAAGGCAGTAATGTACGTAGTCTGCAGGTAGCCTCATTTCCCTGGTTACATGTGCTGCAAGGCTGAGGCAGGGGGAGGGATCGAAGTATCTATTCATTTGTGTTCCTGTTTTTTTTTCTTTTAAATCACTGTTTTGAAACTACAAGCAAGAGAGAAAGGCAGTACCCTGAGACAAAGATGTCATAACACGATGGCTTGCCTCTTACAGGTTGAATGGCCTGGGGTTAGACAACCCTGACGACTAAAGCAGCACACCTGCATTGGGTCAAAGGCTTCCACTATGACAGCAGCAAGGAGTAGAAATCGAGATTTGTTGTGGGGGGTTATTTTGGTCACTCCTGAGTCTATCAAGGTGTGGAGATGTGAGTGAAAGCTTTGGAAGAGAGAGACTCCTGAGGGAAAGAAGTTAAGGCCTAGTGGGGCATGACAATGTTTTCATTTTGGGGGAAAAAGAGAAGGGAATAGAAAGCTGGACAGACTACGCCATAAGCGTGCTTTGCTGTAGGTACAGCTGAGAAGGGCAACATCAGAATGCTCAGCTCCAGCTGGAAAAAGCCAAATGGTGATTCTGTGACCAGCAGAGTGGGACAGAAGAGTTCAGCGTGCAGTGGAAGAGCCAGAATTGAGCATGAACTTTTCTATGGTGGTGATGAACTCTAGTCTGAGACAATTTTGAATTGCTGCTGTTTTAACCAACACACGCACTCGGTGTGGTTCACTGTCTCAGGGAGTGGCAGAGATCCCTTACAGGGAGAAAGAATGAGTCTCCTCTACAGTGTTAGCTAACAGCCAGCTGGCTTTAGCTGAAATAGTAAAGGCTCATGCACTAAACTCCAGGCCGACAACCATACTGTAGCCATAACTTGAAACAACATATGCAACTCGCATGTGCAAATTGCGTGATTTATTCTGAGTTCACTTATTTTGAACTTTGGAGCCATGTGGATGGCGCACAAGTTCGAAACAAGTGGCTATTTCAAAGTTTTGGCTGCCCCCCTCGTATGACAAGGGTTACCAGAATCAGAACACTGCACTAGGAATAGCAGTGCTATTTTGAGCACAGTGTTCAGCCCTGGAGTGGCTATTTTGTATTCTGAAATAGTAGCTTTAATGTAGCCATAGCCAAGAGGTCCTAGGTTCAGTTCCCTGGTGTCAACTGTTAGCCATGAGATAAACAATGTGGAGAGTTTAAGGGGCCCTGCAGAGGGGAAGCAGAGGCAGGGCACCGCAAAACCACCTCTGGCCATAAAGTGGAGTGCTTACGAGGCAGCTGCCCTCGTACACATACTTAGGTGAACTGCTCTTTGCTCGGAAGTTTGAGCAAAATAATCGTACGAAAGTATGTTGGGCATAGTCTCAACAGAGGAGGTTTAAAAACATGTGTGCTTTGCGAATAGTGACCCAACGTGCAACATGCAGATTTTTCAGAAGGAGAATTTTTTTCCCTCCTCTTTGTAACAACCTTTTACATACTTGAAAACTCTCATGCCCCCTCTGTCGTCTCCAGACTGAAAAAAATGTTTTGCTTTTTTTTTCAATCTTTTCTCAGAGGTCATGTTTTGTGGACCTTTAATAATTTTTTTTTCTGTTCTCTGGACTTTCTCCAATTTGTCCACATCTTCCCTGAAATGTATTCCAGTTGAGACCTAACCATCATTGAGTAGGTATCGTAAGGTAATCCTCTGAGCATTTGTACTGTAAACCTCTATGACTTAGGGCAGGTCTATACTTAAAAAGCAACTACGTGAATGGAGGGCTTATCTTGTTGGTGTAATTAACTTACCTCTGTAAAAAGTGTTGGTCTATGTTGACTGGAGACCCCTGCTCCCATAGGCATAGAGCTGGCTGCACCAGAGGCCAGGTTGGCATAGCTGTGTTGTCCACGGGGTGGACTTTTCACACCCCTCAGTGACATAGTAATACTGACACAAGTTGATAGTAATTGGCATGGGCCAGATCTACAGTAGACAAGAGAAATACACTAATTAGTGTGGAGTGGTCTCCAGTAAAAGGTGCTGTATACTTCCCAACAGGAAAAGTCCTCAATACTGGACAGACTAGTGTTGGCCATTAAGAATGATAAAAAACTTTGCTGCTCAGCTACTCCCCATGTGAAGATGAGTCATGAAAGCGAATTCCTCCCATCAGAGGATCAAATGCCCTAATGAGAAGGACCTGTGTCTCTCAACTGTGTGGACTCTGAGGGGCAAAATTTTCTAGGCATGAGCAGGAGAACCCCAGTGCTTTGTCTGGTTAGCCCTGAAGAACATACAGAGTTCACTTAGCATAAAAACTTCTATAGATTGAACCTCTCTAGTCCAGCACCCTCTGGACCTGTCTGGTGCAGAAGCAGAGATTTTGCTGAACTAAGGGAGGTCAATATTGTCTAGCAGCGTTACCAACGCTTTCACCGCTTCTGGGCTCATGGAAGTCTGAGGAGTACCATGTTAATCTGTAACTTCAAAAACAACAAGTCTTGTGGCACCATAGAAACTAACAAATTTATTAGGTCATGAGCATTTGTGAGTAAAACCACATTATAGATAGGTGGACATAACAAAATCCAAGGTATATGTAGCAGTAAAATAAATAAATGCATAACTAAATAAAGGGAAGAAGGAAGTTACCTGAAGACATTTAGGGGTCAGTTACAGCTAAATAATAGCACAGAGAATTGAGAGCCAGGAATGGTGGCTGTAAACAACCTTTATGGGACCAGGTGAAACTTAGCCCAATTGACTTATGATGAGTGTGGCCAACTAAAATCATGCCAGACCATGGATGGTGCCAGTCCAAAGAGTGCTGGACGACAGTGGTTCAACCTGTATTATCTTTCGAATCTTGTGATTATGAATGATTTGTGTGTGCATGTTTACCTGATTTTACTTAGTAAATAACTCTTATTTCCTTTTTGTTTTGCTAAATATTTTGATAGTTTATAGTAGGACTGCACACAGGAATTGTTGCAAATAGCTTGCATAAGTGACTTATCCTTTGGGACTGAGCGTAACTTAATAGTACTGTGAATCTTGGAATAAGAGACCATTTACCACAAAATTTGGTTAACCTGGATGATGAGACGGATTCAAGTACTTAAGTGGACTGTTTGTGACTCCATATTAAGGCTGTTACAGTGCCTAAGGAGTTTACACTTGATAATTGATTGAAGTAATCTAAGTATAGAATTCTAAATACTTTGATGTTTGCACCCTTGGCTACTTATGCTCTTTAGTTACTGCAGGGCAGTTTGGCACTGGCATAGTGGGCAGGATTCACATACCAGAGGTCAATTAAGTTTAAAGCTCATAACCCTGATGCTGTGAAGAGTTTGATCTTGCGATGGAGATATTTAAAGGCTAAAGAATACACACAGGGATGGAACTACAGTTGTATGATGGTCTTGTGAATAAAATACCTTGAAAGTTTTTGTGTTTGCGGAGGGAACTATCCTGTAAAAAGGAAACTGCAGTTCAGGAACCAAGAGCGTTGCTCTTAAGGTTTAACCAGGTGCCCAGGGAAGATGTGCTGGAACTCTAAGACCCTTTGTCCCCGGATTTCACAGAGACCACCTTAAGGGAACTGGCCTAGTTGCAGCACCTGGGAATTCAGAAGGAACAGAGGCAGTGGTGGAATTGCAGATCAAGGAGATTGAAGCAGCAGTGACAGTTGAAGGAGGAGCCCACCAGGGGCTAATGAAAACCCAAGTGTAACATACTGGTGCAGCAAGAGAAGCTGCCCCAGACAGTGAGTACACCTCTGAACAAGGGAGTGGGGGATAAGTCCAGTTTATAAAGAAACGATACAGAAGAGCTCCTGTCCCACTTGAGCCAATATGGGATACACAATAATCCACTGGAGAAAAAGATGCCTATCCTCTTAACCAGATTAACTGGGAAAATTGGACATCTTTTAATAATATGGAGGAGGGTGATGCTAAGGTCTACAAAAAATTAAAGAAAATGTATTGAAAAGATTTCAGATTACCCCGATACTTATCATTTGAAGTACAGAATGTTTGACAATGATAATCAAGTTGAATATATGCATAAAATGTGTAAATTTTATGCAAATGTTGATAATGGGGGCGGGGGCTGAAGGTGATTATGGAAAAGTCTTTGATCTGATTGCTCAGGAATAACAGTTGTGAGTAGTTACAGAAGACATAAAGGCAGCTGTTTGTGACAGCAAACCACTTACTGTTTAAGAGGCTG
Organism: Carettochelys insculpta; assembly: GCF_033958435.1. Lineage (NCBI taxonomy): Eukaryota > Metazoa > Chordata > Testudines > Carettochelyidae > Carettochelys > Carettochelys insculpta. Next base: position 41,126,017 of record NC_134142.1, on the reverse strand, counting down.
CTGAGATTTCTGATGAATACGTTGACTGTGGTCCCATTAGGGAGCTGGAAGGGGGACCAAATCCCCAGGGAAGGGAAATCTCACTGTCACTTAGGTTAAAAGGGGATTGGAAGTAAAACCTAATCCCAGCTGTGCTTAAAGATATTACAAGGAAACCCACTGCCAATAAGGGAAGGCAAGTAATCTGCCATCATGTGGGGGTGGGGGTCCCAGACACCCACAATCACATTACCCACAATGTAAGGTATCTCACAATCCATACATCCACGTGCCACAGTGAGTGCCACTATCCTTACTGCTGTGACAGCAGTAGATGAGGAGAAAATTGTACTGAACTGTATCAGACTGAGCTTTGGAAGGGTAGTGAAGAATGTATTGAAAATGCTAAAGAAAATGGCCTAGGTTTTCTTAAGGGCTGGAGGGACAATGTGTCCCAAGTCACTTTGGTAATGAAAATTTGGTAAGGCAGGAAGATGATCTTCCAGGTTAAAACCTAAATATAGTAGCTTTGACCAAATTCTCTGTAGTAATCCCGTAAGCAAAGGTTTACAAGTTTGAGGATTTTTAAAGGCACTATTCTTGTTGGCATTAGGAATCTATTTCTAACTGATGTTTAATAGATGATGATATTGTAGCTATGTCTAAGCAGGTTAATGTCATAACTTGTAACCAAAAAGAGGATCACTGCCTCCCACTAGTTTGTCTGTGGATGACAGGGAGGGCTGTGAAGGAGAGGAAATGCATTCAGGCCCTTGGGAGGTTTGATGTTTCCATTGGCTTGCTAGAGTCCGCTCTGAACTTCAGCAAGACTCAAAGGAAAGTATTAATGCTCAACAGGCCACTCCTTTCTTGGGGAAGGAGAGGAATGAAGCTCAGAACAATACTCCAACGATGGAAGGAAAGGGTAGATTTTTTTTTCTAGAAGCATGTTTATTATATAGGGAGGCTCCTGTTGGGAAATTCAGGCACCTTGGACCAGTCTGTAAGAAGGTAGTGCTCATAAATACAGGATAGAGTTGCTGCAGATAGCTCATAATTGTCATTTTTGGTAAAGGGGTTTAGAGGCACTGTGGCCCCTGTGAGAAAAAAGAAGGCAGACTGGGTGATAGGAAGCTGCAAGGACATGAAAGAGGTGTTGTTCACAGCACCAGTTCTAGTCAGCCTCCATTTCAGCAAACCCTTTGTGCTGTGCAGTGATGCGTCTAACACTGAATTAAGCAGTGGGGGACTAACAGCACTCTTAGGTTTTCCTGAGAAAAAACTCACCCCCATTCACCAATCATAGAGAGCAATGTCATGCAGTCAGAGAGAGATGTCATGCCATAGTTTGGGCTTTTAAGCAACTTAAGCCTTATCTGTATAATAGACGATTTTAAACTTTGGATGGACAGCTCACAGCTACTTTGGTTTTACCGGGCCAGAAGAAACCATCCAAAACTATTATGCTGGAATGTAGCCCTGCAGGAATATAACATGGAACTAGTCCACATCAAAGGAAAAGAGAATATGGTGGCAGACAGCTTAGCAAGAATAAGGGGGATCCTGAGGCATGCTTAGGAGAGTCAGTGACAACCCTTCCTACACCATTTTTGCAATGGGGGTGTGATGCTGGCCGGCGAGGTGCCAGCTCACGCCAAGGTCCCTATGTCTCTATTGAATACTGATAAATACCTATCTAGATCTTTCTGCCTTGCCTATGTGTTAGTATTGTGAAAGTAGGTATTAGAATTATAAGAATGTGTTTAGTCTCAGAGAGGTAGCTGCGTTAGTCTGTATCTTCACAAGCAAAGCACCTTAAAGACTAGTGATATCATTGATTAGGTAATGAGCTGTATTTAAAGACTGACAATTATTGATTAGGTAAGATAGTACAGGACTGCTTGCTTTGTTGGGCGAAGTTTAGTGTTTATGGTATGTTTTAACAACAAGAAGTCTTGTGGCACCTTAAAGACTAAGAGGGGAGCGTAAGCTCTGGTGGGCAAACACCTGCTTCATCAGATGCGTGGTATGTTTTGTGAGTTGCTGCCTGAAGGTAATAATTGAGTGTTTGTATGGTAGACCATGACGACCAAGTCAGTCATAAGAGAGAGAGAGAGACTAAGATGGAGTGCTGGTCTCCAACAGAATGTGTTGTGTGCTTCCCATCAGGAAAAGATCTTGTTTATTTAACTGTTCCTAGATGTTTAGATTGCTAATGTAAGTATTGACTACCAAGTGTCTTTGTGTGAGATCCAGGGGGCAATAGATCTGGAGTAAGTGACTGAAAACTGCAGTGGTGTTTGATTTAGCTGGTGCTGAGACAAACTGGAGTAAGCAGGGGGACTGTCTGTGGCTCTGTAAAAGGCTGTTCGAATGCTCGAGGGTTGATACTTGATAATTGGTTTGTAAAATCTAAGCACAGAACTCCTAACTAATTTGGGGCTTGTGGCCCGGTTCTGAAGAGTCTGCCTTGCGGTTGGTGGTTGGGCTCTTGAGCCATTGCAGGATGGCTTGGCACTCTGCATTGATTTAAAATGCTGAATGACACTGCCCAGGAACAGTACATCTAGCTAAGATGTAAATCAGCTGGAAAAACTAGCTGCAATGGCCCCCATCAGCTTCAGCCAGGTCTCAGTGTGGTCCCACCAGAGGTGGTAGAACACAGATGTTGACAAATCTATCTTGATGCCACTCCTGTGACGTAGAGAAGTGTTGGCTTTCCATCTGTAAAATGGCAATAATGAGGCACAGGGAGGCTAAGTGATTTGCTTGAGGTCACACAGGAAGTCTGTTGCAGAGCCAAGGATCAAAACTGGATGTCTTGACTCCCAGGGAAAATCCCTAACCTCAAGAACATCATTCCCTACTGGTGTACCTGGGATTAGAGTAGGGATGGACAACCACAAATATTGGGTGGGCTGCCGAGTGGCTCTCCTTCACATCAGTGGGCCACAGCAGCCCATTGCCCACTGGCGTTCCACCTATGGTCCCATGGCCCTTCAATTTGCCCTCCTTCTCTCATGCCTCTTGGACACCTGGGGACCGAAGTCCCACACTTCCCTGCCTCTCGTCCTCCCTCCCAGCAATTTCAGATCATGTGAATTGCCTGATTCATGCTACTTCCATGCTCCTCCCCCTCCCTCCCAGAGCTGGAATGCCATGAACAGCTGATTTGTGGCATTCAAGTTCTGGGAGGGAAGTGGAGGAGAGGGGACAGAACATGAATCAGGTGATGTGTGGTGCTCCAAAACTGCTGGGAGGGATGGGGAGACATAGGAAGTGTGGGGTTCCGGTGCCCCAGTATATGAGAGGTGTATGCAGGAGGGGAGCAACCACTGGGTCTGCAGGCCACAGGTGAGGCTCCACTGGGTTACATGTGGCCCAGGAGTCACAGGTTGCCCCCCACTGGATTAGAATTTGATACCTGGATTAGGAAAGGTATTATGCAAAAGTACATGCACTGTTGGGAATGGGGCCAATTTCTTTTCCTGTGAATAAGGAAACTTTCAAAATTTACTCTGAGATTGAAGAAATGAGAAAACAACATAAAAACTATTCACAAAGCTAAGAAACCCTGCATCAGTTTCTGTTACATGATAAAGCTATCCCTAGAAACCTCTTCTGTTACACAGTCAGCATGAGGAGACAGATGCAGTAGCTCTGCTCACATTGGCATGCTAAACATCACAGTATGAACACAGCACAGGGAGCAGCTCAGGAGAACTGCCTAAGAAAGCAGCCAGGTAGTAGGGCAGGACTGTAGTCAGATAGCTAGCCCATGCCGCTGTGTCTGTGCTGCTATTCTGCGATGCATGTTTGCTCTGCTCAAGCTGTCTCCTTGCCTTTGGAAGCAGCCCCCCTCAATTAATGCTAAATCTTCAGATGTACCAAAGTCAGGAATTACAGGCTCCTAGATCCTGTTGTAATGTAATTTGGCACCTGTGTGCAGATGCAAGACTTTACATATTGCTCCTGATGGAGTCGCAGTAATGGTTTAATATGGACATGTCCAGATTATCTCCTTTGTGCGTTCTATGCAAATATCCCTCTTAATTGTTTCTTTAGTCAATCTGTCTCTTCCTTGCATCTTCTTTTTCTGCTTCCTGTGCAGATCTTGTCCTATTTTTGTGTGCGCCAACAATTTTGAAAAGAGAGAGACGGATAAAAAGGTTATTTCTCCCTTGAGTTTTCCAGCAAGTGTCGAACTAAGACGTCTGCCCTACCTCCCTGCTGAGCTGTGTCCTGTCATATGCATATGTGTGACTACTGTTCTGTTAACAGTTGAACTGCATGGTAAGGTTCCAGGACAGGACAAGTCTTTAATGTTTGTCTAGTACCACACACATGGTTAAAACTGTAATAAGAATGGTAAGAGTAAATGCAGCGGTCCTGATTCAAGCAACTTACCTTGATTATAAAGAAAATTTTGCTTGAGTGAGGACTTCAGGATTGGATTTTGTAACAAAAATGGCATATCTTCTACTATCACATGCACTATTCTTCTGCAGTTTAAGGGATGGTCAGATTCCCTGATCCCCTGTGCTGCTTATCTAGGAGCTGGTAACTTCTGCCTTTCGTTTTTGTAGCTAGTCTGAGTTGAGAAGAGCGCTATAGGCTGACTGTCCCCTTTAAGAGGGATTGGCTGGGGGGAACTAATGTACCTGTGACGAGTAGCAGAGAGGGAGCTGTGCTAGTCTGTATACTATCAAAACAAAAAAGCGGTCAAGTAGCACTTTAAAGACTAGCAAAATAATTTATTCGGTGAGCTTTCCTGGGACAGACCCACTTAGTGGGTCTGTCCCACGAAAGCTCACCGAATAAATTATTTTGTTAGTCTTTAAAGTGCTACTTGACCGCTTTTTTGTTTTGGTACCGGTGACTAGTTACTGCTGCCCAGTTAATTTTAAGGAAAGATACCTGGTCCTTACAAAGCCGGGGACAGCAGCTGGAGAAGCTAGAGTGCGAGCTGCTGAAAGGGCTGCTGAAGGGAGCTACTTGAGGAGCAGCAGCTGAGAATCCAGAAGCACAGGCTAGAGGAGGAAGGGGCAGCTTACGCAGCCCCATGACTGTAAAAGGGAGAGGTTGCAGGCTGGGAATGTATGTGCCAAAGCAGGAGTGAGCCAATTATTTACATCAGGCTCCACTTTTTGTCCCTGCAGTTAGCAGCCCTCCCCACAACCTGTCTAACAGAATCCAAACTGACAGCCATTTGGGTTATGTTCGTACAGTGGTGGTGGGAGCAATGCTTTTTTGGCGCGCGTAAGAAAGCAAGTCTGTAGTATGTGACAACTTCATCAATTGGTGTGTAAATGTGAATGTGCATTCATAAAACAGTGACAGATTTCCACATTTGTAATGAGATGCATGAGCCTGAGAAGTAGCAGCTGGTTGTGCTGTGCCCCCCTTAGGAAATTCCACGCTCCCCCGCCAAGGGGGCCCACCTCCCACATTGTGCACCCCTGTGCCCAAGGACAGCTGAGGGGAAAGACTGAGCAGAGCTTGGAAAATTGAACCTGCTGGAGAGGCTTGAAGCCAGACAGATCTCTGGGAGAATGGGCTGTGCCTGGCTGTGGGGACAAGAAATGGAAGAGACTTTTTGCTTTGGGTTTGACTGTACATTAGTTTAATAAATCCATCCCCAAGGAAAGGATTTGCTATTGGATATAAACCTCTGGATCAGGTGGGCAAAATAGGGCATGCCAGATATTCTAATCTGGTCCCCCCGTGATCATCTGGGCGCCAATGTCCCACAGTGCAGCAGGACCCTTGGGCAGACTCGTTGCCTGTGTGCTCCCATGTTACTCAAACCGGCCAGCTGCTGGGGCTGGTGTGTGTTGCATATGTCCCCTCAGGGGAGGAGGGGGTCTACATATACTCTCCCTTCCACCAGCACAATCCTCAGAGCGCCCATTGGCCAGACTTCAGCCAATGGGAGCTGTCTGGTGTATGCTTGCAGGCTGCTGGCTGGGAGCCTCCAACAGTCAGTACCTCCTCGCCAAAGTCAAATCTGGCGCGCCATCCTGCACCTCAACCCCCTGTCCCAGGTCACAATCCCCTTTTTCACTCAAACTCCCTCCTGGGCCCCACAACTCCTTCCCTGTGCCCCAGTACCCAACCCTAAGCTCCTTTCTGCCCTCACCCTCCATCCCAGACCCCACACCACATACTGAAGAACCATGTTTTTCCGGCAGGGAGTGCTACAGGTCAGGCACAGCCTTTGACAAATGTTCATTTCTCAAGAATGTGGACCAAAGACAGTGTAGCCACTTTGAAGAAAGGGCTACAGGGGCTGGACCTCCCTTGAAGGGAGATGTGTTATGCTAGGTCTCATTTTGTCTGTGCTTTGCCAAGGATGTGGCACTCAGCCTTTTTCCTTCCTGCTTCCAGTTAGCTGTAAGTCCACTGCAGCAGTAATTTTTGCTGGAGGTTTTTTTTTTCCAGTTTCAACACCTGGACCTAGACCTCAAGGGAGGAAGAAGACAATGGAGAGTGATGCGATTAGGGGTTGGCACTAACTGTCAAGGTGCTGGAACAGGATAACAAAATTTCTCTTGTAGCCCTGTAACTGGTCATTAATGGTATGGGGGATTGATTAGGAAAAGCTACTTCACCAAGCAGGTGGTGAAGCATTGGAATGCGTTGCCTAGAGAGGTGGTGGATTCTCCATCCCTTGAGGTTTTTAAGTCCCGGCTGGGCAAGGTCCTGGCTGGGATGACTTAGTGGGGGTTGATCCTACTTGAAGCAGGGGGCTGGACTAGATGACCTCCTGAGGTCCCTTCCAGCCCTATAATTCTGTGATTGATCACTTGTCTTTCCCATACTGATGGGATCCCTGTTGCCCAGACACAAATGACAGCTGCTCACCTCGCAAACTAATACTAGAAGTGACATTTACATTGTCCGGTCTTGGCAAATAATTTTCGTGGGTCCACAGCACACATGCTCCCCTTTTCAGCTTTCAGAATGCATGCCCTAAGTCAGCTGAAAGTCAAAGGAGGGAGTCCCATTGGCTGATCTGGAAGAAGCTTTGTATTGCTTATTCTGTGCTGTAGGAATGGACTTCAAGTAGCTGTCTCAATCTGGCTCGCACCAGAGCTAAACCCACAAGCAGATGCACTTTTATGCAACCAGTTTGTGGACAAGTGTCTTGAAGCCATTTAGGATTGAAAATACCCCCTTGCAGTTGTTCTCCTTTCAGATGTTGGGGGGAGAAAATCGTTTAATTTCCCTACTGCAAGGTATTTGTAAAGAACCAATGGCCTGGCTGTTGTCAGTTCTGAGCACACACAAGCCTCCTTAAAGTCAGCTGAAGCTGTGGTTGCTCAGCACCACTGATTAGTAGGCTACAGGAAAGCTATTCTTGCTGCTTCTCTATGCTGCTAGAGGTGTGGATGAAACGTATTGCATCAGAGCTCAACATTATTATTTCTCAGATGAGAATGTGAAGCATTACCTCTCTTCATTGCTGAAGGATGCTATTGAAAGTTAAGGGTTCTCCAACTTCATTTCACAGAACCTCCATCTGATGACAGAAGCTACTACACAACCTCAGGAGTGGGGACTGAAGCCTGAGCCTGCTCAAGCCCTGCCACCCTGAGCAGGGGGCCGGGGCCAAAGTCCAAGGACTTCAGTTGCATGCAGGGAGTCTGCAACCCAAGTCCCACCACCCAGGCTGAATCTCTTGGGCTTTGGCTTTGGCTTCGGCTTCAGCCCTGGGATGTGGGGCTCAGACTTCAGCTTTGGCCCTCCCTGGGCCCCAATGAGCCTAAACCAGCCCTGGTAATCCCATTAAAATGAGGTCAAAACCCTCTTTGGGGACCTGACCCTGAGTTTGTGAACCACTGTGATGAACATTCACCAGTTGCCCATGAGTTGGAGAGATTTGGGGTTGTCCAGTTGATCACAAAAGATGTACTTTGGTAAAAGTATCAGCCTTTATTCACTCCTGTGTTCCTGTCTGCTGTAAACATTCAACAATTGGCCCTTTGGGAGGATGCTCAGGTGTTTGACCAGGCTATATGTACAAGGTCTAAGTGAAGAGCAAGAAATGGGGCACTGGATGACTACACAGTCCCTTCTTTATTATTCTAGCTGTCCAGGGGATCTCTAGATGTGAGGGCTTAAAGATTATCTCTTTTCTGTACTGATGGTGCCCTATTCACTCACTACCTTCTAACCACCTTCTATGTTGAGGGCATCCTTCCAAGCTACCAATCAGCACTGTCTCTGAAAACAAAGCAGTTGTTGCCTTTACTTCATCTTCATCCTGGTCTCTCTGGGGGGATATGAAACATGTTTCCTATTAAGAGAAATAGTACTGTAAGTGGGAAGCCAAAATAAATATACAATAAAGGGACATAGATGGGTGTCTGAGAGAGGCAGTTCATAGCCTTGTTAGTAGCACCAGGGGATTTCACTTTGGGTTTCTATAGTGCATTTTTGTAGCTGAGGCTTTGCTCAGCTGCTCAGGGAAGGACTGTGATGTTAAAATTCCCCTTTGAGCCCCATGCTGTAGGCTGACAAACAATCAGCATGTTAAATAAGGCAGTGCAAGGAGGTGGCTGCAGGCCTGAAAGATCCGGGCCACCACATGGTGTTGCTACCACTGGAAGAAGAAATGGGCATTTATGTTATGGCACAAATGTTGTGTCATTGTTGATAGGCTATCAGCTCCAGCAGAGAGCCACACATCCCCCTGGAATTCATGTGTGCCACACTTAATATAGAAGTAGAATGAGCTCTTTCATCAGGAAATCTCAGAGCCAGGGATAAATGGTGCAGACATCATCTCCTGTCAGTGAAAAGCAGAGTCAATGGGAAGGGACGTGGCTGCTCTTTAACTGTATAGAATAGAATCATAGAACTAGAAGGGACCTCAAAAGGTCTTTGAGTCCAGTCCCCCACACTCACAGCAGGACCCAGGACCAGCTACATCATCCCTGACAGAAGTTTATCTAACCTGTCCCTAGGCACTTGAAAGCTGTCATCATGAAATAGATTTGAGGCCCAGTAAGGATCGAAGTCACAACCCCTGGTTTACAAGGCCACTGCTCTAACTGCCCTAAGACTTCAGAGCAGGAAGAGACAAGTCACATGTCTAGTGGAAATTTCAAGGAAATTGTGATGGACTGGGGTTGTGCTGTCACTTCTTCTTTTGGTCAGGAATTGCAATGTAGGTGGGTCTTACCTCAGCTTCCCAGCTCAGGAAGCCAATAGCTCCACTTCATTTCAGGCCCTTTTACCTCAAAAATACCCTCAACAACAAGAATCTCAAATAAACATTTGGTTCTTCTGGCTTCCAGGGTTCCTCTGAACACAGCTCTGTTCTCAGGATTAGCTCAGTCTTTTCTAGTAGGAGCCCGGCCCTCCTCCTGGAGGTGTGTTGTAATTTAGTCTCTTGTAGGGTCTTAGCCAGTTTCTCCCTCAGCTGGTCCTTTCAGCCCTAGCTAGTGCTCAGGTTTCACAGCCCCATCTTCTTCTGCTGGTGCTTGGCTTACTACAAGATGTCAGCTAGCCTTTATGCTGGTCCCCTTATCCCGGCTAATCCCCAGCTGGCTAAGGGGAGGGAAGTACCTCACACTGCCCCTTCTAGAGGGCTCCTGGCTGCAGGTTCGTAAAAAACAGTAATGGGATTTTTTTCCCAAGCACCTCTTATTCCCTGACAGGTTCCTCATTCCCAGTATCTCCCAGGTTCTTGTAGATATCGTCAGACTTTAAAAGTGGGTTGACCACTAGGCACTCCTCACACTACCTCATGGCCGACAAGTTGGAGAGACAGAATGTAATTGAACTGGGAACATAGGCAACACCCCAGTTTGACCCACTGAACAAATGTGGTGTTTATCTCTTAACTCTCTAGAGAGTTTTTAAGATGGAAGGTAAGAGCTGAGAAACCAAGATTTAATATCTGAATGTTGTGCGTAAGCTTTTCTGTGTACTCCTTCCTGTGAGATCAGAGCCTCACAAACATGAATGAATTTAGCCTCACATCAAGCCCTTGTGAGGCAGGGAAGCATGTTCTCAGCTGCCTCTTTCATACTCAGAAGTAGTCTCTGTGAGCAGTGCAATGCCAGGAAAGCTAAAACTCCCCTTTGCTTTGAGTGTGGCAGACTTAGTTATTAATGTTTTCAACAAGGGAAAGACAGAAATAGGCTGATTTGGAGATGCTGAGCTATTTTAGCGAGTCCCAAAGACTGTCTTGAGTCAAGTGCAGTTCTCACTCCCCTCACCGTTCACAAACATGAGGGGTGTAATGAGAAAATAGCCAGTCTTGGTCAGTCTTAAAACAAAAATGGTTGTTTGTCAACATAAGGGTCCTCAGCTGGTTTGGGCTTGTCTTTTTCTGATCACCACTCAGTGCCCTACTGAGAGTCGCCGCTGCCTCTTCTCAGCCTCTCCTAAACATGCCGGTATGTTGCTCCTCCTTTGTTGTACCAAATCTTACTCTTGTTTTGGGGTGGGGAAAGTACAGGTGTGCCTTTTGCTGCTCCTCCTGCCAATCAACTGAGGACTGCCATACAATCTCTCTGGGCATGTACTGCTGGCCGTGACTTGTGTGATGATCAAGAATTCTTCCTGCTTGGGGCTCCTTTTGAAATAAGGGAGAAAAGGCAACAGATGGGAATGCTGAACCCCACAAACATCTACTTAATTTAAAAGCATGATTGGCAGTTTATTTGTTCTTTATCTCCCTTCTATGGAAAGCAATGGCCAGTGAAGATGTAACTACTGCTGTACAGTACTTAATGGGCACAAGGCCGAAGTGTTTCATAACAGGTTTCTGTGTCACCAAATCATAGAAATGTGCAGGTGGGAGGGACACCAGGAACTTTACCAAATTCAGCTTCTTGAGTTCAGACAGGACCAAGTATATCTAGATTATCCCAGACACGTGTGTGCCAACCTGTTCTTAAAAACCTCTGGTTGGAGTCCCACAGTCTCCCTTGGAAGCCTGTTCCAGTGCTCAACTATCGCCTACACTTCCCCTAATGTCTAACCTAAATCTTCCTTGCTGCAGATTAAGCCCATTGCTTTTTGTCCTACTTTCTGTGGTCACAGAGAACAATTTATATTAGTCCTTTTTATAGGAGTATTTATGATCCCCTTTTAAGACCAATCTTCTTTTCTCAGGATAAGACATGCCCGGATTGTTTACTGTTTTCTCCCAGGTCAAGTTTTCTAACCCTTTTATCACTTTCATTGATCTTCTCTGTGTTCTCTCCGTTTTTGCACCCACATTTCCTAAAGTTTGGTATCTGGAATTCAGCATGGTGCTCCAGTTAAATCCTGTACTGAGTACTGCAGGACTGCTAACTCCTGTGTCTTGCTTACAACATTCCTGTTAATATGCCCTAGAATATTAGCTTTTTTTGCAGCTGATTCACATTTTGATTCATTCCATTTGTGACCCTCTATGACCCCCAGACTGTACTGCTGGAAGCAATCACCTAGCCAGTTATTCCCCATTTTGTAGTTGTGCATTTGATTTTTCCTTCTTAAGTGCAATGCATCTCAGTTGTCTTTACTTAACTTAATTTTGTTCATTTCAAGCCAATTTGTCAAGGTTATTTTGAATTCTAATTCTGATCTCAAAAGTGCTTGCATACCTCCAGCTTGATGTCATCTGCAAATTTTACATACTCATTACTCCATTATTCAAACCATTAACAGAGAATATAAAATAAATAGTATCAGACCCAGGACTGACCTCTACAGTACCCTACTAGATATGCCCTTCTAGTTGGACAGTGAATCATTGGCACTTACTTTGAGCATGGTCTTTCAACCAGCTGGGTACCTAAAAGGTTTGCTCCATCAACATGTGCTGATACAGGATTCTCCTACTGTGAATTTGCCAACATGGAACATACGTGCCTAATGAAATCGTGAGAGCTTGCAAATCAATTGTCTTGCTCCATTTTTTTCAGAACTAACAGGTCATCAGGGTGAGTGGATCTGGGCTGGGAAGCTCTATTGGAAATAGAATCTATACTCATGGTTCAGGTCTCTCCACTGAAATACTATGACGACACACGGTAGAGTTATTTGCAATATCTCTGCGTTGCAGCCCAGACAGCATATAATGTGGAGTAAATGTTGTTTGGTTGCAGAAAGAACACTGATAAATGTCTGGTCATTAAGGTCAGACCATGGAAAATGGAAACAAGAAACTGCTCTGAAGAGGGAGGGCGGAAAGCAAAGAAAAAGCTTAACATTCAGTACCATGGACAGAGCACTTAGCTTCCGCTGGAATGCAGCCTGGGCAAAGAGCTTACTTGAGTGTAACTTGCTGAAGCAAAACATACACAGCCTATTTTAAGCCTCTTCGCACAAAGAGTTTACAAAAGCATCAAGTGGTTGCCATACACCCACCTGTTTGAAGTGAGCTGGGGAAAATATTTCAAGTCCTTTTTAAGAGCACTCAGCAAAAAGGCAGATTTAATAATCTGTACTGACACCGAAAGCACTTTTCATCCAAGGGTGGCAAGGCATTCTCTATAATAATTAATGAAGGGAGCTTTACAGTCCAAACCTTCCCATTTGGAGAAGGGTAAACTTCATTATTCCCCCATTACCGGTGGGGGAACTAAGGCTCAGAGTTGCTCCAGGCAGCACAGTGCATTGGAAATAGAATCAACAAGTCTTGACACTGAGTAGGCAGGGTTAGATGCTGGAAAACCATCCTGAGGTTTCCACCTCCTAAAATTCAGCTCGCTATTGTTTCAGGGTTAACAAAATACTCACCTAAACAATCACCATCAGAAGCACTGATGTAACTGATCTGCATCAACAACTTTTCTGAGCAGGATTTCTGAGCTAGTAGTATAGCCCTGCAAGGCAGAAATGCTGCATACTGCTGCTTCTCCCGCTCCTGGAATTTATGTAAGAGGGCTTTTGGTCTTCTTTATCAGGGCAGCTTAGTGCTTGTACACTGTTAGGTTTCTTCCTTGTATTCTCCAAAGGAGTTATTTACAATAACAAAACTCACCTCTGCTTAAAATAGATATTCATCTTTTTTGCACTTTTCCTCTCGATTGTCAGGCATATCCCATGTTGTTTTGCAGCTCCCCAGACAGGTGGAGACAGAGCAGTTAGGCACTGATGAGTTCTGTCTGGTAAGCTGGCTGTTGATTGACTGATTAGCTTCTCTGTATGGCAAGTGTTTCTCTCAGCTCCATCATTAAAGATGCATCATAACCCCTTCCAGGAGTTTCTTTTTGAAAGAAGGAGCAATTTTGAATGCTTCACAGTAGGGAGGCTCTCGTTAACATGGGAGGCATTTAGAGAGGTGAAATATATTCAGGAGTCAGAAACCGCTGAACAGCCAATGACACAACCCTGAAAAATTGGTGTATATGTATTTGTTACTTTTAAAAATCTCCATTCTGTTGTTAACCCTCTAATTTATTCATCAGATTTTTCACATACACAGTCCCATTTATTACAGGTCCCCAGGACCACTTTCCAAATATGTGTTAATCCACGTAACACACCTAGGAAGCAGGTGAATATTATCTTCACTTTGCATATGGAAGAAAGGAGGCAAAGTGTCCCACAGTGAGACATCCAGACTGAATTGGTATTGAAAATCTGGCTTTATGATACTCAGGCACATCATCGTACCACTAAACCATGTTTTTCTTCCACAGTTATAGAAATAGACCCTAGAAGTGCTGATTCCCAGTCTTTTTTTTAACTACTCCCTGATGCTGCTTCGTTTAACTTATTGTCTCTTTTCCATTACTGTTGATTGGATTACCAAGATTTTTGTGTAAGAGCTTGACCAGATGGGAAAGTTCTACCAGAATAAGTAGCTTTATTGTAATGGTGTTGGTCTCAGAATATTAGTGAGAAAAGGTGGGATGAGGTAACTTTTTATTGGACCAACTTCTGTTGGTGAGAAAAACACAAACTGGTCCAAAAAAGATACTCACCTAACTTGTCTTCCTAACATCAGTGTCAGGCAAGATGTGTCTATAAACCCATATAGTTATTCTTTGGTGTAATGTCCCATGTGGATTCTTACTATTCCAGCATAGGAGGATTTTTTTTTTGGAGCTGAGGGGTTCACTTGTGTGCTTGCTTTTTTTGTCTTTGTTTTTTTTTTTTTTGGAAGGAATTTAAGATTAAAAAAACCTCTTTTATAAGTGTCCACCTGGGGAATCCTATTAGTATAGCTAGAATGGTGTTGTTTAATTAGATTTGGTGTAGTTATACTGGTATAACAGTTAAAGATTTCATGTGTAGACAAACCCTAAAATGATTATTCACCTGTGCAGCCAGCTCTCTCCCTGATCTTTGCCACAATTGAGTGATGCCATATCAGCTTTTGTGGTGATGGATTATGGTGCCACAGACATCGATTGTGCTATTGCTATGTCAATTTGGAAAGGGGAAAGGGACTGGGAAGAAGGAGGCTGCTATGCATTTACCAACAGCTTGTGAAAGTGCAGTGGTGGGGAAAGGGAGTGCAGGAAACACACTAGCTGGGTGGTGCTATGCTGGAGTCTTCTGTTAAACTTGCTTGTGCCTGAAGGGGTATTTCACAGGGAGCTTTACGTGGTCACTGACTCCGTGCGAAAGGAGTCAAGATCAGTCTGTTCAGAACACTGAAGTTTAGTTCTGACTGACACTTGCCAAACTCAGTTCTGGCTGTAATGGTCCCCTTGACCTAACCATTGGAGACTCTTGCTGAGACACTGAGTGGCTAGGCAAAACTTCATTAATTAGAATAATCTGGAGGCCTTTCATTTTACCTTGAATGGCAATATAAAATATAACGATCTGGGACCACCACATGGGTCTTTTGGATCGTCTTCTGCCCTCCCACCAATAACATGCTTATCTCCCAAAGTGATTCTGACTTTTCCCTTACAAGGGACCTATGCTGAGAGGCACTATATCATCACTTAACCAGTCAGACACTAGACACTTGTACTATTTTCTTTCCATGCACACTCTTGATCCAAAGAGTATCTCTCATAGGATTCTTTGTAAGGATCACTGGGTTCTTTCCCCAGGCCCTTCCCCCCTGCCCCCATATCAAGCCCCATCAGTCATCCAGACCTCTGCTGTATGGTGTCTAAATATTCCATTATACTGGTCCAATCACCCTGGGATAGTATGCCCCTTCCAGGGTTGTCCATGGACAAAAACCAATTGTACTCCAGGTGTGGCAAAGCTTCTCTCCGTCAGAGTGCCCAGTTAGGCTTTCTGGCTAGTCTTAGCCTTCATCCTGCCCTTGTTCCAAGATCTGAAGAGTGGGGAACTGTCCCTACTGGTTTACCATCAGCTGTGCTATGGTTCTCCCATTTAAGCTCTTGCCTCCAAATTGGACATCCTGTGCAGGTGTGGCAGTATAAGGCCACCCCAGCCCACGTTAGCTCATTAACTCTTTGTTTCGCAATGTGTGGTTTGTGTCTCCCATTAGAGATTCATCTGCCATTCTGTATGGTGGAGATGTATTCTTTACAGGGGTCCATACATCATTCTACAGAAAACTCTTTCATGTCTGGCAACCCCAGGACCAGGAGGTTGCTGGATGTTCAGATATGCTGGTTAATAGACAGCAACTGCAGGATCCCCAGTGGAGAACCCCGCCGGCCCTGTGGCTGGAAGCAGGCTAGGGCATGGGGCTCCTCAGGCAGCTCTAGCCCTGGGACCCGGCAGGTGTTGGGGGAACCCTGGCAGTCTCGGGACCAGGAGCCAGCAGGGTTGTGGAGCCCTGCTGGCATCTCCAGCCTCCCAGGTCTGGGAGCTCCTCTGGCATCTTGGAGGGAGCCAGGGCAAGTGCTGAGCAGGCGGGCCCCTGAGGGGCAGTGAGTTGGTCATGGATGCCCATGTTTGTGCTGGTTATTGGAGAGTTCTAGTTGTATGAATACCAAATAAAACAGAGTTTATTGTACATGGCTGTGATTCACGTGTCATTCTGCATGTTGAGGGTCCATTGTCAGTAGGGACCTAAGCATGATTAAGGGAGGAGTCTACTGTCTATAGGGACCTGCATTTCATTCTGTGTGGAGAACGTGCTGTCTCTGTCCAGAGAGGCACATTTTATTCCGTGTAGTGTGTGTTGTTTTCCGTAGGAATCTACACAGCACTCTATGGGGCTTCATATATTATTCTGTATTACTGTGGGGGGTGGGGAGAGAGAAGGAGGTGGGAAGAAAAGACAATTCAGCCGATCTTAATGATGGCTTTCTGGGCACTTCCAGATCAGAGCTGATCAACTCCTAGGAAGCCACGTCTACACGTGCACGCTACTTCGAAGTAGCGGCACCAACTTTGAAATAGCTCCCGTCACAGCTACACGTGTTGGGCGCTATTTCGAAGTTAACTTCGACGTTAGGCGGCGAGAAGTCGAAGTCACTAACCCCATGAGGGGATGGCAATAGTGCCCTACTTCGACGTTCAACGTCGAAGTAGGGAACGTGTAGACAATCCGCGTCCCGCAACATCGAAATAGCGGGGTCCTCCATGGCGGCCATCAGCTGAGGGGTTGAGAGACGCTCTCTCTCCAGCCCCTGCGGGCCTCTATGGTCACCGTGTGCAGCAGCCCTTAGCCCAGGGCTTCTGGCTGCTGCTGCTGCAGTTGGGGATCCATGCTGCATGCACAGGGTCTGCAACTAGTTGTCGGCTCTGTGTATCTTGTGCTGTTTAGTGCAAGTGTGTCTGGGAGGGGCCTTTTAAGGGAGCGGCTTGCTGTTGAGTCCTCCCTGTGACCCTGTCTGCAGCTGTTCCTGGCACCCTTATTTCGATGTGTGCTACTTTGGCGTGTAGACGTTCCCTCGCAGCGCCTATTTCGATGTGGTGCTGCCCAACGTCGACGTTGCCAGCCCTGGAGGACGTGTAGACGCTATTCATCGAAATAGCTTATTTCGATATCGCTACATCGAAATAATAATCGAAATAAGCTATTTCGATGTAGCGTGCACGTGTAGACGTAGCCGGAATGTTTCAGTAAGTTGCCCCCCATCAGCAGAATGTTGGCTGTAGTGAATCATCTTGAGGCTGCATTTGTGGTGGTATGAGATCCCAGGGCTCCAGAAGGGGTGAAGGCCATCCCAATCCTCAGGTATAGAATGACAAGATGAAGGACAACTGGATGGGCATCCTGCTGTGAAATAGCCTCCTTAATAGCCACCTCTCTCTGTGAGCAATGCCCTTTGGCACAGCGAAAGCTCTTGCAGCTTAGGGTTTTCAGGGCAAAGTATCAGCCCCTACAGAAATTCTGTTAATGTTGTAAATCTTGCTCTCCCTTTGAGCTGCACTCGTGTGGTGTGAGCCAGCTGGGAGGGCGGGGGACGGGGGAAGGAGCAGACCTGCTAGCTGCAGCCTTTGCTTATTTACAGTGTATTTTTATCTCCCTTTCAATCTTTTTTATTTAAATATTTGATGTCGGTTCATTTATTTTTATGACAAATGATTTTTTTCATTCCAGAAACAGAAAGCGCTAGAGATGCCAGCATTGCAGGGGCATCTGTTTCCTACTCTTAATTAGTGTCTTTTCCCACTCTCTTATATCCCAAACATGGAGACGCGTGACTTTTCATCTGACTGTGGCATCATTCGCTACATTGTGCAAATTCTTTTGCTTCCTGGGTGCTATGCTGAGACACAAACCTCTTAGGCAGACTTCACCACCAGAGGTTATGAATAAGGGAAGCTTCTTGCTCTTGGGTATCATGTCCAGGAATGAGTGTAGTTTGCCTGAGGGGCAGATTGAAGACTTCCCTGTGGTCTGGCACATGCTCCCTGTGTGGATTATGCCTGGTTCTTCATGCCAAAAAAACAACCTGTGCTAAAGTTGCCACATCACTTATCCAGTCATTGCTTTGCTTTCCCTGGCCTCTGTGAAATGGCATTGTTCCATTTTCCTCAGCAATTGCTATATGTGGGGCGAGAAAATGTTAACAGTTTCTTGAGGAATTAGGACCAGATCCACAAGGGGACAGGCCCCTTCAACTCCTATTGACCTCATGCAATGTTGTCTTCCTGTGATTTCCAAGTGAATTGAGCCTGCTTAGCACCTCACAGGGTTGATCAGTTAATGCCTTTTCATCTGACTTTGGAGTGGGAGCCTCTCTGAACCCTCTGTAGACAGCAGCAGAATGGGGGGCTACTATGGATAATAGAGTCAAGTCTCCTTTACACCACTAACACATGGTAAAATGAGTCAGCAGAAGCCTGAAGATGGTTTGGTAGGGGAATCTCACATTGGCGTACAAGGAGCAGAGGGGTGTAGGCCTTCTGCAAAGAGAGGAAGTATTCAAGGTGGTCCAAGGAGTTGTAACTAGATGTGAAGGATTAAATGGAGCAGGGATGTATTTTTACTTTCTATCAGGGAACTTATCCCACTGGTGAGACCTAGGAGGAGATGGAATAGCATTGCAAGGGAGGGAGAGTGGAAGGTTCCATCATTTGGGACATTTAAAATAAGACTGTAAATAGCAGTAGAGAATGTACTGAAGGGAATGACCCTGCTTTAGCCATGAGGGAAACCTAATTCATCTTTCCTGTATCAAATGACTGTGGATATGATGTTCTGTGAAGTTCTGAGGATCCTTGATACCCCTTGAAGTCCGCAAAAACAATGAGAAGTCCTGTGGCACCTTATAGACAAACAGAGTTATTGGAGCTTAAGCTTTTGTGGGCAAAGACCTCCTTCGTCCCATGCATGCATTGTGCCCGCATCATGCATCGGACAAAGCAGGTCTTTGCCCACAAAAGCTTATGCTCCAATAACTCTGTTTGTCTATAAGGTGCCACAGAACTTCTCATTGTTTTTTGCGGACACAGGCCAGCACAGTTACCCCTCTGATATTTGCCACCATTGAAGTCAGTGAGAAGCAGAGGCACCAAGCACTTTGAAAATTATTCTATATATTATTTCCAGACCCTACAAACTTCTTGTTCTCCTAAATCATCACATCTTTGGTATGCTTGGTGTCCCACGTGTCCCTGCTTTGCAAATGCTATATTTCTTCTGTCCATAGAGGCTTAGCATCGACATCTCTCGCCTTTTGTGACAGTGTCAGTCAGCCAATCAGATCATTCTCCCAGCCCAACATTCTGAGACCTATAGAGCTTATATTTGTTGGACTGTTCCATTTGAGAGAGGGAGGGGAACACATGTTCCATATTAATCTTAATTTCAGCAAAGTTGTTTTAGTTCCTGCTTTATTGCAGAGCTTTGTAATGATGCATCTGTAACAGCAGCCCCTGGGGCAACAATTGCATGTGGCAGGCTGAGTGCCTAAACAGCTCCCGAGACTGATTCTACTCAGACAGAATGAGGTACTCCCAGGTGCACCATCTGAATTTATAATAACAATTTATATGGTGCCCCGAAGCAAGCTTTGTATTTGGTCTGGATGCAAGAGCCCAGCTGGAAATGGGGAACTGCTCTCCCTTTCTGCAGTCTTCTCCCTAACTATTTATTTAGATTGCCAACATGCCCGCTGTAGCATCTAGCACAGCACAGAGAATATAAAAACACACCTTGACTGACTGCAGCATGCACCAGTAGTGCCATCAATACAGTTTGCATGTTAACATGACCGAACTCTTGAAAAACCCTTCTCCATCATTACCATGATCATAACCTCTTGCTATTCTACCCCCACTCCAGGAAAATCCTCGTAAAGCAGATGAATTTTAAAGTGTATTATCAGATCCACAGGGTGGGTAATCTGGGAGTTGATCTGAACCCCTCCTATTTATAGCATGAGTAAGTTTGTTAGCCTGAGCTCCTGGGATGAGCTTCATGGTTGTGGCATTTGATAAGTGAGGTGATCTTCTGTTAGGTGGGATCTAGACACACTGAGAGCCTGATTTTCAATGGTGTATATGCATCTAAATTTGCAGATAGATGCCCAGTGGGCTTTTTAAAGTGCCTAAGCAGGATAAGTACCTAATATATGTTATCTTTGAAAATCTGGCCCTTAGCTGGTTCAAGGTTGGAAGCAATGACTTCACCTGGAAATCAACTGGTGGCCAGTGCAGATTATGGCAGTCAGCAAAATGAGCTGTCTGCGGAAAATACTGCTTAATAAGTGAGAAAATGGGTCCTGTACATTCCAGCTGGTTTGATGATGTAGCCCTGTGCAAAATACCAATCACAAGAGTAAAAGAGCATCCTTCTCTGTAACAATGAGAGGGACACTTTCATCCTCTTCCCTCCTTTGAGTTCTTAATAGGTAGTAGGATGAGAAACCCTCACCTGTTTCATTCCTCCCTATGGTTTGTCATTATGTACACAGGTGTATCTCTGGACTACCATCCTTTAAAGTGAGAAGGAGTTTATCTAGCCTGGCTGTGAATGAGAGCACTCCCACCCAGGGCAGAGGTACATTTAGTGGCAATGGTGTAGGGAAGATGAAAATAAAGTTTGATTTTGTTTTCCTTTCCCTAACCTGAATGTATGATTTTAAAATGAGGCAGTTCAACCATTTGAATCCCAGACAGGTTACATGGGTTTTGTTTCTTTGCAGGAAGGGTCTGCTGTAGGCAGTTTATTTAAAGATGTGCCAACACCCTATTGCAAACTGCAAGGACCACTCCACTGAGGGGAAAAAAACACTGCCGGGGGTTACTTAGCACTCTAGTGAGAGATGTGAGAGCCAAACTCAGGCATCAGGTGACCAGGCTGAAGTGTGGTAGAGCAGCTGTGGTAACAGCCTATCCCTGGCAAGAAGTGGAGAGAATCTCCCACTCATATTGTCCTTCTCTGGCACCTTTCCACCTACTGCAACTGCGGGTTGCAGGACGGATTCTTCCTTGTGTGGACAGTTGGTCCATTCTGAAATGACTTTAAAAGGGGCTCAAAGGGGTGGATACTGGAGAACATACTATAATATAAACAAAGACCTCAATCAGCTTGTATGTAGCCCTTCTTGTCTGTAAGAAAAATAGATGAGAGGTTAGAGTAGCAGACTGAATGGAAGGGTTCTTGAGGTCTTTTCCTACCTGTGCCACTCATTTGCTGTGTGACCTCGGGCAAATCACTTAGCCTCTGTGTTTCAGTTTCCCATGAGTTAGAGGGACTTGCCTGCTTTTCAGTGGGGTTGGGAGCAAATTTCTGAGCTTCTGTGAACTCCTTTGATAAACAGGGCTTGCGCTTGGGTGCACCAGCCTTGTGCTTTGTCTGTTCCTTAGGGAAAGACTTTTCTTTTTCATGTGCTAGATCCACAAGTCTTAAACTCAGGCCCTTCCAGCTTTTACACGTTTTTCATGCTCCTTTTCTTCTCTGTCATCAAAAAAGGAGTTCCCTTTCCCAGCCATGCTTCCTGGCTTCTGTTCTTCCTTGCACCTACTGACTCTTTGACACCACGTTTGTCTTCATGGCAGCACGCTGTGATGTCACCAGTGTAGAATCATGACTCCTTTGCTGGATTCAGCAGGAGATGGGGCTTCATGTGGAGTGCCCTTCTTGTGGAAGAGGCTGGGGTGCAGAAGAGACTGTGGTCTTATAGAATCAAGACAAGTGTCCTGCTAGTATCCCAGCAAGTGGGAGGCTAACTGCTTATCTGTCCGAGGTGTGGACAAGGTCACATAGAAAAGCAGAGGTGGGGATTGAAATCCTTGGAAATCTTTGGATCCCTTGTAATCGGAAAAGAGAGTGGGAGCTCTGAGGACGCAGAGGTCTTCCCCCAAATTCGAAATGAAACTAGGGTCTTTTTGTTTACATAGAAACCTTTCAGGGATTCAATCTGCTGGGCCTCTCGAGAATCGAACTTTGGGGAGAGAAAACCATAGTGGCTAAAACGCTTATATTTTATAAGTGGTCTGCACCATCAGCTTATGGAGCTATAAAAGTGCTAAGCACTGTTATTTCCTTCTCAGACTGAAGGATAATTGAATTACATCAGGACCCTTGTTACTTTCGAAGTTTTCTATTGCTTCTCCATACCTACCTGACATGATCATCCACACGCACAGAGGATGGTGTTATCAGGTGTGAAGCAAACCTCAGGACCAAGCAAGTCTCCAGAGATCTTTTTTCCAAGCCAAGAAACCTCCTTGGTAATGAAGGAGGATCTAGAGATTGGTACTGCATGAGGAGTGACCATTAACTAAAGCATATAAGTAAAATCATAATGGATTTTTCAGTAGGCATCAGTGTGGTCTTAAGGATGGTCCTTTTACGTTGGCTGGGTGCCTAAGTGTGTGCTGCAGGTTTAGGGCAAGAGCCAGAGTTCTGGAGGAAAACAAAGTGTTGAGGTAAAAACTCTCTTTGTGGGAGCAGCTGCTGTTGGCAGCATCTCCTTCTGATGAGTCTGTGTTTCAACCTCTCTGGGTAAGTAACAGAGCACGAGCATGGTACTAACCTTCTCAAAGGTGAGGTCCTTCTCAACTTCAGGCACCACTCCTTTTGATACTATGAATCTGTTGGACCACAGAAGCAAAGCAGGCTTGAGCCTGGTTAATTTTGATAGGGGAGCTCTAAGGAGACTTTTGGAAGTGGTTGAAGGTGGAACCCTTTTCCCTCTGAGCCAATGCCACAGTGCTGTGGTATGGGATGCTAGGCTTCTGGGAGTGGCATAGGTGACTCTGTAGAGGTTGGTTTTCCTTCTGAGTGCTTGGGGGCACTCTGTGTTTTTGGGTGAGATGAAAAACTCTCTTTCATGGCAGCGGAGAGCACGAGGGCATAATGATGGACTTCAAATATCTTCAAATGCAAACTAAAAATATACACTCACATGATGTGCAGGTCACTATCATGCTCATATAAACAAGCACATGCAGTAAGTCCTCACGCGTACTGACGTACACTCACTAAAAGGTATGCACAGTCTTCATTTATGCACTCACACACCACTCATGTTCATATGTTCTTAAACACATTCTGTTAGGCAGGCAAATTGTCTCATTCACACTTGCTCGCTTAGGCACTCAAACTCCCTTGCCAGATTTATAGGCCTGCATTCTCACATTCACACTCAGTCTTGCATGTACAAACACTCGTGTTTATGCATTTTCTGTTCCTCACATGCATACAGACTCTGTCTAGATTGAAGAGATCTGTCAGCAAAAGATACGCAAATTGCACGATACATTTGCGTATCTCCTGCCAATAGCTCTGTCAGGAGAGGTTTTCCCAACATTTGGCCCACACACATGGGGCCAGCTGTCAGGAAAACCCCTCTGCTGACATCTCCCTTCTTCCTCATGGAATGAGGATGGCCAAGGTGTCGGCAGAAGACTCCTGGAGCAGCAGATTTCTGTTGGGAGCTGAAGCCTGCAATCTAGACGTAACCACCGTGACCAACATTTTTTGTTATAAAATAACATCATTTGCATACGGGAAGGTGTCCAGATACCTATTAAACAAGTATACTTCTGCACACTTGGAGGAGGTGGAAATGGATTGCAAATCAGGAGGAAAGAGATGCAGTTCTGTGATTTGGGCAGAATAATTTCTGAGGAGGACCTCCTACTGAAGTGAAAAATGATGCCTACAGGAGAGAGGCTCAGAACTAATCCCCTGAAATGATGGTAAAGTGAGTTCTTTCCAGGCTGTGCCATGCTTGCTCTTTCCCTGACTCTGTTATTCCTTATTATTGTAATAAGTTCTTCTCTCCAAAGTGAGATAAGGTCACCATCCAGATAAGATCAGTTTTGTTTGGCACAACAGAGAGGATTTGATCACAGTTGGGACTGCAGCTTCTAAGTTCATGTTCAATGCACAAAAGGCAGTAAAAATGCTAACCTGGCCAATATATAAAGTAGTCAAGTAGCACTTTAAAGACTAGCAAAATAGTTTATTAGGTGAGCTTTTGTGGGACAAACCCACTTCTTGGCTACGTCTACACGTGCCCCAAACTTCGAAATGGCCATGCAAATGGCCATTTCGAAGTTTACTAATGAAGCGCTGAAATGCATATTCAGCGCTTCATTAGCATGCGGGCGGCAGCTGCGCTTCGAAATTGACGCTCCTTGCCGCCGCGTGGCGCGTCCAGACGGGGCTCCTTTTCGAAAGGATGAGCTCATGGGAATAAGGGGACTTCGAAGAAGGTGGCGTCCTTTCGAAAAGGAGCCCCGTCTGGACGCGCCGCGCGGCGGCAAGGAGCATCAATTTCGAAGCGCGGCTGCCGCCCGCATGCTAATGAAGCGCTGAATATGCATTTCAGCGCTTCATTAGTAAACTTCGAAATGGCCATTTCGAAGTTTGGGGCACGTGTAGACACGGCTTCAGACCATATCCAGCCTGCTGTTCTGGTCTGGATATGGTCTGAAGAAGTGGGTCTGTCCCACGAAAGCTCACCTAATAAACTATTTTGCTAGTCTTTAAAGTGCTACTTGACTGCTTTTTGTTTTGATAGTGTATAGACTAGCACGACTTACTCTCTGTTACTGGCCGATACATCTGATATATATAGGAGGAAGTGACGGGACCGGGGAATGAACCACAGAGCCTGGTTCCAATCCTGTTCCAAGTGGCAATGACTAAGTTGTTTTCATCTGAAGGATACTAGGCTGCCTGGGTGAAATGATTTGGAGGCCTTATTCTAATATATGTAAAAATAATATCAAAGCCAGAGTGATAAATCCCCTTGTTAGCAGCCTTCTCTGCTGTGATCTCTGTCGCAGATTTCTCTCGGACTTCTTCTCCATTAAACCCAGGACATGACCCTGTCACACAGGGATTTGACTTCAGTGTCAATCTCAGGCCAAACAATCAGTGGATGCTATTCAAAGAACCAAAGGGAAAAACCCTGGAGACCACACCATGGGGGGGACAGTTCTGTACAGTGACCTCCTATGGGATTATGTGGGACCTGACAGGTCTTCCCTTGTTTTACAGGATTTCAGGGTATTAACTTGTTTTCTGAAGTTGCAGTAGTGTGGTGAAGGACAACAGCTCTGCAGTCTTGTGCTCTCTGTCCAGACAACAGGTATAGCACAGTGAGCAGGCAAAGTTTCTAAATCCCTTCAAAGCAATACGATAGGAAAAGTGACTCACCCTGCCCCAAAGGAGTCAGTGTCCAGTTAAAGGGGAGGCTTCTCTCCATGGCATAGACGATCCAGGCTGCTTTGTTGAGACCGCTAGCAAAGGGCATGGTGATGCTGCAGATCATTTGTGAGCTAAAATTAGACTAAGGCCTCCAAATCATTTCACCCAGGCAGCCTAACTTCATTTAGATGAAAACATCTTAGTCATTGCCACTTGGAACAGGATTGGAACCAGGCTCTGTGGTTCATTTCCTGGTCCAGTCACTTCCTCCCACCTTGGGTCAGAGTGGGACCCATTCCCTGATCTCAGGGCTGTCATGTACTGGACATGGAGCGTGACCCTCACACATGTCCACTCTCTTCCATTTCTACAGCCCTGCTGGACTCTCACATGCCTACTAGAATTGCAGGGGCAGAGAGCCACCAGCGATTGCTAAGGAGCAGCCTCTCTTCCCCTGGTCTCAGTGCTCCTGCTGCTGGCTGTCTTGCCAGGCCTCTTAGGACTTGCAGTAGCAGAAGGGAAACAAACCAACAGTCATGTAGCACTTTAAAGACTAACAAAATAATTTAATAGGTAATGAGCTTTTGTGGCACAGACCCACTTCTTCTGGCAGAAGGGAGGAAGTGGTTGTTGAGTGCCAGAACTGTGCAGGGAGGCAGGTGAGAGTCTGCAGAGGGGTCACTGTACCAGACCTGCCCATCTTGCCCTGCCCTCCAACCTGCCTCTGGGCCTTCTACCCCTGCCTCCAACAAGCTATGGGCTTCCCCCTCCACGCTCTGCGGTGCTTCCAGGTCTGCAGGGGCTTCCCTGTCTCCTCTTGCAAGGTGCTAGGTTTGGGAACCCAACCACTCCCCCGTGTCTGCCTCCCTGCTGGAAGAGGAGGAAACCGGTGACTGTTTCTCACCCAGACAGTGCCACGTGTGGATCGGCGCCAGATTCTGCCAATCTGCAGACCTCCCTGAGTAGGTGTGAGTTAAGGCTGTGCCTGGAGGTGAAGGCTCCTGTTTCCCATTCCACAATGCCCTGAGCCAGCCAGCGCCTCCCTCCCCGCAACATGGTGCTAAATAGCACTGGACCCTAGAGATGAATAGCCCCTTTCCCAGCACTGACACAACCAGCTCCACAGAATCTTTTTCTGCTGAGAAGTGTGTGAATTGGAGTAGTCCCTTCTGCTGCACCTCTGGGTGCATCTGCCCCACAGCGAGAGGTGGATTCCCAGCTCCAGTAGGCACAGAGGCTATATCTTGAGTTGGTGTGCTAAAAAGAGCAACGCAGCCAAAACTCCAGGGCTTGGGCCATTGGGGCAGCATATGCTACTTCTCAGTCCCTGGGAATGTGCTTATGTAGCTAGTCGGAGCCAAGTCTGAGCTGCACGGCCACACTGCTCTTTGTAGGTACTAGGCTGTGCAAAGCTAGCACTTAGTTATCCAAGCTGGGAGTTACATGTCCCAATTGCTATGTAGGCATGCCCTTGATGTGCGCATTAGGAAGACTGTGTATTGGTAAACAGCAGCACCATGACACACCTCATGTGGGCTACACTGCTCTGCCTATGAAGTCTTGATTGATTGTGTCTGTCCCCACCTCTTAGCTAAGAACCTGTGTCTCATGGCCCAGCCTGTATTTCTGAATCCTAAACTGTGTCTCTGCATTTTCAAATGTGCATCTGTCTCACAGGTTAGGGTCATGCACCCCAAGATGTGTCCCATGTGCTTGCACAGAAGCCATATTTTGAGGGGTGCCCATATCTCCAGCTGTATGTTTGTGCTCCAGGTTGGACTTACACATACTAGACTGTGCTCTTCCAAAGCTGTGATTCATTGGGAGTGCTGGTGTGGCTGAGGAGCTGGAAGGGACTGGTGTAAGTTCCCAGTTCATAAAGCAACCCCTGGGCCTCATGAAAATGCATCTCAGCTTTTATTTAAAAATAATCTTTCTTGTCCCTTTAGTCATGGAAAAACTCTGAAAATGTGACTGATGCCAACTGATTATTTGACTGATTTTGAGGAGGTGGACGCCAGAAATAAATTATTATATTAGATTTGAGTTTGTGCGGATTTTGCTAGTGCTTTTTGTGTAGCCTGCTGCCAAAGTGGGCAAATATCTAAATAGGTTGATGTAACCCCTGAAAGACTTCTGCTACCCCATGAGGAACCCCTGACTGAGGACCACTGCTCCATATCCTGTTTCCTGTGAGATGCCCATGCATTCAGAGACCATGAGAGGGCAGGAATCCCAGTGCCCCAATTTACCTGAATCACTGGATCTGGTCTCATAGGCAGATTCTTCCAATGATGCTGATCATTTTTCAGAACGCCTCTCCCATCTGACTCTCCAGGACCCTGGGAAAAATGGCAAGATCTCATAATGACATGGTTTGTTTGTTCCATCAGTCTAGGACTGCCGGATTCTACAGGTTTATAAAGTACTATAGGACATTCAGGAAGCTTCACCTAACTGAGTAAGAGGGCAATACGATTTTTATGTGAACAGTTTTAATGCTGACAGACTTGGGTTGTCGGTAGAAGGGACTGAACCTGCAACCATAGGGGCTAAAGCCTGTGTGAGCTAAAGGCCAGCTGGCTCTCAGCCAAGGTTGTAGAGTAGAGACTTTGCTCTCCCTCGTACATTGTCTCAGTACCTCTGGGGTTCCACAGTGGTAAATGAGTCAGGGATGATACGATAGACTCTAGCTCTACTGTTTCCTGAAGTCCTATTGTGCATATTTCAGACCTCTGCACCTCTGCTTCTGTGGAATGGTCATTCTTAGATGCAAGAGGAGTAATCATGTAATACAAAAAGCACAATAGGTTGCTGTGGGGAAAGCAGGGAATGCCTTTTAATGTTGCAAAGCAGGTCTGTGCTGGGGAGTGGAAGAGAGTGGGGAGATCAGGAAAGAAATGTGAAGTGTAGTTATGTGAATTATGCTATAAGTGCTGAAACTGAAGGAGCAGGTTTCTCCAACCACTAATTCTTTGCTTCTCATACTGTCAGTTCTAGCGCTAGCCAGGGAATCTATAAACCATTTATGTGAAAGAGGTGAGACCATTCCTAAGTAAGGCTCCTGCTGCCCTCCCAACACACTTACACTCCCCAGTGTAAACCACCCATGTGCTGCCAACATTTTCCCAAGGTTTTCTTCAAAAAAATTCTATCTCGGTGGGCAGGTCATATGACATGCCCTCAAAAAAAAAATGCTCTGTCTACCTCTGCCAAAGAGGTCAAATGATCAGTGGGCTTCAGTTACATTTTCAAAGTTCTTTATGACTAAATGAGCAAGAAAGATTCCCTTTAAATAAAAGCATTTTGCATTTCAGTATGAGCACAATATCTACATTCCAATGGATTTACCTACAGTGATGTGTAAAATGACAAAGTAAGTGATTTTTCCATACTAGTGTGCTGGGACACTTTTGTATTTTTATGTCTGGTTTTATAAACATGTAGTTTTGAGTGAGGTGAAACCCGAGGCAGGCAAGACAGATCAGGTTCCTGAAAGGGGTACAATAGTCTGGAAAGGTTGAAAGTCACTGGTATAGTGGAGCTTTGCCTCAGGAGTGAAATTCCTTATGGGAATGAGAGATGGTCAAGACTTATTAAGTGATCATGTCTGTCTTCCTCATGATAGTTGTGGGATTGTTCCCTGCATTGTTTATTTTTGTACTTTGTCCAGTACAAAATGAAATAGGAAGGCTTCTGTAATAGTCCACTGAAGACACTTCCACAGTCAGTATATCTTTCTTTGTCCCTGGATTACTAACTTGGCTTCAGACTATGAATACTGGGTAGTAGTTTCTTTTTCAGCCTCGGAGCATGCTGATCTGTGTCTACCTGTTTCAAGGATCTTTAACGACGATAGGGACTTTGCTATTGCTGTTAATTTTATATGGAAGGCACTCAAATACTGTGCAGATGGATGGCAGCATAAAATCCTTAAGACAGTGTGACGTACTGGTAAATGCCAATCTGCAGAAGCTATGAATTGTTAGAACTCCTCTCTCGAAAGTTTTGGCTTTTAAGCTCAAACTATGGCAGCTCACTCAGGGCAGGGATGGTTCAGTCCCTGTGTGGTGGCCAAGAGTGTAGAAATCACAGCTGGGAGGTAGCTACATAGTTCTGGAAGGTTTTGGAAATACTGGGGTATTTGAAACTTCAAAACATTATTTCAATAGACATTTCTGGGAAGTGCTAGCTCACCGAGACTACGAACTAGAGAGAATGAACATGAATACTGTGGAGCAGATTTTGTTCGATTTCTGCAAGTTGAAATCCAGAGTAACCTCAGTGAAGTAAATGAAGTTACTCTTGATTTACTTCAGTGTAATGGAGACCAGAATTTAGCCCTGTGCCCCCCATTAAGGGAATGATAAATTGCACAGCTCTTATGTGGTCCACATAAAACAGAAGGCTGAGGGGCATCCTGGTTTTTAGACAGATCTCCTTGCTCTTACATTTTCCCTATAAAAGCAAAAGGTTGAAGGTCATATTGTATGTGCAGAGACTTCTTCTGGGACACAGGCTTTCTGTAAGCACTAAACTCTTGATGCAGGAGGACCATTGCCACCTTGTTGAAATAGTCTGTACTTGACCCCTAAGACGTCTGAATTTGTTAGGAGAGATGCAGAACAGTTGAAATCTGTGCAGCCATTTCACTTTCTCACATGATTAAATCACCAGTGAAGTTCTTTTGTATTTTCCAGGGATACCAGCCCTTGGGATTCCTAACACTACTATGGGCCATTTAATGTTGCTGCGTGGCTATTTTACACCTCAGAGGCAGCTGCCTTTCTGCGCTGGGCAAAGTGATCAATATGCTCTGTAAGTAATAATAATTATTTATTATTTATTGAGCACTGTGAATTGGCTCAGTGTTGTGCAAGACAGGAGAAAAACCCCCAGAGACTTGGATTCTTTTCTAGGATGTGAAAGAGAAGGGAGGGTAGTTATATTCCTGGGTAAATATATTTCTAAGTGCCTGTCCTCTAGGCACAATGCACACTCTATAGAACACTATTGGATCTGTCCTGAAGGGTTCATAGGTTGCCTAATCTACTAGGAATAAAATGTTCATTTGTTTTGGTTTGTTTTAAATGCCAGTGACGACTGTTCTGGGCCAAAGCTTGTTTCCTTTTATTTATGCAAGTAATCTTTATTCACTTGATTCATTTTGTTGAAGTCAATGAATTATACATGTGATTGGACTCTGCCCTTTAAAAAAAATTAAACCTTCTCCAACAATGTTGGAAGCTAAAATGCAGCTGAAGAATTAGACTAGTTCATGAGAACCGGAAAGTGAAACTGGCTAGAAACTCAGAGAAACTGCCCAGTCTTATTTCTCAAGCTGATGAAGGGTCAAAAATAAACAAACAGCAGCAGTGGGCCAGGTTGAGATTCTCAAGTCTTTTGGTTGCTCTGTTCAGAAACCACAGTGCTGAGTGTGGTATGAATAAAAGATAAATAGGCAGACAGAGGAAAAGATATGCTATTTGTAACACATACTTCTTTGGAGATATGTTGTATATCTTGACAGTATCCTTTTATAATTTTCCATAGTGTCAAAGGCTCACATTGCTGTGAGTTTATTCCTGTCAAGGTAGGTTTGAATTACGGACAGAGCTGCGTCTGAGCTCAGTATTCCCTGCCTTTCAGCAGCTGGGGTTACCACCTTCCTATTATTTAACATGGGTGCAACATAGGTGCTAACTCTGTGGGTGCATCAGTCCTGGAGCACCTGTAGAAAAAAAGCTAGTGGGTGCTTAGCTCCCCTGTGTCAAGGGCCCACTGGTGCCCCCCCCAACAACAGCTCCTGCCTTGCCCTCCCAGCACCCCCCACCTGCTGGGATCAGCTGTTCTATGGCATGAGGAAGTGCTGGGTGGGAAAGGGTTGGGGCTTTGGAGGTAGTGGTGGAATAGGGATGGGACAATGTGTTGAGTGAGGGCAGAGCACCGACAGGGAAGGAAAGAAGCCGGCACCTGTGTTTTGCAGTAAATTTGAAAATAAAATACAGGTAGAGGGATACGCATGTATGAGTGTACATGTCCCTTATAGAAAAGTCCTGTAGAATTTAACAGAGTGACTTACTGCAGAAGTTTTAAGAAGAACTATAGGATCCTACAGCAGGGAGAAACTAAATAGAATAGAAACAATTCTCTCTTATATTTGGTAGGATGGTTTAATAAGTCTGTAGGAAGGAGATCATTTGCTATCATGTGCTGGATGTTTTCAAAGTCATTTAACTATACCCCTGTTTAATTTCTAGAGAACCCTGTTAGTTTCATCCCTATCAAATTCTACAGCACCTTCCCAGGAGGGGAGTGTGTGTGTGTTATCTCCCTGTTCCAGTCTGAGTAAGACTCCTTTTCGGTGTGGGAAAGCTGGGCTCCCAAGCACCTGCCTCTTAGTCATCCAGGGCTTGAGGATGTCCCCAGATTACATCTTGTCAGCTGTTTGCAAAACAGCCCCGGGAGAAGGAGGTGAAACCCTCTGCTACACAGCCTGACTGTCTCTTTAAATGCTGGGGTCTGTGTGCTGGAGAGGGAGGGATCGGCTCTGGAGTGCGTGAAATTCCTGGGCTCCTCTGACAGTCTCAGGCAGAGAGCTCAGCTCTACAGATCTCCTCTTGCATGCAACTCACTGAGAGGGAGAGGCAAGCCAAACCTCCCTTTTTTGCCTGCATCCCAAGCCATCAAGGACCTGTTTTAGCATCTCCAGTACCCCTACCCTTCCCCACCTGTCCTTTCTAGAGAGACACCCTGGATTCCTACATCCCCAAAGAGGAAACAAAGAGTTGATAAAACAGCCAAAAACCTCTTCACAACTGCTAAGGTAAGACTTTGGGGAAAGGATGGATGGCAGGATGAAAGAGAGACCCAAAAATGCACAGATATTTCTGTATATCCAGCAGAAAATCTTTTGCTTTAAAAGATGCTCTCTTTTCAGAGTTCCACAAGTGACAGGTTTTTTTTCTTTAGAATTTTGATCCCAAATATCTTAGAGTTTTTTTATTCTTAGGTTTCTTCCTATGAGTTTAGAGCAACCTGTCCCCGCCCTCCTTCCTTTCTCTCCCCCCGCACACCCCACCACCTCGTAGTTACGAAAAGTAGAAAAGATTTTTGGAAACGGCACATCTAGTGGGATGGTCCGTTTTCAGGTGAAAAGTACAAACTCTCCTTACAAACAATTCCTTTTCTTTTTGCCTTTTTTTTTGTTCTTATTATTGTACTTTTAAAATTATTTATTTGGAGAGACTGGCTTTTTAACTACAGAACGGGGTGTTTTTGTGAGGAGACAAGATTCTGTTACATTGAATTATAATAGGGATCTCTTTTAGAATCAAACTATTTGACAAGCGGCTGAAGGATTTTTTTTCTTTCAAAAATTTTTTACTAATGAGAAAGGGAAGGGGAAAAGACAAAAGTTTTCTTTTTTATCCCCCCTTCATCTTTGGATCTATTACAGAAGAACCTTCCCTCTCCGCCTTCCATTTGTTTATATTAATGATTTAGTAGCCGTCTTGCCTGAAAACTTCCTCTGTGAGCGACTGCTGCGTGTTTTCAGGCAGCAAGTGACCTCAAAGGTTGGTTTGATGCTTTTATTTATTTATTTTTTTTGAGCAAGATGCATGCAAAATACCCATTATTTTCTTTTTTAAACTAACTAGTTTATAATTTAAAAGAAAAACACCATCCACTCACGGCAGTGATGTAATTCCCTTACTTATGGGCAGTGACTCTGGTGCTTTGCACGTGACTTGTCTTTTGCTTACTCCCTTAATTTTATTTTAATTGTAGCATAGGTAAGAATTACCTTTTATTAACCACCATTCTTTAATGATACATTTTCTTAACAATTAAATGTGTCTCTCTTAAAAAAAAAAATCATTACTATTCCTCACCGCTTCCCTCAAAAAAAATTAGAGAGAAAAGCGAAAGGAACAGAGGGGCAGAAGCAAAGCTAAAAAATGGAATAATTTTAAAAGGCCACTTTCGTATGTCCAAACCCTTGTCCACGCTTCCTCTTGATGTGGCTGCTCAAAGATTTGTTGAAAATAGTTTCTAAAATAATAATAATTTTTGTTCTTCTTTATTTCCTGCACGATTGTTCAGTATTAAGCACACAGCCCTCCCAAGGAGGAGATTATTGAGAGGATCGCTCGCTAACACCTATGATACAATGCATTTTGAGTGACTGTTTGTTTTGCAAGGGGGTGATCTCTTAACAGCCCACTGAAAGTCAGAGAGCAATTTTGGTGAGCGGGGAAATAATTGAATTGAAACGGATTTGCCTGCTAGCTGGATGTAGTCCGTTATTAATTGTAGTGTGAGACTGACGGATGTTGTATTTCTAGCCAGGTAAGGTAAAGCGGTCTATAATGTTAAGTTGGACAAGTTTAACTAAGAGTTAGTCGTGTTTTGGGGAGAGGAGTTTGAGAGGGAGAGATGAGATTATTGCCCTTGGTATTGTGGGTGGATACACTTCATCTGCTGGAAGAATCGAGGTATTATATTTTGGTAATTTTAGGTTCCTGTTGGCCTTTGTTCTGACCGTTGGCAGTTTCCTAAATGTTCGTCTTTGTCCCCCTTTCTTCTGGAAGAGGAGAAGGGTTTTGCATTGGGGAATGCTCGAAGTTTGGGGCTCACGCGAGCAACAGGGCTGTCTTTATTTATTTAAAAAACCCCAAAGCCGAGAGGTAAAAATTCTCTTTCTGGAGTATTCGGGCACTGTCTGGTGGGGTGTGTCTCTGTGTGATGTTTATTTATTTATTTTTCTTTTCGCTCTTTGAAAAAAGAAAAAAAATTAATCAGTCAAAAATAAATAAATAAAACGAAAGCCCCGTATTCGATGTCATCATTCCAGAGATGATGGCTTCTCGGCAGAACCGATATCTGCCGATAACACCCTGTTCCATGGCTGTAGCCTGGCCTCATTTTACGCTGCGTTTCTACTGAACATGTTGACGTGCTGCTGCTTATAGAAGGGCAGGAACAAATTCAAGCGGATTAGTGCTTGGGATTTTGTGATCGGTTCCCCAGATCATGTTGTGGGTTTTTTTCTTGGGGAGGGTTGGTGAGGGAATGATGGAGAGAGATGGGAGGGGGCAAAATTGGGGAGCATGGAGGTGATGCAGAGAGCAGCTTGTTCACATAATGTCTGCGCAGCATCCCTTTTTTTGGGCGGGGGGGGAAGCCCATTATCTCTAAAAACACATTATTCTTCAGACCAGTATAAAAACAATGTGGGAGGGGTTATTTTAGTGAGGGGGTTTGATCTGGGAGTCATTAGACCCACTGCTGCAAAACCAAGATACAGAAATCCATCTGCACCAAAATTTCAGGGGGAGGAGGGCGGGCGGAGGGGGGAAGGGATGGATTGTCGATCTTGGATTAGCAGCGTAGGGCTTTATATTCTTCATCCTCCCCCAATTTTCTGCCATTCCCCCTCACCCCACATCTGCACACCCTCCCTCCTCCCAACCTCCCCCCACCCCCCCGAAGGCATCTCATCTCTTGACGAGAAAATTCCATGTTACATCCTGATGGCTCTGCGGCTTTTTTTTTTTTTAGTGCATCACAACAGTGGCATTATGACCTTTGCTTCGTGCCACACAGATGCAGCCTCATGATATGAGCGTGAGTGCGGCTTGCCCGCACAAACACACGCACCCATGCCCAAGATGGGTCATAATTTAATTCCGTTTTCTTTTATTTTTCTGCGTGGGGGATGTGTGGATTGAGAGACATTCTTAGGGGGTGGGAAATGCAGCAAATGCCAAAGGCACGTCCGTCCCTTTCTCCGCCCCATCTCGCCGTTCGGTTTTGCAGGACGCTGCATCGCACATCATGAGATCATGAGATTTCAATGTTGGGGTGTGTGTGTGTGTTGTGTGAAGAGCGGGGGCGTGGAGAAGGGAGGGAGCATGTGTGTGTATTTCTTTTTTTTTTGGTGGGGGGCTGGATGGACCTGACAACATTAATAACATTCTTTTGATCAAATGAGTGCCCGGTGATAATGATTCAGTTTAACCATCCATGAAATACATGCCTGCAATGCACTGGAATAAAGGTTATTCTGGGGAGTTAGGGTTGAGCTTGGCAGGCTCTGGGAAGTGCACTGCCCACACGCCGGGGAGACGAGCATACACATGCACCCACCAGACCCCTCCTCTCGCCAAGCATCTGAGAGAGAGGGCATTCTAACATAGGGAGAGTGAGCGGGTTGTATCAGAGCCTGGATCAAACAAAGCCTCTCTTGGCTTGTCCTTCTCTGCCATCCCTCCTTTTTCTCCATGAGCATGTCTATGCCTTTGATCAGACAAAGCGGGAAGAGGCTGTGTGTGTGAGATTCAAGGGCGGTGAACAAGAAGGGGAAAAATCACTTGCCTTTCTCCAGTAGGATGTACAGGAGAGACACAGTTTTTCCAGTCTGAGCAGCAGGAGGGGGAAAATACCCTCTCCTTCCCAAGCCTATCAAGGGGAAGGACCAAGTGAGCCCTGGAGAGGTTGTGTCGGTAATTGTAAAAGGGCAGAGGGTGGACCGGGTGTGTGCAGGACCAGGCAGCAGTGGGGAAGTTGTTAACAGAGTGTAGAACATGGCTGGCGAGATTGTGCAATTGGAACCCCACCCAATGACTGGCAGAACCTGTGTCCCCCTCCGCTCCCTGGATCCAAAGTCCTCCCTACACTTCACCGAACACTAGTCATACAGTCATGGTCTGGCTGGTCTCTTGCAGGGCTCTGAGAGGAGCTGGCTGAAAGAAAAGATCTCTAACGGCTTCTGCCGTCCTGTCACCGGTTTCCCTTGTCTCCTGCATGTGGCTAAATTTCACAGCTGCCTTCTAAGTCCCTGTGTTTCTGGGTCTTTCCGTTTCTCAGGCGATAATGAAAGGGAAATAGGTACATTTGGAGCCATCACTATTTGCCTTTTGCTTTCTTCGTCTTTCCTTTTTGGAACGCTGACCTTCAGCAACAGTGGAAAACTCAAATCAAAGAGGTAGGTTAAGAGACTTTCAGGAGTTCAGACACCTGCTGTCTGTGTGCATGATGCACAGAAAAATAAAGGCACCTGCATGTAGCAGCTATGTCCCTCTCAGGTTTGATCCCAGTCGAGCCTCTGCTGGCCAGTCTCAGCTGAGAATTGTTTCTTTGTGGGTCTTTTGTACTCCCTCTCCCTACAAAATGCTCTGTAAATGGCTGTTGTGGGGCAGCTCCAGAACTGGAGAGCTAGCCATGTCTGCTGTGGAGATGACCATGCAGTGGCTGGCTGCGCAACAAGCAGAAGGTGCTGCAGGCCCTGCGTGGTTGCGCTGACCCTAAGATTGCCTCTGTTTTCTTGTCTTGTGAAGGTAGGTGCTGATTTTATGGTTCCTTGATTCCCCCAGGATTGAGTTATTGATATACCCTAAGGGCAAAGCCAGTGCCTGCCCAAAGGAGAGGGAATCTGTGTGTCATAATTAGGAGGGTGGAAAAGAAGATTCTTCTGTATAAACTGTAATGGTTTCTAAGTGAATTTTGTGCTGGTAGGAAGTGTTAGACCAACAGCCCCAAAGGTTGACATTCTGTTCATTCCTTGGGTGATCATGGCCTGGGTAGTAGATGGGTATGTCTCTTGCCAGTACCCCATACTCCTAACCTGGGGTGACTCTACTTCTGGTAATGAGAAGAGAGTTCAGTCTCTGAAGCCTGTGCAGCTCTTGGCCTTTCTGCTGAGGGTGGGGTAGGTAGTGCTAACACTGGTGGTACCCTATGTGACTGGGACACCTATCTCGCTAGCAAATGGACTGAACTGCCCCCCACCCCCATGACTCATTTCATATAAGCTGCCAACAGCAGTGGCTGGAGGGGGGATGGTGTTTAAACTTCACAAGTATCTGCTGGGTTTACCTCAGTGTCCTAGAGGTAAAAGTTTATATTTTTCGTGCCTAATTTCCCAAGCCTGAAATGACCCTCTTAGGCCAGGTCTACCATCAGTATTGAAGTCAACTGTAGATACACAATTCTAGCTACAGCAATTGCATAGCTAGAATTGACTTATCTGCAGTCAATTTACCTGGCCATCCTCACGGAGGGAGGTTGAAGGGAGAAACTCTCCCATCAACCTCCTTTACTCTTCACAAGATTGAGGAGTGCGGGGTCCAGCTGCTGACCCTATATAGGGATGCATGAAATCGAACCTCTAGGCATGCAAAATCAAACCCCGGCAGATTGACCCTGACTCAGTCGATCTTCTGCATAGTAGAGACGTGTCCTTGGTCTCTGGTCATTGCATTCCAGGGAAATTGCTCCTCCTGCCAGTTTGTCGTTGCTCCAGCGGTAGCACTTCCATGGCTATTGTGATCTCATTGCTTCTTGTTTGCACCTGATGTAATCTGTTTCAGGGCTCTACAATCCAACAGCATCTCCTTTTGGTCAGGGAGAAGGTGGTTAGTTTTCCTCCTTGATCCTTCCTCCTTTCCCTGCTATTCTCTGGAAAATGGTGCTGCACATCCTGCTGTACTTTGGGTTGCATGCAGGTGGAAATAAAGGTGCTAGCAGAGCCCTGATATGCTGCATGGCAGGGGCATGACAGATGGACTCTCTGGGAATGAAGTAAAAAGGGCTCAGAATCATTGCTCTAAACTCTGGCCAAAGTCAAAGGTTGCCAGAGAGTCATGAGACGTTTGGTTAAATTTTTAAAAAACCCCATACAGTTACGTTTATTCTCAATCCCGCATGTGCTTAAGAGTTTCATCCAGCAGGAAAAAGGCCCAAGACTTACCCTGGGACCATTGTCAGTGTAATTGGACCCAGAAATCAGTCACATTTCATTTAAGCCACACTAATTCTAGATAATAGCGGAGTATCTCTCTCCTTATTGAAAGAACAAGTGTCAAGAAGTAGGTTTTTCTGGTTTGGGTGTAGGCAGGAAAGGCTCTTGAGTTCTGTCACAAATGCACTAGGTAACTTGAGGGCTGAGTCACTTTCCAGCTCGTTGCCTCAGTTTCCCCTCCTGATGAACGGAACATGAGGGTTAATTTGTATAAAGAGCCTTGAACCATCTTGGACTACAGTTATTGGCTTTCTTGACAGCAGTTTCAGAAGATGGATTGGAATGCATTAGTTAAAGTTAGCATGGACAAAGTATGCTGCTACTACTGTCTAGAGCAAAGGTTTCCAAACTTGGGGGCATGAAGACATTCCAGAGGCGGGGTGTGAGGTGACCCAGCCCCCCCCATCAGTTCCCCCCCACCCCAAGAAAGAGCCCATGTTGGCGTTATCTCTGCAAAAATGGAGGTAGTGTCCTCTTCCTGCGGTGTCGGCGGGGAAGTCCCATAGTTGCATAGCAGAGATGATGTCTCAGGAAGCATGTGCGCTGCTTCCCTTTCCCAAACAGCTGGCACTTTTCCTGAAAAGCTGGATCTGTTGCCCACCAGCGTCTTCCTTCTGCCTGCTGTCTTCCTGCGTGGGGGGTCAGGAGGGAGTAGGAGCCCTGGGTCCACGCCAGCTCCAACTGCTCAATCAGTGCGCACCCTGCTCCCCGCTTTCCATGGCAGCTATGTGCTGCCTGAGCAGTTGGAGCTGTCACGGACCCAGGACTCTAACTCCCCTCTGCCTCCCGCACAAGAAGGCAGCAGGCAGAAGGAATTCGCGGGTGGGCAACAGACCCGGCTTTTCAGGAATTGCACCAGCTGTTTGGGGAGGGGAAGCAGCACATGCACTTCCTGAGAACCTGAACCTGGCACGCAACTGCAGGATCCTCACGTACCAGCTGAGCTGTCCCCTCCACTTGCCCAGACTCCCACGAGTACCCTGCCCAGGGCCCCACCAGCACCTGTCCTCTACTTCACAACCAGACACCTACACCCAGCTTGCTCCTGTACACTATTTTCCATGCTGATTCTGCACCCTATTGCTATCCCGCTCACTGGCAGCCCTGTCCAGCACACTGGATCCCTAATTTTTGGCCCTAACTTAGAGTGTAGAGGGGCCCATAAATGCCACTAATCCTGGAACCCCAGAAGAATTAATCTGGACTGAGCCCTTGAACCTCAGTCCTACCTACTCTGCCCTCATGAGGCTGGGGTGCCAGGTGGTGGAGGTGTCTGAGTTGGGGCCACATCAGTGGGACTTTTTTTTGGGTGGGGGTTGGAGTTTTGCTTTGTTTTGCATCTCACTTGTGTGGTCCCTGACTTATTTTTCTGTGGGTCCGTGACTTCTGACCAAGAACAGGTTCCCCACCCCTCCCATAAATAAATACAATGCTGAAATGTTTGTGTTGGACATTTTACTTTAAAATGAAGCCTGGTCAACAAGCCCCCAGTCGGGGCCAAGCCCCCATATGGCCACAACATCATAACACCCCTGCATCCTCACACACTCCTCAATCCTGAGCCTCACCGATCCCCAGTCTTCTGCACAGCTCTACTGCACAATGCACACCTCACAAATCTGTCATGAGCCCACCATACTCCCAGTCCCCCTGCCCTGAGCCCCTTATACACCCCAACCTGAACTCCTGCACCCTCACATCCACAAGCCTGTGGTTTGTTCAGCACCCCAACATGCCACCTGACCACAAAACTCTCCAGTGTGGAACCCCCTCTCTAAGCCAGCAGCCCCTTTTCCACCTCTTCCTGCACCCAAGTTCCCTCCCAGAGCTAGCACCTTTCACCCCTTCCCACCCCCAAATCCCTCATTCCCACTCCAGAGCCCGTAATTCCTGTCTCAACCCAGTGCGAGTGAGTAAGGGCCGGGGACAGCAAAGGATGGAGAGGAGCGGAACCAAGAGGGTGAGGCCTCAAGAAAGGGGCGAGGTCTTGGGGCTTGCCCTGATGTTCAACAAGTGATCTTGGGTTTAAAAAGTTCGCAGATCACTGCCATAATTTTTTTTTTAAAAATGTCGAACCACAAAATGCAGGGTTTTTTTTTTTAATTTTATTTATTTATTTATTTGCCTTTCAATATGCAGGGTTACGAATTGAATTTTCTGTTAAAAGCAGGGGTTGGATGATGGTAAAGGAGCAGTGGGGAGGCGTGAGGGTTTCTCAAAAATCAAAGAGGGGGTGTGATGCCAACAAGTTTGGGAACCACTGGTCAAGGGTGTCCCCGTTGCACGAGCAGAGAGTGGCAGTCTCCAGCACTGTTGGTCCGCAGGTACTTTTTGCACAGGCTCAATCTTATGGTCAGTGCAACCAGCCAGGAACTGCATCGCCCTCTGCTTGTTGCTCAGCCAGGCACTGCACTGTCATCACTACAGCAGCCGGGGCTGGCTCTCAAGTTCTGGAGTTGCAACACAGTGGCCATATAGTGAGCAGCTTGTGTGGGAGGGGAGGGAAGAGAGAGTCAGGGTTTTGGTCTGGGCTGATCTAAACTAGATTGGGTCATGGCTGCCAAGTTGGAATGTTGAAATGCTGAGTGACTGAAAATGGGGCGGTGAGTGTGGGCTGGGTTTTTTTCAGGGTAGAGGGGAGATCTAACTCCCCTCTTCAGAAAACACTCACTTGTGCGAATCCATAGTAAGCTCGTGCTGAAGTAGTTCAGCTGTCTGACCCTTGTGGTGCATGTTCCTGCAGAACTGCAAGAGGGGTGTGTGTGTGTGTGTGCATGCATGCGCCTACAAAAGCAGCATTTTGTGGCTGTGAACTTAAGGCCTGTCTGTGCAGAATGGGAAGGGTGTGGTGGGACAAGGCATTTGCAGAATATCTTGAGCGAAACTTAAAAGTTCATATCAGCTTATCCAAAAGAGCATCCTCTACTGACAGAGAAGGTTACCCCTTTATCCCCCTCTCTCCCTGTTGTCTCTTGGTGTTTCCTTGTCATCTGCCTTACCCCAGTGGCAGATCAGTTCCCTTTCCTCCTACTCCCTCTGCCCACTTCTGGTCTGTTGGTGTCTGGGGATAGAGATATGGGGGCTCCCAGGGTTTCTCTGCCATGTCCCAGAGGTGATGTGTGCCTCAAGTCCTGTCCTTTCCAGAGCCCTTTCTTGCACCCTTGATGATGAAGGACAGCTCATTTTGGAGCACAATCTGCCTGTGTCACTCTTGGCCCTGCTGCTGTCATCCATCATATTACAGGAACTAATTAATGCCAGGAGCCTCGGATCCCAGGAATGAAGTGCTGGGGTAGTTGAATTTCTCAACTATACTGATTTATCTTTTCATAACTGTCACAGTCCGATCTAGGAGACCACGGAATCAGGGTAATCTCCCTTGACTGCTGCACCAGACTTTGAGGGGTGGGGGTTGGGAACCTGTGTGTTTGGCAAGAGGGGGATATTGATGTGTAGATCCCTCCTTACAATGCCCTTGATCTGGCCACAGCATCCTCTGCATCCAGGCAACTCCCGTCAGCAGGATGAGAGCTGAGGAGTAGGCTGGAATAATAAATGGTAAGGATAGGGGAGTGTGGATGAACTGGGGTGTGATTTAGCCTTCACAGCTGACCACAGCCTGCCCTCTGCCATCAGAAGGTTTAGCAACAAGTGATCCCAGCATCCATTCATCAGACTGAGCCTGGGAACATATTTTGCTCACGGCTGTTGAGAGCACCCCTGTTTCTGTGGCCTCACCCCTTCTACTGCTCTGCGATGGGAGTCTCATCAGATGTAATGAGGACCAGGGGGTGGAAAGAGTTTAGCAAAAATATGGACCAAGGCAGAATTCCCAAGGCTGTTCAGACAGGTTCAAAGCTTCTGGCCCTCCACACCTGCCGACTGGGGAGTGGTAGGAGGGAAGATTACCTTTTGTTATATTGCATCCGCACCAATGTGACGTAGTGTCTGGGAAGCATTTGTTTCTTTCTGCAGTCCTGTTGTGTCTTCACTGGCCAAGTGTTTATTTCTGGGGAGGAGCATTTTAGGGGCGGGAAGAACACATGGTGATGGAAAGGGAGGTAAATCTCTGACAGGATGAGCCTTAATGTCAGCAGGAGGAGGAAATGAGGTACATGGGAGGAACAATTTGTTAGCAGTGTAACCATCTGATGGAATGCTGTGTGTCTGCAGAGCAGGGGCACGTTGGCTTCATTTCAGTGTGTGTTACGGCTCAATTTTTTCCAATAATGTGTTAATTAAACATTGATTTC
The DNA here is from genome assembly GCF_033958435.1 of Carettochelys insculpta. Taxonomy (NCBI): domain Eukaryota; kingdom Metazoa; phylum Chordata; order Testudines; family Carettochelyidae; genus Carettochelys; species Carettochelys insculpta. The sequence goes on along the minus strand of NC_134142.1, from coordinate 41,084,025 downwards.
AGGGGACAAGGGAATCTGCTTGAACTGCAGAAAGTAACGGGAGTAAGGAGGACTGAGATCTGGTAAGAGATGTGTGGAGGGACCAGCTGGCAGCTGATTCATGATGGATTGTGGAAGAAGAAGAGAGAAGGGGCTGGGGACATTTTATACATCTACATTTTATAATCATTCAGCCCTAAAGAGGACCCTCCCTCTTTCCAAAATGTGATTTATTTATTTATTTATTTAATTTTTTTTTTTGCTTGTTGTGCACTGAAAAACACACACAACCCCTTGTATGTTCCAAACAAGGCAGTTTATTTTCATGGTGGGAAAAAGGACTTCCAATGATTGACAGAGATCAAGGCAACCTTCTGACCAGCTCAGGGCACTCTCTGCTGCCCTTCTGCATAGTGGCGTCTTAGATTAATTAAACACAGGTGCAAATTAAACATTAGTCATAAGTGTGTCTTCTGGTGTTGCCTAGAAGAGCCAGTAACGTTGCCTAGTAATTCACCTGGACTTCAGTTTACTCCATGTTTAGGAGATGATTATTGAACATGAATGTAACCTGGAGTGAGGCACTTATTTAACACATCCCTGTCCTGGAATTCAACATATTGGAAGATGTGATGAGATGACATCACCTACGTGGCCACTCGGGTGAACTTTGCTCCCAACATCAGAGCCAGAGACCCTTTTCTCTCACTTGGTGAGGAGTCATGGGACAGATAGTAGGAGTTTTTGCTTGGAAAATTACCCCTGTAATGTGACCTGTGAATTTAAGAAATCCTTTTTGATTGAACAGGTTCTGTTTTTCCTTTGGTTTCCAGTCTGTGATGGTGCTGGATAAATTCCGAATAATGGGGTGAGGGGAAGAATCTATCTGCCCTTTTTGAACCTCTGAAAAGGTGAGATTCAAATTCAGACCAAAAATTTCAGTCAGTTCTTACTCTATTTGAGATGGTTCCCCTCTCCTAGAGAGAACCTAACTGGCTGCTCCCTTCCGATAAGGTCCAGAGGCCCCAGATGAGAAGGTGCAGACATCTGGCTGCTGCTACCTACTGCTTCTTTAAGTCAAACCTAAAAGGGAACTGGCTAGCCAGGGAAGAGCAGTGCTTGGTAGTGCATGCCTTAACGCCTTCCTAACATAGAGGTTTTGTTGTTTGGTTCAGAGGATCTTCTGGTAACATGTGCATGTGGGACTAGAGGCAGGTTTGGAATCTGGCAGTGAGGTAGCTGGATGGTTCTAACAATGTTCCCTCTAATCTTTTCTACCCACATGTGGATTTTTTCCATCTATGTGCAGAATAAAATTTTATGTGCACCGAGGCATGTGTGAATGTGCATCACCATTGGAAACAAAATCCTAGCTGCGGGCACTCTGCTAGTCCCATGGGCGCATTTGAATCTCCCCTGAGTGGCCATTCAAGCACACGGCTTCCAGGGAACATGGGTTCTTATTCCCTTTTATCCCAAACCACAGCCAGTAAACTTGCCTACTACAACAGTAGCACTTTTTTCAGTCTTCAGAGAGGCAAGAGGACCATGACTAAATTGGCTATAGAGCTTTAATGCTCCCTTGCATCATTAGAGGCAACTTGTGGTTGAAGCACATTGGTCAGAAATAACGTGTGGGTGTGGGTGTGTAAAAATTGTGCCCTGGAGTGTTGTATCTATTTGAGAGTTACATAGAACAGTATTTCTTAAATTGTGTTCCATGGCACACTGGTGTTCCATGAACAACTCACAGGTGTGCCATGAGCATTTGAAAAAAATACACTTATGTCATATATTTTCTGTTATTAAAACCAGATATAATGTTAGTACGTCGTTGCTGTGACACCTCATTAAATTAGTTCATTTTGTTTTTGCTGTATATGTTGTTGTTTTGTTGTTTTTTTGTCTAACAATTTTTTTTTGAAGAAAAGTGTTCCACACAAAAATATTAATGGTTGGTGTTATGTGGTCTCAAAAAGTTTAAGAAACACCAATGTAGAGGATGTTAGTCTCCTTGTACCGTGTCACTCTAGCATTTTCCTGTGGAGACAAATTCATACACCCATCAAATAGAGTTGGAGCATCTGGAAAGTTCAGCCGATACAGTTCTCAAGAGATAACTTGGAAGAAATGGTCAAACCTACAATGGGCACTGATTATTTATTTGAGACCCCACATTATATGATGGACTAGCCCTTCATGAACACGGCTATAAGGCAAGCAAGGAGGCTCTGTGTCCTAGAGAGATATTGCGGTACAATCTGATTATTATTTACTGATATTGTGGGAAGACCTAGGAGCCCTAGTCATGGACCAGGATCCTATTGTGCTAGATGCTGTACAAACATAAACAAAAAAAACCCCAAACAAACAAGAGACAACAGATGGATACAGACAGACTGGTGAGTGCAAGACCAAAACTGTCTCATTGCTGCCAGCGTGATCGGCTAGGGTCCCGGCACACTGACATCCGAACTGCTGTCAAACTTTTTGTTGGCATGGAAAGGATTACGGTAGAAATTCAAGCTGTGAGTGTTTTGGTTAAATACATTCTCTTCCATTTTGTGAGATTTACTCTTTCAAAACTCCCTGGGCAATCCAGCCATTGGGTGTGCACTGCAGAGGGCAGTAAGGGAGTGGGTGCTGAACACAGGGTTTTCTTACTGAGGGTTTGAGAATGTTGGGGATAGGGAAGGAGAGAGAGATGGTGGACTGGAGAGAGACACAATTTAGAGGGATGAGGTCTCCTTGAGAACAAAGGGCAGGGTGTAGTTTCTGGAAAGTCCTTTCCATTGTCATGTTGGAGTGAAAACTTGGATGTGTTGAAAGTAGTAAGCCTGTGTGCTCTCTCTTCTGGGTCGTACTGACTTTGCTGGGCAGCAGGGAATGCTGGAGGTGATTCGGTAGAGATTGGGTTTCTCTCTGTGTAAGCACTGACCACAGTGCCCAGTCATAGATGTTGTGAGGAGATCTCTTGCATGTGACATAAAACTAATTATCTTCCAAGATGTTACAGAGCTCTTGTCACTACAGAAATTGTTGTTTAACCCAATCAGATTCCAGTGTGGTTAACAGTCATTCTGGCCATTTAAATTTAGGTGTTACGGCCTTCGTTTGCTGCCTTATACTTGTGCAGTGCTGCTGTGTTACATAGCTGCTGTGATAAACCTGAGGGGTGACTGTGTTTCTGTGTGCGCCTATGTAAGACGCTTGAGGATTCCTTGGAGTGAGAGGAGCTGTGTAAATACCAGACTTAGCTCCTCTCTGTTGCATACTAGCCTGTTAGAATGTCTTATGCTGGATCAGACCTGAGATCTACCTAGGCATGTATCCTCCCTCTTACAATGGCCAATAACCCATGCTTGAGAGGAATATTTGAGAACCCCACAGTAGGCAAATGTGGGAAAATCTGTTCCCTCCCCTTGAGGCCTTATCCTGATTTCTAGTAGTTACGGAGTGGCTTGAGTTATCATCCATGAAATTCAATACCACTTACAGATTTTTTTGCTAGCATTAACTATGACAACTCTGTGTTTTGTTTTCTCATGATGTTGCCTTCTAGTGGCTGAGCTTTACAAAGATAAGAGACTTAATACTACCATAGGGAGATCATCTTTAGTCCAGGTGATGGAGACATGTGCTTTTTGGGGTTGAAGAACTTTGGATTCTATTTTGCAGCACATGACTACATCTGGGGATAAATTGTTGTGCAGTCACCACAGCTGGTTTGATTGGGGTGTGCTAGGCCACTGGTCAAGGTGTCAGGAGACTATCTTGACTAGTGCCTTGTTGGACGATATTCCAGCTGAATATTGAATAACTGTGTGTCTTCTGGGGCTCCTTGTAACTCAGTGACAGGAAACTGGAGTCTGTGGATGCTGCTGACCATATCTATGCAATTGCAACTATTAAACACCCTTTCTCCCTTCCCACACTTTGGTGTTAGCACCTTATTTGAAGCTGGGTCTAGAATCCAGGTGCTTCTGGAAGGAAGACCTTCATGATGGGATGATGACTAGATTTCTGTGTTATGCACTTCATTTCATACTTGTCGTATTCTTAGGTCTAAGTGTCTAGAAGAATGTCTGTCTCTCATCAGTATCTAAGGAACATTATTATTTCCTAAAGAATCCAACAATTTCTGAATTGTTCATTTGATTTCTGGTTGGATTTCAGCATCCCTTTCTGGGCACTGATATATTGAATATTGTGTTCCATTTTTGTAAAAATAACTTGTATTTTTATTCCTGTCACCAATAAATTCTCTCCTTCCACGTTGGGTCACTGTTGGGAAAGTTTTGACTGGAAATGCTAAGCTTCTTATAAACACTCCCTGCAAAATGCCCAACCACTTGTGATTCTGCTCACATTGTGTGCCAACTGCAATCATGATAGGAAAGTGCTGATTGTTAGCCCCTGTGTTACTGTTTGTAGCCTTCCTCTTATTTACAGGTGCTGTGCCACTGACATCCTTTAGCAGCTGAATGGGGATTGTTAAGACATACCTTGTGTGTTCAGTAATATAGTATCATTTGTAGTTAAGCAGTCTAAAACTTACAGCTGAAGCTGTAAGAACAAAGTCTTGTTTTATGGGGTACCCATTTAAGTAACCTTTTTTGGGGTTAGAGTAGCTGTCTGGAATTCTTTTGCTCCAGAAGAGCCCAAATAATGGGAAGGGACTTCAAGAGAGGTCTCTGGAAGTGGGAGTTGGGAATCTTGGGATCTAATCCTGGCTCTGCCACAAATTTGTTGTGTGCCCTTGGGGACAAGTCACTAAGGGCACTTGGTATTTTTGTAGATTTCGGGTCTTCATGTTCCTCTCATCTTCAGTTTTCCAATTGGTAACATTGGAAAAATAACACCTACTTAGCAGCAGTGTTCTAAGGATTCATTACTGTTTTTGTGCTCTGAGATTCAGAAGTGGGCTGGCTAGGTAGTATTGCTAAGTGTTATGTGTTTTCTTTTCTTCTTTGTGGTTGATTTTGGTGGATTACCCTCAGTAGATGGGTAGAAAACCATTTCCAAGCACTGTCTAGTAATTCTGATCTCTCCAAAGTCACTTTGCCTCTGTCCTTGTTCTGCCTTATTTACTATTTCAAGTTTTTGTTCTCTTTAAATTTTGTTTTTGTTCCTGTTTAAATCCATTTTTCTGGTTTCTCCATTCCTACGTAACAAGAACAATGTCTCCTTTTCAGCTTGAAAGCCTCTTTTCTCTTGTACCTGTCCAGATATTTTCATGTATGTACACTCAAGCATTTGTTCTTCCTGAAATCTCCATTTCTCCCTCCTCCCAGGCTGGGCTAAAGAGGAAGGAAGTAGAGTCACGTGGACAGGGCAGGAGAGATGAGCTCTTCTTCCTGCTCTGTCACTGACTTGCTGTGTGTGACTTCAGGGAGTCTCTGTCTCAGTTTCCCCCTCTCTAAAATGGGTTCTAGGATTCAGGACAAGGGGGTTAAATTCTTTTCATGAAGGCTTGTGGAGGTTAGACTGAATTTAGTTACCTCTAGTTCATGTTCTTCATCTTGAGGGTCAATGGACAGTTGTTTCCCCATAAAAAAAGGAAGAAGGATTCTTTCGAAGATGGGGTTTACTTTTGAAAGAGCAGTGTCTACACTGGTTTTCTTTTGAAAGAAGCTATTTTGAAATATGAATATGCAAATGCAGTGCCAGTTATGCAAATCTGAACCACATTTGCGTTTTTGATTTCCCTCATTTGCATACCTCTTTCAAAACAGGAATCCAAGTGTAGACATAGCCACTGTGTAACTGTTCCAAAGCTATGGTCTTAACCGTAAAATATGGAGACAGACTCATACAATGAAAGGAAACTCAGCACTGAGGCAATCTGCTATGCTCCATGGAAAAATAGTGCTTTGTAAAATGACCCTTTCAAAAATGTGGAGAAGAGAAGTGATTCTAGCAATTGTCCTTAGAGCCAAATAGAGCAAAACCTGCCCCCAGGTGATCCCAGGCAGAAACAGTTTTCTGTAACTGAATCCAGCCCACCCCAAGGAATTCCTGTGGATACTATATTCTGTTGCAACAGATGAGTGGAAAATGGATTTGTAAGTAGCCACACAATCTGGAGCTCCAGCAGGGTCTTTGTATGACACCCAGTTCAGTTCTGTCTCCAGAATTCAGACGTGGATTTTCATTTCGGCCACTGATGGGCAACGTAGCTTAGCGAGTGGGCCACAAGAGTGCCCCTACTTCATGTCAATATGCTGCAAGATTGGTGTAACCAAGCTGGTCTCCAAGGACAGGGTAGTTTTGCTAATTGCACTTGCGTATCTGCAGTTTGTTGAATCTGCTGCCTGACCCATCACAGTGCTTTGAACACAGAGGGACTGCCTGGCTCTCACAGTCAAAGTTCTGTGCAATTAGCACACTCCAAACTTCACAAGCTCTTGCTTTAAGTGCGTGTCACCTTAGCAGCGCCAGTTGGGAAAAGCTATGTGAATGGAAACCCGCAGAACTGTGAGCAACAGAGAACAAAATGTCTTATGTGTCATTCATGGGGCACTGATGGGCCACGCATTGCCCACTGCCGATTTGTCCTGCCTCTAGCTCAGAAGCAGACCAGGCTTATTGTTTGCCCCTTCAGATCATGTGTATTCTGGGATGCCCCTGGTGGCAGATGGAATGCCTCTGATTCGGTGCGGATGAGATGTGAAGGCAGTGGTTGGATGAATAGGGCGGCTGGGGTTCCTAGTGCTGGCAAAGGAAAGGGTGCCTGGTTAGCACCCTTCTTTCTTCATCATATACAGGGTTCCATTTCCCTCCCCGGGGCAGGCTGCTGAGCTGCATTCGGGGCACAGTAGTGGTGTATGGTGGGATCCGCTGCTGTACATCTTCGGGATCCAATCCAGAACTGTGCTTGTGCTGGCATTCGTGGGTATGAGAGGGAGAGCAGACAGCTTTCGCTCTGCATCTCTGCTGAAGTCAACTCCTTGATACTTATTCTAGTGCTGTTTGTGTTGTGTCTAATCTAATACGTGTCCAGACAAAGGGATGGGTAAATTGATGACCTTGCTCTCTGCCCATCTTTCTCTCCTGAGAACCAAATGGCTGGGAGGCACAGGCAGCAATAAAACTGGGCCAGTGCATAGAGTTCACCTTTTGGGTGACTGGGGGTAGCTGGTGCCCTAGCCTTCCTCTCTGAATACCTACGGTCAGCTCTTGATAAAATCACAAGTGAAAGGAGTTTGAAAGTCTTGGCTTAGTCTCTGTGGTGTGTTGGTTTGTGTTGCTGAAACCACCACATAATCTAGTAAATCTGTGGCATAACTGACTCAGGGAAAGCACATTAGTCTCATAGTGTTGGGGAGGAGTGGGGACTGTAGGTCAGGATCTGAGGGTTTCAGCAGAGCTGCGTTGGTGTGGGGGTGTACTTGTCAGGACAGGATTCATGGAACTTCTGCCTGTGAGGGCTGAAGAGTTTTGGTGGAGTTGTGCATATGTGGCCCTGTGCAGGTCAGGGATAGTGTTTGCGGGGCCATTAGCAAAACTTTGTGTAGGAAGGCGTCTCTGATGGCAGGGGATTGTGGGGTGTGCACAGCCCACATTTTCACAAGGACTAAATGAACAGACACTCTTGCATGTGCAAGCAGTCCCTCATGTTTGCACATTACTGCAGACATTGGTTTGGTGAGTTCTTTGTAATTGAGCAGACAAAGCACCTGTTACCTTCCTGCTCAGAGACTGTCTCCTGGCTGATCTGTGTAACATACACAGGCGAGCCCCCTGGTAGCACCGAGACACGTGCTTCCTGTCACTATGTTTGCCTAAGCCTTAAACTTCTATTCTCCACTGCACTCCTTTGAACTCTGCCCACTGCTCTGTGAATACTAACACCAGCACATAAATTATCCAGCAGGGCTCTGGCACTTTAGCCGCCTGTGTTTTCAGTGGCGTGCATGCATAATCGATCCTGGAGGCTGCCTCTGCTTTTAACTCGGGTGTTTGCAGAGACCTTAGGTTTTCAAAGCTCTCAACCACCGGCTGGCTGTGTCCTCCCCTTTCTGCTCCCTCCTCCCCCACCCTCTTGTGCTGGGTGGGCAACACTTCTCATTATAGGTGGCAACTCTGGAAACGTACTATATGCCCAACAAAGAGCAACAGGTGCTGCTGGCTTACTCCTTTTGTTTTCCCTGAGACATGATTACTGCTGTAAAGGCTGCCCACATGAGGATCCACTTTGCCATGGGAAGGATTTCCTTACACAGCATTGTCTCCTGGGAGTGCATGGAGTCCAAGCTCTCGAGATGTAAGTAGACGCTTTGTGGCTTGTGTCAGAGAGGGAGCCGAGTTAGTCTGTATCTTCAGAAATAACAAGAAGTCCTGTGGCACCTTATAGACTAACACATTTTGGAGCATAAGCTTTCGTGGTAAAGACCCACTTCACAAGAAGCGCATCTTTGCCCATGAAAGCTTATGCTTTAAAATATTTGTTAGTCTATAAGGTGCCACAGGACTTCTTGTTTTACTCTGTGGTTTGACTGCTGTGGATGGCTGTGAGATTGGCTGTCTGCCTCTGGGGTGGTGAAGTGCATCCTTGCTCAGCTTCTCTGACAAGTAAGTCTCTGCTGACTCTCTTACCCCTGACGTCACTGGTGGGAATGAGTGAGCTGTTTGGCTTAAAATAACCAAGCAGAACCTTTAGCTGAGTCTCTGACTGAGCCTACTTTGACCGCTGATGCTTCATTCAGTTTTGCTGACTAATTCTCAGTGGGAAGGCATGTTCCTATAGGAAAGCCACAGAGTGCTGCTGCAAAAGGCAGGAGATGCCTCCCCCCATGTAAGCTGTGTGTGCCGAGCTCCAGTTCTTCTGTCTCTCTCTTGCAGCAGCTACTCATATCGCCCAGCTGGCTTCCTCACCGTGCACAAGAGGAGGAAGAGGCCGGGTACAGATTAGAGGTACAGGGGTTCAGATGACAAGGCACGCAATGTACTAGGGTTCAGTGACGGGCAGAGAGGGAAGTGAATAGGGAGTCTGGGCAGGCTGAGGATTTGCTCAGGGCCTTCAGAATTCATTGGGGAGACTTGTAGGGTTGTCCCAAGGGAGGGGCAACCCCCCAGGTATGGGGCCTGAGGCAAACCCCAGTGCTGTCTCCTGCTCCTGTGTCATTGCCACTCTGCCCCCTTACCCCCTCCTTGACCAACCGGGCCAGCAATTACCCAGGACAGGGTGTGATGGCAGCAGCAGGTGTTGCCTCCCTTCCTTCCCCCTTTGCTTTCTCCACACAAGTGGGATGAGTGGCTTCTTGCTCCACTCCTCTGTGTCCTCCCCACCCTCTGACCCCTTTCCTCCATGGGCGACAGGGAGAGGAGGCTGCTTCCCACTGTGGTGCAAAAGTGGGGTTCAGTGGGCCAGGAGGGCATGACTCAGTGGAGCCTGCATGGTGAATGCAGGGAGCAGGGCCAAGGGGAGGCAAACCTCTGCTGCTGCCACTACCCACCACCATGTAAGTCTCCCTCCTTTCATTCACAATACAATTGGGGTAGCTGCTGCATGGCCCCCAAAAGCACAGGGCCTGGGGCAGCTGCCCCAGTTCATCTATGAACGGGGTGGGTCTAGAGACGTGGGTGATGGGGTTAGATACAGGATGGATGGTTGTGGCTGAAGGTGCAGAGGACACACTGGGGGGAAAGGATAGGTTGATGGGGAAAGAGATCCAAAACTAGACTGCAAGAGACAAAGAGCTCAGGAATGCTGGGAAGCTTTGGGTCAGAGAATAGACTGTAGAAAGGAGTTAGGAGCAGGGGATGGAAAAAAGGCATGGAATGAAGAGAACAATAGAGAGTGAATAGGGAGCAGAGCAGGTGCTTCTGCAGTTATAATGTGTACTATGGGACAGAGCTTTACATGCTCACTTGGGGAGGTACTCTGTCACCTGGTGATGTCTCCCCACTCAAGAGTCTAGCCAGGCAGCACAGGAAAATGGGCCATACAACATGGAAGGGTGAGGAAGGAGCTAGGAGCCAGGACTTGGAGGTGAGAGGTGGAAAAAGGGAACAGGAGGGGAGAGAAGGAAATAGTTTGTAAGGGGATGAAGGGCTATTTGTAAGGAAAAGACATACCAAGTAGACAGAAAAGAAAAGAATTGAGCAAAGAGGATTTTTGAGGAGAAACCAGAAAGAAAGGGGAGACAGTACATTTCAGATTTTCATTAACAGTTTAACATGAAAAATAGCCTCATAATATTCTAAAACCTTTCTGAGATGGGTTGAATCACAAGGTATGTCTGGACGTGCAGGAGGGTGGGTTGATGCGCCACAGCTTATCTTCCGGGGATGGATTTTGTCATGCATATGAAGATGTGGCAAAAATTGATCTCTCTGGGCTCAGCTGTTGTCTATGGTACTCCACATTGATGCGTGGAATAACAGACATCGGTGCCAGACTGAAGATCCCTGATCTACGCCAGGGAACACAGTCAATCCTGATACATAGATTCCAGCTACGCTAAAGGTCTGGCTAGAATTGTGTATCTGGGATTGACTTCTACCCTACTGTAGAACAGGCCACAGAAGTCCCCTGGGAGCTGTCCTCTGGTGTGCTGATCATGCCACGAGTACCCACCTTCCTGCTCTCTGGGGCTCCACACTGCCCTTTCCTACTGGGGCAGATCCTCTGATCTCCCCCGACAAGGCACAGGCTTGGCGTTACCACTCACCTGCAGAGCAGCGCAGGCACGGAACCAGTAAAGCCCCAGCACCCAAGAAACCAATTCTCCCAAAGGGACCAAATCCATCTAACCCTTTGTAAAAATTTTACACAGAGAAAGCTCATGTGGCCAGCACCCTTTATCAGTGAAAGAGAGACATGCACACTGGTTGCTTCCTCCCCAGGTAACAATTATTTACAATGGGCTCGATAATCAACAAGTGTTTTTATTCAGCATAAAAAGCAGGATTTAAGTGGTTGCAAGCAAAAACAGATCAAATAAGGAACAGAAAACACTCAACTAGTTCTAATCCACTAAGAAACTTGTGCAATGCAAATTCTTACCCTAAACAGCTGTTCTTATCTCAGGTAAAAAACTTCACAGTTGAGATTTACCAGGGGTGATGGGGGAGGGGCATAGGAGGTCACTTGCACCCTCAAGATAGTAGGGGCCAGCCAGCAGCTGGAAGGGACTCTAGCAAGGCCAGAGGGCCAGCAGCAGCCCCAGTGCTCATTGGCAGAGTGGAGTGGGGAAGCACAGCAAGGTGCCCCAACTTGCACTGTTTTCCAGCCCCACTGCTTTGCTTCTGGAGAGTGCTGGCCCAGGTTGCACCGGTCTCTACGCTGCCCCACTCTGCACTCACCAGCAGTGGTGTGGAATGCACAGTAAGGCGGCCCCAGCTCCTGTTCTTCTCTGGCTGCACTGCTCCAACTGAGGCAGGAAGTGCAGCACAGCTGGAGAGCAGCATGAGCTGGGGCTGCCTTGCTGTGCTTCAGCTCCCCCGCTGCTGCTGGTGACTGCTGGGGGTGGGAATGCTGACCCCTGCTGCGTTTTCTGGATCTCCTGCCTCACTAGCCCCCTGGGCTGCCTTGGTTGGGTGAAGACAGGATAGAGGGGAATTGTTCTGGACCTTCCCCCAGCTGGGGGTGCATGTGATTGGGGCCCCTGCCCCCCACAGCATCCCGCTCTGATATTTATTCTGGCCTGGGTCTATAGCTTTTTAGATTTTTAGTTAGGGTGAGCCAGGCAGTTTCAAAAGCCTGCTGAAGACAAAGGCTGATTGCATCCTTTGCTTAAATATGCTTTCCCCAGGAGTAATACCTGGTTCAAGATAGATTCCAGTACCAGGAGGATGATCATATGTCTTTCTAGGACCAACCACAGTTTGGACATACAGGGCAAACATGACAAGCCACAGATTGTTGGTTTAAATACTGAGTTATTAGATACCTGAAGTATCACTAATGGCCTTCATTAGCACTTTTAGAGCTATAAACAGATTATAGATTCATAGGGCTGGAGGAGACCTCAGGAGGTCTTTGAGTTGAGCTCCCTGCTTCCAGCAGGATAAAGCCCCCAACTAAGTCATCCCATCCAGGACTTAGTCAAGCTGGGACTTAAAAATCTCTAGGGATGGTGATTCCACCACCTCTCTAGGCAATGCATTCCAATGCTTCACCACCCTCCTGGTGAAGTAGTTTTTTCTAATATCCAACCTACTTCTCCCCTCCTGTAACTTCAGACTATTGCTCCTTGTTCTGCCATCTGTCACCACTGAGAACAGTTTCTCTCTCCATCCTCTTTAGAGCTGCCCTTCAGGAAGCTGAAGGTTGCTATTAAATCATCATCAGTCTTCTCTTCTGCAAACTAAACAAGCCCAAATCCCTCAGTCTCTCCTCACAGGTCACGTGCTCCAGCCCTTTAATCATTTTCGTTGCCCTCCGCTGAACCTGCTCCAGCACATCCACATCCTTTCTATACTGTGGGGCCCAAAACTGGACACAATACTCCAGATGGGCCTCACCAGTGCTGAATAGAGGGGAACCACTTCTCCAGATCTGCTCAAAATGCTCCTCCTAATGCACACCAATATGCCATTTGCCTTCTTGGCTACAAGGGCACACTGTTTACTCACATCCAGCCTTTCATCCACCATAATCCCTAGGTCCCTTTCTGCTGTACTGCTGCTTAGCCAGTTGGTCCCCAGCCTATAAAAATGCTTGGGATTCTTCCATTCTAAGTGCAGAACTCTACACTTCTCCTTGTTGAACCACATCAGATTTCTTTTGGCCCAATCCTCCAATATATCCAGGTCACTCTGGATCCTCTCTCTACCCTCCAATGTATCTACCTCTCCCCTTAGCTTGGTGTCATCCGCAGACTTGCTGAGGGTGCAATCCAGTCCCTCATCCAAGTCATTAATAAAAATGTTAAACAACACCGGCCCCAGGACCGAGCCTTGGGGCACACCACTTGAAACTGACCGCTGTCCAGATACTGAGCTATTGACCACTACCCATTGGGCCCGACTGTCAATGTAGAATATGAAATTCCATTGGTCTTTGATGGGGAAATATATATTTGAGGACCAGGAATATCTGAGCATGACTCTTGTTTTAAGGACTTCTATCAGGTTCAGTTTCATCAGTTTTTTAAAAAAAAAAGTTACTGCCTTTGCCAGTTCTGTGGTTTTACAGTCATATTCTCATATTTTTAAAATGTTTTTCTCCTGTATTGCATTGGGCTTACATGTAGCAAATAAGAGGGGAATCTTGATTGAAAATGCAGGGAAAATGGTAAAACTGACCATATACAAAGTGCTGTCAAATACAAACAGCAAACAAGTAGAGGGAACTGGCATTTCCCCCTTTAATCTTTCATTTCTAGTAATCTTAAGAGTTGCCTGTAACAATAGTAGGTAATTGTTTTTCAAACACAAGTGTGATTTCTTTTTTAAGTTGTAGGTGTCCCTTTAATAAAACATAATTTTGCTACTCGTAACTTATTTTAAAATTCAAGGCAAATAGCAAGTAGGCTTTCTGGTTTGGTTTTGGGGGTTTGTAAATGTATATTGAGTGTTTTTTGCCTCATGTGCCTGAAATCTTAATTTTAAGATCTGCTGAAATTCAGGAACTTGCTCTCAGTGCTTTTAATCCCTTCAGAGAAGAACCCTGTGACACTACCTCCCTATCCAATTACTACCAATTGTCTTGTCCTCAATGTTCTTTCTAGGCCTGTGCACCAAACTACAAGCCTGTGATAAAGGTTTGGAAGAGAAACATGATGCATTTTGTCTTTCAGTAAGTGGACTACAACCAATGCAACTGTATGATCTTATATCTGGAGCAAGGGACGAGGAGTCAAGAGTCCTGAGTTTTGTTGATTCCTCTATGATCATGCAAGAACAAGTCAATTGGCTTCTCTACCTCAGTTTCCTCTTCTGTGAACTGGTGATAATTTACTTCACAAGAAGGTGTTGGGGTCTGGTTCATCAATGTGAAATGCTTATGAGTTCCTTGAATGGAAGTTTCTATAATTAAGGCCCTTTGTAAATCACAATTTCACAGATGATGTGGAAATCGTGGAATTAGCCCAATACCATGATTTGCCAGCAGTGGCGGGGAGGGAAGAGGCAGCCTGGTTCTGCCTCCCTGCTGAGGCTTGGCAATTGCTTGTAGAGAGTGGGGGTTAGCAGGCTAGTTCCATCCCAGAGGTGTGTGGGAGGTGGCAGACTGATCCTATTCTGGGGTATGGTGGTAGAGTGTGTGGGTGGGAATGGGCTGGGGCAGGGTGTCCCATTACATGGTGTAACCCACACATCTCCTGTCTGGAGTGTTCTGGCCCATGGAGCAGCATTGAGACTATTTAGAGGGAGCAGTGAGTCTGTTCTACAGCCTTAGCTAAGGGCCATGTGGCTTTTAGCTTATGCAGTAGCAGCTCGTGCATTTAGAGGTCCCAGGTTTGGTACTGCTCACCAATGATCAGGGTCTGTCAGCCTGCATGGGCCAGCCTGGTCTGGGGAAGGGATTTTGGCCTGGTTCACTCTGCTCTAAGCTTTCATCTAGGTTGCCTGTGGAGAATGGGTGGCACTGATGTTACGGTGAGTTGGAATCCTAGCCCCTACCCTCCAGTAGCCCTTAGCAGGCCTGGGGCAGATGTTGCCAGCAAACGGGTGAAGGCTGAGCATGTTCCGTCAAATATTTGGTGAAAGCTACAGGTCCGTGCTCTGCTTTGCTCCAGGATTATCTGTCCCCACCACTCCTCCAAACTTTCACACCTGCTGAAAGCCTGACATTTCACGAAGGTGGGATATGAAGCACTAAGAGGCAGAATGGCCTTATCTGTGTCCCCTTGAGAGAATCAAGCTAAGACTAGAAGCCCCCAGTCCATTATTCTGATGAGTACTGTATGGCTCAGCTCAGCCCAGCCCAGCCCTCCTACGTTGACAGGCCTCATAAGGACATAGGATGAACATGCAAGTTTGTGTGGGATCAGGGAGAGCATTCTTACCCGCTGTAGATCTTCCTCTCTTCCAGATTGATCACCTGACCAGGTCCCTGCAGGTCCCAGGTTCTGGCAGGGACCCAGCTTGCAGGGGTAGAATGGGGAGACGGGGCGGATGCTAAGTGGTTACTTCATTGGCTCCGTCAGAAATAGAGACCAAGTAGTAGTATCCTTATCAGTGTACTTCACTCCCTCTCCTCTTCTGGGGGGTGGGGGGCGGAGAGGCCTCTGCAGCAGGGTTTTATTGTATCTTTTTCTTCTCCTGCTCTTCTTTCTCTCCTTCCCAGGGGAGCCATATTTGTGGGGGGAGGGAAGGGACTTCCACCGACTCCTCCCACTACCATTCTGGATTCAAATGGCTCCTTTTAAATGCCATTTCAGAGTCTCTAATTTTTCTTAAATGGATCATGGGGGTGGGGGGGAATGAGGTACCAAAAGCTTTTTTAAAATGACCAGCCCAGGGCTTCAGTTTATAACTATATGGCCCCATCCCTCTCTCCTTCCCTCTGCAAGAAGGGAGCTGGTCTTGCTCGGAGAGGTTTTTTTTTTTCTTTTCCCCCCTTAGTTTGATGTGATACTGGCAACTCTGTCACTGACTCAGCACTTGCTGCGCGCTACTAAGGCGTGCTGGCTCTGTTGAGGAGGTGGAGATGGAGGTGGGAGAGGCTTTCTGAGACACTGGACTGAGTGGGAAATGAAATCTCCCCCACAGCCTCAAAACAGAAACGAGAATCCAGATGACTGTGTGGGTTGTGTGTGTTGCTCTGTACATAATTTGGAAGTAGAAAAAACAAATGGGAGGAGGGCTCTTTAGTTAAAAAACAAATAATTGTAACAGACTTAAAATTGCAGTCTTCTGTCCGTCTGTTCTCTTCCTTGTCTGAGCAGCTGAAGGGAGTTCATGCAGATGAATAAATTAAACCCTGCAGACCTCTCTGGAGAGTTAGGTAAGTGTTGCTAGACATTTGGGAAAGTGAGGCCTAGAAAGGCAAAGTGATTTGCCCAGTGGCACATGGGGTGTCAGTAGCATCACTGGGAATAGGGGTCAGGAGTGCAGAGTTCCAGTCCTCCCCATCTAACCACTGGATCATATTACTGCTCATATTTCAAAGCAAGAAGGTAATCAGCAGACCTGAGCAAAATTCAGAATTTGCATCCCAGGAGAAATTCCAATATTTCAGCAATGTTTTGGTCCTGAATGAGCAGAGCCTTGCAGAGATACAGAAATATGGCTCCACATCTGATCTGCATCTGCCAGGCTCAACTCCTCATCTGATCCACAACTACAATTCACCATCTAGCTCAGTGGTTTGAGCATTGGCCCGCTAAACCCAGGGTTGTGAGAGCAATCCTTGAGGAGGCCAGTTAGGGATTGGGGCGAATAGATGTCAGAGATGGTGCTTGGTCCTGCTGAGAGGGCAGGGGACTAGACTAGATGACCTCCAGAGGTCCCTTCCAGTTCTAGGAGAAGTGTATCTGGGTTTTACTTTCATCCACATAACAAAGCTGGAGGGGATAAATGGGGAGCACAGACCTGCAAGGAGGGGGCAGTGTTGTGCAGGGAAGAGGCAGGCAGCAGGGAAGCTGGGATTTGAGGTAAGGGGCAGCAGAGACTTATCAGGGCTTTGCAGGTCAGTGCGCACCAGGCAGAGGAGGCAGTGGGTGGGTAGGGCCGGCATTGGCCCCTTCTACCGGAAGATTTAGGATGCAGCTTCTTGTGTCCTTTCCCTGCTGGCAGTGCAGAGACCTTCCCTAGTGCCCCCACCCCTCATGATGTGGGGTGGGAGAACCACTTCACTAATCACACATATGCAGGGCTCTATGAATCAGGATGAAAACTGAACTATCATGTTTTGCAGAACTAACTATTCTGAAACATTTTGGTTGGGAAGGTTGGACCGACTCACTCTGACACTTTCTTTTTTTAATTGAAATGAAATGCTGAAACATTTTTAATGGGAAGGTTTTCAGTCGTTGTACTGACGCAAAATGCTTCATTGAGTCAGTTCAGCTTTCACATGCACTTTGCTATTGTGGCACAATGCCTTATGGATGTTGTAGTGTGGAAGCCTGGGCCCTCGCTCTCCCCCTAGGGCTGTGGCTTCCTGGCCAGATCACATTTTACATGATTAAGCTTCCCCACACCCCCAGTTTAAACCGATTTTTGCTGCAAAATTCCTGGGTTTTACAAAATATATATATATATATATATATTTTTTTTTTTTTTGCTGATTTCATCCTGATTTTGTATCATTAAAATACATGAAAATAACTTGTTTCATTAGGAAAATACAGTATCTTATATCAGATATAAGGATTACAATGACACGCTAGTCTGCATATATATGCAAAGCTGCCTCTTGCGGTAAGGCTGTGTATTACTCTAGAACAGCAGTTCTCAAAATTTATTGCGCTGCGATCCACTTGTGACAACAAAAATTACTACCTGGCCACAAAAGGGGGGACAAAAGCTTGAGCCCCACCTTCCTGTGTATGTATGGGGTGGGGACAGCCAAAGCCCAAGAGCTTCAGCTCCAGGCAGAGGGTTGCAAGCTGAGCCCTGCTGCTCACAGACAGCAGGGCTGACAGCCACTGAGGACCTGGGGGCAAGGTGGGAGTGGGGACCCACTCCGTACCCCTGAAAAGGGGGGGCTATGGGGAGAAGGGGCAGGACTTAGGGGAGTCAGCACTGTGTCCCCTGCCCCACTTCCTCAGAGCCACACACAGAGCAGCACAGTGCTGCCACAGCATTTCAAAGGGACCTGGAGCTTCAGCTGCTGCTGCTACAAATGCTGGGCCCCAGTGCAACTTCCCTCTTTTGTACCCCCTTCCCAGTCGGTGGGGCCTTCCCACAGTTGAAGCTCTTGGGTTTTGGGCCTGAGCAGTGGAGCCTGGAGCTTCAGCAAATCTAAGAGCAGCCCTAGTGATCCCAAAGCCCACAGTTTGAGAACCCTTGGTCTAGGAGCTATGCACAGTAAACAAACAGGCATGCACACGAGCTCCAAAGTGCATTCGCATCTGAACATTCAGATGGATTTCACGCCCACGACTTTCACGTTTCAAGCTATTAACAGATCACAGTTTAAAGACTTGACACACTAAAATGGAAAGAAAATGAAAATCTGTATCAGAATATGTTTCAGAACACAAGGAAGTATTTGAAAGTTTAAAAAAGAAAACAAAAACAGGAGAAAAAGGATCATGGTGAGTGTATGTGCTGTAAATGTTGTGGTCCAATTATGAAATGTGACTATTTAGCGGCTAATCGTACTAAGACTACACCAGCAAACTGTTTATTCAAATGAAAAGTTGTATTTGGGGATTAGACATGCCTTGGTTTCTTAAACTCAGAGATGGCCTTGTGCTTGGAGTTCTGTTTTAGGTCTGCAGCAAATCACAATGAGAAATGAAATTCAAAGCATTAATCTACTGCAGACTTCCCCCCCACATCCTTCTGTCCATGAAAATAAGCCCTGATATTTATCCAGAAAATTAATAATAGTTTTTTGCACTGATTTTCACCTGTTTTTGTTGTGGTAATACACACTGATAACTTCCCAAAAAAATAAATAAAATAAGTATTGAAAACAAAGAGCCCTCTGCATGATGCACCACATAGATTGATCTGAGGAAACTCCATATTGTATCATGGGAGATGACAACTCCCATGAGGCTATGCACTGCAGTATTTCAGACAGGCAGGCCTTCCAATAGGGTATGGGCACACAGGGGAGCTGCCGTGGGGCCTGGCAATTCAAAAGGGCCTGGAGCTTCTGGCTGCCACTCCCTCTACTGCAGCAGCAGCCAGAGCCCCAGGCCCTTTAAAGTGACCCTGTAGACCCATGCAGCGGGCTCCAGGTGGCTCTGAGGGCTGGGGGGTGGGGTTGTAGCATGGTATAGGCGGTGCTGGTGGCTGCCCCTACTTCTGCCTGTTCTGCCTGAGGCCCCACCTCTTCCAGGAGCATGGTGTTGCCCAGTTCAACAATCCTAAATTATTCCAGTTTGGGCCAAACTTACCTGAAACCAAATGTCATTTCCGTTTCCCCAGTGGAAAATGCAAATTCTGTGGAAACTTGATTTTCTATTAAAATGTGTTGATGGAAAATTCTGTCCAAGTTGTTTGCAGTTTGATAGTTTCCTTTTTAATTTCAGGGTGAGGAAATAGTGGGCTGCCAAATTTCTAACTGCAGAAAATCAAACACTCTTGCCCCACCCTTTCCCAGTGCCACATCCCTGCCTGGCCCTTTCTCCAAAGCCTTGACCCCCATCACAAGGCATCTCATACTTTAGTTTGACTAGTGGGCGAGACTCAGGAGAAGAGAAAGTGATATTGTTTTCAGGACTGAAGTGCTGTGGTGTAGTTGGGTGGGGAGCCCTACAGTGGAACAGAGTGGGGGTAAATAGGGGCGTGGGAGCTGTAGATGAGGTTTGAATTGCATCAGTTACTCAAATACCCTAAAGTCTCCAGTCAACACGAGAAGGCCAATGTGGCTCATTTTCGACCAGAGTGCTTCATCCTTGATGGCTCTGCTACTGCTTTGCTCTCACTATTCTGGCCAGGGAATATTGGTAAAGACCCCTGGCTGCTAACACCTTTCTCCTCCTGCCCCCGTCTGCTCTGGGTAGGTGTACCTAGATTCCCAGATTCTTTCGTCTTCTGGAAGACTATGTCCTCCCTCAGACTGACCTATCTCAATATTGTTAGGTTAACAAGGACATAGATGGGGGTGTGTTTGCAGCTCTCAGGGAGTATAGCCTAACTTTTGAAAGTGGAAGAGAAGAAATTCTTCTCTTTTTCCCCCTCTTTCCCCCTCATGACATTCTGGGATGCAATCCAGACCAGCAAGGGACTGAGTCACCAACTGCCTTGCAACCTGGGGCATCTCACAATACTGTAAACTTGGCTCCTTACAACCAGCATGCAGGCCTCAGCCTGTGTGTTTGTGTTTAGACATACAGCCCTGGTCCAGCAGCTCTGATTCCATCATCCTGTGAGCAAGGCTTGGTTACAACTTGCACGGTGACCCCCAGCACATTCCCACTCTCGGATTTTTTCCCTCTTTATTGTCCAGCTTCTCTAGGAGATTTTAGGAATACTATACTCTTTCCCCCTAAGGGGATCACTATATTACTTTTAAATGGGGTTACCGCAATGAGTCACAATACCAGTTTTGTTTTAATTAAATAAAACAAGTTCATGTATCCATAAAGAGAGATTTTAATTGAGTTCAAGTATAAGGCATTAAAATCAGAAATGGTTACAAGAGAAATAAAGGTAAAATCCTTCCTATATTTAACCAACTTAATTTGGTTCACAATGAAATTCATACCACATTCTCTGAAAAATAGGGCAGATCGAATTTCATGTCAGGATCTGCTCACAAAGTAAATATGCTTTTTCTTTGGTAGTCTTAGGTGAAAATAGAGAGAGGGCTAGGAAGAGATTGTTGGGGTGTTTTGCACCCTCAATTTATGGATCTGTTTATCTTTTAAATACATTTTCTTGATGGTTACTCCTAGATCAAGCTCCTTCCAGCTGTGAGGATTGTGACAAGAAGCCTAGTTGTGAAAGAGGCTTCAGGCTGTTGTTTTTTAAAATGCAGATTTGCCTTGTCTCCCTCTTGCTATTTCAAGGACCTTGTTTATTATATGCAGACTGAGGTAAACCCACATTCCTTTGCTTAAGATCTGCTTGACCAGCTCTGTCTAACTGGGAATACGTGGGTTTCAGCATGTGCCAGCAACAACATTTGGAGGCATTCATAAGGTAACACATAATGTTGCTATACATCTCAGCAAACTGAGTGATTGGGCAGCAAAATGGCAAATGAAATTTAATGTGGGTAAGTGTAAGGTAATGCATGTTGGAAAAAATAACCCAAATTACACGTACTACATGATGGGGTCAAATTTAGCTACGACAGATCAGGAAAGGGATCTTGGAGTTATAGTGGATAGTTCTCTGAAGACATCCACGCAGTGTGCAGCGGCAGTTAGTAAGGCAAATAGGATGTTAGGAATTATTAAAAAAGGGATCGATAATAAGACAAAAGATATCATACTTCCCCTATATAAAACTATGGTACGCCCACATCTTGAGTACTGCGTGCAGATGTGGTCTCCTCACCTCAAAAAAGATATATTGGCATTAGAAAAGGTTCAGAAAAGGGCGACTAAGATGATTAGGGGCTTGGAACGGGTCCCATATGGGGAGAGGCTAGAGAGACTGGGACTTTTCAGTTTGGAAAAGAGGCGATTGAGGGGCGATATGATAGAGGTATATAAAATCATGAATGGTGTGGAGAAAGTGAATATAGAAAAATTATTTACCTTTTCCCATAATACAAGAACTAGGGGACACCAAATGAAATTGATGGGTAGTAGGTTCAAAACTAATAGAAGGAAATTTTTCTTCACACAGCGCACAGTCAACCTGTGGAACTCCTTGCCCGAGGAGGCTGTGAAGGCCAGGACTCTATTAGGGTTTAAAAAAGAGCTTGATAAATTTTTGCAGGTTAGGTCCATAAATGGCTATTAGCCAGGGATAAAGTATGGTGCCCTAGTCTTCAGAACAAGGGCAGGAGATGGATGGCAGGAGATAAATCACTTGATCATTGTCTTCTGTTCTCCTTCTCTGGGGCACCTGGCATTGGCCACCATCGGCAGATGGGATGCTCGGCTGGATGGACCTTTGGTCTGACCCAGTATGGCCGTTCTTATGTTCTTATGTTTCATCATGATATTGTTGATCAGTAAGTTATTATTTTCCAAAGGTGCCCTAACAAAGCCTATTTTGTACAAAGATTCTTACCACATTATGTAGGGTGTAATTCTAGGGGTGAATTCCACTACATGACCCTTCACTGCCTCCTTGAAGCACCTCTGTTGTTTGGCCTCCTTTAATACATGAGCTGTAAAGGTTAATGCTGCAACTGTGTATGAGGGGAGGAGTCTCTGCTGGCACAAGGGAAGGATCATTTAATAGAAGAGTAATTATTGATTAGCAGCTCCCATCTGCCAAAGGTCTTGTATCGACCCATCTCCCATTGTGGGAGCTATTATTAAGTTAATTCTCAGATAAACTTCTTTGAAAGGGGACTTCAGTCTACAGATGAGAAAATAGGCAATGTAGTTGGAAAGTCTGCAAGGCTCTCATGGATATATCTGTGATACCTCTGGTGAGAGAGCATCTCTCCAGGGTCTGAGAAACATCCAGACTGTAAAAGTGCCCCTGAATAACTCTAATTGTTCCCCATGTTTGTTATCTAATTGTTATGTTTGTTATGTTACCAAGAATTGCATGGGTCATGGAGACAGAACTTCCTTTTTGCCTGCATAAAAGATCTGTCTAGGGCAGAGGTGACATACGCTGATAGGGCATTTGCAAGGCTTTAATTTCTCTTTGTGCGCTTATTTGGTTTGAAAGAGTAAGAGAAAATATGAGAGACGATCCTAAATGCAATAGAGAATACCGTGCTCTTACTCACCTGTCATACACCCTGGGAGTGAGGGGCCAAACAATGCAATGTAAAGGGACTGCGTCTTAAAATGGATACAATGAAATAGAAATTCAGCATATAATCAGCTCACTGCTGTGGGCTGGGTTAACCATCCACCAGCATTACTAATGTAATATCCTATTAAAAATGCTCCCTGATATGGTCTATGACTCCTGCTTGCTATGGTGCCTAATCAGGAGATTTTTGGCATCACTTCCTCCCTGAAAATCTACCCCCCCAGCTATCAGGATGCCAGCGTCTACCATGCCTGGTTGTGGATGTTCCATTTTTCTACCTCTCTCAGGAATCTCCTTTCTTTACATAGTAAGGTAACAGAGACAACCATATTTATACAGCACCTTTTTATAGCCATACTGAAAGTGGCATAAAAATATAGGACTTCAGCTTATCATTTGCTGAAGGTGCCATTGGATGTAATGCTCATAATAACCCACAGGCAGAACATATAGGCCAGCTGGGTAGCTCTGAAAAGGAGGCAGTCTGTAGCATGGTGTTAGCACTGTCTTAGATAGAATGAAGGGAGTATGCAAGAGGCACAAAGCCCACCTGGAACTGGGCATTAATTGATAGCAGCAGGAACTGAGATGAAGTTCCCCTCCACAGGATAGTATTAGAGAAGTAACAGAATTACTGGGACTTTGTCTCAAGGAACCGTCATCAGACTGCATCTGAGACAGGACATCTCCAGTTGGACATTTGTTCTGCACCAGCCTAGCCACAAGGCAAGAAGGAAGACTGAATGGATGGAAAATCTACTCTGGTATGGGAATTCTTATATTGTTTCTCTAGAAGAGCACCGATGGTCCCAGTGCTCTGGACATTGAAGCAAAATTTCTGCACAATTAGTGAGGGCATTAGAACATCTTTCAGAAATGCTCATGTTCCAGAAGAGCAAGGCCTATGTAAAATCCTGCCTTTAAGGTACAGTAGTGATCTTGATTGTAAGCTATCCTCTGCTTCAGGGCAGCTAATGAAAATCTAAGGTAAAATCCTGGATCCGTTGACGTTGGAAACTTCCACAGTCTTACTTGGAGCCAGCCTTTTTCATGATTCTTTGGTCATCTTAAACCTCTCTTTTCCTCTAGCCACAGCCATAAATCTTGCATTTGAGAACCCTAATATGTCTGTGGAGGAGGAGGATTGTTTAGGGAGGCTCCACCATTTGCTGCAGCAAAGCCTATGAATGTCATTGCAGACTTTGGTGGAAAACTCTTGGTTGCTGATCAAAAATCATCTGTTAAACCTACAGCTGGGTTGCTAACTCCTATATCAGTTGTTAAACTGGGAACCTTGCAACTTGAGCCCCATAGTACCATGTGATTATCTAGATTTTCCCTAGCAACTTGTCAGAGGAAAATGTCCTTTGAACCGTGTCTGAATCTGGCCATGACTAAGTACAAGGTGGGTGGTCCTTTGTGCACAGCTGGCTTTTTTTATTTTGCATTGGGTCAAGTCTGTGTTGGTCTAGTGGTGTGCTACTTATATCTGTTAATCTGTCACAGTAACCAAGTTTTCAGACATCTGTTAATAGGTAGAGGGTACGTACATGTGTTTTGACAAATAGACACTAGAGTGATAGCAAGGCTATCAAGTCTGTCTGTCTCTCTCTAGGGGTTCCATCAAGAGCCGTGGAAGCGATTAATGAACAGCAGCAGGGCCCATCAAGGAAATGTCTGTGCATTTGCTCTAAGGCTGTGTCTAATTATATGGGACACGGACTAACTTCTGAACATTTAACATGGGAGAGGAAAGTAGCATTGTGTTTTTGAGAGAAAATACTAACTTAAAAAAAGAACTACATGTCTTACTCCCGTGTGGGTGTCACTTCTGCTGGTATTTATAAGCTGCTCTCTGATGTTTTTTGCCCAAGAATACACTGGTAATTATGCAGTATGTATTCAGGGAGCATGATTCTACACCAAGCCCCTCGCTAGGTATGTAATTTCCACTGGTTATTGATGACCCTGTAACTCACAAATGGCAGAGTGGAGCAGAACCCTGAGTGAGTTATGAAAGGTCATCAATAACTGGTAGAAATAATGTGCCCAGACTCAGCCCAAATTATGTTCTGTTAAATGCAACACCCATTTTTAGTCTGCATCGACGGGACTTTTAAAAAGTGCAGGCGTGAACCAGGTCACCTGGCTGCAGCTGTGTCCCATCTGTAGGGGAGGCAGGGTGGGGAGAGATTTGGGAGTAGGAAAACACGAGCCCTACCTGCAGTTGGGACCAGAGATAGGGCAGAAAGGGAGAGAGGACAAGAATGGATGCTGTGACACACACCTTAGTGGGGACAGAAGCATGTACGTGAAGGACTGGCCTGAGACACTTCTTATTGTAGGTCTTGCTTTTTACTTGCCAGGATCCAAATCCAGGACTATGCTTCTTACCCGGGTGACAGTAGTTGACACCCTTCCTCATAGCATCTCTTGTGGGCTAAGGAGCTACGTACATGAGGTTGCCTTGGTCGTTAGTGATGCCATCAAGGGTGTACGGGTACATATCTGAGTACATATGCTACACTGGGGTGGGCAATAATTTGTGAGTGGGGGGGCACTCCAGAAATGAGGTAAGTGGTCCGGGCTGCACTCTTCCATGATATTCCAGGATGAAAAGCTCAGGGTAGGGGACTGGGATGCAGGAGGGGTCTGGGAGGGAGTTTGGGTGAAGGAAGGTGTTGTGATCTGGGCCAGGGGATTGAAGTACAGGAAAGGATGCAGGGTACGGGAGGAGATGTGAATATGGATGCAGGAGAAGACTGTGACCTGGGACAAGTGTGCAGAAAGGAATGAAGGGATTTGGGCTGTGCTGTGGGACAGGGGAGTTGGGTGCAGGCACTTGGAGGAGGCATTCGTGCTGGAGTAGGGGTGCAGAGGGTTTGGGATGTGACCTGGTTTCCAGCCAATGGGTGCTGCTAGATTGGGCTGGAGGTAGAGGTGGGGCCGTGTGTGAACCCTCCCCTGCACCCTGGCAGGACAGAGTGCTCAGAGAAGCATCTGGCCCCAACAGCTGGCATCTTTGGAGGCATGGAAAGCAGGGAGCCTGCCCAAGGCTCTTGCTGGGCCACAAGACCATGGCAGGACAGATCTGGCAGTTTGGTGGACCGTATCCCACCCCTGAGTTGTATTTTTGCCTGCCCCTCTTGTATGTGGTCATCCACCTGTGCAAGCCATGCTTCCCCACTTGCACTGCTTTTTAGCAATGCAGTGTGCAGCTATTTCCTTACTGGTGCAGCATTTCCATGCCACAGTAAAAGACTTTGGCAGCAGGTAAAGGCCTGGAGCCTTTCCCCATCATGGGGAAAAGCTCTAGCACTGAGGAAAGACTCTGCTGGCCCCCTGTTGCTGGAGCCTTTTCTCTTCTGCAGGAAAAGGGTCGGGCAGAGGGGAAGCAGCAGGAAAAGTCTGTCTTACCCCACAGCATCTCCCCAGCAAGAGCCTTGCACTGACCCATGTAGCTACATGCTGCAGTGTGGATCTAACCTGCTTTTCTTTGTGACGTGTAGCTTCACGTACACTACATGCCACTGCCAGCGGTGTGCAGTGTTGGCATAGCCTTGGGGTGGGGGTAGTGCCAAATCTTGTTGTGGGTGGTTTTGAAGGGCAACAGTAATTAATAAAGCCCCTTGAGATCCTTGGGTGAAAAAGACCATAGAAATGGGATGTCTTATTCCTGCACTTGGTGGCATTTCATGGAACTCAAGTGGGTCTGATCGCTTCCCTTTGCACCCAGTTGAGGCCTGTAATTCCTGTATCCAGGACTCTTTCTGATCTTGTACTAAAGGGCTTTGCATCAGAGACAGACTTTGTGCAAACAAGCGATGACTGACCTTTAAACCAAACAAATTTGCATGTATCTAACATGAAGTGATATCTCACAAGCCTGTGGCTTGAGGGAGAAGATGCAGAAGAAGGGCAAAGATAAATAGCAGCACAGCAGGAATAAATAGCATGGCCTTGGAGTACAGAGCTGAGAGAAAAACAAACCTCTACATGTTTTGTCAATAAGTCTGACATGTATGTTGCCAGACTCCACGTAGCATCTCCTGCTTGGAAGGTAGGGAAGAGACATGGCTGTGTTTTATTTACAGAATATAAATTAGGTCCAGGAGTCAGGATTAGAGATGTGAGGAGGTGCTGAGGGCAGGAGGGTGGGGGGTGCAGGGATCGGGGCTGACTCTCCACCCCCTATTCCTAATGACTCTGTTTGCTCTTCTCCTTTGGTCACTGTCTGAGAGTGACAGGACAGCACACGGTGTGGGACACTCATTCTTCTTCCCGCCCACTGGCTGGGAGGGAGAGGAACATGAGGAACCTGAGGAGGCTGTGTGCTTTCCTCTCACCCCCTGGCAGTGACAGAAGGGGAAGGTCAAGCGACAAGCAGTGTTGGTAGGTATGTGGGGAGGGGTTGGGGATGAGGGGGTTTCCACCCCTCCTAGCCCTCCCTAAAGGGTGCTGTGAGGGGTCCTGGGGCTGAGGAGTTCTGGACCAGTGTGGGTGTGTGTTTACCAGCCCCTTTCACCTGCCGCCTGCTTAGCATGGCAGCCTGCAGGAGAGCCCTGGGAGTCCAGCTGAGAGCACGCCGCCCCTCCTCCTGCAGTGGAGCACCCCAGCCAGCTCTGACCAGAGCAGCACACCAGGAGGCACCATCTCACCTCCGCTTCTGATGTGCACACCTGCAACGGAAATACAGCTGCTGCCCTCCTGGGGCAGGGAGTGTCTGAAATTCCTTTGGGAGATCTCAGCAGAGCTGCCGTGAAGGTGCCGTAAGTAGCTGTGTCCTCTGGCCCAGCACAGTGTGAAGAGGAGTCAATGTGTTTCTGTGATGAGGTGCTCAAACCACACCAGCTCAGAAGGGCCTACAGTGTGGAGGTGTACCATCGCTGGCCTGGGCCTAGTGAGGAGAGAGAAGGAGAAAATGCAAGTGCAGCAAAGGTCCTGGGATCCCAACCTGAAGAGATGGGTTTTACCTAGAAAGGTGGCGGAGGGGACAGCCTACAGTGGGTAGGCTAGAAAAAAGACCAGGGAAATGGCAGAAAAGAACTGAGATGGTGTAGATCTTCACTGCTGATTGTACTGTCACTGGGCTGGAAGCCAGAGTACTGGGCAGGTCCAGGTTCTCCTGCCTTCCACCAGAAGAGTGGCACAATCTTTAATCAGAGGACTGCCTGAACAGCTGCCTGGACAACTGGTCCAGTGGGACTTTGATACCCTGGAAGCTCTTCGGTGACCAGGTGAGAAGGCCATAGCACAAAAAGGAAGGGCCAAGACATGAAGAGGAAATACTGTGACTCCTAGTAAGTGAGAGGGGGTGCAGTGTGAGTGGCAGAAAGGTGGGGGATCAGACCATGAAGAACTAATTGTCAGATGCAGTCACAAGGGGGCACTGCAACCCCTGGTTACAGTTATACCCCCCACTCCAGGAGCTGAACTTTTAAGTGGAAGCTGAACAATGAATGTGGTTGTGTAAGTTGAGGACTCTATTACTTGCCACGTGGGGTGCCACAGGGCATGTAAGTTTGACAAGAAGTGAAAGAACATACCAACTGAACGTGCAGATGGGGCGAAACAAAAGTACGTAGCTACTGGAGGTGGAATTTGACCAGGATACAGAGTTTAACTCTACTACTGCTGTGAAAAGTACGAGAATATCCTTCGTTGTAAATGGTCACGGTCTTGGTGTTTGAAGTTTGTCTGTAAGACTGAACCTTGAAGACCCCACAGAACCTACCCCTGTCTGCATTCAGGCTTCTTCTGGCTTGCACCTCTCACTTCCTGTGGTGTACTTCTAATCACTAATCCAGCATGACCAGCGCCATATCTAATACACCTGCGATTTTGAAAAAGGGAAATAGAAAAACAACTTCCACAGTTATGTGTCTTTGTCCCAAAATGCAGATCAGGTACAATTGTGGACTTCAGATCACCCTGGTCTGAAGCACAGCACATGCCATGTTTAGTGTGGGGCACTAGTTGGGTCAGCTCACTATTGCGATACCTCCTGTGGGTCACACTGGGAATTAGCTCAGTTTATGGAGTGTGTTGCCTTGCCTTGTGGCCGGAGTGTCACCCATTGTGTTCCGCTTCCCAGTGTGTCTCCATGGACCCGTGTTCTTCCTTGTACCATAGTGTCCTCTACAGGACACTGGGCAGTTCCCACCACTCAGTTGTCACCCTCTTTCAGGGCTGTATCAGCAGCTCTCAGTCCTACACCTGCTCATCAGGCCAATTGCAGCCCTGCAATTTAGCTCCTTGCCTCAGGAGCAAGCTGCAGTCTGTATAAGCCATGGTTGAGTGTGGCTAGGTGCAGTGACAGGAAGAATTAGGGGGATCGAGGTCCATTCCCTACTCTGTGTCCTGCCACAGGGATTCTATGGTGGCAGCTTTGCTGATCCCCCACACGCCATCACTTCCCTTCACTGCCCTCATTGTTTTTTGGTCCACTTCCCCATGATCCTAGCACCTTCTCTGTCCTTATATCAGGCTCAGGATCCACTCCAGCTCTCCCAAGCCTGCCCAGCACTGCTCTGTCCAAGGTGGCTGTCCTGGGGAACCAATCATTCCCTCCCCTTTGCTGGTCAAGACACAACTACCCTCTGTTCTGTAGAGCAGTTCCTTATAAACAGGGCTGCCTCAGCAAGCCACCCGTGAAGCCACTGCCTGATTGGCTGGTGCTCTGCATAGGCTCCCTCCAACCTGCTTTAACCCCTCTCTAGCCAGAGTGGATTAATAACTAATTCATGATGTGACCTGTCTGACAAACCAGGAGGGCTGTGAGCATAGCTCGTGGATCAACGGAGAACTAGAATTCCAGACTTTTCAGTGATACATGTAGCATTTGTATCTTGCTGTAGTGGTTGTGAGTGAGCTAATTAATAAATAAGGACCTACTTGAATCAGGGGATGATTGGCAAATAATTGCATTGAGTCGTGGACAAGACATGGAAAATTGTAGGAAAGTAATAATGGGCCTTATTAATTGTTGTAATTTGGAAAAGCCAGAGAAGGCCTATTTGTTTAAGAAAAATTTGTGGAATGATATAAACACTCAAGTATTATGCTATGCCTGCTAATTTTTTTGATAACCAGATGTTTTGCTGCAGCTATCTTGCAGTTATTAATGTCTGATACTGACAGTGGGAGCCACCCACTCCGGCCTGACAGCAGGAGCCTCTGGCAGCTGGTGGCCCCATGCATGGTGGTGCTCTTTCTGTCAGCAACTTGGCTGACAGTATTGCAACAGAAACCTAATATTGTGGGATCTGCAGCTTCCACAATATCATGAATTAAGTATGGCCTTTATTAATA
This sequence comes from Carettochelys insculpta, assembly GCF_033958435.1. NCBI lineage: Eukaryota > Metazoa > Chordata > Testudines > Carettochelyidae > Carettochelys > Carettochelys insculpta. The sequence continues at coordinate 41,054,268 of NC_134142.1, read as the reverse complement.
AAATTGATAGATTTTAAAGTGAGGAGAAGGAGCTACCCTGACCTGCATAAGACAGTCTGAGAATTTCACCTTATAATTCCTGCTGAACTTCTGACTAAACTAGAGCATATTTCAATGTTACAGGGAAACTATTTCACAGAATCATATGACTGGATGGGACCTTGAGAGGTCAGCTAGTCAATCCCCTGCCCTCATGGCAGGAATAAGTATAAGTATTATCTATTAAAACCATCTACTCAGAGGCTTTACAATTTTTAACAACTGTACCTGGTCTACAAGTAGAGGGATATAGAAAATCGGTTACACTGCCTGGTTGTCTCCATCACCCCAGCTCACTCAAGAACCCTTAGTTGGTCTGTTTAGATTGTAAGTTTCTCTAAGCCTGGACTGTGCTTTCTGTTGTGTTTGAACAGAGCCCTCAGAATCCTTGCCCCACTAGCACACAAGTAATTATTAACACGCATTTCTATGTTAATCCTGCCCTTCAAGTTTCAACACTGTACCTCTGTTTTAATCTCTGCTAAGGAAAATTGTCTTTTAACTCAAGTGGTTTAGGCCTGTGCTTAAGGCGTGGGGGTTGTGACTTTGATTTCACAGTGATTGCACATGTGCCCTTCACTGCTTTTAAGCAATCCTGAACTCCCAGGCTTTAGGAAAAATGGGCCCTGTAAATACGCCGTCGCGTAGTATTTGGCATATGAGCCTGCATGTAGCTAGAAGCACAAATTATGTTTAAATGATTAGACATCATGAATTTTTAATGTCAGATTACCCATATTTGCAAAATCACATTTGGATCTTATGTTGAAATAGGTATTCATAGCTCTCTCTCCTTTGCAGTCTTTAAGAATATGGTGACCAGATGTCCAGTTGTTGACTGAACACCGGGTCAGAAAGGGGCCCTCCCCAGCATACTGAAAGTGAGGGAGGGAAGGAAGGGGAGGGCAAGCAATGGAGGAAGAGGCAATGGAGTGAACGTTGCAGAGCCTTGGAGAAGGGGGAAGGCAAGGGTGCTTGGTTTGTTTGGTCAGAAAGTTGGCAAGCCTGCCCAAAAAGGGCTATATAAGAAACTCAGTGCCAACAACTAAATTAGACAATGCAACAATGCAAGTGAGAATTTACCCAACAAAACAACAATGCAAGTGAGAATTTACCCAAATTCAGGCAATTCAAATTAGTCTTCCCACAGCCCTGTTAACTCAACCTTCTTCTCCATGTGGTGTATACCAATGTTTTCCAGCACAAGAACGCTTTTTGAATTTTTCAGTCCAAGATCTACTTCAAACCCAAATATTCTTGTTCCTGCTCCTTTCCCACCCCTCCTCTGAGGTCCTGTCCCACCCTCCTCACTCTGTGGAGATGGGCACACAGATTGGGGAGGAGAACACCCTGACATCCGTGCCTGCCTCCTCTACCCTGCACAGGAAGCAAGAGGCTCCCAAGGGGCAGCTCCAAGGCAGAGAGCAGGAACAGCTTTCGACAGATAAAGTGCTGATACTTGATAACCTCCTTGCCAAACCAGTCAGGATCACCCATCGGAGGCTCCAGGAGATCCCAATGTACTAATTGGTGACCATTTGTTGTACATACTAACTCATAACTGTGACCAAATCCACAGCAAATCAAAATATTATATCAGTGCACAGGGACCAAGTTACAGTTACAGGGGGAAATGTCCATGAGTCTGTAATTCGTGACTTTTATACATTGATATTACATATGGGTGCGTGGCAAAGTCTTTTTTTAAATAGTATGGATGGATAATTTTGTTTGTTTTAAGCTGTTTTCAAAAAGATTATCAATTTAAATGTTCATAATTGCAGGAAGCTGTTGGGTGTAGAAGACAATCAGGGGGATTAGACAGAAATTATTTAATGTAAGAAGACACTGAGCTCAAAAAATAAAGCTTTATAACCTTTAAAACACAAATTGTCAGCATCACATGTCAAAACACACAAAGTAAATATCCTTAAATCACACTCCAATAAGTTCTCCAGCAGCGTTTTTCTTTGACTGTCTGCAAATTTTGATAATTATTAATGGAATTTTTTTTGTTTCTCTGTGTGGTAAAATTGACATTTACTGCTGTTTATGGATAAAAAAAGTCTAATCTTTCCGAGTCTACATTTACAGGATGCTGAAATGGCATTTTTAAAATCCTTTTTATACTTTTTATGCTGATTTTCCATTTCCTTGGTATCTGAGTACGTTTTGAAATTGTCTGGAGAGCAAAGAAATAGCAAAAGACAAGAAGATGAGCCCCGGCCTAGTAACATGTACTTTTTGCATACAGCCTTTCATCTGCCATCTGGTTCTGATCTTAGTTACATTGCAGAAAGGATGGTACAGGTATTTGTAGATGAGACTCAATAGGTGTGGGTTCAGTAGCTGGTTGTGGCCACACATGTCCTGTGTGACCTTGCACTTAATCCTTCTGAGCTTCTATTTCCTCGCTGTAAAATGGGGAGGTACTTGCACAAACAGGAGATGAGAATCAATTTACTAGTGTGTGGAGGACCTTGTATACTACAGCGATAGGGCCTTATAAGGCTCAGTTATCTCCTCTGACTTTAGTATTGTACTTACAAATATGCAATGCAGCTGTAAACTCTGAGGTCTGGAGTAATTAAGAATTTTCTGCCAGCACAAAGAGGGATGCTGTTAAATAGGGATCTTTTGACTGTTTATAGCGGGTGCGGGGAACCTTTTTCCTACTGCGGGCCACTCCCCACCAGGAAGATCAGTCACAGGCCACACACAGCCCTGGGAGGGGAAAGGAAGCTCACAGATTCCTTCAGGCTGTGGTGTGGGCTCAAAAGGGAGGGGCTCAGGATACAGGTGGGGTTCAAGGCTGGAGCAAGGGATTGGGGTACAGGAGGAAGTGAGGGTTCCAGATGGGAGTGCAGGCTTAGGTGGAACTGGGGGTAAAGGGTTTTTGTATAGGAGGGGGCTTCAGACTTGGGCCAAGCAATTAGGAGTTCAGGTCTGGGCAGGGAGTTGGGAGTGGATGGGCTGCAGGGTCTGGGTGGGAGTTGGGATGCTGGAACAGGTTCAGGGCTGAGTCACTGGGTCGGGGTGCAGGCTCCAGGAGGGAGTTTGTGTGTGGCAGGGGGCTAAGGTCTGGGGCTGAGGATTGGGGTGTGGGAGAGGATTTAGACTTGGGTAGAGACAGGGATGGGGGGTTGGTTGCAGAATAGGGCTCTGGGCGGGAGTTATGGTGCAGGAGGCTGAGATGTGGGAGATTATGGGGCATGTATCTCAGGTGACTTTGGGCTGATAGTGGAGCAGGGCTAAGGAAAGCTCCCAGCCTGCCCTGGCCCTCTGCTGCTAAAAGAAGCTGCAGGCACATCCTTGCAGCCTGGTGCAGGGAGGAGGAGGTGGCTCTGCAAGCTGCCCTCACCTACAGGCAAAACCTCTGAAGCTCCCATTAGCTGCAGCTTCTGGTGGCACCTGTAGGTGAGGGCAGCTTGTGGGGTTTCCGTGATCACCAGGAGCCAGTGCTTACAGCTCTAGCCAATGGTTATGTTGTATTTGGGGGAATACTGTTGGCATTGAGGACAGGGGAAAAGAACCCTCTTTCTGGTTGTGCATTGGTTTTTCATAAGTCACCTTTATGGGATCTTAGAGAACCATTCAGACCCAGCTGTACCCTCTTTACACTGCCTGTTTCCAAGAGATTCAGGCTGTGTAATATCCTAGAAATTGGAAAACATATAATTGTTTCATACCCTTCTGGTCCCCCCTCATGTATGGCTAGGGCCTAAATTGGGGATGGAGAAGGCAATAGTGTGATTACAAGGGGCTTAAAAACCGATTGCCTGTTTCTCTGACCTCGAATCTTGGGTTCCATTACCTCCTCCCTGGGTCATGGTCATCTGGGTGTGAGCTCTTGGCTTCTCTTACACTGGTGTGCCTTGGATGTTGAATTCACCTTTGTTCCCTTGCGTGCTTTCTAGACACATTGGGAAGGTTTCTTGGTCTTCTGCTCCTGGCAGTCCTGCTCCTGCAGTTGCATTCTGTGCAGCAAACCCATCCTGCAAATGCAGGCCCTCAGCCTTTCAGAAGCTAATTTGACAAACCTCCCCCCAGAGCCCATCTAACTTGCCTGTAAAGGCACGCAGAAACTTTGAGGTGCTAGGAAGTTAAGTCTTAATGCAATAGCAAAGTGGCACTATTCTATTGTCTGCTTTGCTCGTGATGTTAATTACTTCCTTGCATTTGTTTGTTTGAATGAGGAAAGAATCTTTAGTTTAGAAAAGCATAGCAGAGGGAGAGTGGGAGAGGAGGAAAGGAGGTAATGATAGAAGGAATGTGGTACAGAGGGAAAGGAAGGGAACCGGGAAGGTGTGAGGGCATGTGCAACCCAGTTCTTAGCAGAAACTCTTCTGCGACAAACCAGCACACCTATTGCAGGGACTGAATGGTTCAGCACCAACCTCCAGAGTATACAGAGCATGCCTCTGAGCAGCGCTACAATAAAAGACGGGGCAGTGTGGGACACTGAGTGCATGGGGATGCTTTGGTGTAAGGAACAGAGTTTTTGGTGAAGTACCCAAACCAGATAATTATAAACTGTGTGTGAGACTTGTATGATGTATTCCTTTTCTGTGCACACCTGTGCTGTTTTGTAGGCTTTCCACTCGGTTGCTGCTGTTTTGTGCTTTCTACTTTGAGGTAATAATCTAAGTGTCACCAATGTGGAATATATGGTAACTAACCTTTCCCCTGTCTTCCCTACTTCTCCTTCCTCTCCTCCCTCCCCTTTGAACCACGAGCCATCTGCATTAAGCTCATCCTGGAAGGCCTTCTATTTCTTGTCAGCAGCTCCAGATAAAAGCTTTGTGTAATGATTGATAATCGTGTCGTCTTTAAGAGTAATGTCAGTAATTTTCCAGCTAGATGACCGATAAAATACTACAGGACACGCACTATCCCATGCTCCAAGGAATCATTGCTTTGGTTGAAATTTGACAGAAATTTGACTTAGAAACTTTTAATTGGGTTCCTCCAATTCACCTTTGTCTTCTTCTCCTTTTTCTTCTGTCCTTCCCCTTTTTTTTTAACCCTCCTGTGCAGTCTGATTTCCCAAGAAAGTGCAATAGTAATTAGTCAAACATCACCGCTAAAAAGGGAAGCTGCTAATTTTCTTTTCTGGGGAATTGCTATTGTGGCTACATCTCGATAACCACACCGTACCAAAGCAGAAGTGCAAAGAGGGGTATCAGAGGCATTGAAATAACAGAAGACGTAATGGCAAAACGAATAAAAGCATATCTTTATTTTACAAGAGACTGCAATTGATCCAGTTTATGACCTCTTGTTACACACTTCTCATATCTGGATTCCTTTTCCCCCACACTCTGTCTTACCAATAATGCATAAAAGCTTCCAACTCTGGCCCTCCTGAGCTTTACTATAGCTCACGAAAGCTTACTTTTCCTTTCCCACTTTTTTTTTTTACAATTGTGAATTTTGTTGTGTTGGGGGCATAGGGAAATGGCCCTCCACTAATGTAGAGCAGCCCCGTTTCCCCATGACAAAACTGCTCTGATCAAAGCAAAAATCTTCAACCTTCTTTAATTAGAAGAAAGCCTTACTTCAGCCATCTTGAATGGAGTGCTGAAAATTTCCTTTGATTCTGGAATATGTGCGCAAATTAAATTCAATTGCCAATCCCTTTTCCACCCCACATTCCATCTGGCTAAGGAATGATTCATTGTAACTTTTATACTGTACTTGTGATTTCAGGAGAGGCCACACTGCCACACATTATGTATTTCATTTGATAATATATTCATCTTCCCCAGGATTTAAAAATTGTGGTTTGAGAGCTTAGTCGTGTGTGGGTGGAGCCTTTCACTTGTGGGTCTCTGATTCAAAGTCAACTGATAATGTTTCATATCCAGTTTCTCCTCCTGAAGAGAAGGTGGGAGAAAGACCCACAATGGATGGATGCTATTGGATGCTCGTCCCATGACTTAATGAACTGCTGGAAGGCACCAGAAGGCGTGACTGTGGTGGTTGCAGTATAGGAAGTTGAACAAAAGAGAACTCAGCTTGGTAGGGATTGCAAATTGCTGCCATCTGAATGTTTTCCTTTGGTTGTCCCTATTTACATATGAAATCTGATATGCTTGCAGCCAAATTTGCTATGGCTATAAGCTTTACCTGGGTCATGCACTGGGGACTCTGGCCATGATTTTATTTGGTATGCACAGAAAGGCTGCTTGTCTTGAGAACTGCCTCTTACGGTGAGCTGGGATCATGGGTCTTACTGATCTAATCCCATGCTGCATATGGCATTATTGACGCAATACTTGGGACAGATTCTAAACTGGAGAAAGAAGGGAAATGTGTGTCCCTTGGAGAAACCAAAAACTGTGTGTGTGTGTGTGTGTGTGTGTGTGTGTGTGTGTGTGTGTGTGTGTGTGTGTGTGTGTGTGTGTGTGTGTGTGAGAGAGAGAGAGAGAGAGAGAGAGAGAGAGAGAGAGGACATTGATCTTGCCTGTTTTATTGACCAGTGGAGATAAGATAATTGCAGGAAACTTCAGCACAAGGCTGAAAGATGTGATGACTGTAAAAAGGAGGGGACTTAAAGACCTCCTGAGATGGGACATTATAGCCGCAAATGATAGGCATAGTCTCGCTAGAGGAATTTCAAGGTCTTGTGTTTTGAGGCTGCAATGACTGAAGTGATTACATGCATGGTCTGTGCAGGTAGTATCAGTGTGCTATCGCGGCGTGTGAAGAGCCTATTGGGGTAAGCCTTCAGACTGCTGTTGGCAGGGTTCCTGTGTCTCTGGGTAGAAAATAGTTGGGTCTTTTGCAGGTGACTATATTGGGGATGGCCATGGGGGTGGGCTTCCTAAGAAAGCTGGGAATCTGGGTATTGACTGAGACAAAGAAGAAGACATTGCTTCAGTAGCCATGGATTTCTAGTGGCTCTGGAGGTATTTTAGGGCAGTACCCGCTAAACAGAGATTTTTATGACATTCTCCCCATCCTGACAAAGCAGAGTTTCTCTGCTGTACACCGCTATTACCTACCCCTTGTTCAAAGATATAGTGGTGTTATCACTCCAAACTCCAATTTTTCTATCAGAAGCAGCCTAGACTGCTGGGGATTAGAGCCAAGTAGTTGTGTGGGAGGTGACAGGCACAAGTGGTTACCATTGAAATCTTAGTCTGGCACAGTAGCAAGAAGAATTTTGTTCAGATAGATTTTGTAGGTGATCTATTTGGAGATGTCTGCGTCTGGTAGGCTGGTTGAAACATCTTTGTCAGGGTGAAACTTTAGGCTATCTCTTGGAGACATTCGATAAAGAGCCCATGGTAAGATGCAGTGCAAGATAACACATCAGCTCAGAGCAGTATGGTAACTCTACACCAATTGTCACCATGCCTTTTTCAGCAGGTCTCTTATTTCTCAGTCTGCATTTGCTGGCTATTTAGAAGGCTGTGTTAAGCTGCTGGTCTTTCTAGATCCTTGCTGGCTTTTTTGTCTAATGAGAACCCTGTACTGGGAATTCTGTGACTACATCTCACAGTTACGATATTTCTTCTCTCTACTGGAGAATCGCCATTTGTAACCATAAGAGAAAGCTCTAGTTTTAGGGGTGGTGCTTACAAATCTTGTTCAGAATTTTGTTACAGTTAAAACCAATCAACCCAAATACAATACAAATTGTGCCCTCCCCCCAATAAATATACATCTTCTGTTATGTACTGAGGCTAAACTTTGTAGCTTTTGTATGGAGGAAAAAACAAATGGATAATAGAGTTTGAATGGCTGACAGCATCTCTCTGCTTTTGTTCTTTGTTTTAAAAACTGATGGCTGTTCTGAAAGCACGATTTCACTTTTTGACTGTATTTTTCAAAGTATCTTGAACTCTTGCACTTTGACTGTGTACGTAACTCAGATGTTATATTTCTTCACATGATGTGGAAATGAGCTTCATCCCTCTGTCACTAAGGCTTGGCAATTTTTCTACCTCTATTTAGAGTTTAGATAACTACATAAAAGCACCCAAGAATATTCTCCTATTAGATATGTGAGAGAGTCTCTTAAGCATGCCTTTGTTTTAACTATTTCTATCTTCTGAAAAGCGGAGGCAAGTGCATGATTCTACCTGCTGAGATTAAATATTTATACGTCATTGTTCCTAAATGTTAGACAATACTGCATATAAAAAGCCTATTTAGATTCATATTTTGCTTTTTTCCAGTGTCTTGCTTAAAACACTCCTGCTACTACATCCCAGAATGTTTGCTTTTTTTTGCAACAGTGTTGACTCATATTTAGCTTTCCACAATACTCCTTCCTTGACAGTCATTACCTGTTTTGTACGTGTGCAACTGATTGTTCCTTCCTAAATGGAGTACTTTGCATTTGTTCTTACAGAATTGCATCCTGTTTACCTCAGACCATTTCTCTAATTTGTCCAGATCATCCTGAATTACAATCCTATCCTCCAAAGCACTTGCAACCCCTCTCAGCTTGGTATCCTCATCCGCAAACTTTATACACATACTCTCTGTGCATTATCTAAAATATTGAACAGAACCAGTTCAACTTTGGCCTCCGTGGAACCCCACTTGCTATGCCCTCCCAGCATGACTGTAAACCATTGATAATGATTCTCTGAGAATGGTTATCCAACCAATTATGAACCCACCTAGCCCTGAGTAGGTTGTATTTCTCTAATTATGAGTAGGCCATGTGAAACTGTATCAAATACTTTACTGAGTATACCACATCTACCACTTTCCGCTTATTCACAAAGCCTGTTATCCTGTCAAAGAAAACTATTAGGATGGTAAATCCATTTTGACTGTTACTTATCACCTTGTCTTCCAGATGTTTGCAAATAGATTCCTTAATTATCTGCTCCATTATCTTTACTGGTACAGAAGTTAAGTTGACTGGTCTGTAGTTTCCTGGGCTGTTCTTATTTCTCTTCTTATTGATTGGTAGTATATTGCCTGTTTCCAGTCTTCTGGAATCTCTCCCGACTTCCATGACTTTTCAGAGATAATAGATAATGACTCAGATATCTCCTCAATCAGGTCTTTGAGTATTTTAGCATGCATTTCATTAGGCCCTGCTGACTGGAAGACATCTAGCTTTTCTAAATAACTTGTTCTTTTCCCTTTTTTAACTTCTGAACCTACCTCTTTCTGTCCAGCATTCACCATGCTGGGCATCCAATCAACACCAAACTTCTTGGTGAAAACCAAAACAAAAGTCATTAAGCTCCTCTGCCAATTCCACATTTTCTGTTGAATTTCCCTCTTCACTGAGTAATGGTTCTACCCTGTCATTGGTCTTCCTCTTGCTTCTAATATATTTGTAGAATGTTTTCTTGTTACTCTTTATGTCTCTAGGTAACTTGAGCTTGTTTTCTGCCTTTGCCTTTCTAATTTTGCCCCTATGTACTGGCCAACTATTCAGACTCTCAGACATTCTGTAACCCCAGATCATATACCATGTATGTAGTGAATGAGTATTTAACCAGCAAAATGTTGGAAGCAGATGCCCTAGACACACAGAGTTAAATTCATCTTTGGTGGAGTTCCATTGGCTTCCCTGGAGATGCACCAGGAATGAATTTGTCCCAGAATCTGTCAATTGGCAGGTTACAGTAGCCATCTGCTTCTGCAGATACTAAATACCATTTTCCATTGTTATTCCAAAGCTGCTGTTACTCAACACAGTTGGGGAGCAAAAGTTCTGCTTGGTTATTACAGACGCTTCAAGTATCTTCCTCCCTCACACTTGCGAAAAGCTTTTTAAAAACAAATTTCCCCTCCTCCCCCAGGTTATTTTTGTGCTTTTGAAATCTACCAGATCAGAGAATGAAATACTCTCTGTGTGCACAAAATGGGTATAACAGCAGTGCCTGCTTTCCCCACTGATGCATGTTAGCCTTGCCTTGTAGACAGTGCACATTTAATGTTTATGATGTTTAGTCTTCATGGCCCATTCAGTCTTTGTCCGCTGTACTGAAGCAAATAACAGTGGAACTGATTATTGTTGGATCCAGAGGTGAGATTTGTGATGTGGATGTCTACCCTACAAATTGGACCTAGGCCCATCAACTGATATTTCATAGACTGTCAAACTACCGCCAGCTGGCAAAAGCTTTTAGTCACTACTTACCTGGGGAGGCAGATTGGAATCTGTGCCCAGGAGGAGAATGGCTCTGTAACCCATTACCAGTCTCCTGGGCTATCTAAGGCCTGTTGACCTAGCATTCTTGGCCCGACATGCAAAGTAGAGTGCAGAGTTAGGAGTTTAAGAAAAAGAAAAGTCAAATAGGCATGGTTAACTAGAGCTGAGCAAAATGTTTCATGTCAAAAATGGCTCTTCACCCTAAACACACACTTCAGTGAAACTTTTTATCGTTAAAATTGTCTGTTTACTCACTGACAAGAAAATATTTTACTTCATTTTGAAATAAAAAGTAATTTGTATTTAATTTGATCCAAAATTCAGGAGAAATGGGTTTTATTTGTTGGTGGTTTTCCCCCCTTTCTCGCTCCTTTCTTTTTCTTGTGCATTTTTTTAAAATGGGTTGGAAGGGGAAGTTAGAGAAAAGTGGAAGAGATCATTTAAAATAGGAAAACTAATATCTTCTCACGTGGAAACTTTTTCTTTGAGGAAGAATCAGAATAGTTAATCAAAATTTCTGAACTAAATAAAATGTTTTTTTTTTCTTCAAAAATTTCACAGTAAATAATTGCCTTTTTTTTCTAACAGTAAGCACATCTGTATTTGGAGTACCAAAGCATCAAGAATGGCATGTGCCACCCACACCTGAGCAGAACCTACATCCAGATGTTCATTGGGATATTGTTGCATCTGAAATTTTTACACTGCGGGTATTTTCCTATATAGTTGCAGTAAATCTAACTCTCTCTCTCATCCCCTTCCCTCCCCCCAGAAACATGCTAGTTTGGCTCCTGGTTGGAGCCAGCTGAGTTGGGATTTTGAATTAACAGGCTAGTCATTCAGAATGTCAGTTGTCTTCCAGGGCACTGCACTGTGTCTCAGGGCTGAAGATGCTTTAAAAGACTTTTAAAGGGGTACTGCCAAGATAAAATCTCTCTCAGGTGTTTCTAAATATATATGAGTACCATTAATACACTGACATATAACAAGTAATATTTAAGTCAGAGACATGTCTTTCTCTGTAGCATTACAAACCTCAATTATAAAAACCAAAATTTGTAAAAATCCTACTGATTTTTTTTTTTGTACTAGTGCTGTTTGCTTCTTTCATTGGGCTCATCTTGGACACTGAAGCTGATCAGCTGGTTTCATTTTCTGGGTCTATTACCTTAGCATACAGCAGTTGCATTTGTGTTTGCAGCAAAGAGTCATGGAATCTAAGGACAGAAGACCTACCACAATGGCGTGCTATGCCTGTAGTCACCCCGTCACTGTACGGTTATTCCCTATTAAACATTTTACAAGTGCTTTTGTCCAGATTTAAAGTCAGGTGTCTCAGGCTGTGGGATTTGCACCCCTTCCCTGAGGAGACTCCTCTGCATTTTAACACTTTGTATCCAGGACGGTACTCTCAGGAACAATTATTTTTAATTAGATACCCCACCCTTTTGTGGCACCCTAAATCCTTCCTCAGTATTTGTACCCTTCACATACTTGCTGACTTGTCATATCTCCTTTGCCAGGGGAAATCTAATTACCCCCTTAGCGGCTGTTTTTATTGAAATAAAGCAAATTAATGATCATCTTTCTGTGCATATTAGGGGGTTTTATATCTCATACTTTACAAAACCTGAATTTTGCTCTGATATTTCTCAGCCACGGGTGTCTGAGGAGAAACATAATTAAATGGAAAGAAGTTACAGGACAACAAAACTTGAGGCACAGAAATGGTATGGTGTCTGATAAAATGCATGTGGGGTAAAAGCAAGCCTCTTCTTGCAGCTAACTCCCCGTTTGTTCAGCTGTTGGGTTCTCTAACTGTTAAGCTCAAGTTGGTTTCATTTAACTTTATTTTTAATTAGACCTTTATAAGTAGCATATTTCTTCACCCAAGTGTAAGTCCCCAAGGCTTAGTAACATCCCTCTAACCAAAGACATGCCCACAGGCTCTGCTTTATATGGTCACTGTTGGTCTAGAACAAGTGTATATGCCCACGTATCTGGCAGCCTGGATAGTTACCATGGCACACTTTCTGGGTGCATGCACAGGCCACAGTGGAAATACCTCCTCATTTGTGTCATAGCAGGGGTATTCTAATGTAGAGCACAATGAAAATTTACAAAGTAAATGGAGGAGAAAAAAAAGCATTCCAGTAGCACTTTAAAAATTAACAAAATAATTTATTAGGTGATGACCTTTTGTGGGACAGACCCATTTCTTCAGACCATAGCCATACCAGAACAGACTCAACATTTAAAACACAGAGAACCAAAAATAGTAATCAAGGTTGACAAATCAGATAAATATTATCAAGGTGAGCAAATCAGAGATTTGCTATTACTATTGCTATAAAAATTACTATTTTTGGTTCTCTGTGCCTTAAATATTGAGTCTGTTCTGGTAAGGCTATGGTCTGAAGAAGTGGGTTTGTCCCATGAAAGCTCATCACCTGATAAATTATTCTATTAGTCTTTAAAGTGCTACTGGACTGCTTTTTTGTTTTCATAGTATAAAGACTAGCATGGCTTTCTCTCTGTTACTATTCTAAATGGAGGAGGTGTGACATTCCTCAGAGTGTGGTCTCAACGGCTGAATATTTGTAGCCCCTCAAACCTCTAACTTCAGGCATCTTTTACATCCTTTACTATGAGAATAACTACTTAGGGTATGTTCATGCACATGCTCTAGCATGTAAGCTACTCCCAATGTATTGTGTGGATGCTCTGGCCAGCCAAGCAGAGGGTATTTCTCTGTGAGGAATATGAGGCCCCTGGTAACATTCCTCATATTCAAGCAAGTTCCACAATATAGTGCAATACAAACATTCAAATTAATATCAAGTTGACGGAGCCTCTTTTAAAAATAAATACTGTGTAGCTGGGTTTGCATTTTCTTCTGATCTTTAAGGTTTTAGGGTGCACATGGGGAAGGAGACACATAGGTGCTTCTGAACACCTCTGACTGGCACTTTCTGTCCTCTTTCTGCCTTTGCATAGCTCATCTCTACACCTGCACCCTGGACTGCTGCCTTGTGGCTGAGAGCATCTTGTCCCTTTTTTGCCTGCTGAGTATCAAAAGGCAGCTAATGCCCCAGATATAACCCAGCTACCTCCTGTCCCAAGGCTATGCATGGACAGAAAGGAGTTAAGCTCTGAAGATGTGTTGTGCATTAGGACCCAGGGAACGTGACTGCAGGGACTTCAGTGAGCCCAGGCAGAAAGGTGGCTCAGCAGGGGAGGGTGCCTAAGAGAGGGAGTAGCTCCGTGCTCTCTGGAGGCAAGATTTAGGTTGGGGTGGGGCAAGTGAAGAGGATGCTACGCTTCTCTCTGGTTAGCTGCTTTGCAGCCTGCAGGGTCAGGCTATGAACAGGCTGAAAATCTCTCTTCCTCCCCCATCCTCACACATACCAGTCCAGAGCTTAGCTGAGGGTCAAAAAGTCTCTCCCATGCGAGCACTGTGTAGAGTTTGGCGTGTGCAGGTCGTGGTTCCTCTTAACCACTGCCCTGCCTAAGCTGGAGGGTCTTAGGCTATCCTGGGGTGTGGTGTAGCTTAGAGGCAGTGGCAGGAGGAAGGAGGCTGCCTGCCAGGCTCTTGGTGAGCTGAGTTCTGCTTCTCTGCACAGTGCTAGGAGTGGGATGCATCCTCCAGTGGGGGATATGGAGGAACAGTGGGGCTGGACGAGACAAAGGAGCAAAGCAGGGAGAGGATAACAAAAGGGGGAGCACTTAAAGGATAAATAAGTGGGCACCACAGGTAATATATAACCTGTGGCTGCCTGGAGCGTGTGTGCACTCATCAGCCACTGCAGCATAAAGCTGGTCCTGTCCAGAAATATGATGGGACCCAGTACCCTTCTAGCCAAGAGCCAGCACCAAGTGAGGGCTATGCTGATGGACCAGAAGGGGAAGCAGCCAGCGCTGCATGCACTGTAGCTATGCCTTGCCACCAGCCTTACACATCATTAGCCACTGCATCATTCCCCATTCCTACTCACTGGGCAGCTGGTCAGCAAGGATCTGGCCAACAGCAGGACCGACAAATATTGATTATGGGGAGGGGGGAAGAACAAATATGAAACAAGTTGCCCTTTTTTAAAGAAAAAGTCAGGACAACTACAGGAAGGCTTAAATATGAGATTACCCCATTTGAAAATGCAACAAAGTATATTGCAAAGGAACTCCATCACATTCTTGGCCCAGATTTGTCCCCAGCAATGTCTTGTACTGCTTAGCTCTTTCCTTCTGCACAGTACTAACTCACAGAAGGTCTGGCATTCCATTCACAGAAAATGATATGCACAAACCTTGTTATCACAAATGAAGTTTCCCAGTCACTTCAGGCAGACACACTTGTTTAGATATAACAATTTTATTAACTACAGAAAGATAGATTTCAAGTGATTACAGGTAATGAGGCATAAAAGTCAGAATTGGTTATAAACAAATAAAAGATAAAAAGCAACTAGCATCTAATTTAACACACTAAATGAATTCAGGGCAAAACATTTTCTTACCATGTGCCTTTGCAGTCTTCAGCCAGGACCTCCTCTCCCAGTGCAGTGTTGAATTCCTGCTCCTTTGCTTATGGCTGCCACATAGTCTAGAGAGAAGTAGAGTAAGAGTATTTTGGGGGCATTTGACTCTTTTTTTGTGTGGGGTTGTGCAAGAACCATCTCCAGTGGGGGTCAGCAGACAGAAAGTCTGTGGGTAGGGGAACTTCCATGTTCTTTCTGTACGAGGCAGATTTTTGCTCATACCCACTTCTCAGTTAGGTGACAGTCCAATGAATTTTCTTGGCACCGGGCTGAGGTATTAGTTTGCCCTTGTCTCTGAGGAACTGTTTTTTACCTGCTTTCCTAAATTTGGAACATGTTATTCATTAGAATCTTATAACTTTACATAAAACCTTACCATATTTTACTGGGATAATAATCAGCAAATTAGTAGCTTTCAGATGATACCTCACAAGACATACATTGAAGAAAACTGATTATAGTTAGAGACTGTCACAGGAAGGAAGGGGTGCAATAGTCAGTCACAGCTAGGCTTGGATGTTTTGCACATGCAATGTAAGTACTATTTCCAATAAGGCTAAATTCCTTCCCTCTTCTGTTTGGATACATCAGTATTTGGAGAGGCAGGAGGAACCAAGGTCTGCATGAGGGTTACCTTGTCCATCTCTGTTCCGCAGTTTAATTGGATGCCCTCAGAGTCATTCCCAGCTAGTACCCAAATGTATATGTGCTGCTGCGATGCCCAGGAGCTAAACTGAATGCTCCCGGGCTGCAGCTTGTTTATCTCCGTTTGCTATGTTTTCACATTGCTGTGGTGTTTGTGGGAAGCTGAGTATAAATTTAGCACGAGACTATCAAGTTGTGCTAAAAATGTGGAGCGAAAGCTGTATGTTTCATAATGGGAAGAGCCACTGCTGGGTGCCTGATGTTGGATGACCATCTATTTTCTCTGTAACCAAACTTTACTTATTTTCCGTTTGGCCTAACAGCCTTGCTGGGCCCCTGGGCAAGGCTGGGGGTCGGGGTGAGTGGCTCCATGCCCCCAGAAGGGGTGGGGCCTTGGAAAGAAGGGGCAGGACTGGGGCAGACAGCTCTCAGCACTCCCTGAACTGGACTGTGGTGCCCCCTGACCCCTTCCCCCGAGCCCTCAGTGCTGCCCAGAGTATACTGTTTGGTGCTTTGGCAGTTATTTAAAGGGCCCAAGGCTCCAGCCAGCTCTAGGCTCTTTTGAATTGCTGGGCTCCAAGGCAGTTGCTCTCTTGTTTCCCCACCTCCTCTTTGCCTGCCACCCATGGGCCTGTTGTTTTCCTTTGAGGCAGCGGGGCTCAGACTCGGTGGTGTGACCCCAAATGAGCAGCTGGCATTTTGGGAGAGGGTGCTAGCCAGCTTTCCCCATCTGAACATACACATTTAATCAGAAATCCACACTGATTCTTCCTTGTTTCCCCCTTGGTCACAGTAAATGTTAAGGATGGGCATCAGGCAACTCAATCGCAGCCCTGTCATTGGCTTATTGGGTAAGTCACTTATCCTTTGTGAGCCTCAGTTCCTCTATCTGTAAAATGGAGATAAAGGTGGTGTTCTGCCCTGTGTGGCAGAGAGTGCTATTGCTCAGAAAAGGTGTGAAACCAAGCTCCTAACACTTGACATTACTGTAAAATCTAGACTGTTTCTTGTCAGCATAGGGATATTAGTACCCCCACCTTCTGGGAAGAATTCCAGCCTGAGCAATTACACTCTGCCCATCTATTCACCCTCTGTTTTCAGATGGGTATGCTGTTCTAAAAAGCCATCACTTCCTTATTATTGCGAAAAGCAGGGTTGGGAATCCACAGGCACTGGGATACACTGGGAATGTACGACCCACCAGCTCAAAAGAGATACAGGGTATTTCCCTTCTTGTTCTAAATTGTTGCGTAGTTTTGCTGATCACTTTTGAAGAGCTACTGTGGCCTGGCGGGGGTGGGGGGGGCTGCATTTTAGTGCTGTGTAAAATGGAGAAAAAACACTCTTCTATATTTGTATTGTGGTAGTGCTGTGCAGCCCCATCACAGACCATGATACCTTTGTCCTAGGTGCTGTATAAACCCAGGACAGAAAGAGAACTTGGTCAAAGAAGCGTAGTAGTGAAGTATACAAGACAACAGATGATCACAGAAATGGCTTTTTTCTGAGAAAGAAACTCTAAAATACTTAGATTTTTTTTGTCTTTATTGTATGGGTGAAATGTGAAGGAGGATGCTTCACCATATGTGGAGACTGTGGCCCTCTTAAACTTATGAGAATTAAATGCTTCTCTATAGTACAGTGCTTGTAGATCCCATGGAATGAGCTGTGCTATACAATGTAAAGGATTGTTGTTGGTAGAAGAGAGAGGCTGCAAGGAGTGAGGTGAGGCCATGATAACAATACATAAATGAGGGTATTAAAGGGTTTATTATCTGTGGATTTCTAAGCTCAGAACTTTATTCCCATTTTAAAGATGGGAAAACTGAAACCTGGAGAAAGGAATGGACATTTCAAGGTTGATATGCTGAGTCACCAGCTGAGCTGAAAACAGGATATAGGGGTCAAGATTCCCTTGTTCTGTCCCCTTCTTGGAAGCAGCTAAGTTCTCCGGGTTTGCAGCATTCACCGTTCTTGTTGTCAGCAGCTTGCAGCTGTGGGAGCCTGGTTTCCCCTGCATGGCAGCATAGAGCACTAACTCTTCAGCCACTGCCAACCCCTCCTTCAAGCTAGTTCTTGTCAGTGAAGAGTTTGTGGTAATGGGAGTAATTAACACACTGGGAGTCATTTCTGTGTCCTAGAAGGGAACAGAAAGAGCCATCAGAGCAGCCCCAGGCATGATTGCTCTGCAGGGTTATTTTCTCTGTCTTTCCTTTTTTCCTTTGTGCTTGGGTTTTGATTTTTCTTTGTGTTAAGAAAGCTAGAGAACAGAAATGGTCTGTAAATTGTATCCACGCTGAGCTACAACTAGGTAAGCTGGTTAAAGGTCACCCTCATGGACTATACAGGCTTTTTGGGGGGGATGGGGAAGGAGGAGAAATGCGTGGTTTCCCCCCTGAGTCTTTTCCACCCCTCCTACCACACTAGATCTGAACAGCTCTGATTCTGAATTGAATCTATTTAATAGTCCCAGGAGGCAAGAGCCTTGAAGGGTGATTATCTTCATTATAAAATATTAACTCTTCCAGCAGCCAGATGGCTTTCCAGCCCGCTGGTTCTGAAGGCTATGGTGTCATGGCCTTGTGCTTCAGTTGAACTGAACATGTTGCCTGCTTGCTCAGGCCCCATCTGCAGCCAATGGTGGCATTTTAACTGTGTGTCAGCCATGAAATGAATGTGTGTGTGTGTGCTCACCTCCCCTGTGCATGGTTACCCATTTTACATAGTGTCTGTGTAGACCCATGTGGCTGAGGTAACGTCTCCTCGTGTGTGTGTGTGTGTGTGTGTGTGTGTGTGTGTCTCTAAAAGCCCTGTCGTTTGTAATGTTTTTTTCATAACCCGATCTTTTAAGGAAATCATATGCTGATGCCATTATTCACAATCTCACAACTTAATGGTCATTTCCAAGGACAGAGTGTCCGTGCAGTTCATTGGGGAAGGGAGAACCAAACCTGAGCAAGACAGTTTTCCATTCTTATGCGACTGAATTGCCTGGGGCTTCTGTGTGGTGAGGTTAAGGGGAGGGGCAGTGGGTCTGTAAGGGTATGAGAGGAAGGCCAGACAGGGCTGGGGTTAAACAGAGCCTGTTTGCCCAATCAGCCCCACCCTGGTTCACCTGCAGCCAATGTCAGGCCTGGAGGAGCACAAAAGGAGGGAAGCCAGCTCAGTTCAGGGCTGACCAGCCACGAGCTAGGAGCTGGCTCTGAGGCACGCAGGGCGGGAGTCAGAGCTGCTGCTGGGTCAGTTGCTGGAGGGTGGAGCCTCAGAACCCTCCCCCATGCACAAAGGGGGAGCCTCCCAGGGAACCCTTCTCCCACCAGAGGGGAAACTAGATTCCTGGGGCTATACCCCAAACTTATCCTTCAACCTCTAGGGTGGGGGCTGAAGACCCACACCTTAGGCCCTGGCAAGGGGGCCTAGCCACTAGGCCACCCTGCCATCAGTGAGAACCCCTCACAGGGTTGTTCAGTCTGTCCCTGGAACGAGCCTGCAGTGCTTTCCATCCCAGTAAGAGAGCGGCGCTGCATTCAGAAATCTTCCAGGGGACTCTGTTTCTGAGCCAGGAGCAACAAAATCCACCTGAGTCCCTTTCTCCAGTCTATTTGTAAAAGCTTTCTGCTCTGTGCCACTGTGTCACTCTGTGCTCTCACCAAGGAGACTAGAGTGTGTGGTTTGTCTTTGATTTTTCCTAGTGTCAACAGTAACTTGGGGTTTCATGTCCACATTTTCCATTGGAAGGGCTTTCTTTTCCACCTTCCAGTCTTTTAGCTAGAGCTCAGCTTGGTCTAGACCCAGACCAGAGGATTTGCATCTAAGAGGAAGTTAGCTCTTTGAAGAACCAGGCAAAAGGCATGATCCAAACAGATCCTGTTACCCAGCATTGAATTGGACAGGTGTAAAAAGGATAAACAAATACAATCAGGTTCTTCCCACTCTGCCTGGGGCAAGCGTGGCTTTTAACATCAATTATTCATTTTGTATTTCATGGGATTGTATTATGCAGAATACACTTTCGGCCTCTAATGATCCCACTGCTCTGCCATGTTCAAACTCCAGAGATCTCACCCCAAGTTAAGGCCAGCCCCTGTTTGAAATTTGTGATATAACTGCTCTTTGCTCCAGTGGGAGCAGGAATAGGCCCTTTGGGAGCTGAAGACAAAAAGGATGGAAAACTGCACTTTCTTTTTCACTGGGGAAGATGAGTTGTTGGTTGAAGACTGAGGTGATAGGAGTTAGTGGACCTGACAGTGTTATGATATGACTAGCAGTTTGTGCTCAGGGATGTTTAGGCCTCGACTAGCCAGAGGTGCTGCAGATCAGGACTAAGGTGCATCAGCCAAGCTGTGTGAGACACCCAGCACTGGAATAACAGACCAGCTGTGTGTGGGAAGCTAGAACGGCTCCTTCCTGCATGAACCTGGCTCAATCCAGTGCCGCTGTTTTTTCTGCTTGTGAAATTGCTGAAAATTACTCTTAAATATCCACCCCTAGGCAATTAGCAGTCAAAGAAAGAGGCAGAGAAGGGGGACAGCAGAGAGAGAGAGTGGAAAGCCAATCTCTCGAAGCCTTTCTGTGCAGTTTGGCAAATAACTTGCATATCAGCTCTGTGTCCTGGCTTCTTTCTCCATTTCCCAAGCAGTTGCGTTGTGAGACATTTGCAAAGATATTAACCCGGCATAAAAAGTGTGCCAGTCAGTAATTATGGAAATTAGTTGGCAATTAGATATTGTCACTCATGCTCACGCGCTCTCCACATAGAACAGATAAGCATTGGAGAGCCACTCACAGCGAGGGCAGATCCCCTCCCCACAAGGCTTTTAAGCAAATAGCTCGTCTCCTGGCATATGTAAATTGCTCCTTAATCTTGGCAAGGTGGCTAGGGAACGGGCAGCACTTGACGGTGACCCCTTCCCAAGAGCCGTGTTGTAGTATTCTTCCCTCTCCATCTCTGGGATTTCTGCAGCTCTTTCATTCCCGTGAGTGGGACGTTTGAATAGTGCAAGTAGGTGTGTTTCCTGCAGTGGGTTTTCTTTGTGCGTAATGCTGAGCTGTCTGCTTAGAGTGCAGACTGAGCGCTGGGTCCTCCTTACTGCCCTGAAGTCGGGAGCAGAGGTGGGCGTTGGGTGAGGTGAGGATAAGCTGCTGGACAGAGCAGCGGTTCTCAGACTGAGCTGCGTGGAGTGCGGGCTAGCGGGCTGAGAAGAGCTGGCTCGTAGTGGGGGGCTGGCTCTGCTCCTCATTTCTTGCTGCTAAATTGCCTTAAATAGGATCCCAAAACTCTAAAAGCCTTTGAAATGTTGCTTGCCACGTGAGCAACTGCTGGAATTGGTGCTGGGCTGCTGTGTGACTGTACTTTGTGTCTAGCACACAAACCTCCCTCTCAAAATGGGATTCATGCTGTGAAAAAGTTTGAGGTCCCCCGAGAGGAAGTGTTAGTAGAAAAACACCCCAGTGTTCGAGAGGCAGTGCAGCGCCATTCTGGAGCTGTATGTCATGAGGCTTTTGATATTATTCTCTTTTACAAGAGATGGTCTGATGACCAGCTGGCCTAGTGGGTGAGGTGGTAGCTCGTTTAGCTGGCACAGAGGGAGGCCCAGCCAAGTTGCATGTGGCAGAACTCAATCCCTCCTGAATGCTCCTGTTACTTCCCTTGGGGTTCTGCCACAGCAGAGGAACAGGGTGCGAGGCAGAGGGATCCAGATCCACCTGCTCCACTGGAGTCCCAACACAGAGGCAGAGGGGGTTTCTCATAGTGTCTGGAATATAGGTCAAACCACTATGCTCTAGGATGCTCTGGTCCAGCAATACCCAGGGTCTGGCAGAGAGCCCCAGCTGCAGAGGCAGCCCCACCGGCTGGGAGCAGAGCCGCTTCTGGCCCTGGGAAGGGATCCCCAGTGGCTGGGTGTGCAGAGCCACCGCCGGCCTACAGTGCAGAACTGCTGGGGGCAAGGACCCACTCTGGCTGGAGATGGGTGGCCCAGAGTAGCCTGACTTCCCCTGATCTGTCAAACTGCTTCCTCTGGGATGGCTCAGGTCTTGAGAATGCCAGACCAGGGAGGTCCAAGCTTCAGTTATTGCTCCATCCCCAGCTACACTTTCATCTGGGTCACATCCTACCAAACTGGAGCGGTGCTCTTTGGGGTGCGGGTGCTGGTTCAGAAGACTCCCTGTGGTGTGTTAACATCCTGTTCAAAGCCATGTCTTGTAGGGCTTTCAGCTTCCCAGCGATACGGGCAGTCCAGATTCCAGGCTGCTAGAACATCTTTAAAGTTGTAGCTGCTCCTGTCACAGCTCCCAGCACCACAGGTAAACGTTGCTTGTCTACACTCTCCTAAGTTGTCTGTCTTTATAGGGAAAGGTTGACGGGAGAGTTTCTCCCTTCGACCTCCCTTACTCCTCGCATCTCATGAGTAGGACAGGGATCGACTGCAAACCCTGAGAGCTCAATTTCACGTGTCCAAACTAAATGCATGAAATTGAACCCTGGAAGATCGACCCTGAGAGGCTTGATCTTCTGTCGGGTGTGCAGATGTAGCCTCAGGGGCATTGGCAGAGCTCTAGGAGGATCATTGTACAAATCCCCGCTCTGCCTTATGCTGGATATAGACAGTCTTCCTAAAAGCAGGGTCAGAATGCATAAATATCAAGAAATGACGCTTGTAATTTGCGGAGGCCTGAAGCAATCTTCTCTTCTTCCTTTAGGTTTATAAAGATGACCTTTTCTTTTCTAAAAAAATAGATGATGGAAATGTACCTGGATTCCCCACTTTAGTTAGCAGTCTGAAACCAGTGCAGAGACCTCTGGCTAGTTTCCATAAACAAGTTGGTTGATCTCAGCCCATTCCCTAATGCACAGGTGCTGAAATCACCATCGCTTTTGACAGTCCCCATTGTTGGAACGTCAGGAAAAAGGTCAAATATTGCTTGGATAAGGGTACGGAATGGCCCCACCCAAAAGGTTGTCCCTGCAGGTTAGGGCTGAGACAGATTAGGAGGACAGCTGTGAGAGGAGCTTGCTTTGCTGTGGGCTGTGGTGTGCCTGTCAGCCTCGAGGGCTGTTGCTTCAGCATCTTTCACTAGCTCTGAAAAGCTGGGATACGCCACCCGTGTGAATGGTTACTCCCACTTTGCACAAGAAAATCTGAAGCCAGTGAAGGAGATGTTGCACTGTAGGGTCTCTTTGGGGCTGGCTGCCACACTGTGCTTGTCTGGCTCGCCCGTCTTTATTTAAATCCTAATGTCTAAATCCTAATGGGGAAAAGAATTCAGCTGTGGCAGTGGTCAATGTCCTGGGGACCTTTAAGCTGCTGGGAACACTTTGCTGGCTAATTTACACATTATTATAGTCTTAATACTGTCTCATCAATAATTCCAGGGCTGGGCCATCACTCTCCCTGCCGCCCTCCATCCAATAAATCATGAGATATTTTAGTGGAGTCACTGAGGAGCATGCAGAAGGGCAAACGGATGCAAGTCAGTTGTTTCTGCTTGCTGTTGCTTTCCAAAGCCCAAAAATAAATGACTGAACCAATGCTGGGGTTATTGGGAGCAGAAACTATTTGAATATGTGGGTCCTTTTTTCTTTACACCTCTCTGAATGCTGTCTGCTTTCTCCCCTCCTCAGTCTGAGCCAAGCTGTTTACAATTACAAGGAATTATCTTCCCTCTGGTTTTGACTTGATTGTATTTGCGTTTATAGCAGTTAAGCTAACGAGCTCCAGTCAGGCAGCTGCAGGGAATGGGTCTGACTTACACGGGGCATTGAAAACTCACGTTTCTCTGTCGCTTACAGGTTCTCTTGTAACTGATTCGTTTTGTGTTTCAAGTGACCTGTTTTTAATACTGGTTAAAGGTGCCAGATTGACAGCCTTGGAAAGGCTTCATGTTAGTCCCCTGAGCCATCCAGTCTGGCTTTGTACTTTTGCTGAACTTGACAAGATAGTCTTTTCCCAGAGGCTCATGCCCAGCCCATGTCTATGAACAAGTCTCTGCTCTTACAGCAGTCTTTCTTTTAGGCAGTGTTTTCGGACAAAGACTGCGCCCGTGCAAAGTTCCAGTATATTGTATTTTATTTATGGGGCCCGATACTGCCCTTCATTACATGGGTGTAAATCTAGAACACCTCCACTATGTGATTGGAGTTGCTCCAGTTTTGCATCAGTGTAACAGAGCAGAATCTGACTCAGAGCCCTTGATCTCTCTGCTTCGAATGGCATCCCTGGAGTCAAAGGGAGGGAAGAACTTGGCTCTTATGTATGTTGTTAGGATATGCTGGTCAGTGAAGATGAAATAAACTGCTCCCCCTCAGAGAGTTAGAACTTGAAGAAGAGCCAAGCTTGCTTAAAAGTTGCAGGCAGTTGAAGGGGAATTTTGTGGTTTTCCGGGGACCACCGTTAGTAACTGGCGTGGCATGGGGATTTACCGGTATGCTATTAGTACAGAGGGGTGACTTTAAACTTCTTGGAGGCAGTGTTTCTAAAGGCAACTGGCAGGCTTTTCACTGTTCATCAGAACTTTTTAGAATTATTTATCTGCTGTGGTAGGGCCTGATCATGACTTTAGCATCTGCACTCCCCACTCAGGCCTTGAGATGGTGAAAATAGCCCTGCTACCTCAAGAGATGCGGGGATATTGCAGATAGGGACATATTTGAAATCCTGCCAGCTAAATAAGGAAATATTGCTCCAGGAACTGCATAAACATCTCAGATGAGCAGCTACACTTGTGTTCTGGTGAGCTGTGGGACTGAGTGCCCCTCTGTTCTGGTGAGCTGTGGGACTGACTCCCCCTCTGTTCTCTCTCCCTCCCTCCTCCCTCTGTCCTTACAGGTCTTGTGAGGTCTTGGAGTGCCAAGTGGCGAGTTATGCGCTGGATCACTTTGAATGCCCCCTGAAGACTGACTTTATTTTTTGCTCTCCCAATGGTTATAGCCTTTCTGAGTTCTCCACTGCCTCGCCTCCACCACTGGCAAACCTGTCACTGCTTCTAGGAATCTGGAATTTGAGAGCTGGCCTTTACCTCTGTGCTCTGTCTCTTCTCATCAGCCAGCATCATTTTTGTGTTTTCCACCAAAACAAGATCACATTGAGGTTTTGTTGCCCTTTGTGAAGGTGTATCACCTGGAGAATTCTCACCATGTGCCCTCTTCTTCTGAGATAAAGGCCTCCGGATCCTAAGGGATAGCTGAGATCTTTCCTTGGAGAGGTAAATTTTCCTTGCTGATCACGCGTGCGTGCTCTTTCTCTGCTTTCCTCCTCCTCCTGTGGAATTTATCAGTTACAGTGATTTTTCCTGGGGTCCTTCTTACCAGTGCTGTGGCTTTTATTTTTCCCCTAGGAAAGAGCAGGTATTTGCAACAATGGGCTTCACTCGCCACTCCATCTGCTTCACCCTGAAGGTGAGCTTGCTGCTAGGCTCCTTAGTAGGTCTCTGCCTGGGCCTGGAGTTCATGGGCCTGCCCAATCAGTGGGCCCGCTACCTCCGCTGGGATGCCAGCACCAGGAGTGACCTGAGCTTCCAGTTAAAGACCAATGTTTCAGCTGGGCTGCTCCTCTACTTTGATGATGGTGGTGTCTGCGACTTCCTCTGCTTGTCTCTGGTTGATGGGCGCATCCAGCTCCGGTTCAGTGTGGACTGTGCCGAGACCGCAGTTGTCACTGAAAAGCAGGTCAATGACAGCAACTGGCACTTCCTGATGGTCAGCCGCAACCACCTCCGGACGGTGCTGGTGCTGGATGGTGAAGCCAAGCCCGGTGAAGTGCGTCCGCAGCGCCAGTACATGAACATTGTCAGTGACCTGTTTGTGGGTGGTGTTCCGTCAGACATCCGCCCCACTGCCTTGACCCTGGATGGCGTCCTGAGTGAGCCTCCATTTCAGGGATTTATCCTGGACCTGAAGTATGGCAGCTCGGAACCGCAGCTTCTTGGTAACCAGGGGATCCGTCTGGACATGGAAGGGCTGTGTGTCGAGAACCCTTGCGAGAATGGTGGCACTTGTTTCCTCCTGGACGGTGAGCCACATTGTGACTGCTCAGCCACTGGATATGTTGGCAAACTCTGCTCAGAAGGTAAGAGATCATTTCCCTTCAGCTTTTGGCAAAATGCATTGGGTTAATTTTTCTTTCAGTGTGGCTGCAAAGAGTCTTGCACCTCTGAGTGGATCTCAAAGGAGGTAGATTACCTATCCGAATCACAAACACCCCTTCTCCGATGGGAGATAGCAAAGGTGGGGTTATGCATGATGGCAAAGAGGGAATCCTGCAGATGTGACATGGCTTTGGGAGAGTGGGGAGAAGCCATACCTCTGGGCAGGTGAAGGTAATGTGGCCAGTGAAGGTAAAGTGATGAGTTCAAGAGCACCAAGGGATTATAGGAGAGATGAGTCAAATCCCAAATGTTTATATGAATCCTCCTTCCACTCACCGAAACCGAGGAGGGGGCAGTGAAATGGAGGGAGAAGGCGTGAACCACCCATATTATGACCTTTGTGGAATCCATGTCTGACCAACAAGATTTAGCAAATATAAGGCCACCCGTGGGGTAGCTTGGTAGTAATCTGTAAATTACTACTAATCTGCTCTTCCTATATTGGTAGTAATCTGCTCTTCCTATGTTGCTCACACAGTAATGGCTCAGATTGTCATTTTAGTTGTTTACAGAAAACCTGCTCAGATCATTTGGGGGCCCATGTGAAAGATGTGACAGTATTGCAGAAGCCATAAAAAATGAAGATTGAGCGTAACTACTGGGTTTCATCCCTGCCCTCTCCCCACAAAATAAAATTGTCATGACAAATTAAAGCTCACCACTGGGTAAATACCAAGAGTGGTTTTTGGGTCTTCTTTAAAATGCCAGGGTAAATGGCTTACACCAGTGGGGCCCACTGTTTTTGGAGTCTAACTGAGCCAAGAGGCTTGGGTAAAGCTCCTCAGGCTGACAGTGAGAAATCTAAAATCTTGCTGCAGTGTCTTTCTGAAGTAGTTTTAATCCAAGATGGGAATCTGGGAGGTCTTGATTGTAAACTGGCCAGAAACATATAAGATTTTTGGATGGCAAAAGACAGCCCAAGGTGTTTCTGGATGGTCACTCATCTAGATCTTGGGGTACACATCACCCTATGGGAGTGAAGAAGTGTGGTGAAGGAAATACACCAGAGTAAGCTTGTGATCTTGAGAGCTGCTAAATAGCCCAACTTCCCCTGACTTTTCTGCTGTAAATTGGATGTTCGACACCATTCTGCATCAGTCTATTAATGAGAGAATGATTTTCTGAGACTGGGTCTTTGGAGGATCCGAGACTGCTGGGATTGCTCTGTGAAATTGTTGCTGCATATAAGGGCCTGCTCCTAGCACCTTTTGTAGACTCCCAGAATCCTGATAAAGTAAATGAGAGTTTTGTGGGACAGAAGATAGCAGGCTCCACACTTACATTTGGAGTCTGAACCCCAGGGAAATAAGCCTCTTCTTACTTCCTGAGCTAACGGGTCAAGGCTCCACAGGGAACTACTTTAGATATTGACAGTCTGTGGCTGTCAGTGGCTGCATCTACACTGAACTGTAGTGCCGGCAGCTTTAGACAAAGGAGGATTCTTGAAAATGCAAATGAGCACTCATTTGCGTATTTGTGTGGCTAATTTGCATATCTGCACAAGATTGCCCTGCTGGCAGAGGCTGCTGCTGGCAAAAAACAAGCAGTGTAGATGTGGTTCTGCTGGCAAAAACCCTCTTTGTTGGCAGCCCCTTATGCCCGGGGAAAATCAGGAATAAGGGGCTGCCAAAATAGGGTGTTTTTGCCAGCAGAGCCACATCTACAAGGCTCGTGTTCTGCCAGCAGGGCGCTCTCATGTGAATGTGCAAATTAGCCACACAAATTTGCAAATGAACATCCACTTGCATTTTTGAGAGCCCTCCTTTGCATCAAGCTGCTGGTGCTGTGGCTCAGTGAAGACTCAGCCGTCATATCTTGAAAAATGCTGTAAGGAAGCAGGGTTTCTGCCTACCTGTGAGACAGTGCTAAGAGTCTGGACAAGGCTCAAGAGATGCAATTCCCATGTTACTTTATGGGAGCTATGGTATGCGAAATACTTCTTCTAATGGGGCAATGGATGTGTATGGCACAGATATCAGTGAGTGCATACGATGTTGTTGCATGTGACATCACGTCACCATTGCCTTTTGTTTCCTGTAGCAGTGTATCCGTTTCCCCACTACTTAATGCAATTTCTCCCCACTACTTAATGGGTGTGGGGAGAAATTTTGCCTTAGGGTGCTTTTTATGTGTTTTTAACCCATGTTAACTGTTAACTGTTCCCTTGGGTATAATGCAATATTCAGGGAACTTTCACCTCTGCTCTAACCTCAGCAGTTTCCTTAGGTGATCTCATTTCTCCTATTCATTATTATGTCACGGTTTGTATTACATTTGTTTCAGTTATTTTTTATAAACAGTCTTATGTTCTCCTTCCCTGTCTAGCTTCCAGCTCCACTTGATCTTGCAGCAAAGCCCTGATCCTGCAATTGTGACCTCTAAGTCCATTGTCATAGAGGGTCACCCAGTCAGCATTATGGCATCACTGCCTCAGTACGGTGAAACAAGCAAACAAAGAAATGCCAAGAAAAATGAACAAGAAAGCTAGTGAAATGTACAAACATTTCCTTTTAAAAACTGGGATCTGGTAAAACTTGCACTGACATCACTGGGTTGAGGACTGCATGATTGGGTCCAGACCTTCCTATCAGTATCTTGATCTTCGGGTGACCCCACCTTTATTTTTTGACTTATTTGTTTGCTATTGCATCACTCCCTCCCTCCCTCACCCAAGAAAGTGAAGTCTTTGCTGCTGAAGTGAACATTTTCTTATTAGCTTATTTCCCTATTCTGCCTTGGGATATTTGCACAAGTGTTGTTTAACATGAATAATGTATTTTTGATCTCTATCTCTAGTTTTAAAGGTGACTGACTCCCTTTTGACTGGACACCAGCGGCGGCAGAACCTTAACACACTTACACAAATTGTCAGTTCTTTAATTTGCATGCATGTGTTTTACCTTGGTTGGTGGTACAATTAGCTCATTCATTGGAAGTTGATAGGCTCCAATCAATAACTTCTGTTTTAATAGCTAAATGCAATATGTACCTTTTTAATAATGAGTTCCCTTGACAAGTTTCAGGCCATTATAGGCCTATTGATTGATACCTGTGTCTGCAGATGGTAAAACCACAACACACTCATTTATTACATGGTCAGAAAAATGAATTAAAAAATACCTAGTGGAACCTGCTGCTAGTGAACTGTGATGGAATGAAGCTCCATTTACAGTATCACAAATCGTTTCAATTAGGGCTGTCAAATCATTTAAAAATAATCGTGATGAATTGTACTGCTAAACAATAATAGAATACCATTTAATTAAATATTTTGTATGTTTTCTACGTTTTCAGTGTATTGATTTCACTCGTAACATAACGAAGTGCACAATGCTTACTTTATTTTTATTACAAATATTTGCACCGTAAAAACCAAAAGAAATAGTATTTCAATTCACCTTATCCAAGCAATGTAGTGCAGTGTCTTTGTCATGAAAGTTGAACTTTCAAATATAGAATTATGGTATCCAAAGACTGTATTCAAAAGTAAAACAATGTAAAACTTTAGAATCTACAAGTCCACTTAGTCCTGCTTCTTGTTCGACCAATCATTCAGGCAAGCAAGTTTGTTTATATTTGCAGGAGATAATGCTGCCTGCTGCTTGTTCACATCACCTGAAAGTGAGACCAGGCATTCAGATTGCTTTATTGCAGCTGGCATCACAAGACATTTGCATGCTAGCTGGGACATGAAATCCTTAGTGCAATAAGCTTCACTCACCATTCCAGATGTTGTGTGTCCATGCTAATGAGGGGTTCTGTCTGATAATAGTCCAAGGCAGTGCAGACCAATGCATGCTCAATTTTGTTGTCTGAATCAGATGCCACCAGCAGAAGGCTGATTTTCTTTTTGGTGATTCGAGTTCTGTAATTTCCACACTAGAGTGTTGCTCTTTAAGATTGCTGAAAGCATGCTCCACACCTCATCCCTCTCAGATTTTTGGACAGCACTTCAGATTCTTAAACCTAGGGTTGAGTGCTGTAGCTATCTTTAGAAATCTCACATTGGTACCTTTTATGCATTTTGTTAAATCTGCCATACGGGTGTTCTTAAAATGAAGAACGTGCTGGGTCATCATCTGAGACTGCTGTAACATGAAATAGAATGGCAAAATGTGGGTAAAACACAGAGCAGGAGACCTACTGTTCTCCCCCACAGAGGTCAGTCACCAATTAAATTAACACATTTTTTTAACCAGCGTGGAAGCATGTCCTCTGGAATGGTGGCTGAAACGTGAAGGGATATACAAATGTTTAGCGCATCTGGCATGTAAATTCCTTGCAATGCTTGCTACAAAAGTGCCATGTGAACCCCTAGTCTTACGTTCAGGTGACACTATAAATAATCTGGCAGCTGTCTCTCCTGTAAATGTAAACAGACTTGTTTGCTTTAGTGACTGGCTAAACAAGAAATAGGACTGAGTGGCCTTGTTTTATTTTTGAGTGAAGTTATGTAACAAAAAATCTGCATTTGAAAGTTGTACTTTCATGATGAAAAGATTGTATTATGGGACTTATGAGGTGAATTGAAAAACTATTATTTATTTTATCATTTTTACAATGGAAATATTTGTAATAAAATATATGTATATATATATATACAGTGAGCACTGTATGCTTTGTATTCTGTATAGTACCTGAAACCAATAGATTTGAAAATGTAAAAAAAAAAAATCCAAAATATTCAATAAATTTCAATTGATATTCCATGGTTTGAAAATGCTATTAAATCTGCAATTAATCATGTTTAATAATTTGAGTCAATCACGTGAGTTAACCGCGATTAAACGACAGCCATAGCTTTAATGCAAAAGTCAGTTCCAGATGTAGTGAACCTCATTACAGAGTGTAAGATTCTGTAACAAGATGGAACTATAAATCATGTGAAAGCACATGCTGTGATGTTGAGAAAGCTGTTTGGGCATTTGGTGCAGAATAAGCATGTGTGCATTTACCAGCCTGGCACTTACTGTGGCAACTGCATGCTCAAATAACCAGTGGAGTACCTTACTGGTCACTGGCATGCACAGATTCTCTGATTAAGGGGTGCAAACGTGCACACTTTAGAAAATCTGAACATTCATTATATCTGGCAACCCTGTGAATGTTTTGAATAGCAATTAATATGCAGATTGCTGGGTGGCGATGGTATGAATCCTGAAGCTGAAGTCAAAGTGACCTGTCTCCCCACCACTCCTTCAATAAGCCTCTTAATTCTTGCTGGGATTAACCTGGTGGCAATAGGCTGAAGTTCTTGTAATATTCAAACAGCCTGGAAATTACTTCATCATAGGCATCTTTTGTTTTCTAAACAAAAAAACCCCCCAAATGTTGGTGTATCTTCCTGAAAGGTCACATTTGCACACTCATGATTACATTTGTTTGTACACGCAGGCTGAAATCCTCTTGCTTTTTTCAAGTTCATCTGTTGTTGAGGAGAGACTTGCTTATATCTATTAGCATCAGCTCAACCTTAAGCTCATAAGAAGGCAGTATACAGAGTCTAGATGTGGTGTAGACTTCATCCATGTTCTGGGGCCTCCTTTGGGCTCTGTGGGTGGAGGTGAACCAAAAGCTTGCTTAGAAATTGCGTTGACTACCTTAATGTCTGCAGAACACTGAAGGTGATGCTTGAGCAGCTTCACAAAACAACACACCAAAGCCCTTGTGCTGCCAGCAGGGGCTGTTTCTAACCGGAGCTTGAATAGGGGACTGATTGCACCTCTTCCCTTGATTACAGAGCAAGATTTCCTGGGGATGCTGCCTGCTGAATGACAGAGGCGCCTGTCGCTCTGTAATTATCACTCTTTTAACTGCAGAGGGAACAGCTTCCTCCATAGCCTCTTGGTTTCATTTAAAGAGACAAGGTACCACAGGGTTTCTCTTGCACCTGCTCTGTTAGAGCAGCACAATCTTCCTGTTTTGGCTAGATCTAATAAGAACTGCCTGGCACTCTCCTGCAGACACATGCTGCCTCTGCTAGCTGCCCTAAAGTGTGTGACACTGAGGGCTGGGCTGGCACTTTGCCAGAAGCTTGATGGTTGCTCTTAATTTGCATATAAATTTACATATATTTTGTAATCAAAAGTAAATGACTACGACCATAATATTTGCACCTTCTTGCATCTTCCTTGATAGAGGAATATAAATTGCTTGTTGTGTGAGTTCATGGGCAATAAACAGCTGCCTAGTGTCTGAATGGCCTTTGCCCTGCAGTTAAAGCAACAGGCAGGCAGTTCGGAGCTACGCTTTGAGGAGTCCTGATTTTCGCCCTCTAGTCCAACTCTAAACAGGAAGCAGATGGTGACAGAGGCCTGTATATATGGTGATAGGGGTCCTGTGTATCTTTGTGTGGAGCCTCTGATAATCTCTGTGCAACCTGTGGCCTTTGGGCTGGAGCATAGGAGGGTTGGGGACAAGCACTGTTGTTGCGTAAGGTTCTGTGACTTTCTTCTCTCTGTTGTTCTCTTCCCTCTTTAATTCTCTCTCAAGCTCCTCTTGGATTCAGTTCCTTTGGCACATTTTAAAATAATCATTTTCTAATCATGTTATTTTTATGCGGTGCCAGATGGGCATCAGAGAAATAAGATCTGTTAAGATCTATTAATTGAATGTTTGTAAAGTGCTGGGATGTTCCAAAGTGCAGTGCAAGCACTGTTTATCATTGTTAATAGTAAATATTAGAGATGAGCTGGAGCCATGGAAGTTCAGCTTGGAGCCAACATGTCCCTAAATGCCATCTCAGATTTGTTACCGAATAGTATCCTGTCTCCTTAAAAAGGAAAAGGGGCTCCAAGTCTCTTATACTGGGCACTCAGCACTGGGCACAAAGGCCATCTGCAGTTCCTGGGACTGAATAAATATGTTCTGTAGCCATTGTTCTCCTTCAGTGCAAAGGAATAGCAGGAAGACAACACATCCCAGTATAAAATCCTTCAAGAATTCCAACAACCTGGCCATAATGTACGCTGGGGGCTATGTTCTTCTTGGTCAGTATCTCTTTGTTTCAGGTGAGTGGGCAGGTGCAAGCCTGTCCTGCTTGACTGGAACTCAGTTGCAGACCTGGGGCAAATTTCAGTCCTTGCTGGGGTAAAGTTTTGACAACTGCTGTGCTAGTGAACCAGTAAATGACCGTGGAACCTGGATGGATGGCTTCAGCTGTCTTCTAACTTTGCTGTGAGATGGTTCTGCCTCTCAGTGGTGAGCAAAGCTGCAAGCCAGAGAAGTGACAGAGCAGAGGGATCAGAAAACAAGTTTAGCCAAAGGAGAATGCAGAACAGGCCACAGAGTGGAAGAGATAGGATTGGGAAATTAGTGTGAAAGCAGCTTAGCCTCAAATGAAGTGTTGCCTTAAAGTCACTGTTGAGTACCACCTTGTGCTGGACAGCTTGCTGGGAAGAGCGTTACAGAGCCTTGAAAGAAAGCAGAATAGCAGTGAAAAAAAGTCTGGAGCTCTGTGGCAGACAACGTAGGTCTTGTCTTTTTTCCTTAACCCAGATTCCAAGTGCTCAGGCTGTATTACAAAGGATGATGCCTTTAAAGATGTCTTAGCTGTATGGAATGTGAACTTCCCAGGAACTCCTGGGAAATGCTGGAAATCTATGAATGTTAGGATGTGTGGATTAGTAAAGCCAAAGGCTTGAAGAAGTAGAAGAGTGCCTGAAGCCTGTGAACAGATGGGAGAAAATGGTCGCCTTCACTCTGTCTCTGAGCTGTCATATCTCCTTAGCCAAGGAAAAGGTGCTAATGCATAGATACAGTGGTCACCTATCCCGAGCTAATCTGTTAATTCTGTTCTTTGCATTGTCTGCCCCTCTGGCTTTGGTGGCTAACAAAGCCTAAGTGGAAACCAAGCAAGTTGTCAGAGTTTGTTGCTGTTTGATAACAGCCATATTAGACTTGGAGCTAATATTTCCACAATCCTTCATTGTAGACCTGCTTGTTTTCGCCCTAAAAGGATCTTCCAGTAGGAGGCACTTCCATGGATGGAAAGCTGGGAGACCACGTACAAGAGGAAGGAGGGTGGAATCAATGAGTTTGAGATGGAGGAAGAGGGATGGATGTAAGAGAAAAGGACAGTAGGTGGGAGACGGTTATGGCACAGTATTAGAAGCAGAACTACTTATATTTAAAATATTATTTTGCTCTAAAATGGAGCACTGTAAAAATGACCTCCAGAGGGGTGTTATATGTCTCTTGGTATGCTCAATATCAGTTGTTTGCAATAAAAATGTTTTCTAACTGCTGCTCTGGCAAGTTAACCTGGAATCTGAGAGTCAAGCTGATTTCCTTCTCATGCATCATCACCAGTATGGTAGACTGTTGATAAGACTATGCTGTTATTTACAATTGCTCAACCCAATTAACCCTCAGGAGACAGTGACGTTCCTTAAATGTGGATTAGGGCAGATTTTGGCTTGCAGTACCTTTTATTGCTGGCAGGAGAAGTTGGGCTTTTCTTCTGGGACTAGCCAGAAACCTGAGAGATCTGGCAAGTCCAGTGTAAAAACATAATTAAGCAGGCTAAGGAAGTATTGAAAGAACAACCACTGAAAGATAAAAACTAACAGCAAAAATGCTTTAAGTATATCAGAAGCAGGAAGCCTATCAAACAATCTCTGGAGTACTTGATGATCAAGGTGCTCAAAAAAGGCAAGGCCTTTGCAGAGCTAACTGAATTCTTTGCAGTGGTCTTCACTGCAGGGGATGTGAGGGAGATTCCCAGTCCTGAGCCAGTCTTTGTAGGTGGCAGACGTGAGGAATTGTCCCATACTGAGGTGTCAAGAGAGGAGGCTTTGTAATCTACTTTATATTTTAGAGAGTTTGTCTTTGTATGATCCAGAACTTCTCCTAAACAGTAAATTTGGCATACAACTACCTCTTATACCTTAAAGCAATGTCAAGGTATGGTTGTGCCAAGAAAACGGGATGGCTTGGAATGGGATTGCTTCTCATAAACCCAAACAGAAGAGAGGCAGAATCACCAAATCGAGTCCTCTAAATGAACATAACTCAGTGAATATTGAAAGAGACTGAATTGAGATGAGCCAGAAAGATAGGATGAATCTGGAATAGGATTGCTTCTCAATAAACCTTACAGAAAAGAGCTAAAATGGAGAAATTTGGACAAGTGCTCTGTTTTGCCACAGCTAAATCAATGCTTATAATTTGAAAACTAGAAGAAAATATTACTGGAAACCAAATTGACTATAGGCCTTTTTTGTAAAAGCATAGTGAAAGCTAAGAGTTTATTGGGATGAATTAAAAATACACTTGATGGAATAGCCATTTTAAAAAACTTACAAAAAATGAAATGTACAAATGTTAACAATCCTTTTTAAGAAATCTGAAATAAAATATAACATCATAAAATATCAGTCTACACGGCTGTTTTGGCTTTCAAAAACAGCACTTCCAGAAGGGCGAGTGGGTGCCATTATGTAAACGAGGCACTGAATATGCAAATCAGATCCTCATTTGCATTTTTGATTAGCTGTTTTTGCATGCCCCTTTTGAAAGGTAGGGGCCAGTGTAGACGTATCCCCCGTGTGTACTGGGAGGTGCTTAACCCCATAGCGAGAGTGATGATGACAGTAGTATGTCTGAAAAAGAGAGAACAATTCGGCTTTCAGATTCCAGGCTGAGCTTGCAGTTCCAAAGGAACGTGTCTTGTTAACTGATCACATATGAGCTCATTTCTTCACCCCCTTCCCTTAGTCCACATAGAGCCTTTCAGAGTTTCCCACAGGAAGCAGCACCACTGTAAGAACATAAGAATGGCCATACTGGGTCAGACCAAAGGTCCATCCAGCCCAGTATCCCGTCTGCCGACAGTGGCCAATGCCAGGTGCCCCAGAGAAGGAGAACAGAAGACAGTGATCAAGTGATTTATCTCCTGCCATCCATCTCCTGCCCTTGTAGTGAAGGCTAGGGCACCATACTTTACCCCGGCTAATAGCCATTTATGGACTTAACCTGCAAAAATTTATCGAGCTCTTTTTTTAAACCCTAGTAGAGTCCTGGCCTTCACAGCCTCCTCCAGCAAGGAGTTCCACAGGTTGATTGTGCTCTGTGTGAAGAAAAATTTCCTTTGATTAGTTTTGAACCTACTACCCATCAATTTCATTTGGTGTCCCCTAGTTCTTGTATTATGGGAAAAGGTAAATAATTTTTCTATATTCACTTTCTCCACACCATTCATGATTTTATATACCTCTATCGTATCGCCCCTCAGTCGCCTCTTTTCCAGACTGAAAAGTCCCAGTCTCTCTAGCCTCTCCCCATATGGGACCCGTTCCAAACCCCTAATCATCTTAGTCGCCCTTTTCTGAACCTTTTCTAATGCCAATATATCTTTTTTGAGGTGAGGAGACCACATCTGCATGCAGTACTCAAGATGTGAGCGTACCATAGTTTTATATAGGGGAAGTATGATATCTTTTGTCTTATTATCTATCCCTTTTTTAATAATTCCTAACATCCTATTTGCTTTACTAACTGCCGCTGCACACTGCGTGGATGTCTTCAGAAAACTATCCACTATAACTCCAAGAGCCCTTTCCTGATCTGTCGTAGCTATATTTGACCCCATCATGTTGTACGTGTAATTTGGGTTATTTTTTCCAATGTGCATTACCTTACACTTACCCACATTAAATTTCATTTGCCATTTTGCTGCCCAGTCACTCAGTTTGCTGAGATCTTTTTGTAGTTCTTCACAATCCCTTTTGGTTTTGACTGTCCTGAACAACTTGGTGTCATCTGCAAACTTTGCCACCTCACTGCTTACCTCATTTTCTAGATCATTGATGAACAAGTTGAACAGGATCGGTCCCAGGACTGACCCCTGGGGAACACCACTAGTTACCCCCCTCCATTGTGAAAATTTACCATTTATTCCAACCCTTTGTTTTCTGTCTTTTAACTAATTCCCGATCCATGAAAGGATCTTTCCCTCCTATCCCATGACCGCCTAATTTACATAAAAGCCTTTGGTGTGGGACTGTGTCAAAGGCTTTCTGGAAATCTAGGTATATTGTATCCACTGGGTGCCCCTTGTCCGCATGTTTATTAACCCCTTCAAAGAATTCTAATAGATTAGTTAGACACGACTTCCCTCTGCAGAAACCATGCTGACTTTTGCCCAACAATTTGTGCTCTTCTACGTGCCTTGCAATTTTATTCTTTACTATTGTTTCTACTAATTTGCCTGGTACTGATGTTAGACTTATCGGTCTATAATTGCCAGGGTCTCCTCTAGAGCCTTTTTTAAATATTGGCGTTATATTGGCCGTCTTCCAGTCATTGGTTACCGAAGCGGATTTAAAGGATAGATGTAAGATGAACTCTTTCATGATTGAAACCTCTCCACCATTTCCCCTCAAATCTCCTGTGTGGTAAGCACCTGAGATTATTAAAATGCTTTAAATTCTGTAGCAATGCCCAGTTTCCCAGTCCCTGTTGATGATGGGTTGATTGTTCATCTGGTTTCACTTTCTGCCTTTCACTTATGTTGGAATAGTGATTGTAACTGAGTCACTTCCATTTTGCAGACCAGACTCGCTGTTGCTCTGTAACTTGACTTGTCAGATCAAGCAAAGTGGGTGCAAAAATGTTACTGGATCAGAAAGATAGAGTCAGTAATTCCTTTGTCTTTGAGTGAATGACTATATTAGGTTCAGGGCTTTGGAAATTAACCCCCCTAGTCAGTGCTTTTGTTCTAGGGAAAAAAAAGTGCCAGAACTCATAGAAGCCCCTAAATGCCCCAGGCTTAACCCCTTTACAGCTGCAAACGGCCCTGCCCACCCCAAGCTTAACCCTCTGAAGCCCCAAACTGGCCTCTTCCTACCCTAGGTGGCTTAATTCCCCTCCACTTGCCCCCAGGAGGCTTAATCCCACCCACAGCCCCAAATTGCTCCCCTGCTCTGAGGCTCAACCTCTTGCTGCTCCAAGCCACTCCCCGTCTCCAGGCTTAACCCCCCCACACAGCCCCAACCTGCCCCCTTCTGTCCCCAGGTGGCTTAACTCCCCATGCAGCCCCAAATCACCCCTCCTCCTGCTCTGAGGCTCAACCGCTTGCTACCCTAAACTGCCCCCCTCAACCCAGGATTTAGTGATTTACCTTACACAAGCCAGGTGCTATGTTTGCTACTGCCCCTCACTCCCCAGCTCCTTTGCCGGACCATCTGCTCTTCACTGCAGCTGCATGGCTTCCCCCAGACCTCTGGCTCCCCATATGTAGACCATGGCAGGGGCAGCTGCCAGTGCTTTGCCATGCCGAAAGGACTCAATTTAATTGGTTTAATGGCCATTAAACCAATTAAATTGAGTTTTCTCAGCATGGCAGGCAGGGAGCTGGAGGACAGCGGAAGTGGCAGCAGCAGCAGTGGGAGCCGCAAATGATTCCTTAAAGAGCCACATGCAGCTTGGAGCTGCCCAGCTACCTTCCAAAATGGCAGCACCAGAAAAACAGGTGCCAGAATGCCCTTCCATGTTAGTTAGTTTCAGAAGTAGTGGCCTAAGACTGTTCTTCAAACAAGGGAAAGTAAAAATTTACTTGTAATGGTTCTCTTCCTGATACCTCCTATGCAATTGTCCCTTCCTTTTTTGCTCCTAAACTTTAAATTTTGTGCCTTTAACTACTTAATATTTAGGTCAGTTATTCTCCAGATCTGAAGAAGTGGGTCAGTCCCATGAAAGCTCATCACCTGATAAATAAATATTAGTCTTTAAGGTACTACAGGACTTCATTTTTGTTTTGTGAGCATACAGACTAACATGGCTACTGCTCTGAGACTAATCTTTATGATTACTTGCCCACAGTGTGCTTCCTGTTGTGCAAAATGCAGAGGAGTACCTGATCCTCAAGGATCTTTCAGTCTAAGAGTCACTTGAATGAATAAAGTAAACAAGGTTTTACCCTTAGGCTCCTGACAGAATCTCTTTTAAAGAATGGAGGCAGCAGTTCATCTGTGGATGAGGAAATTTGAACTGTGGGTTAAAAGCTGACTTCAATATCTGGTGTTACTGGCAGGCCCCTGAGCTTCTTTGCTGTTGCATTTATTCAGAAGCTTCTCTAGTCTCTCAGGTGGGCTTTTATATCTTCTGAGTTTGTTGCCTCTGTACTTGAGAAGAATGACACTGTGTAAATTTTACAGGCTTCTGGAGTGTCTCCACAGACTTATAATTGCCTCTCTCCCACACCTTTAACCGTCTAAGCTTTTCTGTCATGTCCAGGGTTCCTCTGGTTGCCCTTTTCATCAGGTATTTTGAAAGGAATCCTTGGAGTTTGAGGGCTCTAGGTTGAAGATAACAGCTTGCTGTGCGGCCACAGCAGAGGCAGCGAATCGAGTGAAGAGTGGCTGGTGGCTGCACTCTGTGAATTTCATAGCTCAGTGGTGTTTACAGCAACATTCAATAAGCTTCTTTGAAAATTTTTGAAAATGTGTGGAGTCTGTTCCCTGAGGAATCAAAAAAAGGAAAGAATATGTGTAGCTTATTTACTTAATAAATTGCTTTAAGGAAAGAGTACAAGGCTTGTGAAAAGAAAAAGAGAGGAACTAAGGAGATGAAATCACTTGTCTGTGACCCAGGTGGAAGAGAGGGGATGGAGGGCAGACAGAATTTCACAGCTTTCTCTCCCCTTTGGCCTTCCCCTTTCATGAAAAGAGGCTGTGCTTCCTGTGAGGGCTGCAGGGTAACTTCTATGTTTAGTAAATAGGGTTATAAAAGGAATGGGTCAGGTGGGTTCTGTGGGCCTTTTGTTTTTGGCTGGGAACCTGACTGATTAACTGTACAGGTCAAGACTTTAAAAACAAAAAGTTGATCGATAAACTTAAGAAAAGCCATGCGTATGATGTATTGCTGCCTTGCAGCTGCAGCCTGGGCTCTCACAAGCTAAGCAGGACGCTGTTAGCAATTGGATGGAAGACCTCCAAGGAAAACACAGGCTGCTGCAGGAAGTGGTGAGGATGATGCAGTAGATGGCACTCTTTCCTCTGAGTTCCTGCGGTGGGCCCTGTGCAGCTGGACATGCAGGTTTTGTTTTTGTATAAAATGTAAGATTGAGACATTGCCCACTTGCAAACATTGAGGATGCCAGGAACAAAATGTTACTCAGGTAAATAACTTCATTCTGCCTCCTTAAATTTCCCTTTCAGTTTTTGTTCAGAAGCCATCTTCTTTACTTGAGGTAAAATGCTGTGTAGCGGTGCTGTCACCTGCTAAACATCCACCATGTTCCATCCCAGAGGTGACTGCATTCTGAATCTGTTGTTTAAAGTGTTTTGGGCTCTCTTAGATTGAAAGAAATTAAGAAATAGACTGCTATTTATTTTATCACTGTTCTTTGTTGTCAGTGGTACATGCACCCTGACATTTGCTAGAATTCCGTACTTCCTACTTGTGCATATTTATAGGCATACCTTCCTTGGCTGCACCATCAAGAGAACTGAACAGGTGAGAGAGGCAAGATGCAATACCCTCAGCGGCTAAACATATCATAACCTGTACATATACATTGAGCGGAAGATATTTGGTGTGTATGTGAGAGGTGAATTAGTCCTTTAAAAATAACATTTATTATCCCATTGTGGTATGTCGCAAATGCCCTGGTAACACCTTGAAAATGGAATGTGCCACTGTGTGAGGCAGACCATTGTTAGAAGATAAGGGAGTTTGGAGCCCTGAGGAATAGACGGTAAGATGGGCTGGCAGAGTGGTGTAGAATGAACACAACAAAACAATTCTGCATGCATTGTTAGAGGATGGGGAGGATGGGTGAAGTGGCTGTGTTGCGGATGGTGAGGGAGGTTCGGATTACTGGTAGTTTGGCTAAAACAAACCAAGTCCCTTTTGTTTGGGATCTTCGTATAATCAGTGCACGTTCCCCTCTCCTGACTTCAGACCTGCTGGGTAGTGATGACTTTTCTGGGAGAGTACAAGAATCATCGAATACTAGTACTGGAAGGGGCCTCAAGAAGTTATCAAGTCCAGTCCTCAGCCCTCACGGCAGGACCAAGCACCCTCTATATCTTCCCTGTTAGATATTTTTTCAAGTGCTTTTAAATAACTCCAGTGATAGAGATTCTACAACCACCCTAAGCAATTTATTTTAGTACTTAACCACCCTGACTCTTCAGGAATTTTTCTTAATGTCCAACCTAAACCTCCCTTTCTTCAGTTTAAGCCCGTAGTTTCTTATCCGATCATCAGAAGCTAAGGAGAAGAAATTTTCTTCCTCCTTCTTGTAACATCCTTTTAGGTACTTGAAAGTTGCAGTTGTCCCCCCTCAACTTTCTCTTTTCCAAACTAAACAAACCCAATTCTTTTAATCTTCTCTCATAGGTCATATTTTCTAGATCTTTAATCATTTTAACTGCTCTTGTCTGGATCCTCTCCAGTTTCTCCCCGTTTTTCCCGAATGCAGTGCCCAGAATTGGATGCAGTACTCTAACTGAGGCCTAATCAGTGCAGAGTAGAGTGGAAGAACGACTTCTTGTGTCTTGCTTGCAACACCCCTGTTAATGCATCCTAGAATCATGTTTGCTTTTCTTTTTCTTCCAACAGTGTCATACTGTTGACTCATATTCAGCTTGTTGTCCACTATGACCCCTAGATCTCTTTCTGCAGTACTCCATCCTAGGGAGTCACTAGTCAGCCTATGAAATGGGAATGTGAAATAATCTCATTACTTGTATTGGCCAGTTGCGGTTGGACAGGAGAAGATAGCTGTGCTGCAACTGTCGACTTCTTGACAGGACTTTTGATAACTCTCATCCACCTTTTCTGTAATGCTTGAAATAATCAGGTCACAGTTGCACTATATACTTTAGAGGGACTGGAGGTACCTGAGAAGTTTAGGTTGTAGGCAGTTAAAAAATATGATTCTGCAGCATATTAAATTGAACCCATGTGGCTTATACTCTGTCTGGAACAGAAAGTTTTCTGTGGAAGGACTTAAAAATTATCTATAGGTGTGAGAATTGTTCTGTGAAATTCAGCCAGTCCAGGCTGAGATTCATTTTTGATGAGCAAGAATCTCCTTACTAAAATAATTTTGCTGCCTCATTGTTCAAGAGGGACACCCATCTTGAATTTTGGGACCTATTCTCCATCACGACCATAGTTACTGAGGAATTATTCAGAGTTCCTGAGGTGTATTATCAAGGTAATAGCAGCAAAGCTTTTTATTAAAAAAAGCTCCCCTGTCTCATGGGAGCAATTGACTGTGATTTCAAACCTGCTTTGGCAGTGGTGTTTATTATCGCTCTGCTACTACTCAAGATCGAGGTCACTAGTCAATTGTATGTCGATTTAATGGTCCCTTCTGGCCTTAAATCTATATGCCAATGTCTGTGGGCTTTTGTAACTGTCTCCAATATTTTCCTTAAGGGCTGAAATTATGCAAATGTTTGCTTGAACCTCAAAGAAATTTTGTTGTTGGAAATCTATAGAAGATCAGTTGAGACCATTTTCGAAAGTTGAGTGAAAGGGTATTGGGGAAGTTTCACCCCTTTAATGTTTGGATGACACGCTATCTTGTGAACTGTCCTTAACAACAAGTGGCTGCTTTACTGAGCTTGGTGCATGGGTTGTTTTAACACATAATGAAATTAGATTATTATGTACTTTACAGATCATATTTAAATCATTTCACACTAAATTTGAGTGTGAATTTTGGTGTTCATGAGTAATTCTAGAGACTGAGGTTTGCTGTATATCTGCAGAGTGGGAACCATGATCAATGCAAGCTTCTTTTCTTCTCCCGCCATCTGTGTTGCTCTTACCAGTATATCTTACCAAAAAAGACCATCACAGAGAGGAGATTCTGTGGCCCATTCAGTCCTTGGACTGTAGTGCTAATGGAAAATGTGTTGAGACCCACAAAGTCATGTTTCAAACCGCAACAGGACGATGATCTTGAAGAACAACTGTAAGTCTGGTCTCAGTGACTGCAACCTTATTTCTCTCAAATCTTTTCAGAATGCTGCTGGTAAAATCATCTCCTGATCTCTTCTCTCGCCTTTCAGAGCCCTCCACAGTTTAGCTGCACCCTGCCTTCCCTCCTTCCTTCTGCCAATGCCACCAGCCCTGAGTGCCCAGTTCTCTGCTTTTTCCCTTGCAGTCCCCCTGGCAATGGGAAAAGCCCCAAGATAGAAATCTGTAAACCTTGAAATCTCTCCTCAGAACCCCTCTCCAGCCTGGGCTGAAGCTGAACTTGGTGCCCTATGTAACCCTTCTGTTAACGCCAGATGCCTGCCAGAAGGGCCGGGTTCAACTCTTGTGGGGTTTTCCTATCAAGGATACAATCAACCGGCTCGAGCCCCCACCCAGTGGCCTGGGACAATTTCACCCCTGTGCTGGGTGCCTGTAAGGCGGTTCTCCCCCCGCCTCGCAAGCACAGAGTCTGAGATAGAAATGGCTTGTTTAATGACCGTAACCTACCCCAAGGTTACAGCGACAGATGCAGTATATCTCAGCACAGAAGAGACAAAACCCCTTTTACCCAGATACCATCCCCATATGCAGTAGAATCCAGTCTCTTGCTGGGGCTCTTGGCCCTTTTCCACACACACACAGTTACAGGGTGTACCCTCTGCGGTACAGTCCCAAACTCAAAGCCCACAGATACATCACCAGGGCAATACTAGCTGTCCACTTGTCTGTAGCCTCCCCTTGCTGTCACCAGCCGCCCGCCGGTCGCCGTCGTCTACCGCCACCGCCGCCGCCGCTCCTACCGGCCGCCCGCCGGTCGCCATCGTCTGCCGCCGCCGCTCCTACCGGCCACCTGCCGGTCGCCGTCGTCTGCCGCCGCCGGTCCTATCGGCCGCCCGCTGGTCCTGCTGTTGTCCGCCAGTCCTAACCCCACTGCTTGGGACTGCCCTAAGGCAGAACCCAGTGATTTCAGCTCTGTGTGGCCTCAGCTGCCACTCTGTGATTTCAGCTCTTGGTATCTCTAGTGGGGGGTTTCACAAACACCCTAGTATCCAACTCTATCTTTTAACAGGTGGGGAGGGTTAGTCAAGCCAGGCTTATAGCTATATGGCCAAGGCATAGGCAGGGCCAATGCACTCAGCAAGCTGGCTCAACCCATACCCCTCCCCTTGCTCTCTCACAATGCTTTAAACCAGGGAGCCCTGTGTAATCAATGTCTTACACAGCTAAGGC
This sequence comes from Carettochelys insculpta, assembly GCF_033958435.1. Lineage (NCBI taxonomy): Eukaryota > Metazoa > Chordata > Testudines > Carettochelyidae > Carettochelys > Carettochelys insculpta. The sequence continues at coordinate 41,010,603 of NC_134142.1, read as the reverse complement.
GACTGCCCTGTCCCCCCACAACAACCCAGAGCATTGGTGAGATCTCACAACTCCCACCTTAAGTGTCAGCTTAAATTGTGATTTTACAACTACATGTTTACAATAGACCAAATCTCATGGCTTACTTGCTACCCATTAGGCTTTGCCTGAAAAGGTATCACACATGCACACCTTTTGCATTCTCATGCAGATGACCTCTGGGAGACTCATTCCTCCCAGCCTTCAGCAGCACTGCATTCCTTCTGCCACATTCCCTACATCTACAAAAGCAAGTTCATTCTTTAGTCCAGATTCTGCCTCCCTTACTTACAGTGTGTAGCACCTTCTATAGTCAACGGGACTATTTCCAGAGTAAGATGCTACTCAAAATGAGTGAACGTGGGAGAACACAAACCTTAGAGGTTACACATCTGTAGTTGTTCCAGTTATATTCATACGCAACATGCTTAAGGATACTTGCACATGTGACAATACACAATGATTAAGCACTTGAATCACTGTATATGAGCCTGCAAAAAAAAAAAAAATGCCCTCCCCATACTGCCATCTTTACTCAGGCAAAATGTCTTTGTTTCCAGTGAGAGGTCTGTGTCACTAGGGAATTAATAAAAATCCATGCAAACACTCAGGCTCCTGAGTCACTTTTGCTAAAAAATTACCTTACAGTTTGATTTTGAAAATGTGAGTTGAGCATTTACAAGTCAAAATTTCGTTAAAAGTCAATGGGGCATAAGTGTATTTGAAAATTTACCATATTATCTCTTTTATTCCCATGGTATTCATAATCAGGATTTGGCCTAGTGGGTCTAACTGAGGAGTGAGATTCCTTATCTGGATAGCCAAACCTGTGATCATTTATAATTATCAGATATTTAAATAACTACAGAAACATTCATATCTTGCTTTTTAGAAAACTTCTAAGGAAAAGGGAGTTAACTGCAGAAGAAAATACATTAATGCAGTGTTAGGTTGAAGGTTGAAGAATTAAATGATAGTTTCTGCTTCAATCAAGATGTTACATGGCATCCACTCACTTGTACCTGAGGTTTTGTGTGTTCAAATTGTGTGCAGGACAAGGGACCGAAAGAACTAAAGTGCTGTCAGGTTAATGAATTATATGTCTGCGTGGCACATTTTATCAGAGTATTTCTCAGCACCTCACAAGCACTGAGAAATCATCAGGGTTCAGAACCCCTCACCACCCTGTGAGGTGTAAGTTATTCTCACTTAACAGACGGCAAAACTGAGGAGAGGGAAGTGAATTAGTTATTCAAGGGCACATAGTGGGATACTGTAAGGAGTGGAATTAGACTCCAAGAGCTCTATTTCTTAATTCCTTGCTCTAAGATGGGGATTCTTTTGTTTCATGGATACTTTGAAAGGCAGCACAATATTGAGGATTATAAGAAATGTGAAATTGATGTTCTACATTAGCTAGTAGAAGTCTTTTAAAAATTATTTCCTTTTCTTTCTGATAGAACCTTCTTGTCCGGCAAATTCCAGCTGTGTGACTGCTGTCCTATAATCCCATGAGCTGGAACCATTTTCAGCTAGTCACATTGCTCCTTAATTACTGCCCACTTGTTAGGTTGTGCCTGGTGGGTTCTGTAATTTTTTTGTGTGGGATTAAATTATCTACAGAGAGGAAAAAAGATTTCTAGCAGCAGAATTTCCTGCTGTTTTCCATCCTCTGTTTCCACATGCACATACCCTTTCAAATCTGGAATTACAATACAGTTGCTTGAATAATTCCAATATAACATTTTGTATTTGCACTAAAATAGCAAATTGAAAATTAATTCCATGCAATTGGACATTTTACAGAGCATTCCCTCAAGAGGGACTGTTATAACCTGGCCTCTCTCTTTGCACTTGGAGTGAATATAGGTTTGCATATTTTGTCCAACTCCAGAAAACTTCTGCCTAGCTCTGACTGTGCTTCTGTAAATTTATGCAGGTATCAATCACCTCATGGCAACATTGCTTATATGTGAGAGAAACTAAAAAAACTTTTAATTCTCTTGTGTGTTGAGTTGTTGCTTCTAACAGAGACCCATCTGAAGAAAGCATTTATTTAAAAGACTCAGGGCTTCTTTCTCTGCTGTCTTTGGAAAACTGTTAGACGAATGTTTTGGAAGAGTTCCTTCTTTGGGATCTTCTCTGGCTTGGAAGTCTTTTGCTCCAGATCAGTCTACTTTGGAGGTGGGAGGTGTTTGAAGTATTCCCCATCTGGCAGCTGACATTGGCCTTGAAAATCAGCATTATCCAGCAGAGAGTGGATTCCCAAATAGTCAACTTGTTCACTATGGATCTGGGAGCACACCACTCTCTAGCTTTATTTTGAAAGAATAATGGGTCAGATTAGGCACCTCATAAGAGAAACCCAAACACAAGCTTTGGTGCTCAAAGGTGTTATTTCACCTACCATAAATTTACAGGATGCACTGATTTCCAGTAGACATTACATTTTACCAGGGAGAGGCTGAGATTGTGTCTCAGTGTAATTCCTCATTTCAGAAAACAAAAAAGCAGCACTTTAACAAAATAATTTATTAGGTGATGAGCCTTCGTGGGACAGACCCACTTTTCAGATCTAGAAAATCCTCTGCTTAGATTGCAGTTAAAGCTGTTGGTCTAGCATGCTTGTTTAAACAAAGTTAATTGAAGCTGTAGGCATTAGCCCATTTTAGCACTGTGTATTATAGAACTAGCTGTCTATGCTGTGAAGAGGCCCAGAACTAGAATATCAGGAGATCCTGTGGGTCAAGATTAAGGTGAATCAGCCGAACAAGAGTAACAGGGGATGTCAGGATCAAGATGCATCGGCAGATTTCCATGTTGCTGCCCAGGATATAAAAGAAGGGGGGTGAATGTCCCTTTGAACAAGTACAAGTCCTTTAGTAAATGTTTCTGGCAGCCTTTCATGGGCATACAAACAACCAAACCACTTATAATTAATCTACACACACAGCTCCTCACAACTCTGTCTTTTAATTGTTTTTTTCTAGTGTAGAGCGGGAGCTGCCTTCAGGAGGTATTTGCACTTTCCTTGCCTTTGTTCACCACTTGCTGTTCCTTTTGTCTGATATTTCAAATGATCCATAACGGTTTTATCATCATCTAGGAATCTTAAGACCTGCCCTGCCCTAGGGCTTTGCTACGTATTCTGCATTTTTGTTGCTACTGCTATACACTCTGAAACTTGTTGCATGTAGCATGTGATGCTCTAGAATACTGTTTGTCTATCTCATGTAACTTTACAGATTTATTGTTTTCCACATGGCACAATAGCCAAAATAATGATCCTTCTCCCCATCTGCTCTCCTCTGTGAACTCACCCTGTTGGGGAAAAGACATGGAGATGACCCTTGTTGGAGCCCTTGCCACTTTGCAAATTGGCTTTCTCATTTTCTGCAGCAGAAACACCATGCTAGTGAGTCTAGGTATAAAGTTGAAACATCAGCAATAGAAACTGTTTTAAATCCTTATTTCAACCCCTTCCCCCAATGCATTGATGTTATTTTGTTGTTTCAAAAATCTGGTTTGATAACTTACTTTGGAGTGGGGATTGCCCTCCTCTCACCCTTGAGACACAGCCAGGGTTCTCCTGGGGCTCTGCCCAAGAGCTTGTAAGTGGTGCTTTGTTGCTTCCTCAGTAGCTACTACCCTCTCACTGCTTAATTGTCCCATTCTGACATGAGCATGGCTCTGTTTCAGCACTGGAGTAGGGAGCAGAGGGAGAGTGCACTTCTTGTGATGTTCCTCATTTCTTCTTGACCCTGACCCTATTTTGGCAAGATGGGAGGCTGGTCTCAGGGAAGGGCAGTGGGTAGAGGGGGAGAGAGGAAGATGACAAAATGATGTGAAGAGAAAGCAGAACTGTCAGAGCAATCTTGGCTAGTCAAGGGAAGAGCCTCCCAGATATGACTGGGGAGGATGGCTTTCGTGTGCTGGTGTGTAGTAGCAAGAACATCTCTTTGAAGCAGAACTTTAGGAGCCCGGGGGACAGAGAGCTGGGCTGTGCAGACAAAAATAAGAACAAAATCAAACAAAAATAAAATAGGTGCGAGAGCACAGGTCTTCTGATTTCTGCTTGTCTTAAGTATGGAGACCACATCTCTATGATAAATTGATTGACTGTAAATGCACCAACACAGGTCACATTGTCTTACCCTTTTGTATTTATGTCTTCAGCCTGGTGAAGTTTTCAGAAACTTGAAATATGTGAGAAAGACACGAGAAGTAATTCTTCCACACTCCTCCATGCTGAGTAGGCTTCAGCTGAAGTATTACGTCCAGTTCTGGATGTCACATTTCAAGTAAAGATTGACGAAAGTCCAGAGAAGAGCAAAAAAATGATTGAGTCTAGAAAACATGACCCATGAAGGAAGATTGAAAAAATTTAGTCTGGAGAAATTTAGTTTAGTCTGGAGAACAGAAGAATGAAATGGGCGCAATAACAGTTTTCAAATATATAAAAGGTTGTTACATGGAAGAGGGAGAAAATTATTCTCCTTAACCTCTGATGAAAGGACAAGAATCAATAGGCTTAATTTGCAGCAAGAACAGCTTAGACTCGATATTAGGAAAAACTTCCTAACTGTCAGGGTGGTTAACCACTGAAATTAATTGTTTAGAGAGGTTGTGGAATGTCCATCACTGGAGATTTTAAAGACCAAGTTAGACAAACACCTGTTTGGGTAGGTCTGGACCAGGGGTCCGCAACCTATGGCTCCGGAGCTGCATGCAGGTATTTAAGAACTTCTTTGTGGCTCCCAATGATATAGTTGAAAAAAGAAAAACCCTCCTGGTTATTTTCGATAAACAGTGGATGTCTAAAAGTCTAAAACTTAACAACTCATATCTAAACAGTAAACAATATGTGACCTTGAAACATTAGATAACTCCCCCTAATGTCCTCCAGAGAGAGAAAAGGTTCAGAAGAGAAAGTCAGGAAGACAGTGGTACAAGCACATACAAGTAAAGTGTGAGGAAATGGAATATGTAAGAAGTTTGTGAACATCCTGCAGTAAACGTATCACATTACAAATCATTGTGTGTGGGCTGTTCTTAAAATAGGGGTTGCAAAAAGTATAGTTTGACATTATTTATTAAGGACTGTCTCATATTCACGCGCATTGTGGCTCTGGAATTATTGATTTTTTTTACAAAATTTGAAGAAATGCCTCTTGTTGTTTTCGTTGCCGAACCCTGGTCTAGATGGTATTTGGTCCTACTCTGAGTGCAGGGGACTGTACAAGATGGCCTCTTGAGGTCCGTTCCAGTCCTACAATTTGGTGACACTGGCTGCGTCTACACGTGCACGCTACTTCGAAGTAGCGGCACCAACTTCGAAATAGCGCCCGTCACGTCTACACGTGTTGGGCGCTATTTCGAAGTTGAAATCGACGTTAGGCGGCGAGACGTCGAAGTCGCTAACCCCATGAGTGGATGGGAATAGCGCCCTACTTCGACGTTCAACATCGAAGTAGGGACGTGTAGACGATCCGCGTCCCGCAACATCGAAATAGCGGGGTCCTCCATGGCGGCCATCAGCTGGGGGGTTGAGAGATACTCTCTCTCCAGCCCTTGCGGGGCTCTGTGGTCACCGTGGGCAGCAGCCCTTAGCCCAGGGCTTCTGGCTGCTGCTGCTGCAGCTGGGGGTCCGTGCTGCATATACAGGGTCTGCAACTAATTGTTGGCTCTGTGTATCTTGCACTGTTTAATGAAAGAGTGTCTGGGAGGGGCCCTTTAAGGGAGCGACTTGCTGTTGAGTCCGCCCCGTGACCCTGTCTGCAGCTGTGCCTGGCTCCCTTATTTCGATGTGTGCTACTTTGCTGTGTAGACGTTCCCTCGCTGTGCCTATTTCGATGTTGGGCTGAGCAACGTCAAAGTTGAACATCGACGTTGCCAGCCCTGGAGGACGTGTAGACGTTATTCATCGAAATAGCCTATTTCGATGTCGCAACATCGAAATAAGCTATTTCGAAGTTGGGTGCACGTGTAGACGTAGCCACTGTGATTAGCAGCAAACAGGGTTCTGTTGAAGGGGCATCTTCCAGCAGAGTTGTGAGCTCTGATTTTTGTATCCTTAATTGAACTGGTTATCTACCTTTCAGGAAGACCCTTCACCCTTATTTCCCAGCAACCTTCTTAGCAATAAGAGCAACTCTCCTTTAATACATGTATCTCCAGTCCCCTGACAAAATATTTCCCTCTTTTCCCCTCTTAGAGGTGGCTTGAGTCTGAAGTCTCTAGTTCTTGCTTGAGTATGTGTCGGTGTGGCTCCTACTGCAAGTGTATATGCACTTCATGTGCAAGTGACTGCTACCAGTGTCCATTACATCCGGTGTTTTGGTAGTGGCTGCTCTGAATTCTTTCCATTTGTCTGAACTGAACTCTAGTGGTCAGACCTCTCCCAGTACAGGACATCTCCACTCCTATATGGCTTCCCTGTAAAGATCCCTAAATATCAATAACTCAAACCCTGACAATTTTAAACCTTCTGTCCTGCAATTGAAAGATGGATTAGCACACAAAATGTGTCTTCTTTCTGGAGCAGTCTACCATATCTCTGAAGTGGAGTGAAGCTTGACTAATTTTCTTCTAGTTCTTGGTATTTCAGTGAGAGGACAATTAGTGCCAATGTTCAGAGTGCAAATTTGTAGGGCCAGAGATCATAGCCCTGTACAAATACAGAAGCTCATCATCATGTGACTGCTACTGGAAGCAAATACTAATGATAGATATTCTTGTTGGTGATATCCTACTCTGAGGTTGTGGATTGAGACTCCACTAAATTATTTCACTGAGGCCCCTAAACAGCTGAAAAATGAAAATGATTTCAATTTTTATTGTCCTGGAGTGGATTTAAACTGGATGGCCTAGGGGCTGAAGAGTCCATATTCCATCAAGAGTCTTCTTTACATAACAGATTTGCATAGTCAGTTTTCAAAAAGGAGGCCTTCAAAAAGGGAAACCATGACACAAAGCTTGAAATTATTCAGTTATAAAGTAAAGCTCACTGCTATTTTTCTTCACATCTTTTCTTGCTGTTTCCCTTTTTCTAAGTGTGGACTTGTTCATACTATTATTAGTGGTATACATTATTATATTTTTATATTAATATTTTTTTGATTACCAAAGATGTGTGTTTTTACAGAAGAAAGACAGAGGCAAGTTTCCTGCTCCAAAGAACTGGCCACCTAAGGGCCTAATCCAAACACACTGGTCAGTAGAGAAACCTACATTGATTTCAGAGATCACTGAATCAGGCCCAAGTATGCAATTACATCTGCACTTGAATGGATCCAACTGCAGAATCTAAACCTAAACTTAGATAGTCACATCAGAAAAGTCAGAGTTTTCAAAGTAGCAAAATTCAGCTGCTTCCATTCAGAATTGTTATATTTGATTAAGTCAGCAGTTCTTTTCAAAGCAGCAACATCTAAACAGAGCAAACACTTCCAGTATAATCTCTCAATAATTTCTATTTAATTTGAATCTGTATTTGGACCTGCAGATGTAGTAAGTACTGCAAGTACACAGCATGTATACTGGAAAATTTTGAGAAAGGGAGAGGGGAAGGAAAAGAGGCATTTATTATGATTATTCATACTGTACTCAGAGCGTGTGCTGTACATGTGGAGAGAATACACAATATTCTTCATACATAACAGATAGATTGAGTCCTGGCTTTAAGTGCAAAATGGAACTCAACCTTAACTATAGAGTTCCAGCCAGTGCTGCCATAATTAGTTGATATTCATTTGTTCTGAGCCCAAAGGCTCAATAAGTACATTGCCAATACCAAGTCAGTTCAGGGATGCTGGTCTCTGTTTTCAAAGCAGTAAATGATGCGGAATTGGGCTTGATTTGTAAAGGGGAGTAACTGAGTGTTTGTATTAGGGATTTCAGCAGTGCCATTCATTATCACTAGAGATCAGTGAGCTTGAGTGTCACCACCTTTGGGGCACACTAGTCTCTTCCAGTGAGCTCTTCCCTTAGAGCTGAGTTACAGAATGGCCTGTAGGAAACAAACTGCTCCGATTTGATTTCTTGTCAGTAAATGGCTATACCCAGTGCCAGGGGTACGAATTTTCTTCCTTCTTTCTTGAGGGAATTGATGAATTAAATGTATGTCATGGACCCAGACATTGCAGGGATGGTGGGAGCCTAGGGATAGTTATAACAATGCTAATATAAATCAGATGAGAAGATAATGGTTGGCAGAAATTCTGGGTAATAGGATAATACAGTAACTTATAGAGGATCATTTTATCTGACTTTTTTAGCCAAGATCTAACGTAATATCCTTATAATGCCAAATACACCCCATCCCTCCCCCAGGAGATGGTTTGCCATTCTGCATTTAGATAGACTTATGGATGCTGTATTGCTAATTGCTACAATTCTATAGAGGAGAAGCATCTGTATAAGAAAAAAATGTGCCATGGGCAAATGAATGAGGGTTCATTCCTTGCCTTTGCACACAGTATAGCCAACCTCTGCTGCAGCCCCTTCAGTTTTATTATGCTGTGTCAGGTGGTACTCTATGGGATAAGACCGTCCTCTCCACCTTGGTTCATTACCCTGGATAATTCTTGAGGTGAAAAGAGCTCAGCAACAAAGGTGGAGGTGAAAGAGTTTCAACCTCAAGTCCTTTTGCATTCATCTTGTTGGTTCATCCTGTCCAGAATGGTCTAGAGAGAAGCAGACAGCACAGATAGGCAGCATCTGGTAGGACTGAAGTGTCCCATCTCTGCTTCCCTTTCCCAAGCTAGCCTTAGACCTTCTCAGCTTTAGCTGAGCTTCTCAAGATCACCCTGGGGTGAATGTTTGTATCCTCTAATACCTCTGTCAGCCTTACGAAGGGATTTGTTTTATTAAGATGAAGAGTGGGTACAGCAAATTAGAGCCCGGCTGAGTCACACATTTTACCAGTACTTTGCTTAATCATGTCTTCTCCTTAACTCCTTGGCTACGTGTACACTAGCAAGTTTTTTCAAAAAGCTGGGGCTGTTCTGAAAAATCCTGCAGAGTGTCTCCACGCAAAATGTGTTCTTTTGATGTTAAATCGGAAGAATGCAGCACTTTTTCCAGTGGCCCTCTTCCTCTCCCAGATGATGAAGAATGCCTATTCCTGAAAGATTCTTGTGGAAAACACGTATAGATGCCCTAGGGACCCTTTTTTCAAAAAAGCACTCCTCCTGGTGCTGAATTTTTCGATCCGTGGCCCATTCTTTTGAAAGAGCAGGGGCTGTGTGAACGCTCTCTATCGAAAGAGTGGGTCAATTTTTTTGATCTGTTTTCTTGTGTTGGGACACATGCTTTCGAAAGAAGTTTCTTCCGAAGAGATTTTCCACAAGAGCTGCTTTTGAAGGATTGCTGTAGCGTAACCATAGCTTTCCTGTATCAGTTCTTTGCTCTGCCTTTTTTTGCTGTTTACCAAGTGTCCATGGCGTGTATATAGAAGACACAGACATTTGCTCATTCTCACATGTGCCTCCAGCCTGGCCCATCACATGTTAAGAGTGCATAGCACATTAACTCAACACCAACACATTCCATCCAGAACTTTCCCATGTGGAAAAGAGGAGAATGAAGAAGACACATTGTATAACAGGTGTCAGCTATGCTCCATAATGCATCTCTGAAAAATGCTCAGATACCATATTATCAGTGTGGTATAAGAATGGGGTGGGATAGTCCCTGACCTAAAAAATGTATGCTTTCAGGGCTCAGTCCTCTTGGGTCAAGAGAGAGTGGACAGTGGTTATTGCCTCATAGGATCAGCTCCTAAATAGGAGAGCCTATACCATTCAGCACATAGGTTATTGCAGTATTGCAGCTAATACTGATAATAGATGAAATCCCATGGTCTGTATTTCTTCTTCACTTTTTTTCAGCTTGACACAGAAGAGGCAGAGACATCCATGTTGAAACCAGTTTTAGCTCCCTGATCCTGGAGCTGGGTTTAGCCTACCATATTTTACTTTAGAACATATGCCAAGTGGTAATGGGTGCCAAGAGGTAGTATCCTAGTTGTGGATCCCCAGCATCACTCTATCCTATAGCTGAGATCACCAACAAAACTCAAGGAGGTATCTTGGGATTACCAGAAGCTGTTCAATTCTTCCTGCCTCCTTAAATTCTTAGCACAGTCCCTATGCCCGGGCCAGGGCTTAGCAGAGGCAGAGAGTCTCTTATAGGAGCTGGTGACTCCACCTAAGGACTCCTTCACTGTGGAGAAAATTTAACCTTGGAGATTCATCCAGTTTCTGCCTCTTATGCCCCAATGGAATGGTGCAAAGGGGCCAGATGTAAATTTTCTTGTGAGAGTTACCTCCAGCTTACAATGACAGTTCTGCCCTGTGATGAAATTCGGGCATTTAAATGTCATGACAATTGAGTTAGTTTTAGACTTGGGAGAAAATTGCATTTAAAATGGGTAAGACAGCTTCAGCTGCTGCTCTGAAATGGTGACATAGCTCTCTGTAAGAATGTACAAGCGGTCTATGATTATTTATCAAAAGGCTGTATGGAAGATCGCACCTTGGAGGAGAATCTGAGGGAGGGTGGGGGTCCAGACATAGGAGGTTGCATGGAAGAAAATGCAAATATAAGTGAGAGAGGTTACAGAAGGGGCATAAATGAGGAAGGGAAGTATGGGCCACAGAGAGTTATTGAAGGCTATAGTTTCCAGTTTCAACCAAATTGCGATGCATTGGAAGGGAATTCAAAAATATTTCAGAACCTCCACACTATTTAGCATCATTTATGGAAATGTAAAGATATCTTCTTTCTTGGCAACCCCTTTTCCACCCTAAAAGGTGTAAGTCCATTAGAATATTCTGTAGCAGTGGTCCAATATGCTGCAGCTTGCGGAAGCTTGTGTGTTACTACACCTGAGACATTGCAGTAGAATAATGTAGTCCTTTTTGGGGGTAAAGTGGCCCTTAGAATGTGGGTTCATGTGTTATTTCTAGCTAGTTATTGTTGGTTAAAGAAGTATGTTTGTGTGTAGTATTGAATGACAGAGGGCAGTTTCTATGGAAGGGACTTTACCTGTTAGTGAGGCAAAGTGCATGAAGAAATGTTTTTTTATGAGACCCACCTCTGTTAGCGAGAGAGACCAGCTTTTGAGCTTACACAATGTTCTGCGTGTCTCTGGGTACGCTTGAAAACTTCTTTAACATAAGAACATGAGAATGACCATTACTGGGTCAGACCAAAGGTCCATCTAGCCCAACATCCTGTCTACCAGAAGGAGGTCCAATAAAAAGTCCTACCTCACTTGTCTTGTTTCTCTAATATCCTGTGGACAATGTGGCTACAGTAGTACAGCATTCACTGTTTATGGTTTGTTTGGGCCATCCACCACCATCATATCTAAACCCTTCTGTGACTTACGCCTCTCTAGTAATATAGCACTGGGCTAAGCTTAAAGGGTTCCTATTTCATAAGGGTCAAAGTCTCACTACTGAAAATGGATTTAAGGGTGCAGATGACCTTTGGAGGTTTAGGAGAAAGGGAGTCTGACTGTGCAGCTGGACACAGAAAGGGACAAAAGAGGGTGCGAGACAGAAGCAATAGATTGATTTGTCCAGAGAAAGTCTCATATTTGTCCCTAATTTTTGTCTGGCCAGGTTGAACTGGGATGTACCGAAGAACAAGCCACTGCTGTGTGCAGACCAGTGAATGTCCTGTGTACACAGGCTGACTAGTAAAGCTGACCTGAGACTAAGCCTGTAGGCTGTCCTGTACCACAGTCACCATGCTGTTGCATAGAAGGAGTGCAGTTAGAATTAGCTGCCCTTCCCCAGTGTGATCTGGGGGGCGCAGCTGGCACAGCAGAGATAATGGGAGAAAGAGCACAGTGGAGGAAGGCACATCGCCCGTTTCTCATGCTACCTAGTGGCATGTACAAACAAGTGGAAGTCAGCTTCATCCCAGGGTTGCTGGCGTTGGCCAGCCAGTGCCCCCAGGAGGTTTAAGTGCAGCTTAACAGCTTGCGTAGAGGGTGCTAAGTAATTAAATTTCACTTGTTCAGACCAGATTTCTTTCATCTTATGGGCTGCAAGACAATCAGCTTTTCCCCAGGCAGTATCACTGGCATCTTAGAGTGCGTGTGTACGTCAAAGTGAGTTGGGAGAGTGATAATTCCACTGGAGTCCCCTTAAAAAGCCATGAAATCAGTGAGTGGCTTTATCTAACAATGGTGACGATAGAAAGTTAATTAAAGAGATTATTGTAAATTCACTTTCTCTAAGGTTTTTTCCCTTTCTACTGTTACTTGAGTTAAGTGGTTCTACATGTTGGTTCTCTAAAGCAGAAGGAATAGTTAATCCCTTTAAGCCAAGTTTTGTGAGAGCTCTCATTTAAAAGTCCAGGCAGTGCTAATGATACAGTTGCTGGTTGTAACACACACCATGCCCATCTGGCCGAGTGGATTTCAGGTGGGGACAAAGCCTAGGCTCCTGCCACTCAAGATGAAGGGAATGAATCTGTTTTCTGCAGTTTTTACCAATTTATAGTCCAATAGAGGATGTCACCTTACAGTCTGCCCAGAGGATGGCACAGTGATGATGCATTTGGACTGCTGAGTGCATGTGCATCAAATCAGTGTTATTCATTCAGATGAGATGTAAAATTAAGGTCCTGGCCACCAGTCGTTGTTAAATAATCATGTTGAGCTTTTAGCAAAGGCTTCCTGCATTTTGGTAGTGGATGAATGATTCCTGTATTCACACTGTTAATAAAGTGCTTCGGGATCCTATTTATTAATTATGTAGGCAGTGCTGTAGAATATGTCGAGTAAGTATCCACTCCCATGAGCTAAAAGACTAATATATCCTCCAGGATGTAACTTATTGTGAACACTGTGAGAGACAGCTCCTGTCTTCTGGATAGAATCCGTACTCTACATTGACATAGGTCATGAAAATGAAAATTCTCCAGTAGCACAAATTGTAGTGACTTGTTCTGTGGACCAAGGTGGAGCATGAGTATTGCACCTGCTGTCCCATGAAGTTTTCTTTGAATTCTGGTCCCTGTGTTTATTCCAATCTTGTGTATGAATGTACTCCATGCACCAGAGACTGGGAGCATCTTGCTAGCAGTGTCCATTGGCTGTGCCTATGCTCTTCCTTTTCTGGAGCTTCAGACTGAGAGCCTAATGGGCAGGGAAGCCTCTCCACTCCCTGGTATGTTCTAAGGTGAAACCCCTCTGTGTCCTTTGCTAATTTGTAAATATAAAGTTTTGTTACCTGATGCTTAATAGTTTTAGTTAATATTTAGAGACTCCCTGCCCACCACCCATATGTGCAATAGATTATACCCAGAATTTCATGTTTCTGGAATTGTATTTCCTGTTTCTGAGCTTTTTCAATCAGAGGAGTCTGTACTGACAGAGAGTAGTATCTTTAGTAGAGCTGTGCACTCAGTCACTCCTTTCCCAGCTGAACCCTGAAATTTTGGGAATGTAGATTTAAGTAACATCTCCTGAAGTGTGCAATGAAGTCACAGTCTGATCTGGACTGGCTAGTCCCCCTGCATGTTGGTCTGAGACACCTAGGGCCATGTCTACACTTATAGGTAGATTGGCACTGCTGCGGTCTATGCAGCGGTGTCAACTTAGTGGGTCTGCTATAGACCCACTAAGTCAATTGAAGAGTGTTCTCCTGTCGACTCCAGCACTTCAGCTTCCCAACTAGAGTATCTCCCATTGACACAGCACAGTGTCAACACTATTTGTGTAACTGAGGTTGTGTAACTCAGGTTGATTTACCCTGGTAGTGTAGACAAGGCCTAGAAGTGCACTTCCCAGCACACACTGTCTGAGTACCAGAGAGAAATCTTCATCCAAACCCACGTCTGAAAAGAGGACTTAATTCTCTTATATCATCTATGTCAAGTGCCTCTTTGTGCCCTGTTCCCCAGGACAGAGGAGCCCTTAATAGTTGTAATGCTGATCCACAGGCTCCTGAATCGTTTGTTAAAACTTTGCTCCAAGGAGCAAAGTTCCTCTGTTCCTACACCATCCACAGGAGCAGGTCTGTCCTTAGTGCTGAGCAAGGAGAAACTGCCGCCGTTCAGAGCAAGTGCACGTGTATTTAAACTTTATGGTCCAACATGGACATAGTTTGAGGTTTCTGGCTCCCCTGGTGTCACCTCCCTTGGGCAGAGGCCCTTATCTGTCTGTCTTCTGACTGGAATTTTTTCCAAGCTTCAGTTTTTCCCAGTTTACATTGCGCTGTTCCACAGCAAGTCAGGCTGTCTAAACTGGCCTGTATCTGTCTGTTGCTTGCTCCTCAGAAGGTATGAAGAGCCTAATTGCTCCCAGTTGTATGTTACCATACAGCACTTTCTAAGCAATCACATTTATTCTTAAGATGAAACTATTATGGAAAACACCTATTCAAACAATACAAGAAACTACATTGCATTGTAAAGGCTTACCAGAAATTAGTGATCAGTTGTATGGGGCTTTTGTGGGCAAAAATCCTTCCAACCACACCCACAGAGGACTGGGGCCCCTGTAAATAGAAGGTTGTGTCTGTCTGCTGTATTAGAAAGAAGACCCTGAGTCAGTTTCAACTCAGGTTATTCATCCAAAAGTCCTTTCTTTATCTTCAGTTTGAACAAGTTTATTTGAGTCTCTCCAAGTGGTGCTACTTCTTTGGACATGCTGCAACCTGAGTGAATTTGCTAATCACCCCTCAGGGTTGTTAGTTCTTGGAGGAAGTGTGACCACCGTCCTCCATGGTTATATATAATTCTTGGCCCACAATGGTACCTAGACTTAATACAGTAAGATTTCCCAAAGGCGTAGTGACACTGGCAGATCAGGTACCAGTTCATGCCAAGGTCTTCATGTCTTCCTGAACACTAACAAAGGCATAGCTGGATTAGTTTGGCTCATCCATGTGCTAGGATTTTTAACATAGGTATGAAAATTATGAGACACTGTAATATTTAGACTTCATTGAATTCTTGTGAGCTGATGCATGCATTGATCTTACTCACAACCGCTGTATCCCACATTGCAAAGTAAGAGTTGAGCCTTTGCATTGTAATAATTTATAACTCTGTAAATCACCAAATGGGTAAGAAACAATAGCATTGTAAAATGCAATTTTCCAACAGAAGGTGTTAGATCCTGCCCCACCAGGAAGGCCCACTGACACCAGATTGACTAGAGGAGAATGTTATAGAGACCAAAGATTTTGTTGTTTGCTCTTCTCCCCTTGGAGAAGAAATTTGCAAATGAAGACTTTGTTATCTACTAGACAAAACAAGCATGCAGTCCTGTAACACTTTAAAGACTAACAAAATAATTTAGTAGGCAATGAAATTAGACTCATTGCCTAATTATTTTGTTAGCACTTTCAAGACTACAACTGCTTTTTTTTTAATGTGAAGAGACTCACTGAGAAGTAGCTGTGTTAGCCTCTATTCATTTACTACAGTGAAAGATTAAAATGGGCAAAAGAGTGTGCTTTACTTCCCCTCCCCAAGTGAAAATAAGTCTTGCAAGTAAATTTTTCCCATCAGCTGAGCTTGCAGTTTGAAACAGAGGCACTGCTGCGATCCATGCAGAGGTTTTAATTTAGTGGGTTTGCTGAAGACCCACTAAATCAATCACACCGTGCTCAGCTGCCAACTCTAGCACCCCAGCTCCCTAATGGGGGCTGAGGGAAAGCTTGGTGGTCTGAGCGTTGGCCTGCTAAATCCATGGTTATGAGTTCAATCCCTGAAGGGACCATTTAGGGATCTGGGGCAAATAGATTAAAAAAAAACAATTTTGTCTGGGATGGTGATAGGTCCTGTTGAGATGGCAGGGGACTGGACTCAATGACCTCTGAAAGTCCTTTCCATTTCTGTGAAATAGGTATATCTCCATATTTTAAGTCAACAGGAGCAGGAGGGGAGGGGAAGAGAATAAAACCCCCTCAAAAAGGAAGAACAGGTTCTATATGTTGCTTGGATTCTGAGTGGCAAGAATTACTTGGCATAAGCAAAAGATCGCCAGTCCTTAGCCAGGGTTTGCCCAAAAGGATGTGTGATTGTAGAATCATACTTCTGGAAGGATCCTCAAGAGGTCATCAAGCACAGTCCCCTGTGCTTGTGGCAGGACCAAGCATCATCTAGGCTATCCTTGACAGGTGTTTGCATAATCTGCTCTTAAAAATCTCCAGCAATGGAGATTCCACAACCTCCCTAGGCAATTTATTTCAGTGCTTAACCACCCTGACAGGAAGTTTTCAGTAATGTCCAACCTAAACTGCCCATCCTGCAATCAAAGCCCATTGCTTCTTGTCATATCATCAGAGGATATGGAGAAAAAAAATTCCCTTCTCCTTGGACCAACCTCTCCATGGTACCACAGAACTAAGATATATTTATAGTGAAAACAAAAATCAATAGATCATCAAACATTCAAGTGGTAGTAAGGATACTGAAAACAAACAGCTACATAAAAATAACTAAATATAACAAAACTAAGAGACTAACCTTCCTTCCAGTCTAAGGAAGTTAGTCTTACAGAATATTTTCTGCAGTATCTTCTACCAAGCTTGGCTGAGATCCTTTTCCCGTGCATGTAAATGCACTGCTCATTTGCTTCCTAGAAGGAGAACAAAGGGATGTGTTGTTTGCTTCCTACTTGTATTTTGAAAGTTTATTGACTTTACTCAGAGACAGTGTAACTGCCTGTGGCTTGTTTTTCCTGTGTGCTGCTTTCCTGTTGTCTTCATATCTCTTTGATAACTTTGCATGTAAATGGATACCCATTGCATTAGCTTTTAGTGCTCAGTTTGTATCCTAGAGAGAGACAGCTGAACAAACATCTGTTGTCTGAAAGAAAACATATTTCTACATTTCCACTGTGATACAGATTCTAAGGACATATTTTTATTGTATAGACATAACTCCTTACATAGTTGCTACGTCTACACAACAGAGATCCTTCAAAAGAAGCTCTTCCGGAAGATTTCTTCCAAAAGAGCTTCTTTCAAAAATGTGCATCCACACACAAAAAAAGCAGATCAAAAGAGTGACCTGCTCTTTCAAAAGACAGCATCCACACAGCCTCTGCTCTTTCAAAAGAATGGGCTGGGGATCAAACATGAAGACTGTTCTGTCTAAAGAAGGGCCCTGTGGAACATCTACACACATTTTCTTTCAAAAGAAGCTTTCAAAAGGTGGTGCTCCAACTCTTAAGAGGGCAGGAAAGAAGTACTTTGTCTCAGCCAAAGGAACAGAATTTTTATTAATACTCCCTTCCCAGAACTGTTTGGTTGGTCAGGCTGCCACTTAAAGGAGTAGGCAACAACACCTGAGGCCCCCTCCTTCTGAAAAGGGGGCTGAATGTTTGGATATGCTTGGAAGGAAGGTATTCACATCAACTAGCCTGCAATTCCAAATTGCCAGTTATCTGGAGTTAGTGTCAAATTATGGCTTTGTCAACTGCTTGGAATTTTCAGAATACAGAGACCATCTCCCTTGGAAGGATGGGGCACAATTTCAAATCTTTATTAATAAAGGTAGACTGGTTGCAAACACAGCCTTCCAAGCCACAGGAGGAGCAGTTGATAAAACCTTGTGGTTGAAGGCAACTGCATTTATAGTGTGTCCAAAGTCCTGGCTTCATTTTTTGGGATTCCCCAGAGAGGTTCAGTCCACAATGGCAGATTGCCCTTCTGGGAACAACTTATTTAATCAAAAGATGGATGAGTCATACTCATTAAAGGACTCAAGGGGACCCCTGTGCTCCCTAGGTTTTTACACTACAGCACCAAAGAGGAAGTATCACAGACAACTGTACTTAGAGCATCAACAAAACCATTCTGCATTAAAGTGACAGAGGATGTACATGGTGTTGGAACAATTTTGATTGTGGAAGTGCTACAGGTGGCCACCACGTATTTGGGTTGTTATTATTAAGGCTGCAAGTTTGCCATGGAGATCGTGGAAGTAATGAATTCCATAGCTGTCTGGGACTTCTGCAGTGGCTAATACAGCTGGCCTTGGGGCCATGTGAGCAGCTCTGGACCAGATGCGCTAGCCAGTGCTGGAGCAGTCTGAGGCCACTGTATTCCCTGGCAGCAGTAGGAGTTTGTGGGTGGGAGAAGGCTAAGGTCTGGGGACTGGGACACAAGAGAGGATGAAGGCTGTGGGTGATGCTTACCTTGAGCAACTCCCCCAGAAATAGCAACACATCCCTCCCTCAGCTCCAAGCTCTGCATGCTGTCTCTGCCAGCAGACATTGCCCCCTCAGCTCTCGTTGACTGTGGTTCCCAACCATTGGGAGCTGTGGAACAAGTACTTAGGTTAGCAGCTGCATGTAGAGCTAGGAGCTGAGGGAGGGACATGTAGAGAGGCTGCCAGCCCTGCGACTTACCTCGCTCTCACTTGCCTGCCTGCCACTGAGCTGGTTTCAGAAGTGGTCTCACACTTTTGAAGCCACAGCTCAGTCTTGCCTTACTTAGCTGATTGCCTGTTGACAGGGAAATCTCAGCTGGAAACACTGACATCAGCCTCAGATCTGCTCAGGCTTCTAGCATCAACGGGAAACTGCATGAACACAAAAATCAATTTTAGTTCCAACAGAGAACATAGGATTTTGCTTTGTTCTGGACAGGTGCCAGTCAATGATTATTTTAATCCAGCAGCTCAGAAAGAACCCATAGATCTCGACTCCTGAGTCACATCACATCCTATACACACGTAACACCTTTTATGAGACTTCAGCTTTGCTAACTGTAAGCCTGACATGCTCATGCTCCTGTCCAGCGTGCAGGACTCTTTAGCTTAGTGGGCAAGCAAGGGGCATTCATAGATTCTGAGGCCAGGAAGAGCCCTTGTTATCATCTAGTTCAATGGGTCTCAATCTCATTACCACTGTGGGCCACATATGTGGCTCCCTGTGAGATATATATATATATATTAAAAACCTATATAGCCCTGAGGATGTCACATTGGCCATGTGCTGCCCAGGGATTGAGAATCACTGACCTAGTTTGACTTTCCATATAGCATAGGCCATAGAACTTCTACAGCATAGTCCTTAGCATCTATCTCTTTTAGAAAAGCATCCAATCTTGATTTAAAAAATTGTCAGTTGTGGAGAATACACAGTGGCTTCATTTTTTTACTCTCACCATTACTAATATACACCTTGTTTCCAGTCTGAAGTTGTTTAGCTTCAACTTCCAGCCACTGGATCAAGTTACAATTTTCTTTGCTAGACTGAAGCTCCTGCTATTAGATATCTGTTCCCCGTGTAGGCCAGTTTTCCCTCTCACTTTTCCCACCTCTGAAGAGAATGAATTTTGTTGTGTGCACCAGCGTGGAAGTGCTCTGTGACACAGAGGTGAGTGCAACATGTCACCTTCAGGTTGGTGTGCATAATAAAATTCATGAGGTGGGAGTGGGGCCAAGGGAGCGTGTGAGGGGGCTCAAGATGGGGGAAGAGGGTTGAGGTGACGGATTGTGAGGGATTTGGCTGGGAGTGCAAGATGTGGTCTGGGACTGGGGAAGAGGAGCTTGGGGTGCAGGAAAGGGGCTGTGGTTTTGGGAAGTGGCTCAGAGCTGGCGGTTGGATTGTAAGAGGTGACATGGGCTTGGGACTGAGGGTTGGGTTGCAGGAGAGGGTATGGGCTTTGGGCTGGAAATCAGGGTTTGGGGTGCAGGGGGGGTCCAGTTTGCAGAAGGGCTCAGGGCTGGAGGTTGGGGTGCAGGAGAGGGTATGGGCTCTGGGCTGGGGGCATTGGCTTCAGAGTGAGGCTGGGGACTAGGAGTTTGGGGTAGAAGGTAGCTCAGGTTAGGAGAGGGCTAAGGGTCTGGTACGGGGTGGGCCTTGGGCTTTCCAGGCAGCTCCTGGGCAATGGTACTAAGCAAGCTGCCTGATGTCTGCCTGTCCTGCGGTGCTGCGCTGCACCCCGGAAGTGGCGAGCAGATATACTGGGAACAGGGTATGAGACCCATGGTACTCTGCATGTCCTGCCCTGGCCTGCAGGGAGGGAGGAGGCAGTGCACAGAGCCCCAGAGTTCCCCTACCTAGGAGCCAGACCTGCTGAACTAGTTACTTCCCTGCCAGCCACAGCACAGAGTTGCCACAGCTGCGGCAACTCTGTGGTGGGGTCAGCGGGGAGGGGTCCTTCTCAGGTCATATCCTTCTTTTTTTTTTAAGTGAAAGAGACTGAGCTCCTTGCATTTTTTTTTAAAATGATTTCATCACTCTGGTGGCTTTTTTCTGAACTCTGATTTATCAGCAGCTTTGTTGAACTGTGGACACCAGCACCAGATACTACATTCCAGCAGCAGTTGTACCAGTGCCAAATCCAGGGGTAAAGTAAGTAATCCTGCTCAGGGTTCCTCTGGTTATGCATACAGGGTTGCACTTGCTCTTTTGACCACACATTTTGAAAAACTCCAGTTTTTACCCGGGTAAGTAATCTCTCTTTACCAGTGACTATGGCATGCAGCACATTAGGGTTATTGCTACATTACCATTGTCCTGTCAGAGGGGGTGTGGTATCGAGGCAATCTGAAGCAGGCTAATGAGGCAATGACATGCATATTCAGTACCTCATTAGCATAATGGCAGCCACACAAGCAAATGTCAAATAAATGCCCCAGTTTAACATTCCCTTACTCCCACAGAGCTGGAATGGAGTTGAATGCTGAATGTCGAAGCGGGGCACTTATTTCAAAGCTGCCCCCATCTTCACTGTCAATCTGAAATTCAATGTTGTTGTTTGTGCGGCTGCCGTTATGCTAATTAGGCACTGAATATGCATGTCAGTGCCTCATTAGGCTGCTTCGAATTGCCTCATTGCCATGCCCCCTCTGATGGGACAATGGTAGTGTAGCAGTGGCCTTACAGAGCTATTCTTATATGGTCATGGGGTTTTTACAGTTTCTTAAATATTAAACACGCTTTGCCAAATTCATCTTGGTTACAACTCCATTGAAATGAGTGGAGAAATATCAGGAAAGAATCTGGTCCAGGTGTTTGGAGAGGAGATATGAAATAAGCATAAGAGATGAAATCCTGACCCAACCGAAGTCAATAGCAAAATTCCCATTAACCTTATGGAGCCAAGATTTCAACCTAGGTACCATAAATAACAATCCTCAAAGTGCAGGTTTCCCAGCTTTCTGAGTGAGAACACTTAGAATTCAGGATCTTACAAAGTCTAGCTGGACCCAGACTGAGATGAAGTGAAGAAGAATCTTTGACTCATGTGAGTCTGCAAAGGTAGAGGAGGGTGACATCGTGGTGTCACTCAAATATGGATACAAGAGTTATTTGGTAACTTCGGTAACTGCAGTTACCTTGAGTTGGGGGGATTTTCATCCCATCTAAAATATAGCTGTTGTGGTAACACAGAGCCCTTGCTTCTCTATCGAAGCAGTATAGCAGCACTGAGTTAAAAGGAAATGCATCCCTTCTTAAATTGTCAGCACCTGCTCCACAGCACTTTGTGGTTCTTTGAAATCTTCTATTCAGATGATGACCTAGCCCATGCATACTCAGCATGTGTCTTCTCAGATCATATCCTGCTCATTTTATAGATGTATTTATACATGGTATTTGAACTAATTTCATTAATATGTGAAAAACTCTTAGTGGGCACAATCAGTCAATCAGGTTGGTTGACTGAAAGTTCCTGACCATATATGTTTGTGACAGTGGAATTGTACCTATATGTTCCATTATAGTTGCAATGAAGTGAGGGGCAAGCCATAGTATTCTTGCAGGGAAGTTAAATAATTGGACTGTAAGGTGGACAGAAAGCTAGCTAGATTGTTGGGCTCAACGAGTAGTGATCAATGGGTCAGTGTCTAGTTGGCAGCTGGTATCAAGTGGAGTACTCCAGGGGCTGTTTTTGTTCAACATCTTTATTAATGATCCGGATGATGGGTTGGTTTGCATGCTCAGCAAGCTTTCAGGTGACATTAAGTTGGGGTAAGAGGTAAAGTCCAGAGTGACTCAGACAAATTGGAGGATTGGGGGAAAAAAAGAAATTTGATGAAATTCCACAAGGGAAGTACAGAGTCCTACACTTAGGATGGAAGAATCCCAAGCATTGCTGCAGGCTGGGGACCGACTAGCTAGGCAGCAGCTGTGCAGAAGAGGACCTGGGATTTATGGTAGATTAGAAGCTGGATATGTGTGCCCTTGTTGCCCAGAAGGCAAACAGCATATTGGGCTGCATCAGTAGGAACACTGCCAGCAGGTCGAGGGAAGTGAGTATTCCCCTCTATTTGGCACTGGTGAGTCCACATCTGAAGAATTGCATCCAGTTCCCATTCATCCCCAATACTATAGAAGGGGTGTGGACAAATTGGAGAGAGTCTAGGAGAGGGCAACAAAAGGGATTAGGAGGGCTAGGGCACATGGTTTATGAGCAGAGGATGAGGGAACTGGCTTTATTTAATCTGTGGAAGAGAAAAGTGAGGGTGGATTTGATAGTAGCTTTCAAGTACTTGAAAGAGCATTCCAAAGAGGATAGAGCCAGGCGATTCTCACTAATGGCAGATGATAGAACAAGAAGCCATGGTCTTGAGTTACAGTGGGGGAAGTCTAGGCTGGATATTAGGAAAAACTATTTTGCTAAGAAGTTGGTGAATCGCTGGAATGGTTTATCTAGGGAGTTGGTGGAATCTACATCCTTAGAGATTTTTATGGTCAGGATTCACTATAGCCTTGGCTGGGTTGATTTACTTGGGGCTGGACCTGCTTTGAGCAGGGTGTGGGACTAGATGATCTCCCGAGGTCTCTTCCAACCCTAATCTTCCATGGTTTTGTTACTTTTAAAATGTGCACAAAGGAACTGTGCTTCAGAATATGCCCATCCTACGACAGGAACTCTTCTTGATTGGATGTGACCGTCCATAAAAAGTTTTCTTTTTCTTCCCACAGACTCTCCACTCCCCTCCTTTTCTCACACTCCACCTAAAGTTTGAATTGCCCCACGCCCCATAGTAATTCAAGCCAGGAGTAACCTGAGAGACACATAGGTGTACTCGAGAAGGCTGAGATGGATTAGTAATAGGAGACAGAGCCATTCATGTCCCATTCAGCCCGGATTATTTCCATCTGATGGCTGGCGACAAGTGTGAAATGAATTGGTGCGTCTCAGTTTAGCTGCTAGGAGCCAGGCATCCAGGGGAACTGAGGACAACAGGAGTTGAAAGGGCCATGGAAACTGGACTCCTTGACCTAGAGTAGGGCTCTTCAGATAGAGGCAGGCCTGATGTTTGGGGAAAGTGTTGTCTGCTGTGGCTTGTACTATACCTGTCCTTCAGCTGAACACAGGCCTTTGCTCTCTGGGGCTCCCACGCTGACATCTCTCACACGTGCTAAAATTCACATAAAAACTTCAGACATACTTGTTACAGGCATGCTATGATCTGCGCTATAATAGCAGCTGCTTTGTTCCTCTCCATCCCCTTCATCGTTGTCTTTCCTTTTTCATCCCACCCAGGTGGCTGGGGCTGCACCTGACAAAGGCAGGCAACCCTGCTGATTCGTCTTTCAACTGAGCTATTAACATCAAAGAACAAAAGCAAACAGCACTGGCTTGAAGCTCAGCCCTCTACAAAGAGTCAATAAATGGGCCCTTGTGTATAGGATAAAGCAAACCCTGCCTTGCCTTTTGTTGAGAGACAAACCTTCCTGTGTTTGAAGAGCTCTGAGCCAGAGGAAGTGGATAAACCTCCAACCACATGAAACTGAGCCCCCTGTTCACTGGGCTTTTCATTAGCTGTGGGCTGTGTGCCTTCCAGCTTTTAACAAGCAAGTCCTTTACACCTTGCCCCAACTGTTAAGAGAGAGGGGAAGAATGTGGGCTGGTGCTCAGGAAGAATGGAGAGAGGAAGGGTGTGAAAAGCTGTTTGATACAGTCCTGTTAAAAAGGTACTAAAAATATGGCCTTAATGTTCTGAGTTTATGGGGAGAGAGAATATCTCCGATTAGGAAAACTGGGGGGGATTGGAGGGGCAAAGGAATCACATCACTTCCCAAAATCAAGCCAGACTGAGTGTAATGTCATTTGCCCTCTCTTCTCACACTTTGTAGGGAGAGTCCTAACACTGAAACATTCCTGCTGTATTCTTATTTAAGGGCCCTCTTGTGAATGCTTGAGCTGGGTCCCGGCTGTTTGAATTGCTCACCAGAGCTAAGGAGTACACTGTGCTGGTGTATTATTGCAGGTATTCTGAGAGAGGGCTTGCAGGCGGTGTGCTTCTTTTCCTTGTGAAACAAAAAGGCAACTCTTCCAAGCATTTGTTTCACAACCAAATGCAAACAGTCTCACTGTGGAAGTCCGCTTTTGCCAACGGATGCCACATGGGAGGTGTCGGAGATGCAACAATCTCTTTTTATACTTAGAATAGGAAGTAACTCTCTGGCAGTGTGGTGCTACCAAAGCGAATATTGCAAGCATGCTGAAGTGGTGCAATACATTGACTTTTTAATGGCAATTCTTGTATCTGCAGCAAGCAACAAGCACTTTCCAAAAGAATATAAGGGGATGAGGAGAGGATTTTGTTCAGGTTTTGGGGATACATTTATGCTTTCTAAACCAAGGCCCCTGTGCTGACAGCTCACTCTGATTATCTTTGGACTTTGATGCTTTTGGAAATCATGTTTTGGTGGCTGGCTGTGTTACAAGTAACAGTGAGAAGATAAACACATGAGCATCTTCATGATCTTTTTCGTTAATAGGCAACTTAATAAGTGCTATTTTAAAAAATTTTAATGAGTGCCCTCTTCTGTTGTTTGCTTAATGTACCCACCTGTCTTTGGTTTATTCTTTTCTTTGCCCATCTCCTTTTCTGTTCCACCCTCCTCCCCAGGCTCTTCAGCCAACATTTTTTTTACGTGTCATGCTACTGGGCAGTGTAACATTGGCTATTACTAAGTTTGCTTTCATGTAGCTGGTTCCTCTTTCTATTCATTCATGGGAACACTAGGTTTGGGATGAAGTCCCTTAGAAGAGAAGAATTTGGTACTGGGTTTCGGCACCTGTCTGGAACACATTCTTGATGTATCTGCTGAATTTTCAGTAATAATTGTGCTCTCTCATCCTTCTCTATCATCTTTCTCCCTCAATGCTATCATCTCCTTTGGCTGTCATTCTGATCCCCACAACAGCCTCCCAGCATACATTCCTCTAGTGGCTTCCAATCTACTTCTGCATCAAGTTCACACAATATGTTGTCTTCTGGGGATTATTAACTCCTCACGCAAGGACTATGTTTGATATATCTGTAATGTGTCATGCATGCCTACTCCCGTGTACGTATTCTCAAAAGATTGCAAAGTCACTTATAAAGGTAATATGAACAAACATCACTTGCTCACCGTTGAAATTAAGCCACTTCTGGGATAGAATATTGCAATTGTCATAGCGTTCTATAATATCACAACATTTTAGCACAGAGAGTGGAGAATCTAATATCAAATTGAAACTGGAGGGGGGAACCCACAGAGGCAGAATGTATTAAGACAGGATGCCCAGGGAAGAGTACCATGGGAATGTTAATGACCCCAGATGATTGATATATCTTATCTAAATGGTGGTACCTCCATTTGCACAGGTCCTCTGTCAACACATCTTGGGCACTGGTTAGCTATTTAGAGGGAAGAGTGCCACCTTTTGAATCAGCACAACTGCTTCCTGTTGCACCTAGTTTTTCCTTAGAGGATTTCACTCCTATTCAAGTCTTGACCAAGGCAAATCCTTCATAGCTTGTGAGATCTCAGAGGCTCACCCCACAGGAATTATGACACAAATAAGTGCATGGAATGTGACTAAACTGGTGATGGTGGGAAGAGAAGCAGGAAGCTATTTCACTTCAGTCACTGGAGTTGATGGACTGTGCATTGAAACTGACACTATAGTTCCAAAGATGTATCTACCCCATGATTGATATGACCACTTACAAGTCCCCGCTTCTCTCCTTTTTAATGAACATTTTTATTCCAGGATTAATGTGATTGATTGGGAAAGGGATCTTGTGTCACACGAGGGGAAAACATATTGACCTGCTCCTGGTTTGAATCCAGAGTCTTGGGAAGAGACAACACGTGCAAACCTCTGACACACAAGCCCTGCTGTCTGCAATGAAGGATGGTCACTGGGAATGGTGGGAAGGAGGAATTAAAAGGAGATGCTTTCTCTTCACTCTTTGGGACTGTGTTCAGAGCCCCACAACAGGTCATAAATTCATATGACCACTTTTATAGAGGAAGCAGTTTCTTTCATCCTGTCTGAAAGCTTGCTTGAATTTATGTAAAGTACAAACCCTGTTGTGGGCCCGGGAACTTTGTGTTTGTTTACATTTGTGCATGCAGTGCCACAGAATATTCTAACCAATATTCTTGCAGGAACAGGCCTGACTTGGGTCTCTCTGATTCCAGAAGCACACTTTCTCCAGACAGCTATGATGACAGATTCATTTTTACATGCACAGTGGAGGGGGAGCCAACTCCTTTTTCCCTTGCATGCATGGGCATTTGGCTGCAGATGGGTGGCCTTCCAACAAACATAATTACTTCTAGTTTTGCATGAAATTGATTTCCATGCAAGGATACTGAGCTGCTGCTGTGTGCGTGTGTCTCTAATGCTTTTCTCTTTTCTCTCTCTCTTTCTCTTTCCACATCTCCCTTCTGCTTCCCCTGAAAACGTCTTGACAGACGTCAATCATATTCCAGGTGAGTATTATGTTCGCTGAGCCGGAAGACTGTTCGGGGGGGGAGGATGGGGGGTGGGGGAAAGAGGAGAAGAAGGCAGTGAGAGTGGTTAGAAACCTCACCATGCTGGCGATGAGTGCTCAAAGTGAATGTTGTGCTGGGCCCTGTAGGGGTTGGATTCCAAGCTCTTTGTACCGCATGTCTCTAGCTAATTGTTCCCTTGAAAAATCTGTCTGTTAGTACAAAACCAAATAGACCAGTTAAAGAGATGCCGCTAAGGTAAAAAACGGGTTTAGTAAAAAATCGTTCTTTCTGTTGCTAATAACTCAAGGCTGCTTACTGCATTTGAAAAGCTGAAATGAACTTTTAATCATTTCATAATTCATTATTTAGGGTTGTTACTCACTTGGGGGTGCTGAAATTTGGTTGATCAGTTTCACTTTCCAGTCATAGCTGAGAGAGAAATGCAATGAGACTGGAGGGTTAATTTTCAGGATCTGCAACCATGGAAATGTTCTTTCACAGAGAACTCCAGAAGCCAGTCCCCATTCCACTCCATCATCCCTGAGGCACTGAGGGGGCATGAATCCCCCATCTTTAGTTGTAAAAGGCTTTGACTGAGCGTGGCAGCTTCACTCTCCACCCCCATTCTGCTGCCATTGAACTCAATAGGCCTGATTCTGACAGCGCCAGGGAGCACCACTGAGTTAGACTCAGACTGAAGGCTCAGTGAGAGCTGGACTATGGGTGACAGCTGAGTGGCTCTGTCCTTCCTTTCTAAGCCATGTGCATAGCTTGCCAATGCACAGCACCAGAACGGAACTTGAAAATACTTCTGCTTTCCACTTATTGCTTTTCTACCATTAAACAGTCAGAGATGTTTCAGCCCTGTTAGTTCCATCCACTGAAGCTGTGTGGACAAGTGGTCTGGGCAAATTTTACGCCCCCAGCCCATCTCGGTCTCTCTCTTTGGGGCCCTGTACTCATCATAGTTACTGTGTACACTGTGCGTGGGCATCCCAAGGAGGAGGTGTCACTGCCTACTCAAAGTGTAGCTAATAGGGAAGAAAGAGGCCACGTGACAAAATATGGCTCCTTTGGATGCTGTAAAGAGACTCTGCCAGCAAGACTCCAGGCTTCATCAGCCCAGTTGAGGAGTCAAGGAACTTTCCCTCTCAGCAGGTCAGATACTTGTTGCAGGGAGAGGGGAGGATGCGTCAGTGGCTGAAGGTGTGTCTGGAGATGATGCAGAAGGGCTATGGGGTAGCAGCCTCCTCTAGTATGCATTGGAGCTGCATCTGTCCCCAAGGTTGAGATGGAAGGTTGAGTCAGGCTGACAGTGGCTGACTGTAACTTGGCCCTTCTTGGTCTAGTCGAATGGCCGATAGGTAGTGCAATAAATGGCTGCTGTCTTGTACACCAAAAATACTCAATGTGACTTGAATAGGCAGCCATATGGGTTGGGCCCAGCTAGTGGTAAACAAAACAGGGATAAAATCCATGCTGGTGTTGCTCTGGATGATGTGGAGAGGGAGTGCAGATGTACTGAAATCCCCAGGCCAAGGCTTTGTTAATCTTGTGGCTCTCCATCTAGTGTGTGAATGGGCTGCTCTGCCCCCCACTTCTCAGATGTTCTCACAAGCATTCGAACACCTGGACATACAAATGCTTATTTCCCCACATTTTCATGTATTAAGGCTTAAAATTTCTCTCATGTGGTGGCACACTCATTTGCACGTGTTCTCAATTTGACACATGCTTGTACCTTATTCTTTCAACTATGATACAGGTCTATTCCAAGAAGGTCCTACATTCCTCCTCCTGTCTGGTCTCCTCTTGTTTCTGCAGCCTGCATGAACGCTGCTGCACAGGACTGAACTATTAACATAGAAAACAGCCAGGTTTCCTTATAGCCATAGGGGAGTTTGAAGATTTGTACTCTCTGTCCATGCCTGGGGCTTGCTCACTGCCTCATGAGCCAGTCAGTCATAAGCCAGAGAGTAGAGCCCAGGGCCCCTGCCAAGCAACCGCGTTAACTGTTCGCTGTTTGCAAGACAAATTGGGAATTTTATGAGCTAATGTAACTATTTACTCACAGGCAGCAGAAGGGCTGTAAAGGGCCAATTGATTAATTGATTAATTCTACTTGTTGCATAGACTGGCTAGAACTAATTCCCTGGTAAAACAAGCTCCTGGAAACAGCCTGGTGCCGGCTTCAGCAAAGAAGTGACGCTACAAAAGCTTTCCATAGGCCAAGCCCCTGCCAGGTGCAGGGAAATAGATCTCATTCAAAGCCAATAGTCACATTATGTTTAGCATGAGCTGTCAGACTCTGAGGTCTCTTTGCTGTTAAGAGGGGTTGCCTAGGAATTGTGGCTAGCAGCTGGCATCTCCCTCTCTCCTTGAGAGTCAGCTTCAGGTCCTGCTTGGCTCACTTCACAAATGAAATGAGTTTGTCAGGTTTCAGTTTATCTCTAAGGCAGGATGTTGTCTGTCCATGCAAACAACAATCAGAAAACAGTGATATCCAACTGTTAGAGTTGAAGACTAGGAGTCTGGTCTCTTGCAGTTTGTGCTCAGCTGGGTCACTTGCAGGCAGGGTTCCTGGTGCGGGGCTGGGACTGGAGCCCGCCACCGTGGTGTGGGTCTGGGGCTGAAGCCCCTGCCATGGTGTGAGGCCAGAGCTTGAGCAGGGACCCCCACTGGAGTGTGGGCCTGGGCCCGGAGCATGGGCTCCTTGCTGTGGTGTCCCCACCCCACCATGGCACAGGGACAGGGCCCCCACCAGGGCATGGGGCCTCCAGTGGAGTGTGGGGCCCCACTGTAGAGTCCCTGTCCCACTACAGTGGCCTCACCCTGCCACAGCACGAGACTGGGGCTGGAGCCCATGGTGCGGGGTTCCCATCATGCCTGGGGTATGGGGCTGCTTCTGTGGAGTCCGCACCACAGCAGCCCCACCCCAGCACAGGGCCGAGGCTGGAGCCTGCAATGAGGAGCCGGGGACCGCACTAGAGTGCAGGCTGGAGCATGGGGCCCCCACTGGAGCAAGAGGCAGTACTCCCAGGAGCATGGGGCCCCAGACAGAC
This sequence comes from Carettochelys insculpta, assembly GCF_033958435.1. NCBI lineage: Eukaryota > Metazoa > Chordata > Testudines > Carettochelyidae > Carettochelys > Carettochelys insculpta. Next base: position 40,980,807 of record NC_134142.1, on the reverse strand, counting down.
TTCAAAATGTATCCCTGGCACTCAGGCCATACACAGAGGTCAAAAGATAAAAATTCCGCACTCCACCTTGGAATGGTTGCTGACACTGAACTAGAACAGAAGGACTCCATCTTCTTCTGCTATGTCAATGAGTTGTCCAGTTACTTTGGCTTTTATACCTGTCCCCACCCTTCTAGGTTAGAGGCTTTAATTCCCCCATCTTGTGGATTAATAACCTAAGGGTATTTTTTAAAAAAGAATCCATAGCTTCAAGGTTTCCAGTGTAAGCCCCTTGCAAAGTGCCCCTAGTAAGCCTTCAAAACATGAGGGCCATTGTTTAATTACATTGCTCTTTCATGTAATTGCACTGTGAAGCTATTTTTAAAAATGTTCTTATGGCTTCATAAGAAACCAGTGTCGGCCCTTGGCACTTTGTGCAATTAG